>NC_090448.1:429217318-429913544 GCF_031143425.1 Pleurodeles waltl
CCTGTGGCTCCAGTGTGTGTCTCTCTTTCATCCATCCCCCTCTCTCTCTCGAGGCATTTGAAGCAGATTATGTGCATTTAAGTGGGAGGCACGAGCATCTAGGAGGAATTGGGAATAATCAACTTGGTCAAAATTGTGTCTCCTTGGGACAAACATGTTAGCTCTTGACAGTCATATACTTTTAAGTTTCAGATGTCCTGGTAGTAAAAAAAACTCCCAGATTTATTTTTCACTACTGTGAAGCCTACCTCTCTTATAGGTTAACACTCGGGACACCTTATAACATTTAATAAAGTGCAATTTCTCGAAGGAGTAGACCTGTCATGTTTAGTACCTATGGAATTGTAATGATATATCCCCTCGAATGGTAATGTCAGATTTACTATCACAAGTTTGAAAATACCACTTTTGAAAAGTTGGCATTTTCCTGCTCTTAGACCTGTGTGCTTGCAGCCTGTCTCCAATACACATCTGGGCTGAGGTGACAGCTCGTTTCCTGCATTCCCTCTAGACAGCCTCACACATAGGAAGGGTAGGTGTGACTAAGTGACATCTATATGATGATGGGTTATTCTAGGCAGGATGGGAGGGTGGAGCTGACACCTGAATAGGCTGTGTCCTGCTCCAACACAAAGGATTGTTTAACCCCCTGTAGTGAGTCTGGAGCCAGGGCAGGAAGGGTGGACCTCTGTGCACTTCAAAGACCCTCTTTGAAGTCACCCCCACTTCAAAGGCACCAATGGTTATAAGAACTGGACATCTGATCCTACCAAACCAGTACACTTCTGGACCTCTGGAGAACTCTGCCAGGAGAAAGGACTGCCACTCTAGACTACTTCTTTGTAAGAACTGCTTTTCTGCTGTGCTGCCCTACGCCGTGCTGAGGAAGGACTGGTCCCATCTCACTTGAACCAGAGTGACTGCAGGGGCATGTTGACTTTCCCTCTGTTCTAAGTCACAGGGACATTGAAGACTTCTCATCATTCTTCAACAGCACCTGGACTTTGCTTACTGCAAGTCTTGCCCTGCCCAGTCGTGCCAACCAGTTCTGGGCCCTTGGAAGTGGGTATAAAGTGCTGCAACTACCAGAACCTGCACATTGACTTTTTCCCGCTGATCAGAACAGGGACATCTCCCGCAACACCAATGCATCGCCACTGCTGCCAGGGTCAAGGATATTACATCGCCGATGACTCCAGCACATTGCCGCTGCTGCAAGGATTGGGAGCTCTGCATTGCCTACTGTGTGATGCATCTCCATTCCCAACACATCTCTGACTTTGCACAGCTTGAAGCTGACGCATTGCCTACATCTGTGGGATCAACACCAAAACACCACCTTCATTGCCCCTCGCATCTTATGCTTGACCCGGTCTACCTCGATCAGATAGCTCTGGCTGGTGCTTTGTGCTTCTAAGCACTACAACTAAATTTGCTCTTGAAAAAGTCAAATCTTGACTTAAACCTGTTGGATTTTTGTCTTGCTTTATATATATTATATAATCTATTTTTCTAACCTGGTGTGGAGTCTTTTTGTGGTGTGTTCACTGTTGCTGTTTGAAATGTTACACAAATACTTTACACATTGCTTCTTAAATTAAGCCTGCCTGCCCTGTGCCAAGGTATCCGAGGATGAGGACAGGAAAATTTATGGCGTTTATCCGACTTACCCTGACTAGGATTGTGGTTGCTGCCAGGATAGGGTGTTCACCTCTGCCAATCAGAAATGTAATTTCTAACAATCATTAAGTAGAGTATAGTGCAGGAGAATGTCATAGAGTGGAATGCAGCACCATTTAATGGACTGGTGTATCAGAGAGAAGTTGAGTGGCATGTGGTCGAGTGTAATACAGTGTAGTATAATGACATAGAGTGGTGTCAAGTGTCTTGGAATGTAGTAAAGTGTTGCAGAGTGGAGTTGCAAACAGTGGAGTAGAGTGGTAAACAGTGGAAAAGCGTAGTGCAGAGTATAATACAGTGGTATAGAGTTGGATAAAGTGGAGTGCAGTACGCTGGAGTGGGGCAGTGTAGAATGGAGTAAAGTGTGATAGAGTGGAGTGGCATGTCATAAACTATAGTGGTGTGGAGTGGAGTGCCGGAGCATACAGGTGAGTAAAATGTAATACATTGGAGTGCCATGTTCTACAGTAAAGAGTAGTGGGGTGTCATACAGTATTGAAAAGTGATGTAGAGTTGCATACAGTCTCGTTGATGTTTGTAGAGTGGAGTGGTGTACAGTGTTGTAGAGTACAGTGCATTGAGTGGCAAAGAGTGGAGTGGTATACAGTGGAGTACTGTGTCAGAGTAGAGCGGAGTAAAGTGGGGTGCAGTGGCATACAAAGTGTTGTGTACAGTGTAGTATAGTGGACTAGAATATTGTAGAATTGCATACAGTATAGTACTGCCTTGTCAGTGGAGTGAAGGGATATAGACAGGAGTAAAGTGTCAGACTGGAATACAGTGTAGTAGAGTGGAGTTGCATAGATTACAGTAGTGTGTGAAACAGTAGAGCTACATAGAATGGATTGTTGTGTAGTAGCATAGAGTGAGGTAAAGTCTCACAGTGGAGCATAGTCAAGTGGAGTAGTGTAACGTAGTGTGATGTAGAGTACAATAGAGTGTATTGGTGTGTCGTAGAGTAGAGTGACAGAGTGGAGTGTACTAGTGTAGGTAGGAAACGTTCATAAATTGGAGTGGGGTCTCGTACAGTTGTGTGGAGTGCTATGATATAGAAATGTGTTGTATAGTGGAAAAGAGTGTTTTATACTGGAGTGCACTCCTTTCTGTGATGATTAGGGTTTTCCCTCTATATTTTCAACAGACTTACATTGACTATTGTACACATTTAGTTATTTTTATAATTTTATTTGACACAATGTACTATATAAGGTTAGATATTGGTTTCGTTATAGTTTTTTCTAGACATTAACATTACCATCTCTAGATTAGTTTTTCTCTAGTTGGTTGATCCTCTGTATCTATGTTGGAATTTTAGCATCATATTTTATCTAATCTGTAACATAAGCTTCTCTTGACCCATATCTCCATTTGGATTGGTATATTTTCATAAAAAGCCTGTTCATAGAAAGAATGTTTTTCTGGTTCATGAATGAATATTTGAAATGTGAATAACTATATAATTTTTATACAACTATGGGATAGCTGAGATCTTTCCTTTAATCATTTAATACATATAGCTTGATCGTACCCATTTTAAAATGGCGAGTACATAGTATTTCAGTACTTAGATACCTTCATCTTCTTTTTTTTGTTGTCTGTCATCTGTTTCTATGGTCAGTCATCTATTTTGGAAGTATTTCGGACATAACTACAAACACTTTCGCTTCCGATGTTTTCCTTTGCCATCTATTTGGATGGTCTGTCATCTACCTTTACTATTTGAGGCACAACTGCAAGTACTTCCGCATTTGGCGATTCTCTCTGCTGCATTCGTTTTGCGAATGGCATGTAGAGACAGTCATTTTGGCATTTGAACGTAAATTAAAGGGTGAGAGCCCATTATTTCCTTCCATTTAGAATTGCCCGCCAGTAATTTCGGTGCTGGCGTTTGTTCGCCGCCTCACGTTAAGGACATCATCAAAGTGCAAAAGGGGAAATAGATGTGTGACATTGATTTATTATCACTGATATTTCATTATCAGGATTTATAAGGTAAGAAACAGAAAGTATTTAAAAAGTATTTTATTGTTACTTCGACACAGTCAGTCATGAGACCGCTAGTCTCGACCTTCATGACTTATGTTCCAATATAAGCAGCTTTGTAAGCCTCTTCATATCTGAACATGATGTTTCATTGAATTTAGGTACTTTGAGCATAAGGAGATGTTGGAGGAGGTATTCCCTCTAAGCAAAGAAGTAACAGAAGCTCTAATAGCTCTTCTGTATCGAAGTAAGCAAGCATTTTTGTCTCTCTTTGATTTTTAAATAGAGGGACACTCACCATATAGCACGATTCTGGGAGTTATTTAGTAACACTATCCATTTGGGATACCCTGTTGATTGAAGTAATAATTAACTTTAAGCTCTCCTATTTTACTCTTTGGATGATTTTTTTTTTAATCACAAGGTTTTAATCAAGAAAAGATATTAAATAGTGAACCATCAATCATAATCATGATAATTGATAGTATATCATACTCCTTGTAAAGTGACTGAAGGCACACCCCTTTTTTTCTTATATGATAATCACTTTTATTCTGGTGATATGGGAAATTTTCATTACTTTCTCCTTTTCTTTTGCTCTTTCCTGTTCTTTCCTTCTATTTTTAAACATTATATAGTACTTGTTTCAAGCCCAGCGATATACTAAACCTGTTTTCTATATTTCAGGGGAATGTAGATTTCATGAATAATATACGTGTCCCTGGGATGATTTTATTTCTTACCAACTGTATTTGCCCTGAAGAAGGTGAGTGACCCAGAGGGGCCAATTAGCACCGAAACATGCACCAGCACTTCTATAAAGGACAAAGACCTTACATTGGATTCCTTTTTTCCCCCCTATAAGACAGTGGCACAATAAGGATCTATATAAAAGATGGAGATCTTCACATAAGATGTTCTGATCAAATATACGATATAATAAGAAACATAGGTTTTCCTTAAAACATGATAATCTGTGGACTATGAAACTGGATACATGGACTCATGTGCTCATTGGAGTATAATTTGGCGAGACCGAGTGGTCCGGCAGGGGAAGGATTTTCTATATTTTCATCTACATTGTAACACATTATTATGTCTTGACCTTGCAGTATTTTTTATATTTTTGTATCAATGATTTGGTGTGATTGTGTTCACTGTTTTAATTTGTTATTGATGTTTCCTAAGGGATAGAACAAAAAATCTCTATCAAGAAATTGTATTTCTATGTTGTAATTGGATTTATACTTATATCATTAATAAATAAAATGTGATTTTTGATATTAGATACATTTAAATGTACTTGATTGGCAGGGGCTTGAGACATTTGGTTCATTTGGAGTTGGGGATTCTTTTTTTAGGAACCCACTTTGTACGAGGGACATTTCTGTGTATTTGTATATTGGAGTGTACAGACAGAGTAGAGTATAGACTCCGAAATGTATGAGGACAGAGTGGAGTAGAATTCCCTAGAGTGCAATGAAGTATGGTAGACATAAAGTGAAGTTAAATAGAGTGGACAGAGTATGTCAAATAATGGAGTTGCATAGAGCGGATTACCATAAAGTTTAATACCATACAGTGGAGTATAGATGAGTGGAGTGGTATAGAGTTGAATAGTGTAGAGTGGAGTAGGGTGCAGTGGATTAGCGTAAAGGGGGTGGTACACATCGAAGTGGCATAGTGTAGAGATGAGGAAACTGTTATAATTGTGGTTTATGGTGTGCAGAGTAACCCAAAACAGCGAATTGGGCTGCCTTGTGTTTTTCCAGATTTACCAATCAATGCAGGCCCACGCATGGTGGCCTTGCATTGCTTTGTAAATCTGACTTAAGTATTGCATTGCCCATGCGACACCATGAGTGACACAGGGGTGCCCCAATCCAATAATACAGCTAGGCCTTAGTTATAATTTGGGCCATGGTGTACCATGATATCTTTGCAGTATGCCATGCGACATGGCTTTGACAAGCCAGTATATAATTGGTTAATGGCTGTTTCTTTGAGAATGAAAAAGCAGCCATGTTGTTTTTACTATACTTTGGCTGTGTTCAGTGTTAAGGCCTTAAAATTCAGGTAAGTTGTAGGTCCCTACCTATTACCACGTTGTCAAAGTGGTAATAGGTAGGGAATTTTTATTATATTTTTTATAACTTTTTAAATAAGTTCATGGCCATATACCACAGGAGTTTCATAAAATTAAGCAAAATTACTCTGAAGTACAGAGATGACAGATATCACTAAGTTTAAAGGTCTTATAACTAAAACAAAAAATAAATATCCAACTGAACTGCAGAAACTAAAAAGTCTAGTGTATTTATTGGGCTTCTTTGCTGTTTTTAGCAGGATTGTACTACATGTGAAGCCCAAAGTGAATGAAAGCCAATTGTTGTTATAAAAATTAAGATTATTATTTTTTTCCTAATGACAGATTATCATATACTCCATATTGTAGTTTTGAAACTCACTGCTAGGCCACTTTTCCATTTTGTTGCACATGGGTGCATAAGGAAGACGTTTTTCTGTGGCTCGTTGGACACACGTTTATTTTGAAAGCATGCGAAGAAAACATATGTAGATTAAGATGTACTTTCACCATTATGTATTTGTGTATAGGTTTTCATTAGTATGTAACCATAAATGGGTCTTTCACTTGTTCATGTAGTAAATCTGAAACTTTACATATTTAGTCTAGTTTATGCTTTGGGAATCCAAATCCTTGGTACTTCTAGAAGGATTATTCTACATATGAAGGCCAAAGTTAATGAAAGGCAATCATTGTTATAAAAATGTAGTTTATTATTTTGTTCTTCATGGCCAATTATCATGCCCTGTAAACAGTAGCTTGTGTGGTTGACTGCTAGGTCAATTTCTCAACTTTTTGCAAAGGGGTGTGTAAGAAAGATGTTTTTTGTTTGGCTTGTTGGACCAGTTTTATTTTGGGAGCCAGGGAGCATGCAAAGAAAACGTATGTAGATTGAAATGCATTCTATTTGTTATGTATTTGTTTATAAGTTTCTATTAACGTGTGACCATAAGTGTGTCTTTCGGGTATTCATGCAGTAAACACATGCAATCTAGTTTATTTTTGGGCATCTGATAGAACCGGGGTTTCTGGTTGTCAGAGAATGCATCCTGCACAAGCAGGAACCATCACTTCTAGTCAGGGTAATCTAGATACACCCTTAGAGATGTGCTTACCCTCTGGTAGGTTGGCACACAGCAGAAAGCCTTATATAAAGAGGCAATGTGTAAAGTGTTTGTGAAACACACACACAGTAGCACAAGGAAAACACCACCAAAAGAATTTCACACATGTTTATAGAGAATATCTATCTGAAGAAAACAAGACTAAAACAACAAAAATCCAATCAGAAGTTGAGATATGAACTTTTAAGGAATAAACTTAAGATATACTTAGAAGTTACTAGCGGTCAAAAGCTTACTTAAGGTCGCGTAGGACTGGTACAAATCCGAAGTACAAGCCAACTGCGATGGAGGGTAGCCAGGCTACAGGACTCATGCAGAGCCCACTGAAAAAGTACCTTGAAAGGAGCAAACCATCAATGTCGAAGAGCAATGCGAAAGCAATGTGTTGGTTCCGATCTATACAGTCGATTCGATGCATCGGTGTCAAGCCTCGCAGTCGGGTCCCGCATTGAACTCCATTGATATGCAGGCATTGTGTTGTTGTCAGGCCTTGCAGGCTGTAGACCCGCTGCCGTTAGTGTCGAGGGGGTGATGAGTTCTGTTCCGATTGACGCAAAGGTGATGATGTGTTGGTTTTGTGGAAAAAAACAGCTGCAGAACTCATTTATGAGGCCCTGGACTGGAGGGGGCAGAATTCATGAGCCAAAGCAGATTTAAAGGCAGTCTTTGATGTCTCTGTGACCGCAGGGGGCAAGCCAACAAGCCCTTGAAGTCACTAAGGGTCAGATGAGAGGGTCCAGTTCTTCCTGAGCTGGGCAGAGATCAGCAAGCAGTAGGGTAACTCATCAAGGCAGAGAACGGTCCTTCTTGGAAAACAGCCCAGCAGGGTGGCACTCCTTGAAGCACAGCAGTCCTTACTGCAGGCAGAGTTCTTTCCAGGTTCAGTAGTCTAGTGATTTGGTAGGTTCTTATAACCAAATGTGCATTTGAAGAGGAGATGACTTCAAAGAAGGGTATTTGAATTCAACAGAGATTTTTTCTTCCTAGTCCTGACTCCGTACAACCAGTAGAGGGTAATCAGCCATTTGTGTGAGGACAGGCACTTCCTTATTCACGTGTGTCAGCTCTCCCCCTCCCTTCCTGCCCAGAAAGGCCATCAGAATGCAGATGAGAGCTCAGATGCACCTAACCTTCCAGTGTTTGTGGCTTTCTAGAGGGAATGCACAAAGTGTAGCTGTCAGCTACCCCAAATGTGTATTGGAGACACACTGAAAGGCACACACAGCAGTAAAAGCAAAGAAATGCCCACTTCTTAAAAGTGGCATTTTTAAAATAGTAATGTTAAATCCAATTTAACCATTAAGGAGGATTTGTCATTACCATTCTAATGATATGAAACATGATGTAGCTACTCCTTTCTGACCAGGAATTACAGCTTAAATGTATATTAAGGCATTCCTAATGCTGACTTTTGAGAGGAGTCGGTCTCACAGGAGTGAAAAACGACTATGGGAGTTTCTAATTACCATGAAATGCAAAAATTTAAAGTACATGTTCTGCCTTTTACGTACATAGCACCCTGCCCTATGGGCTACCTACGGCCTACCTTAGGGGTGACATATATGTAGTAAAATGGGAGTTTAAGGCTTGGCCAGAGGTTTTAAATGTTATGCACAAGAAGAGGAGGAGGACCAGGAGTTGATGAAGTTCCAGCACCTGTTCTCCTACATCATGAACCTTAAATCAAGAGGGTGCTGATCCTATAGAACAGGAGAAAAAGAGCATGTTAGGATGAGAAGTATAACCGTGAACCCTTAGGATAAAACATAGGTGCCCTCACACACCCAAATGGGTGTCATGCTTCATCATAGGGCAAGCTCCTCATCATGCCATCGCTGTAATGCCCGATGAGACCCACGAAAGGGCTCTTTCACAGAGATCTTTTCAGCTGTAATGAGTGTGAGTGTGGGGGTGTGGAGTGTATAGGGTGGGGTAAAGGAAAACAAGAAAAAATTGTTAAAACTACCCCAGGGATACCGGATTAATTTGAATTCAGTGGTTACCTGGACAGGGTTAAAAGAAAAAATGAGTGCTAGCTCAAGGTTCCTAGATAGTCTTGGTGTATATTGGGTTATGTAGGGTTGACATATTTCCTGCCTAGAGGTCACACCGGATCTGTGGTTTTCCTTCAGGACCAGGATAATCCCTACCCTACGCCTGGATGGGAAGTAAAATAGTTGATCAAGCTCTCTAACAAATAAATACCTCACTGAAGTATCTCCCAACCTAAAGGAGTAAAGGGAACAGATGAACAGTGTAGAGTTAGCGTTTCCTCAATAGATGTGAAGGAAGACACTTTTGAATAGCATGCTAAAAAAATATCAGGGGTCGATAATGGTAAATGTTCATGCACCGAGCACTCCAGGCATGTGACCGCACTTGTAGAATCTGAAAACACAAAAACACAGACTCACATAAGAAGAAATTCAAATCCCATGTGGTGAGGGTAGTATTATTACCCTATAGGATTGATTTGTTAGACCTCTTAGGTCAAAGCCAGAGTCATGCACGCTTCTGCAGAGATGATGTAGAAGCCTTGTATACTAACATTCCTCTGGACACTGCTATTGAAGTCATTGAGGACAGCCCGAGATCTCAGATTTGGACTTCAGGCACTCCCACTGACTTCATCCTCGAGTGTGCTTCTATTGCACATTAAAACAACTTCTTCAAGTTTAAGTACCAGATATACCACCAGATACAAGGGACATCTACAGCGACCATCTTCACTCCCACTTTAGCATGTTTGTACATGGCCCATTTTGAAAGTGAACAGATTCTCACAGACACAAACCCGTACAAATTGAACATCATGTCCTGGTGACATTATGTTGACAACATTCCTGTCTTTTTGCGTGTTGATATTAACACTTGTACACATTTTTGCACCTGGCTGAACTCCCTAAATTTTTACCCGACGTTCACTAGTTCTATCACAGACAAAGAATTGCCCTTCCTGGATCTTCCTATATCCATCAGTGAAGGTACCCTCTCTACTGCCATCTATAGAAAACCAACTGATTGTCAAAGTTTTTTTTTTGTTCTTGTCCTCATTCACTTTGATAACCAGAAGCTGGGTGTGCTCCTCGAAACATAGGAGGGGAAACCCTTTTAACTCCTATCTGATCTCCTGAGGAGGCTCCTGTCTGGAGTGGTCAAAATCTCTGATAAGTCCAGACTATACAGCCCGACTTCAGAGCATACCTCGGGACCAACGGTCAGTGTAATCATAGGACAGTCCCAAATAGGTTCTTATATTTGTTGCCTTTCTAGCCATTTTATAAATGGACACCAACATTTATATTTTCTATTCACCTCCTTCATACCAAGTTTTAAATTATAGATAAGAGAATCTTTCCACTCCAAAATCATTGGTGGGAGGAGCTAATCCATCTTTTACAAATCTGTCTTCTGGCTATTAATATCATGTAAAAAAGTAATTTGGCACTGTCTCTATTTAACTTCGTTAAGTCCTGCAGGCTTCCAAAAATGACTACGGTGAGGCTTACATAACAGTTTATAGAAAGAATTTCACTTACTGCTTCACATACCTCTTTCCAAAAAAATGCTGAGCTGGGGACACTTCAAGAACATATGTAAATCCTCAGCATAATCCAGACCTCATTTCTTACAGCTGACCAAGTCACCCTGCGTCAATTTTGATAGTTTCTCCGGGGTCCAGAAGGTCCTATGGATGCAAGTGGTTTCTCCTTAAACAGGTGGGTTTAACTGTAGCATACAAGAGAGTAGTAAATACTTGACATAAATCTCTTATCTGTATTCCAGGCAAGTGTTCTCCCCAAATTTCTTCTGGCAGGGTGAACTCTCCATGTGCAATGGCCATCATCAACCAATACCATTTTGTCACTTCCTTCTTCAATGGGGCCTTCTGATATATTAGCTCTTCCAGCTCGTTAGAGCCCCCCCACCTCATCTTTCACACTCTGAACCCAGCTGTTTATTTGAAGGTATTTAAATTTAGAGAGCCTCCCACCCATCTCCATGTTGAGCTCCTCATATGACATCAGATCCTCACTGTCGTAGAGTCGACCGCATTCCAAAAACCCTGTCTCTCTCAATGGCGATGGTGCGGCCAGGCTATCTTTGACCCATTCCGGCGAGCACGGAGAGTCCCAAGTGGGAGCATGCTTACTGTAATATAAGTTAGTAGCTCTCCTTACAGCATAACAATGTTTTGCCAGGTCCTGCGTTATCTTAAATTTCACCTTTAAAAAAAAAAAAACAATTGGGGTATCCAAATGTGTATAAGAAGCCTACTTGTGTTACATTACTAAATTTCATCATTGTTTTGCAGATCAGTCCTAACCATGAGTCCTCCAACTCATTCAATAGTCCTTTTGCATTTTTTTCAAAAAGAAAGCCCAAGCATAATATTGCAAATTGGGAAAAGCTAACCCCCCTTTCTCACTCTTCTTACTCAACTTCTTCCAGGCAATGCACACCCCCTTTGAGGCCCAAATAAAACTACTATTTTTACCCTGAAGCCTACTCAACCTCTCTTTGTTAAACATCAGCGGCACAGAGTTAAAAATAAATGTTAGTTTTGGCAGTATCGATGTCTTAATTAAGTTAACACTCCCTAAGATTGTAAGGGGTAGATTATCCCAACTCCTCATTACCCTGGAGGAGTCTCTCATATCCTTCATAAAATTAGTCTCTGCTATTTTATTTATATCTTGGGTTATGATAATCCCCAAATACTTCAACTCCTTCTTAACTGGGACTCACTCTGCTGACGTATTCCAGGCCATGACTTCTGTTTTTTCATGATTAACGGCATATCTAGCAATGTTCCCAAATTCCACTGTCAATTCTGCCAAGGCTGATATTGTTTGCCTCAAATCACCTGTATAAACTATTAAATTATCTGTATACAGGGAGACTTTCCTGCACCAATCCCTGCACCTAAAAGGGGTTATCCTCTGCTCTCCCCTGATTTTACAAGCCAGGGGTTGTATGTACAAGTTAAACAACAATGGAGATAATGGACACTCCTGCCTCGTTCCTCTTTCAATTTTAAAAGGGCGGGTTAGGGAGCCATTGACCAATATTCTTGTGTCAGGTTTGTGATATATCTCTTGCAATACCCTAACAATATTCCCTCCTAAATTAAAAACCTCGCACAGTATTCAAATATGTCCAATTGACCATATCAAACGTTTTTTGAGCATCTATCATCACTACTGCTGAAGGTACTTTACAGGTATTAGTTAAGTCTATTGAGCCTATTAAACCCTGTGCCAACTCATATATAAGGCTACCTTTAAGAAGCCTTTTTGATCATCATGTATAAGCCTGCCTATAACTCCACGTAATCTGTCTGCCAGGACTTTTGCGAAAATGTTGTAAAAACAATTTAACAAGGAAATAGGCCTATAAGAGTCATAGCACTTAGGGCCCTTCCCGGGTTTTAAAATCAGTGTGACAGTAGCCACCTTCCAGGAAGGGGGGAGCATACCACCACCCTCTAAGATATTATTACCCAAATCCACCAGAACCTTTGTTATACTACTTCCTAGGACCCTATACATTTCCATTGGTAAACCATCCGGGCCTCGCGCTTTCCCTAGTTTGCCAGACTGTATACTCTGCTCCACTTCAGCTTACCTTATTTGCTCATTCAGTACTCTGTTATCCTCCTCGCTCAAAGTACTTAGGCCTAAATCCTTTCGAAAGTTCTTAACTACCTCCGGTGACACTGCTAAACTTTCTGCATATAATGCCATAAAGAAACTCCGAAAGGCTTCCTCAATCTCTTCACTGCTTCTACTAATACCCCCGGAACTCTTAATGCATATTTCTTTCACCCTATTGCTAACTAAGTCTGATTTTATTTTCCAGGCCAGCAATTTACCACAGTTTTCCCCATACTCGAAGTGTGCCACCCTGTTCACTTCACACCTCTTCTTAATTTTTCTCTCTATCATGGCTACAAGCTCATACCGCAATTCCTGATCTAACTTATGTAGTTGGTCAATTTCCCCATCATCAATATCCGGATGTGTCAATCTTTTCTCTATCTGCTGCACACACTCTTCCAGCCTACCAATTTCTTCTTTATATGCCTTCCTCTTAAATGAGGCCACCCTCATCAATCTCCCTCTTAAAAAAAAACAACAACAAAAAAAAGCCTTAAAGGCATCCCACACCAAAGCTAGCAAAGCCGACCCCACATTGAAAATAAAAAATTCCTCTACCTCTGCATGTAAATCTGTTACCATTTTCTCATATAATAATAGAGTTCTACTCTGGCGGGCATTCCCCATTAACTGAATATTCAGGCTAATCGCCGAGTGATCTGATAGGTGAGCCCCAACACACATTATCTCCTCCATTATCCACTTTAAATTCACGCCTATTACAACATAATCAATGCTAGACTGATGCGTATATTTTTTGTTATTATACGTGTATCCACGTTTGAGCTCCATCCTCTCTCTCCGAACATCATACAGATCCAACTGAGACATCATGGATAACACTGATAGTCGCATTTTTTCATTGATCCTACCTGAAAAACTGTCTAATTCATGATTCAGTGAAACATTGAAATCCCTCATCCATATAATAGCATCAGAAAATTGCAGCAGATGTTGGAATAAATCAATCAGGTGAGGGGTGTCATCCTTATTAGGCCCATAATAGCCCACCAGAGTAAATGCGGAGTCGTACGCCACCAGTTTCCACACTACCCATCTCCCCGCCTTGTCTGCTACCCCCTCCTGGAAGGAAAGATTAGGATGTTTTTTGAGTGAAATAGCTACTCCTTTACTACCCCCACTCTGACTAGTGATTACTACCTGCGGCAACCATCTGCATGGCCTAAACAACTCAATACAATCTTCCTTAGATAGGTGTGTTTTTTGTAGAACCAATACATTTGCTTGAGCTTCTCTCAAATATTGCAACAGCCTTCTTCACCTATTCTTCAGCCGTAAGCCATTAATATACCAGGACAGAAACCTCAACACTTCTGCCCTTGTCATCTATGTTTTACCTCCAAACCCACTTCTCCGCCATTCTGAGGACACATTTTTTTTTCTCCCTGCATGCTCCCCACCCAGAGTCTACTACTCCCCCAACCTCTCACAAGTCAACCCCTACCCATGGTTTCCTAGGAGAACCCACCCTACCTCCTTTCTCTTGGCGTAACTGCCTTAGGAGGGACCCTGCTTAGCTCTTACACAGAACTAACTGACAGACATAGCACTATGACATGAATTTTGTACCTTTTTTTTTTCTTTTTCAACCTAGCCCACCTTCAAAGAAAAATGCTAGTCTAGAGCGGAGGGCGCAAGCTTCCATCTTTCGTCCATATTAACTGCCCTTTTCCAGAACTTTAATTAGATTGTCTTCTTCCCTGCAGTCCTTAAAGTTATACATTTTATTATTTGCCATTACTTTCAGGGTAGCTGGGAACTTCAATTGGGCTGTTGCGCCCAACCGCTTCAATACATCAGTTCTTTTCCCCAACTCCCATTCCTTATTGAGTGTTGTACTTGAAATGTCTGATCTAATTTCAAAGGGAACTCCCTCCACCAGTAGTGACTTCTGTTTCAGCGCAGCCTCTAAAATATGGTCCTTAATTGCATATATGTGGAAGTTAACTAGAATATACTTAGGCTTATCTCTATTCATGATCCCTAGGCACCCTTTGAATGTCCCTTGTGATATCTTCCTCTGCATCTTCGATTTGCACTCCTTGTTTAATCAGGCGGACTATAAGTCCTTTTAGATCGCCACATTCTATTCCGGAACCCTTAAAAATCTCAAATTATACCTTCTCTGAATATTTTCCAATGATGCTAGTTCAGTCATGATGCTTTCTTCACCGGCTTTCAATCTCTGAATTTCCTCCTTGTTTTTTCCACCGCTCCTTTTAGGCCCTTCACCACTTCCTCAAGGACAGCAGTTCTTCCTGCCAGATCATCAGTCTTTTTTTTTTACCAAAGTCCTCACATAAACCCCTAATCTCCTTCTGGTTGATGTTTGAAATCTCAAAACCACCCCTAACTTCCATAGATAGGGATCTTAGCATGCCCACAATAGACTGGCTTGAGAGCCTCTTCTGTATAACTTTGTTTCTGTCCTTCTTTGTCTCCTGCTAGCAGTTGTAGTGGGATCTCCCTCAGCAGATCTATAGCCATGGGCTCTTGATCCTGCTATTGATTATCCCCTTCTAACGTATCTAACTTGTCGACCTCAAGTGCTTGGGGATTACTATTCAGCACCGCCCCACCTGTGGGCCAGTAGTGGGGCCTCGACAAGAGAATCTGCCATCTCCCATTTCCCCTAAATCTAAGCCCTCCAGGACTTGATAACTGTTGGGACTACACTCAATTTGGGTTTCTCCCAAATTCATACTGCCTTTAGGGCCAGCCTTGTCCAGTTTGGCAATCCCGCTGTGAAAACTCTTTCCTTACAGGCCGGTGATTTAGGCAAAACCCTAAATTATGCCCTTAATGAAGGAGTGATCTTGGGTCTTTTACTCAATGGATTACTACCTTTCAAGTTAGGAATAACTTTAGCTCTATTTACCTGACCCCCTTCACTGCCAGGGTTAATTGATCTAAGGGGGCCTCCCCACCAGCAGCTGTTAGTTTATCTTTGGCCCCTAAAACGTTTTTACCACTTCCTAGGGAGTAAGCAGGGCTCCTGTCATATTTATTAACTCCTGCAGCCCCCCAACCCCTTCTCTTCTACTGCTGCTGACACAGCACTTTTTCTTACCCCTGAGAGTTTGGCATCCCTCCCCAAGCTGATCTGCCCAGGATAAGTAAAACTGTACTGATGGTGACCTTGCCCCACCTAGCACCCCACAGCCTAAAGGAGAACCCGAGAAACAACTGCAAGGACCCTTTTGCAGTAAAAGTACTTTACGGGTCTATCCATAAAGTGCATTTAGGTGAACTGGTTACTTACAACAAACAGTACACTGCAACAGTACTTACCTTCTTTGAAGTTTTTCTGATGTTGAAACATTCTATAGAAAATTATCTATATTTTTCTGAACTTTGGTCTTGCGTTTCTTCTTGTATGTGTCTCATTTATTGACCTTGGGTTCAATGAATGCTTAGCACTACCTTTGGTAAGTGTAACTGCTCGTCCACACTACGACAAAAGAGACAATTTAGCATTATTATTTTAACCCCTGTAAACTAATAAGGGTATTCTGGACAATCTGCATAGTGTCCCCTTACATTCGCTACACTACATAGATAAGCTTCCCACAGCATTGTGCTGAAATTTGGAAGGATTTTTCAGAGGAAAACATCTTTAGACGAGAGACATCTACATCAAAAGGCACAGAAAAAAAGGAACTGATTTTGATTAACCAGTTTGGGTGCTCTATGGCTCCAGCAATGTCACAGTGTTATAGTTTCTGTTGCCGAGATGGAGTCAAGCACCCCCTACAGATACAGGAGTGCTATGAAAGTTTTAAATGCAGTGTGGCACCTGGAGATTTCAACAGGTGAAGGACATTTTTCATCAGAATAAAAAGTGCAATCTGGTTTCAGAAAATTAATGCGACAGATAAAATGACTAATTACACAGATTTGTTTTCAATTTATTTCTCAAAAAACTGGAAATGCTAACACATGTAAATCTATATGTACACAAGATTTATATAACAAAATCTACACCTGTTCTATGATACAAGACAGAGCAGATTAACAACAAATTAAAGAGGATGCTTTAGGGAAAGTAGTGTTGCCCCCTCCCCCGCCTCAATGAGGTGATGTTTTGAGAGAGATGGAGATGGTTAAGGTCACGAACAAATATCTCCAGAAACAATAAAATATTCATAAAATGTACATAGATCTTGAAAAGAAATGCAGCGGGCATTGAGGTTTCTGAACTTCATTGTTTGACGTTTTCAGAAGCTATACACTAATCAGTACAAGGCATAAGTGAGAAATGATAAAAATACAAGAATTCGACAACAGTTGAGTGGCATTAAAAGCAATTTACAAGCAGGACTGCCCTGTTGAATTCTTAAATCTGGGTACAATAAACTGGGATACAATTTACAAGTGTTGTAGTAGATAAATAGCATATTCCAGCTCTGTAAAGTGAGCCAACATGGCTTTCGGTACAGTATCTTTGTAAGAATATGAAGTTGATATCCCATAAAAGCTGCCCTTGGACCCCAAACCTGCATCTCTCATTTGTACCTTTGTCTCTAGGACAACAAAATTAAAAAAATTAAAAACTCGCAAAATATCTATTTAAATCAAACAGTTTCAGGACATTGATAGAGGACAAAGTAATTATCCTCTACAACCAACAATAAGCACAATCTTCGAAGTGGAAAAAAGGTACAACACTTAGGTAACGTTGAGCCCACCTTGGGCAACAATATTCACATTAATAATTTCTTATTTTTAAGAAATAACAATGAAACAAATTCACGAACAGAAAAAACAAAACTGGGTCATGGTCCATTGCTCATGCTGTCCATTATTCAACCATCTAGTTGTTGGGTCCAGAATGATCAATTTTAATTTATTTTTAAGCTAGGGTGATAGAGTACCCTTTTGGCACTATGACCCTTCTTAGATGACAGACATATCCCTGTTTAGTTTCCTTCAATAGATTTCTTTTTTTTTTTTTTGCAATCTACTGTGGCTTCTTCCCTTAGTGTAACTTCTCCCCTCACGTTTTGGACTCATGTCTATGGGAAGGCAGGAGGGCTACAAGTGAATCAAAAAAATTAATCAAGTTGCAAAACTAGTCCTACCGATAAGTAACCATTTTGTTTTGTATTGTGAATATTTTCGTGATCCATATGCTGTGTATTGACTATGTTTTAGTATTTGTCCCACCTGGGATTCCTTGATTGCCTTGATGTCAATGTAGTAGCCTTTAGTAAAGTTGTGTGTTGAGGACTATGTGGCCGCATTGCATATATCCATAATGGAGACATTAGTGATGAATTATAGTAACGCTCTGTTCTTTCTTGTGCAATGGGCTTGTGTTTTTTCTTCTAGGGTAACTTCTGCTACAGTGTGGCTTTTTTGTATTGTCTGGACTATCTATCTTGTATAATTGCCTACTGGCGAGCCCTTTAAGGCTGTAACAAAATTGGCAAAGAAACAAAGTTGTTTTCCCTTACTCATGTTTATTTTTTCCTAAAAGTTTTGATGTCTAGGGTGTAGAGAACTTGCTCTGTTCAAGATACTGGTAGTTGGAAAAAAAGTGGTAGCTGTATGGTTTGACTGACATGGAAAGATGAGACCACTTTTGGAAGGAAGTGGGGATTTGTTTGCATTACCAGTGTCTTTGTGAATGTGCATGAACGTCTCTTGCATTGAGATTGCTTGCAGTTGCACCAAAAAGACAATGTTTAGGGTCAAGAATGTTAGTCCTGCACTGTGCATCAACTCAAAGGAGGGTTCATGAATTGGGTCAGCACTATACAAAGGTTCCACATTGGTGTGGGTGATGCCAATCTTATTCAACCTTTCAAACTATCTTAATGACTGTTGTTTGGAAGAATTGCCCTTTATTACCCCTTGAGTAAGCTACTATGAGGATTCTGTCTGATTCTCCAGTTTTACGTCATACTTGTCAGCAGCTCTCTTGATGACTCCATTGTTTGTGGCAATGTCATCTGGTGGTGAGGGTGTCGAGGTGCATGTGTCTATTCTCTCTTCAGCAGTCTGTTTTGCCATCCTGCCATCTTTCATCTTTTGAGCCTTCCGCACCAGAGAATAAGTGTTCAAATTCACCTCCACCAGGTCTGCCTTTATTCTCTTTGATCTCTTCTGCATCCTCTGGAGGTTTTAGGGTGACTGAAGCCTCCTGTTCTGGTTGATGTATCTCTGCTTCTTTCTCTTCTAGAACTTTCTCCCTGTCCCCTCAATTGGCAGAAGGCTGGGGACCATGTATCCCTTTTAAGGATTGGTCACACTTCCGCCTCCTCCACCTCCAAAGCAAAGCCTCTTTTTCAGCTTTGAGCCTCATCTTCTTTCAATCTCAAGAGAGTTTTGTTTGACACCGGCAGCCTCTTCGGCGTTGTATTTTGTTTCAGAGACTTCTTTCTCCCTCTCGATCAACTTTTGGTGTTGAGGCTGGATTTGAGGGTTTGAAGTCAGAGGTATGGTTGGTCTTTGATCCACAAGGCTCTTAGTGTATGTTTCTCATCCACTGTTGAAACATTTAGCTACACAGTGGTTTTGAAGTGTTTGAATTTAGAATGTTGGAGCTCAGCATCCTAGTGCATTTGTGGTTTTACCTGAAGCCTGTATCCCGCATGGAACAGCTTTATCGCTTTCTTTTAAATGCTGCGTCCTTCCTTGATGTCAGAAGACTCTCTCTGTGCAAGGTCACCTTCCTCTAGGTTTTCCTCCCTACTGCAGAGTTCTATCTCTTCGATGAGTGTTTCTGCATCTGTGCCACTGCTTGATGAGCCCACTCCTCCTTCCTTGTTTTCAGCATCTAATGAACGTGCCCTGCAGCCCTTCAACCGGTGGTCCCTCTGCAAACAGAGCTTTTAGACCTTGTGGCTGTCCTTTTCAGAGAATTTGCGATGGAAGTTAGGGCAGCGCCGAAGAGGTATGTGGCCCATACTCTCTTTCTTCTCTGACCCATGCAGTCAATGCCGTCATAGGGGCATGAACACTTTTTGGTGTCTTTCGGCGTTCTCCCTTGATGTGCGTCAGTAGTTAAATGTTGTTCTCCTTAAACCTAAGCTTTTCCAATGTCTTTTACCCTGCTTTCTAAATTAGGAGCTCTCTTCGGTTTACAGAGCCAAAGGCTGAAAAAATAGAACCTAAAGATGGCTACCAGGCCACTTAAAAAAGGAAATCCATAGAAAAAAAGACTTCTGGGCCCAACCACGATATGGCTGAATAATGGACAGGATATGAATTCAGAAAGTATTCATGCTACACAATTAATATTACAAGTAACTTTTGTTTATCAAGGGATGATAGTCTGAAACTCTCAATAACGTGATGGAGTAAGGGTAAAGAAGAATTTTAGCTAGGAAACTTTGACTTCATCTAGGTGTCTGCCCTGTCATCAAAGCCAAGGTAATAATGTCAGGTAGACGTAGAAAGTAATTCCAGGCAGTTGCCTTCCAAATCCCAGAAATAATTAAATGTCTCGCCATAGTGATACCTTATGTGAAATGATTTCCCTGCAAGAAGTTGATTGGCTTTAAACCAAAAGATGCCACAGTGATGCCTTGTGTGACATGATTTTCCTGAAAAGATGCAAAAAATGATCAATAAAGCAATTGATTGTTTAATAGATTAAGATTAATAATTTAGTGTAGGAAAATGTAACTGTTGGCATTGTTACCCCCTAACTTTTTGCCTTTTGTTGATTCCAGCTTTGATTGAAAGTGTGCTGGGACCCTGCTAACCAGGCCCCAGCACCAGTGTTCTTTCCCTAGATCTGTACCTTTGTCTCCACAATTGGCACAGCCCTGGCACACAGATAAGTCCCTTGTAAAAGGTACCCCTGGTACCAGGGTCCCTGTGGCCAGGGAAGGTCTCTAAGGGCTGCAGCATGTATTATGCCACCCTAGGGACCCCTCACTCAGCACATGCTTGTGTGTGCTGGTGGGGAGAAAAAGACTAAGTCGACATGGCACTCCCCTCACAGTACCCACTACCCACTTCCTGTGGCATAGATAAATCACTCCTCCAGCAGGCCTTACAGCCCTAAGGCAGGGTGCACTATACCACAGGCGAGGGCATAGCTGCATGAGCACTATGCCCCTACAGTGCCTAAGTCAATTCTTAGACATTGTAAGTGCAGGGTAGCCATACTGAGTATATGGTCTGGGAGTTTGTCAAACACAAACTCCACAGTTCCATAATGGCTACACTGAATACTGGGATGTTTGGTATCAAACTTCTCAGCACAATAAATCAACACTGATGCCAGTTTGGGATTTATTGAGAAATGCACACAGAGGGCATCTTAGAGATGCCTCCTGCATGCCAGCCCAACTGCTAGTGCTAGGCTGACGGGTCTCTGCCAGCCTCCCACTTCCAGACAAGTTTCTGGCCACATGGGGTGAGTGCCTTTGTGCATTCTGTCGCCAGGAACAAAGCCTGTCCTGGGTGGAGGTACTTCACACCTCCCCCTGCAGGAACTGTAACACCTGGTGGTGAGCCTCAAAGCTCAAGCCTGGTGTTACAGTGCCCCAGGGCACTCCAGCTAGTGGAGGTGCCCGCCCCCCGGACACAGCCCCCACTTTTGGCAGCAAGTCCGGGAGATAATGAGAAAAACAAGGAGGCGTCACCCCCTCAGCCAGGTCCATCCCTAAGGTGACCAGAGCTGAGGTGACCCCCTCCTTGGGAAATCCTCCATCTTGTTTTGGAGGATTTAGCCCAATAGGAATCGGGATGTGCCCCCCTCCCCAAAGGGAGGAGGCACAAGGAGCATGTAGCTACTCTCAGGGACAGTAGCCATTGGCTACTGCCCTCCAGCCCTAACACACCCCTAAATTTAGTATTTAAGGGCCACCCTGCACCCAGGAAATCAGATTCCTGACGACCTACAAAGAAGGACTGCTTGTCTGAAGATTCCCTCAGAGAAGAAGGAAGACAACTGCTTTGGCCCCAGCCCTACCGGCCTGTCTCCAATTTCAGAGAACCTGCACCAGCGATGCATCCTGCGGGCCCAGCGACCTCTGCCAACTCAGAGGACTGCCCTGCACCTAAGAAGGCTCAAGAACTCCAGTGGACCTGTCCAACCAAAGAAAGAAGAAACTACCTTTAAAGGGACTCCCACCTTGCTCCAGAAGCGTGAGTCGCCACCACTTTGCTCCCGACACGCCTGGCCCATCTCCAGAGAAACTAATGACCCAGAGAGGATCCCTAGGAGACTCTGACAACGTGTCCACCCTGGGCTAACCTCTCTGCACCCCCATGGTGACGCCTGCAGAGGGAATCCCAAGGACCCGCTGACCACGTATGCCTGTGACAAAGAAATCCGACGCCTGGAAGAAGAACTGCACCCGCAGCCCCCAGGCCCGTGAAGAACTGACCACCGGTGCAGCAGTGACCAGCAGGCGACCCTCACCCTTGCCCAGTCGGTGGCTGGCACGAGAAGCCCCCCTTTGCCCTGCCTGCAACGTCTGAGTGACCCCCGGGTCCCTCCATTGAAATCTATTGCAAACCCAATTACCTGTTTGCCCACTGCACCCAGCCGCCCCCATGCCACTGAGGGTGTGGTTTGTGTGCCTACTTGGTGTCCCCTCCCCCCAGTGCTCTACTAAACCCCCCTAGTCTGCTCCCCGAGGACGCAGGTACTTACGTGCCAGCAGACTGGAACTGGAGCACCCCGGTCTCTATAGGTGCTCATGTCATTTTGGCTCCTCTTTGACCTCTGCACCTGACCGGCCCTGTGTTGCTGGTGCTGGGTGTTTGGGGTTGACTTGAACCCCCAACGATGGGCTACCTATGCCCCGGAGACTGAACTTGGAAGTGCTTAACTTACCACATTAACCTAACTGTACTTACCTCCTCCAGGCACTGTTGGATTTTGCAGTGTCCACCTTTAAAATAGCTTATTGCCATTTTATGAAAAACTGTATACATTACTGTTTTGGTTCAAAGTCCTAACTATACCTATGCAAAGTACCTTACATTTAATGTACTTACCTGCAATTTGAAACTTGTGGTTCTAAAATAAATTAAGAAAATAATATTTTTCTATATAAAAACGGATTGGCCTTGAGTTAAGTCATTGAGTGTGTGTTCTCATTTATTGCTTCAGTGTGTACAACAAATGCTTAACACTACCCTCTGATAAGCCTAACTGCTCGACCACACTACCACAAATAGAGCATTAGTATTATCTATTATTGCCTTTGTCAATCCTCTTGGGGAACCCCTGGTATCTGAGCACATTATCTCTCATTTTGAGATAGTATATACAGAGCCAGCTTCCTACATTTTGCATTTCTTGAAAAGACTGCAATATACAATAAGGTATATGGGCTGTATTTATTAGAACACTGAGGCATAGAGGCATTAATATGGTGGTGACCAGCGAGAAGAAAATAAACAGTCCCAACATATTGGAATAACATACATAGATAAATTCTACCATAACACCTTAGTGAGAGCATAGCATTGATAGCCCAATCAGTCCATACTTAGTCCATGAGAGGAGCACCCACCCCCACTACCTGAAAAATAGGGGTCTGCCCACAGACTCAGGGCATTGGCCGTAGAGACAGGGCAGAGGTCAGCAATGAAATGGCATGCAACATGGGCAGAATCCTGGCTGGAATGACCTCCCTATTGTCACTTGACCTGCACAGTGTTTTCATAAGAAACATATTTTCGTTCTATGAAAAAGGCCTGATGTAGCCATGTGCCTAAGTGTCATCTGTTTACATACTCTTGTGGCGACAATTTCTTGCTGGATTATCATGTACTCAGTCTTATCAACTTTGGACATGGGTAAATGGTGAAATGTCGTGCACAGAATAATACCAAAGCTTTTGCAGAATCACAAAGTTACAGCTGATTAGTAAATAAAAACATCCCGCTGAAAGCAGGCTAACAAAAAATGAATAAAATGGAATAAATGAAATCAGAGCACGTATGCAGGTAAAAGGGGACAGGCCGCAAGCCTAAACTAACCTGAAATATGTGTGCCGAAGCAGAGATGGGCCCCATTGCTTGGTCCTAGTACTGCTTAACAGGACCAAGTACAACAATACTCAGGCATTATATTGTTGAATTATAATGCTTAATTCACAATACAGTGAAAACAAACATTTACTGTTATAATGGCTGCTTACAACTGGTAGTATTGGTTCAACTGATTGAAATGGTGTTTCAGGGTTCAAAGATGAGATGTGACTGATTCTAGTAATCTGATAACACCTTGTCAAAGCCAGTAGATCTGCTTTCATATATTGAAACCTTGTATAATGTATTACTTCGACAAAGCATGCTAGGTGGTTATTATTATTATATGGTGACCCACTAACAAAGCCAGTAGGTCTGCCTTACTTAAAATGACACCCCTTACATTGGTATGTTGCATCTGTTATAGCTGTGGGTGGGATATTGTGATTATGGGGTTCGGGGTCCATTAGGGTTGTAAGCTGAGAGGATTGTCGTCAGGAGGTATTTCCACCGACTGGATGTATATATTTGAAAATGAATGCAAAGCATTTAGGCCCATATTTAAGAAAACTTAATGCCGCCTTTGCGCCATTATTTCTGACCTAGTGCCATATTTATTTTTTGGCACTAGACCCGTCTACTGACAAACATTCTGAGTTTGTTTCATTTTTTCGGGAGCGCCACCACACCTTGTGTCATTTTGCAACAATGATATGCAAGGTAGAGGGGTTTGCTTCCAAAAAATGATGCAAGCCCTCTAGCGCCATATTTACTGCTCAGTGCAAAAACGACGCACGTTAAGGAACCGGTCCAAAAAACACTGAATCCAATTACCATCAAAATTCAATGTCTGGTCAGACTAGGAGCTAAAATAAGGCCCCCACACTACTACTTAAGGAATACACACAGAAGGAGCATTGGCAACCCCCTGGACAACATGGATCTGTTATTGCTCCAGCTCGGCACATGCCGTAGACGATAACATGTTCTACCAGCACCACTGCAGCAACCCCAAACACTACCACAGCAGCCACAAAGACAGCACAGAAGGCGGGAGAGGATATTTCAACAGTGCACAACCATCCTTGTGCTCAGGGAACAAGATGTCATCAGACTCTACCGTCTGACGCAGGATCAATTGTATGCCTGCTGCACCACATTGCGCCAGACATCACTGCAAGGGTCGAAACTCCAACAACTATTCCACCCATGACCAAACTCCTGGCAGTCCTCCATATGCTGGCATCAGGATCGTTCCAGACAACTGGGGCACAAGTAGGTGATATTTCCAAGCCATCCTTCTCGGCCTTCCTTCCAAAGGTTCTGGATGCAATCATCCGCCTCACACTCCACCACATCTGGTTCCCCAACACCCAGCAACTGCAGCAGGAGACCAATCAAAGATTCTACCAAATTGCTGGGTTCCCGCATGTGCTGGGTGCAATGGACTGCACACATGCCCAACTTGTGCCACCTGCTGCAATGGAACACCTCTACAGGAACCGAAAACACACCCATTCCATAAATATGCAGGGCATTGTGGATCACTGTGGGCTCATCACAAACATCCTAGCCAAATATCTCTGCAGCTGTATAGGAAAGTACCATCTTTCTTGGCATGTTACCCCCAATTTCTACCTGTTTGTCAGTTTGTTTTGCCTATCTCACTGGGATCCTGCTGGTCAGGACCCCAGTGCTCATAGTTTATAGCCTAATGTGTGTGTTGTCAGTAGTGCTCAAGTGTGTCACTGAAGTTCTGCTAACCAGAACTTCAGTGTTTATGCTCTCTCTGCTTCCAAGTTAGTCACTATAGTTTAGTGACTTCATATTACAATTCCAATTGGCACACTGGACCCCCCCCCCTTATAAGTCCCTAGTATATGGTACCTAGGTACCCAGGGCATTGGGGTTCCAGGAGATCCTTATGGGCTGCAGCATTTCTTTTGCCACCCATAAGGAGCTCAGACAAACCCTTTCACAGGACTGCCACCGCAGCCTGCGTGAAATAGTGCACACACTATTTCACAGACATTTTCACTGCACTTAAGTAACTTATAAGTCGCCTATATGTATAACCTTCATTTACTGAAGGCTAGGTGCAAAGTTACTAAGTGTGAGGGCACCCTTGCACTAGCAGAGGTGCCCCCACGCTGTCCAGGGCCAATTCCCCGGACTTCGTGAGTGCGGGGATACTATTAAACGCGTGCACTACATATGGGTCAATACATATATATGTAGCTTCACAATGGTAACTCCGAATATAGCTATGTAAGATGTCTAAGATCATGGAAGTGTCCCACCCATTCCAAATGTGGTATTGGAGGCCCAATCCCATGCACTCTGGGGGCTCCACCATGGACCCCCAGTAGTTCCAAACCAACTCTCTGAGGCTAGCACTGCAGCTACAGCTGCTGCCACCTCACAGACATGGTTATGCCCTCCTGGGGTCGGAGCAGCTCCGTCCCAGGAAGGCAGAACAAAGCATTTCCTTTGGGGGGAGGGTGTTACACCCTCTCCCTTTGGAAATAGGTGTTACAGGCTTGGGAGAGGTAGCCTCCAATAGCCTCTGGAAATGCTTTGAAGGGCACAGATGGTGCCCTCCTTCCATAAGCCAGACACCGGTTCAGGGACCCCCAGTCCCTGCTCTTGCGTGAAACTGGACAAAAGAAAGGGGAGTGACCACTCCCCTGTCCGTCACCACCCCAGGGGCGGTGCCCAGAGCTCCTCCAGAGTGTCCCTGGTGTTAGCCATCTTGTTTTCCAAGGTGTGCGAACACTCTGGAGATCTCTGAGTGGCCAGTGCCAGCAGGTGACATCAGAGACCCCTCATGATAGATGCGTACCTGTTTACGTAGCCACTCCCCCTCTTAGGGCTATTTAGGGTCTCTCCTGTGGGTTCCTCTTCAGATTCAGCTTGCAAGTTTCCTTCAGGAATCCTCTGCTTCAGCTTCCGACCGTCCGATCACCCGCAGACTGCTCCAGGAACCGCTGTAACTGTAACAAAGTATCCAGAAAGGCTACTGTGACCCTGCAACTTTAGCTCCAGCCTGCAACTGCACCAGTTTCCAAGGTGTGCACACTCTGAGGACTCCCTGCCTTCACCCTGCCCCAGAAGAACCGAAGGAATCTCCCGTGGAGTGACGGAGTCACTTCCCTGCTCCAGGAGGCACCTTCCAAGACGACGACCGGTTCTCTGGGACTCCTCTCCTGGTGACGAGCGTGCTCCCTGGAACACTGGTGGTGGACCCCTTCGAGCCAGACTGTCCTAAGGTCCAGTTGTCCAAATTTGGCAGAGGTAAAAGCTTGCCTTCCTGGTTTGCGACAGTACCCCTGTGCACCGCATCATCTCTAGCTCCTGAGACCTCTGTGCACAATTTGCAAGAATCCTTCGTGTACAGCATGGCCCAGCCCAGCACTCCATCCTGTGACGCACAACTCGCTGAGTTGTTCTTCGACGGCGTGTAACCTTCTTTTGTAGTGCTGCAGCAACTGCAATTTGCACCTTCTTTGTTCCTGTGTCCTGCGACTCCAGTGCTGGGGGACCCCTCTGACTCCTCAGTCCGAGTTGAGGCCCCCAGGTCCCACTTGGGTCCAGGCAGTGCCATTTTGACGCAAACCGCGACCTTGCTTGAACCAAGGCTTGTTGGATGAATCCAGCTCAGCAACTTGCCTGCATCCAACATCTCAATGTGGGACATCTCTTCCATCATGCAGGAACCCACAGCTATCTTCTTTGGTGCTGTTCTGCAGACTTCTTGTAACCGGAGAATCCTCCTTTGCACCATCTTCTAGGTTAGCAGGGGCTTCTGTCCTTCCTGGAACCTTCTGCGACTTCTGGACTTGATCTCCTCTTTTTACAGGTCGTCATGTCCAGGAATCCACCATTTGTTGCTTGAAGTCTTGCTTGGTTCTTGCAATAACTCTTATCACTACTTGTAGTGTGTCCTAAGGAAACTTGCAGTACTTTACTCCTACTTTCCTGGGCTCTGGGATGGGGGATTTTACTCACCTTTGTGGTTTTCTTACACTCTGTGCCCCTTTACACACTACAATTGCCTAGGGGGGGAATTCGTGATTCGCATTCCACTTTCTTAGAATATGATTTGTGTTGCCCCTAGGCCTATTGCATTCTATTGTATTTTCTGCTGTGTGCACTATTTTATGACTATCTACTTAACTGATTTTGGTCTGTAGTGTATATATTGTGTATAATACTTACCTCCAGAAGGTGTATTGCCTCTAAGATATTTTTGGCCTTGTGTCACTAAAATAAAGTACCTTTATTTTTGGTAACACTGAATATTGTCTTTTATTGTGTATAAGTACTGTGTAACTATAGTGGTATTGCAGGAGCTTTGCATGTCTCCTAGTTTATCCTAAGCTGCTCTGCTACAGCTACCTCTAGACAGCTTAAGCTGCTACAACACTGACCACATTTCATTAATAAGGGATAACTGGACCTGGTATAAGGTGTAAGTACCTAGGGTACCCACTACAAACCAGGCCAGCCTCCTACAAGCGTCCATAATGCCTACATATTCCGGTACTCCACTATCAATGAGTGATTCCTGGATGGACAATATGGCAATGGGCTACTCGTCGGTAATCCATCATACCAATTATTACACAGACAAAACACAAAACTTGCAGGACAAACAATACATACGCCACACTAAACACACATGTACAGGGGAACACAGATGTACAGATAACACATGCTACACTACACCGTATTCATTGCACATCACACACACATACACCCATATGTACAGAACACAGGCACAACCTGACTGACACACCACATGAAAGACAGGTGGAGCTATGTCCCCTTTGCATGCAGAAGCTGGGCCCAACCATTGCATGTGTCCACAGGTTAACAACAAAATGTTAATGTAAAGAAAGTCACATATAGGCACAGCCTCACATTTGTCATGGTGTAGAAGCCTCCGGCGGCACCACTATCAAAGGCCATCCAAGTGTTGCCATCACCAACTACATATCACCAAAACATATCAGACGTACCCATTGTGTTCACCTCAGCCTGTCTGGTGCATTGTGCCGCACACATAGGAATACCACATCACCAGGCTTGAAAGACCATGTATAGGGATAGACACCTCACAGCACACCTACAATCATACCTGGTTATTCCACAACTCCCTAACATGATACCAGAGTACCAACAGGGAACTGTGGCAGCTGGACTACTGAGAGAGGCGAGAGATGCATGTGAGTGAGGAGACATGGGACTTAGCAGGACTGGTCATGTGACGCAGGGCATTGCAGAAAACCACCTCATTCCGTCTCCTGTCACACAGGTGTCCGAAAACTCACGCATACATCACAAAACTTACCATACAACTGTGCCACACTGTGCCCATGATCCACATGCCTATATGTATGCCAGCCAGCAATTGGCAATAACAACACTTTGTGCAGGGGATCTTTTCCAAAGGAAAAAGGCTAGGATTCACCTGCTATACACAGGGTACAACACTTATGTCATGGCACACAACACACAAAATAGATTCAAAGACCCAGAACATCACTCTTCTGCAGGTCTAAAGTGAAGGGACTGAGGTCCACATGTCAGGAAAGTGGCACAGCATTGACAGCAGCGCCACTGTAATTGTTATCCTTTGCTACACTCTACTACCACCCTGTTGGCGCCGTATACAACACACGGTACACCATAGTGCAGAGTAGGTGCAATAGTGTCAAGCTAATGGATGCTATTGATGGACTCTGTAGAAGTACTGACAACATACCTGACCATTTCATGCACAGTACATAGGGACCCTTTCAAATAAATGGTGTGCCCCCTCCTTACGCCTGCTCTGTGCAGGTGTTTAAAGTAGCTGCAAAAAATCATGCCTACGAACCTTGGAGAATCCTCTGCACCAATTCTTCTAGTCCTCCTATTGTTTGAATATGCCCCTTGTACACATCATGCCTGGCAGAGGCTTTATCGTCCATAAAGGGTCACTAAGTGTCTCACTGCATGCGTAGTGCCACATTGAAACATGGTCGTCTGAGTTTGGCCTTGTAGGGCTACCATAGTGTTAATACAAATTACTCTATTGTGGTGCAAGGCGGTGGTAGTTTCCACTAACATTAGGACACAGCCTTAAATATGGACAACACAACACATATTTGGCATGGTCGAACTGTCAGTCCAGAAATAATTAGACAATCACCAGGTCCCTGAGGCACAACCTATGATAGTAACCTCCACCACCACACACCAATGCAACCATTCAACCAAGCAGGAACACATACAATACCAGATGCAAGTCTGAGTCACCACTCCACCTAACGCTAACATCTGCTGTTGCATATAGGAGCCCACAAATATGCATGACTAACACATGTTCTCACATTCCTTTGCAGCCGACCAAGGTTACGTCATCCAGCCATGAGTGATGACCCCTTTTGGCAACCTTACAATGGAGGAAGAGTGGACATAAAATGAAGGCCACATAAGGACACGAAATGTGGTGGAGAGGACATTTGGGCTCCTGAAATCAAGGTTCAGGTGCCTGGCTCTGACAGGAGGAAGTCTGTTGTATGCAGCACCGCTGGTAGGTAAGATAATACCCGTATGTGCAATCTTGCATAACATTTGTACTCAATCTAGTGTCCCCTGGGAGGAACTGGTAGATGTCCCCAATGAGGAGGAGGATGACAGTGGTGCAGCACAAGTGGAACAACAAAACACTGCTGCAGGAGTTTGCAGGAGACAACAAATTGTACTGAACTTCTTCACCTAGACACTACAACAAAAATCACCCTGCAGGTATCACCATTAAATCACTTCGCACCAGATTGTCCATGGTGTACTCATAATCTGCTTCCATTACCATTGGTAAGTTGGCCATACCTCACAGAGCAGGGTAAAAACACAACAGTTGCAAAGAATGTTGGAACATAGGTTGTTATTTAAGAGGATCTAGTGCCTCCATGCCGCACATCAGCATCACATTATTCATGCTCATGTGGCTCTCCACGCACCAGAAATACCAAGTGCTGTAATGTATGGATTGCGCAAAATACAACCCCTTGCACCACATCATCACTAAGGAACTATACTGTATCTCATCTCAGGCGGGTAGCTGTAACACCAGCACTGAGCAGGTGTGACAAGGAGGAAACCCATTGGTATCAATGGACCATAAGTTTGGCCCTAACCCTGCACAGTATATCAATGGTGTTACATACCCTAAGCGCTATTGACCCCAACCCTGCTGCATGGTGTGCTGTCTCTCAAATATAGCACACACGTGTTTGCTGTGGAGTGCACTAAGGGCCGCAAGGCAAGTGGAGCAGCAATGGGTGCTGCTTCACTCTCCACACATATGCCCGATAGCCAGGAATGGTCAATAAAATGGGAGAATGCACCACCACTTGAATGTGTGGCTGGAATGTAGGCATGGTACTTGCACTACCAATGTACATTGTTAGATACACGTCACACAATTGTGTTGTCTTGACATATGCCTGCAGCTAATCTGGAAATACATGTGAAGACTGCTGAACTGGTGTATGGCCTAGGTAGTTTAGCAATTACCTACAATGGTTAGTTTGTGTCTGCAAGGTAATTCAGTAAAGTCTGTATGACACTATCACACAGTACATATGAAAACATAGCTTTCAATGACACTCACATTTCTGACCAAGAGAAAGTGACATACTGGGACCAAAACCCCTAAAATGTCTAGGTCTCCCACAACCAATCCTGTTTGGTATGTACATGTACGTCTAGCAATATCCAAATGTAACTGACCCATCCAAAATTGTATGGTTGAAGAAGGAAACAGAAATGTGGCATTTCACATAATCATAATCATAGCTGATAACAAGATGCACTCATGGTGGAAGTGACAGTCTGTGGAATGCAGATTTAAGTGTATGCCCATGTACACCAAAGGATGTGGAAGAACAGCTGAGAGACTTCCTTAGACACTTGGGGATACAGCATGGGGAGGGCACTCTGACAACACAAATGCTGTGGCTGGTGGACTGTCATGTGTGTGTGAAAGTCATATAATCTAGCAAAGCCTGGGAATTAGAGGGATACTGTCACTTAGCCAGTAGAAGAAGATGTGTTCATCTACAAAGTATGCAAGTCTCGCTTGGCATCCTGTCCATGTATGACTAAACAATGTTGTAGTAGAAGATGTGTGCAAAGGGTAAGCAGCCTAAATAATGCCAGCAATCTAGGACCAAATCCATCCAAACAAGATATGCTGTTAATGTTGGAGAAGGAACACACACAGACGAATATTGACTGTACAACACAACAATTTTACCATGTGATTAGACATATTCACAGAGGATGTCTAGGTCAGTACATAACCTGTTCATGTTGGCAACAACAACTTTGTACTTGCCCATCGCATACCATTGTGACAGAAGGCACTGACAGATGACAGTATCTGTCCCCTTGGTCAGAAAACATAAGCAAGTTAAACAAGATATAAATGCCCTAACCAAGCATTATATGGAAAATCCAAACAAAGCATAACCATTTGTTTCGAACCATGCCAAATGATGAGACATGTCCTACATGAACAAGCAGCCAGTGCCCTGAACAAGATCGGGCAAGCCTGACATCAAGTACACCAAAGGAAACCAAACGTGCTAGGCCATGGGAGCACATTTGTGCAGGTGTCTGCCGCAGGGGACTGCGCAATGTGCTGATGAAGAGCAATCATAATGAAGGTAAATCCCCACCATGTGCCCCCTAACTGTTGAGGCTACATTGACTCTTGACACAGTAAGGGGTCTGCTGCTTGTGCACAGTGGACTGACTGGAGTGAAGCACCGCCAACCTACATCAATAAATATATCCATGGGTCTGTGTGGGCACAAAAAGTGCCACAGGGACAATGATGACCAGGGTGCCATCATTGCCTGACAGCAACCCTGCAATACAGTTGTATGCCCTTGTACGGAACAGTCAGAACAAACATGTTTTGGTCAATTGTATGTACCAAGTGTGTGCCTTTCACACAAATGTCTGAATTCTCTGCACACATGTACCACTTTAATGGCTCAGGCTTGGTATCATGTATTGGAGTATGCACAAAGTTCAACTTTCCATTAATCAATATGTATATGTATCACATGATCATACATAGACTTATATGACCTTCAGATATGTTTCCACATAGGGAAACCGAGGTGGCACAGATATGAATACACCGCCATGAAGCAATGGCCAACATATGTCCATGCTGGAAGATAGATTTGGGAGGTGTCATATCCCATGATACATATACATATATTACCTGAAAGATGTATTTCCACACACGTCACATACCGACCTTCATTGACACGTCAGTACACCATCTCCTGAATCATATATGCATGGGGAATCATATATTACACGTGTAACATAGCATCATGAACCTTGAACCACACAAAGCACCACAGTGTAGACACACATGCACTCACATTGCCATGGGTTATATGAAATCAATCCAGCCTTAATCCACAGCATCCTATGTGTACAATTTGTCAAGGTTATCACATGCATGAACATGACCGTCATGCGCAGAAAAACTGACGCATATCAGAATGTGTTAGGTACATGCCCAGGAAGTGATGAACGGGGACTACCTTTCTGCAAACAAGGTGCAGTGATTTCACTTTTACTTTACAGTCTTTTTGTCTGTGATTGGGAGAGGTTGTGTGGAGCTGGTGCTGTTTGAGGAGTGGTGGTTTTTCTGAGTATTGTGTTGTGTCCTGTTGCTGTCCTGTCAATTTTGTAATTTTTGTACGTTTTGTGTAGTGCTATTGTCCCGTCATAGTATTTGTTTTGCCGGGTGTTTGTCTTGTGGTAGCGTAGTCTGTTGGGGTATTTGATAGGTGGGGTTACATTATTTTTTGGGGTTACATATTTGCAGTGGAGGGAAAGTGCAATATATCGGGGAAATAAGGTTGCCTGCAGAATGTTTCGTCAAGAGTCAGGAGTGGAAGTTTAGTGTCTAAACCAAACGGCATTGAAGAGAGCTTAGCAATGCACCGGTTGCAGACAAATTGCACATTTCTCTTTGTGTATATTGTGTATCACATATACACCATAAAGTATCAAATATTAGACATGTGCAATGGTGCAAGGGTACATGTTTCCCAATGCACAAAATTACATGTCCATCATGGTAAGTACAGCTGCATAAATGGGGTAAGTAATGATAAAGTGATGGGAAACATGACGCAGGAGTATTGTAAGTCATGAGTGTGTGTGCCGAGAGTCATGTATATGCAGAGTGACATGACAGTTACAGAAATGTAAGGAGTGATTGCCTCATGATGCAACATCTTGTGTCTAATTTTTTGAAGGTGATGTTGCCAATGGAGGCAACTACTACCTAACCATATGTACATTTTTGACAAGTGCAAGCATTGTGGCAGTGTGAAAGGCTGGTGCCCCATGATGGCAGAGCCAGGCCTGAGGAAAGGATGCTGTGTATTCCTACCGTAGGTGGCATCCAAAAAATATAGCCTTAACATCAACTTGGTTACACTGTTCCTTTATTGGCAGCAACTTTTTTTCTGCCTAAGGCTGGTTGATTACCTGACTGTTCCCTTGTCATCAAAAAAACAATTTCCACTTTTCACGTGTTGCATATTCATGTATGTTGCTAAATATGCCAAGTGCAACCATACTGACAGTGTTGCCAACATCAGTGTCCTGACATCTGCCATGGTTGCCATTTGTTACATATGGCGCACACATGATGGAGGTATGTGTTAGTGCTATGGGACTGAAACCTTGGCAAGCATCTGAGTGGTTGCCTGCTTCTTCAAATAGATCAACTACAAGAGTCAAAGATTTAACCAATGGACAGTATCCTGTCCCCCCATCTTGTTAAAAATATGTATCTGAAACCTGTACATATGTCTGCCACCCAGACCTGTGCAAGTTCTTGTGTGATAATTATCAGCCACATATGTGAGAAACAGATGCATTGCAGTGCTGTGCCAACATTAGCAGCACTGTGCTGGATTTTAAACACTGGCCTACCCTGTATTTCCTAGAGTATGGCGCAAGCCTGCGTCTGCACCTGCACCGGCACATAACTCGGCAGCCAGGACCAATGCAGGCATACTATGACCACACTGCAAGTGTGTCTGTGTCGAGCGGAGTGTCTCTGTGTAGGAAGGTATCCCTTTCTGAACATAATATGTAATGGTGATGTCGTGGGTCTATGTCTGTGTCAAGGTTTTAGTATGAAAAACAGATCATGCAAATCTTTACTGAATATTCTCCTTTTATTGGCTTTAGATATTTCTATAGCTTTGTTGTTCTTCCTTTCTTATAGTCTCTCCTTTTTCCCCTTTTTCTTTTATTCTGTTTGTTCTTCTCTTTTCTGTTAGTCTCTCCTTTTCTCTCTTTCTCTCTTTCTGTCTCTGTGGTTATCTTCTTCTTTGTTAATAGTTCTTTTGTTTCTTCTTATCCTACAGGTCTTTTTGGTGTAGGCATGTTACTTCCAGAAGTATGAAAAAGGGAAGACTTTTTCCTTATCTCTGAGGGGAGGGGTGTGAGGTTTTGTGTCTAAACAAAGTGAAGGTATTGATTCTTTCCGAGTGCTCAAGTGCTTGTGATGTAAAAAAAAAAAAAAATGGAATTCTTTATTAGTGCCTCTCTCACTCCCTTTTTCCCCGTTTTTCCTCTATTAGACCCCTTCCTCCTCCCCTCCCTTCATACCCATAACATAAGAGTACAGGTTTGGCAAGTATGCTCGTACCTGTAATAGCCACGTCCCTTCTGGGACGTGGCGGGTGGTGTTGGCATCCTCCTGTCTTGCGTTGTCTTCAGCTGAGAACTCCGCTTCCCAAGTCCTCTCCGTCACTGCTGACTCTACGCTGGTCTCCTCGGTCCTCCGATGATTGACTCTTTCGATCTCCGGTCTGGCGTCCTCCTCTTTCCCTGATGTTGCGCGTGCATCTGTTCTTCCGTTGGCCTTTTCTCCACCTTCAAGCATCTCCGCGTAACCCTCTACTTCCGGTTTTCACATGTCAGGAGAGATGGGTGGTTTTTTGAAGTGCCCCCTGGGCACTTGTTTATTGGCCCCACTCGAACAGTGGGGCCGGTTGTAACAGCCAGCCTGTTACAGGTGATATGCCACTTCTATGTGTGCTGCAGAATACAGGCCACATAGTAGTGCCAAAACATCCGTCTTGTTAGTTTGTAAATGTGCAGGAAGGGATGCCTACCTGCACATAAGCAAACATCCATGGCATTTTACGTCTTCTGTGTGTGCCTTCAAATGGGGCACACATATTAGAAGCAAGACTTATGGAGGTATTAGAGCATTCCTCACCTCTTTGCCATGCTAACACCACCCCTGGAGTGTTGTTACTCTTTTGGCGCTGGCAGTAAGTACATTGTCTTGTAAATCTGGGGCAGCGTCAAAAGCTGTGGGTGTTACAATGGGACAGCCACTGCAACAACCACTGCATGCCCCTCTAATGCTAAATACAGTGTCATGCTGCCCCATATGTACATGGAGGCATTGCGCTACAAAAAGTGTCATAACAGCTCCTTACACTTATGGTGCAGTAAAAATCACTACAGGAGCGTCATGGAAAGTGATGCTCTGGTGGCGGCAGGGCCTCTATGATCTGGCCCTTTGTCTTACAGACAGAAATGTAATGGTTGGCTGTTGTTCATTCCTAACACAAAGTTGATTAGTTTACTCAGCTAAACAAGGTGACTGTGTAACAGTCATCCATGCTCATAAACGTTAAAAAAAAAAAAAAAATCACAAAGCTATGTGTTCCTGTCATGTCTCGCAGGTGAACCTCCACCCTACAAAATTGGAGAGGTGTCCCAGTTTGAAGACCTCAATGCAGCCAGTAAGTGTCACCTTGTGCGTCACGTGTCATTCCAGGGTTTTGTGTAAGAGGGTATGATGTGTGCAATGCAATGTTAAAATGGCATATTTGACCAATAAGATATCATCTGAGTTTGGGTTTTGATATCATGTCTGATGCAATGTTGAGGATGCAGATTAAGTTGATTGTTGCACAAGTGCCAATGTGTGCTGCTATGGAGTTGTGGGTGTTAGCAAAAGGAAAGCATGCCCACATACACAATGATGTCAGTCAGGATATGTGTCAGAGGTGCTTTTTATCGGATTAGCAGGCCTGTTGCCAACATATTTGTCACAGCATGTGTTACAGCACTGTGTGCCACACGTTGCTTCAGTTTGCAAAGGACATGGTACAAATGATGTACATGTGTTGAGGTCTCTAGGGGGCTTATCAAGGAAACACTTAAACCACTGGCGCCTCACTACTCTTCTGAAATGAAGTGAGGCAGCAGCCGTGCAAGGAACCTCGTTGTGCTGGGCAACAGTCATTTGAGGACACATTGAGATTGCAACTGCACTTCAGATGGATGTGGGACATGTCTACGGATTGCAGAAACAAGATGTGTGCAGATTAACATACATGCTCTACCTATCATGATAATTGTAAGTGAGCTTGGTCATATCACGTGTGTATAGAATGTGGATGGTGAGTGTTTACCTGGTACTCAAGAGATGTAAAACATGCACAGGTAGTGCAATAATCGGGAAGCCTGTTGCTGCACCCAGTGCCGCGCCACTCTTCCTGTGCCCCTTAGGGCACCCGTACCACCGCCATGTCTGCACCGCATAAGAAATTTTTCAAACCATGCCACAGGGTAGGGGGCAATAGGTGCAAAATTTGTAGACAATATAGATGTACTGTTCAGGTTTAGGGCAAGCGATATTGGCACTAACCCTGAACTGTACATAGGGGCCCACTGTAAGCAATGATGTGCCCCCTTGTAACTCCTGCTGTGAGCAGGTGTTAACCGAAGGAAACATAACTGATGTATTGGAATCCCTTAAAATTCCCTGAGCCATTTTTCCTGCCCCCTACCAGGTGAACCCCCGCTTGCATCCCTGATGCCCGGCCAAGGCATAATGTAGCGCAAGGGGTGCCGAAGTGGTGGAATGCATGCATTGCACCACTTTGTGACTATGTCACAGGGATTTGAGACTTGTTGGGCCACCTGATCCTCAAAAGTATGATGATGCAAATGTGGCGCAAGGAGGCACTAGTCCAACTTACCTCTGGGCCCTAATGGTCAACAATGGATAGCCGTTAACCCTGTGGCACGAACATGATACCGCAGATGGCTGTTCGGCAGTTTAGTCTGGATTTGGTAATTAGCATTGTTGTGGAATGTCTGGGGGGCGGCATGTATCATCTGATGATGCTGTGTACATTGCACGGTTGTTCAACCTCTACCCAGTGCAGTATTTGATGTCATGTTCTCCTCATGTTTTAGCTGCCAATATGACCCCAGCACAGAAGCGTGCTTTTAATAAGAGGGCCGAGTGTTTCCGCCCCTTCATAGAGGTACATGCAGGGAACAGAAAGATGTCCTGAAGATATAGGTGGAAGAACTCATCAGGTGTTTGGCTTGCCTTCCCACATGGATGACCTCCTAACAGGCCGCAACAGGGCAGTGCACATCAGACACCGCATTAAGGCTCAGGGGTGCCTCAGCTGGTCCAACCCCCTCCATGTCCACAGCACCAATGGCAACACAAACCCTGCAACAGCCACCTGCAGCAGTCACATCATCCAGCTATGAGGTGTACATGAGGAGGGACATGGCAGCTATTATGGCCAGGTTGGATAGACTGAAGCAGGACAGTGCTCCCAATTTCAAACTCCTAAAGTACTGTAAAAAGAATCTGAAGAAGCTGTAATCCAAGGTATGGACAGCCTCCCAGTTCCTTCCCTTCTCCTGTTCTATTTTGTGTTTAGTTTTAGTGGGTTTTAGTTGGGTAGTAATAGTTTAGATAGCATAGATTAGGTGAGTTGTAGGATAGAGTAAGTATAGTTGAGGGGTGGGTTTTATTTTTATTTTTTGTTTGGGGGTAGGTGGGAGTTATGTATGAGGCTCTATGTTAAACAAAATACAAAAAATATATTTAAAAATTCCATTAAAAATGTTACAAAAACATATATTTGTTTAGGATATAGGTTAAGTTAGTATATGTTTAGCTTTAGTTTATGTTGTCCTACACGTTTCTTGTCTCTTAAGGGGGTGTGGGGACAATGTTTAGTGTGTGGTGTTACATGTATAAGGTGAATTGTGATTAGGATAGATAGTTGTAGGGGTAAGTTTAGATACGTTAGTAGAGCTTAGTTTAGTGTAGGATAGTGTTTAGGTTTTTATAAGGTGTTGTTTTTAAGTACAAATAAATCCAGTTAGTTGTAGACAATTAGGTGTCCATGATGGAGTGTGTGTGTTCTCATGTGTGCACTGGCCAAGTTAGAGGAATACCTTGAGGTATCCTTTCTGTATTTATTTACATATATGACTATATGTATCCCCTATGACCAAGGAGCTGACTGATTGGCTGCAATATGCCATCAGCTACTCAAAATATTTTTGATCCCCAGTTCCTGACAATCACATTGTGTATGGTTACAAAATCGTTGACAGGTAAGAATGGAACATCAACTGTCATCGCTGAGGTCTGACACAATTATTCTTGTAAAGTGTAGCACATTTTACTTCACCTTATTTGGGGTATGTATCCTGGCACACTAACAGCTGCCTGTCACTGATCAATTTTGCCTCTTCTGTGCCACACATACCTGTTGTACTAGTGCGATCATCAGGAAAAATTCCAGACACTTGAGTTGTGACCCATACATGCCATATGCCAATGTGCATGGCATGGATATCTGTTCAATACATGCTTTTAAGGCTATGTAGGTTGGTTGTAGTCCACAACACTATCAGCCACCTTTTTCATTTTAGAGTCCTGGTGTGTGGCTTTGTGTCTGACAGTAAGTCACACATGTAACTAGGTTCTGTTGTCATTGCTATAGCTTCACACAATGCATACATTTAGATGAGTTGATGGATCACAGTAAAAGATGGCATGTTTCATGTGAATATGGAGATTTATTTACATATGCAAGTTTATTCTCCAATGCAGTAGAATGTCCAGTTCACTGACCCCATGAGAGATCCTGAGCCATTTGATGTACACTCAGAGTCCAAGGGTGAGGGAAGTCATGACACACTGGGAGGAGAAGAGTGCATTAGTGCAATTGACAATAGGTAGGAATTGAGACAATGACAGTCCATAGCAGATAAGTCAACAGTGGTTGAGTGAAGAGTACACATTGAGAGGCTGTCACAACACTGGCGTGATCTTAAGCACAGACTGGTGCTAATGCGTGGTTTTACGTGTGAATGTTGTTCCTTACACATCTTCATCCTCTGATGTGGGTGGTACCTCCTGTGCCATGGTGGTGGTGCTGTTGAAGTTGAGGGGGTCACACACACATCAGGGGATAGAGAAGTGGAATCAAAGGTCCCGCCAGCTGCCATTTGTGGGAACACATAAGGCATCACTGCAGCAAGGAGGAACTGCTAATTTCTCAACACTGCAGCTACATCATGGTGGTAGGCAGCCATGGTTTCCCTGAGGGAGGCCACTTCCCGCTGTATGGACTGCAGGGCATTTTGTATAGCCCCCATCCTGTTGTCTGTCTTAATGCTGCCACTTTGGGACAGCAGTTGTTGAAGCCTCTGCCTCATGACAGCAGCTATGTCAGCCAGGGACTGCTGGAGTCCACATAGCGTGGAGTGGGTGGCTCTGATAGCAGCTGAGTTGTCTTCATTTGGACTGAGGCACCTCCATCCCCCCCCACATCTGCTTGGCCAACTCCCGCTGGACTCCTATCGCTGTCCTCTGAAAAGTGATGTCTGGGTCTTCAGAGTCCAGGGCTGTGGCAGGACTGGTTGGTGGTTGGGTGGTTCATGTGAGCCCCCCCAACACTGTGTGTCCTTCCTGCAACTGGAGGTGGTGTCTGGAAGGAACCTAGGACAAACTGGAGTCTCTTCATTGATGGTCAGCTGCTGGTCATCCATGTCATCTGTAAAATCCCATCACAGGCAAGTCGGCAGGAGGTAAGGCATCATCCTCTGAAATGGGAGAGTGAAGTGTCAATCTATGACTGTAGTGGCTGTTGACATGGCTCATCATTTACTTGCTACGGATGGCTCAGTGGCATGTTACAGACAGACCCTAGGTTATAGTTGTTTATTAAATGTTGCACTGTGCATCACACATGGGTAAACTTTCAAAGTATTTTGTGTATTGATCACGTACCACCATATGCCTTGCAGGCCCCTTGCCCCAGCCACTGACACCATGGTAACACATCATTTACATTCCCATTCACCATGGTGGACATTCCCACAGTAGTTTAATGAGTGTTGTCACTATTTTGGTGCTTTACTGCATTGGCACCATGAATGATGGCACTCGTGCAGCATAGCACAGGGAGGTCAATTGCTTCCAGTGCTTGTGTAACTTTGTTATCTGCCTTTAGCAGGCCCCACACATGTGTGATTGGATGCCAAAGTGCAAGCTTTATGGATTGTCTGCCCCATTAGCTTGTCCATCCCTACATTAGGGACATTTCCTTGCATACAGCATATCTGCCAAAGGCATACTTTGGCGTCAGGATGTACAATGTGGATCAATGCATGAATTTTGAGAGTTTGTTAATGTGGCACAATGGGAATGGACAGCTTGGATCCACATGAAGGTGCCCCTTTATGCACAACGCCAACCATTCCCACAGCAGAGGCAACCTTGTTACATGGTGAAATGGGAGCTACTTGTACAGCAGCACCAATGATTATCACAGACATGCCACATATATTGTATATGTTCACCTTTGTGTCCATTCCTAAATGGTGCATGGAAGTGTGGGAGAGTTGTTATTAAGCTACCCTTAGCGAGTTGCGTAGGACATGTTTCACACTGAGGCCTTGATTTTTTCTAAATTGGCACAGCAGCAAAATTGCTGCACCTCGTTGCGCCACTTTGGAACCGCAGGGATACGCCGTATTTACAGGAATATGGTGCATCCCTTTGTTTCCCCCTGCCCAGAATTAAGCTTTCTGCACCAACGCAGGCATCCTTGCACCATAGTGCAAGGGTGCATGCGCTGAGGGGATAGATTGTTTATATGCAGGAAGGTGTCCCTTCCTGCACTTAAACAATCTATTATGGCGATTTGGCATTTCCATGTGTGCTGCAGGATGCAGCACACATAAGCATGGCAATGACACAAGAAGGAATGGAAACATTTTGCCTTGTTGTGCCATCCTAACACCACCCCTGTGGTGGTGTTGACTTTAGTCACAGCCTCAGGTTATCATGTAGTCTTGGATTTGGGCCAACAACAACATACAATGGGTGTTTTTGTGGCACAGCCACATTGATTACACGCCCCTCCCAGGCAAAGTGCTGTGTGTGTAGGGGCTATATTTACATGGTGGTGTTAAGCCACTGTAGTGGCTTGAGACCACTTTGTGCATATGTCAGAGTGCATAGCGCCACCAGAGCACCACTAAAAGTGAGGCAATGCAACCCATTTGCATATATTCACTGTGTCCTGTGTGCCTTCCCTATGCTATTTGTGAAACTGCAGATAGTCCTCCCCTGCAACTTACCATGCATTTGTGGTGGTTCTTGGTAGTCTGTGCTGTCCTGTCCCAGGATTCCAGTGACCAGCTCCTCCTGGGTATCCGCTGCCACCATTTCCTCCAACTCATCCAGGTCCTCCTGGGGTGCAGGACTTTCACCTCCAGACTGCAGTGCTGCCTTTTGGTTCCTGGCCAGTTTCTCCTCAGTTCTGCGCCTGCAATCGTGTCAGCACTTCTTACAATCAGTGACAGTCCTCTTCACCTCTGCCACGCTGTTAAATTTATCTACTGTTGACTGCCATGTAGCCTCTTTCCTGCCTGTTGGCAGTTTGGAGGTGACAAAGAGCTGGTGTTGGTGCTTCGTCACCAACATTGGCAGTTCGGGCTGGACTGTTCCCATGAGGAACAGGGTCAAGACTGATTTGCATATGGCTGGGTCCAAACTGGGGTGGCACGGTGAGCAAAAGAATGATGGATTAAACCCAGATCTGTGACTGGGGTGAGTGTTTGCATTGTTCATCACTCCGTCCATCATCCTTTTGTGTTGCTAAAGTTGCCCTAAGTGGGAAGGGTATGCCCAGACGTGGGTCCCTTGCTCACTGTCCAGGAAGGACCTGGCTTGGCAGTTTGGGCTGGACTGTTCCCATGAGGAACAGGGACAAGACTGATTTGCATATGGCTGGGTCCAAACTTGGGTGACGTGGCGAGCAAAAGAATGATGGATTAAACCCAGATCTATGACTGGGGGTGAATGTTTGCATTGTTCAGCACTCCATCCATCATCCTTTTATGTTGCTAACGTTGCCCTAAGTGGGAAGGGTATGCCCAGACAATGGTCCCTTTCTCACTGTGCCACTGGATTCAAGCTAGCCTGGCTGATACCCTGAAACCGGTCTCAGGATGTGTGTTTCCGGTCCAGGGAGGACCTGGCTTGGCAGTTCGGGCTGGACTGTTCCCATGAGGAACAGGGTCAAGACTGATTTGTGTATGGCTGGGTCCAAACTGGGGTGGCATGGTGAGCAAAAGAATGATGGATTAAACCTAGATCTGTGACTGGGGGTGAGTGTTTGCATTGCATCCTTTGTTCAGTACTCCGTCCATCATCCTTTTCTGTTGCTAAAATAGCACCAACGTAAGCAGCTTTGCACTATGGTGCAAGGGTGTCTGCATTGTCAGCAGGATTGCTTTTGTGCAAGAAAGGGCACCTTCCTGCACAAAAATGACCCTGCGAGGCATTCTCCTCTTTCTATGTGTGCTGCAAAATGCACATTACAGGTTTTAAAAGTGATAGAAAAAAATGACACAGTGAATCTTGTAGATTTCACTGCGCCATTTTTTGCAGTCTCACTGCGGGGAAACACCACCCATGCATACATTATGCCTGGTGCAGGCATAATGTAGGACAAGGGGCTACAAAAAAAATTATGCCAATGTGGCGCAAAGAGGTGCTAGGGCCTTGTAAATCTAGCCCTTATACTGGTACTCTACATAGGAGCTCATGACCAGCGAGGACCATTCGAATCAAGGACCAGCAACAACGACTAACAGCACAGTTCGAGAGATGTTTATGGACCAAATCTGTTTATTATTTTCAAGTTATTACCATATCAAGTACAACTCTCCACAATAAGGCAATCACAATGCAGCAGTACTAGTCTGGAAGTATTGGGCGGCCCATAGTAAACATCACCTGCTTAGCCATGCCCGAGAGGGCCATCTCATCCCCTCCTCTCTGCACTCCCCACCTAGGAGGAACACCACCATCAAATGCTGCACTATGAAGCCAACTCCACGCATAGTAATATACAACATAGAAATGATTAGTAAAACACCAACATTGTTTCCCTGAGAAGGCCCCTCATCCACCAGTCTCTCGAGTCCCCCGCTCTACCGCCGCATGTTCCCGGTTCTCCCAAGAATCACTCCAACAGACATACTCCCAACAGCTCAGGTCAGACCCAGCACTCTCAAGTAGGCCGGCCATGTCAACTCAGTGGATAAGATCTGCAAGAATGGTTGCCACAAGTCCCTGAAATCACCCCGCTACTGTGAGGCCAGAGTAAGCTTCTCCATTGCCAGAATAAACCACAGCCTATGAAGCCATGATGTATATGTCGGTATCCTGCCTGTACCCCACATTGCTAATATCAGTTGCAACTCCGCATTGAGGGCCAGGGCCATCTGCCGCCCTTTTAATGATCTCAGGGGAAAGGTGAGCGGGTTGGGCAATCCCAACAAGGTGTACGATGGGAATCTGGGGATCTGAGTACTAAACGCTGCATCAATAGAATCCATAACACTCTCCCAGTATCTATGGAGCTTGGGGCAATGCCAGAGTAGATGCACAAGCGTACCTCTGCCCCCACACCCCGTCCAGCAGAGGCTAGACTTAGTGGGATCCCAAGCGTGTATCCTTGCAGGGGTGAAGTACCAATAGGAGGCCACCTTATATGCTGTCTCTGTGCCTGAAGCATTGTAAGCCGTGTGGTGTGTCCTGTAAAAGATACTATCCCAAACTTCTTCAGACACCTCCCTTTCCAGCTCCATCTCCCATCGCAACTGACCCTTAGACCTAGGCCGGCGACCCTCCCCCTGCAGTATTCCGTAAAGCTCTGAGATCACGCGTTTATCATCCTTCTTCACTAAGAGCCATTTCTCAAACGGCGTTAGCGGCCTATCTATTAGCGCTCTATTAGCTGGCAACAGGGCCCAATGCCGTATTTGATAGTACATCATCCTGTCTGCCTCTGTTAAGCCATATGTCTCCCTCATCTGGTCAAAGGAGATGATTCCCTGCTCATCAAAGAGACTCCCCACCCTTTTACAGCCCCCTTCATACCATCGGCGCAACGCTTCCACTTGTATCCCCGGTTCAAAGTCGGGATTCGCACCTAGAGGGGTCATCGGGGATGGGAACGTCGTCTGCCCCAATCGACCTGCTGCCGCATCCCATACACGCGCCGTTACCTCCGTAATCGAGGATGAATAAAGACTGCTCGACCTGTGCTGACGTCGAAGCCAGGTCTCCTTCCAAATATGGGAACCCGCCACCGCTTGGTCCATAAAGCACCAGTGTTTTCCAGTAGATGGGCGACTCCACTCTAAAAAAAAAAAAAAAAACAACTGCGCCGCCTGAAAATATCGTAAGAGGCAGGGACCCGCCAACCCCCCCCATCCCCTTGGGGCGGTACAGAACCCGTCACGGAAGGCGAATCGCTCTACCCTCCCAGATAAATCTCAGAACTGCCGTTTGGAGGGTAGCAATCGTTCGGGCGGAGGCGTCAGGGGAAGCGCCTGGAACACATACAGGACATGTGGCAAGATAGTCATCTTCACCGCCACAACTCTGCCCAGCCAGGACAGCTTGAGTCTCCCCCACGTCTCTAGGTGTCACTGCACCTCCCGAACCAATTTCGTGTAGTTCAAAGTCGTCGTCGTAGCAACGGAAGGCGCCAAGTCAATCACTAAATAAGGAAGCCGTGAGGACGACCATATAAAATGGAATCGGGCCCTCGGGTCACTTTCATGCTCCGCGCTAATAAACCGACTCAGGACCTGTGACTTCTGCATATTCATCCGGAATCCCGAGACCCGGCCAAATTCATCAAGTATCTCCATAAGCGCAGGCAGCGAGGTCGCGGGCTCTGCCAGGGTAAGGATCACATCGTCCGCATACAGGGAAATGAGGTGATCATCGCCCCCGAATTTCACACCAGTGATCTGAGGACTATCACGCAGACTCTGCGCCAGGGTCTCCATGTAAAGCGCAAAAAGGAGAGGGGAGAGCGGGCACCCCTGCCGAGTCCCCCGTCGGATTGGGAATGGCAATGATAGCATCCCATTGACCCGGACTGCAGCACGAGGCACCTGGTAAATGCAACGGATCCACGCCATAAAGCCCGGGCCCAGTCCGAAGCGTTGAAGCACCCTGAACAGATATGGCCAATGGACCCTATTGAACGCCTTCTCCGCGTCAATAGAAAGGAAGAGCGCCTCCCGGCGGGAACGATCCGTTTTGTCTAGCAGATGAAGCAATCGCTTTGTGTTATCACTGCACTGCCTATGCGGTATAAAACCTGCTTGGTCAGGATCCACAAGACCCGGCATGTAGTAGTTAAGACGATGGGCAAGAATTCCTGTAAGTAATTTGGCATCAATATTCAAGAGCGATATCGGCCTATAGGAGGCGCAATCCTCAGGGTCTTTCCCCGGCTTATGTATAACCACAATAGTGGCATCCAGCATACTGGCCGTTAGTACTCCCGACGCCCGAAAGGAGTTGAAAAGCCACACTAATATTTGTAACAGTTCCACACAAAAGGTCTTATAAAAAAGTGCCGTAAAGCCATCTGGGCCAGGGGACTTGCCCACCTGCAAGTGCGAAATTGCTGATATGACCTCTTCCGCTCTTACAGGTTGATCTAGTGAAGCTGCCTCCCTCTCACCCAGGGGAGTAATTGCAATACCTTCTAAAAATGCATCAGGAACCACATTGCCCAGGTCATCCGCCTCATACAATCCCTGATAGAACTCCGCAAACGCTTCCGCAATTTGATCGCTCATTCGCGCTTCCATTCCTGAGGGAGAACGGACCAGCTTTAATGTCGACGCTGCACTCGTAACCGGTGTGCCAAAAGCTTCCCACATCTATTGCTCCCAATGTAATACTTGTGCTTAAGGCGTGCCACCGCGTACTCTGCCCTGTCCCAGTCTAGCCGTTTCAGCTGCTTCCTTAACTTCTCCAGTTCCCACCAAATTCTAGGGGCACCCGTATGTTTATGGGAGCGCTCCAATATCGCCACCTTCTGTTCCAGCTCCTCCCTAATCAGTCTCCTTGCTTTATTATCCCTAGTTGACAACGACATCACCTCTCCTCTCACCACTGCCTTCAATGCCTCCCACAGCATCCCCAAGCAGGTGCCCCCGTCGTCATTAAAACTAAGGTAGTCTGCGATTTCCCGTCGGATCGACTCCACCGAAGCGTCATTCTGAAGCATTGAATCCCTAAATCGCTACCCCGACGCCCTGACCGGCTCCATGCTCATAGCAATCTCTACGGTGACAGGGGAATGGTCCGACAGGGCCTGAGGCTCAATCGCGGACTTCCTAACTCTGGAGAGGAACTCCTGCGAAGCCAAGAAAAGGTCAAGCCGGGCATAAGTCTTGGTCGCTGCTGAGTAAAAGGAATAATCCCTAAGCGTGGGATGCGCCCTCCTCCACACGTCCTCCAAGCCGCACTCAGCCAGCCACTGGCGACCAGCCGCCGTCAAAGACCCGTCTGCCCATGGCGGTGAACAGAGCAGTCCAGATCATTATCCATCACCAAATTAAAATTACCCCCCACCAAAATGTCGCTATCCGGCAAGTGCAGCATCGGGGTCAAAGCCTAATTCAGGAAGACTTCCTGCTGAGTATTAGGAGCATATAGAGAAGCAATAGTAAAGGAAAAGGCCCCCAACCTCATCCTTATGGCCAAAAACCTTCCTTGCACCTCATGTACCTTTGCCACCATTTCCCCGGGGAAGCAGTGCGCTAGTAATATCGCAACCCCTGCATGTTTCGAGGAAGCTGAAGACCAGAATTGCCTAGGGAACCACTTAGAGCGCATGCAGCAGATGTCCTTCTGCATGAGGTGTGTTTCCTGCAACAGACAGATATGACTCCCAGACCTCTCTAGTGCTGACAGGATCGCCAACCTCTTAGTCGAACTATTAAGCCCTCGGACATTCAAGCTTATACATTTAATAATCATACCTCAGGATGAGTAAAGCAGTCAAAAGAGGAGAAATCTGATGGGAACCCCCTCACCCCCCCAGCCCACACCATCAACCACTCTCAACACCGGGGCCAGGCCACACCTCCACACAAAAGCCAACATCTCAGGGAAGCACCCCAACATACAACCAGATCGCACAACAGGTGCTCACAACCAAAAAGTCCCCGCACAAACATCTCCACGAGGTAAAGTCTCCACAGGGCTGTAGAACCACTTGAGTTCATCACGCCAGGTCCATCAGCCCCGCCACCCTGACCCCTCTTAAGTGGCCACGAGGCCGAAAACGACGCGACCCTCAGCAGTCCAGCTCTCCTCGGCCACCGCTCCCTTAGGCATTAGTCCCAGCAGCCACGCTATTCAAGGCAGACTCCTGCTCCTACCTCAGCTCCGACCTTATCGCCCGACTCCCGGCTGGGATTCTCCAAGCGCAGGATCCAGTTTGCCTCTGGAATGGACCTCACTTGCTGGAGCTGATCCTCCCATCGGAAGGCAAGCCGGAATGGGTGGCCCCAGGAGTAAGACGACACATGCGCTCGCAGATGCTCCGTGATGGGCTTGAATTCTCGCCGCCTCTGCAGAGTCCGTGCAGAGAGGTCCTGGAATAATTGAAGCTCATGGCCTCTGAAATGCACCTGCTGAAGATTGCGGGCCTGCTGCAAGATGCTCTCTTTAAGCCCATAGTTGTGAACACAGGCTAGAATATCCGGCGGTCGGTCTCCAGCCCCACCGACGCGGCCCACTCAATGGACTCTGTCCAAGGTAATCTCCCGGGTCTCTTCCAGGCCAAGTAATGAGCGAAACAGACCCACCACGAAGTCCCCAATATCCTCCTTCTCAGCCCCCGCCGGGACCCCTCTGATGCGGATGTTATGTCTCCTCGAGCGGTTCTCTAAATCATCCACCGCTATCTGTAGGAGGTCCTGTTGCTCCCGGAGGCGGACGACCTCCTGTTGCAGGCCCGCCACCTCCTCGCCGCGAGAGATCTCGCTGTCTTCCATCTGTGACACTCTCTACCCTAGGGACGTGACCTCACCTCGAAGCTCTCTCACCTCTTGAGAAATGTCCCTACGGAGCTCCTGTATATCACTCCGGAGCGAGTCAAACAAGGAGGTAAGGAAGCCCTTTGTGACCGGGGAGCCCTCGTCCAGCTCCGTCTCCACCGGCATCTCTGGGGACTTCATCGCCGGCGACTCCTCACCTGTGCCATGTGGTGCCGGGCGGGCCCTGGTCAACATTTCTCTGACTGATCGCTCCCGCTTAGACTTGGACGCTGCCATGACACTTGTGTGTTGTCACGATCGTACAGGCTGCCCTCCAGGGCCCCTTCTCAGACTCCCTCTGGGGCCAGACCAGCGCAAGCTCCCCGTACCCAGGACAGCTACTGGCCTTGCGCTCTTGTGCTTCCTCTTGCCAGTCGTGGCCCTACTATGTCGCCAGGACCATCATTCAGTGGCCCAGCCCTGTCTCACCGCCCTGCGTCTTCCTACTTCATAATCAGGGCGACCAGATGCACCCCTGTACATCTGCCGCCACCTCCAGGCCGCCCGTCCACCAAGGGAAGTCCAGCAGGGAGGGTGCCTCCGCCTTACAAGTACGCCTGTGCCGCTCAGCTCCTCGGGCCCCCAGCGCAAACCTCACCGCTCTCTGGCCCCAGGGCCGTCCTCCTGGCCCGCTGCCTCCGCAGCCCTCACGCCCAAGGGGGCAGCAGGATCAGGGGCCACCACGTCGCTCGGTCCGCCGCGTAGAGCACATGTCGGCTTCGGGCGTGGGCCAAGGCCGGCCGCTCTTCACCCTCGTTTTGTGGCGGTGCGGGCTCCCCTGGTCTCCTCGGGGTGCCCTCTGGTCCGCGGCACCACTCACTGGCTTTGGGTGCCCCGGGCCGTCACCCTGCAGGGTCGCGCATCAGCGTTCTGGGGCCAGGGCGGCGGAGCTCAGACGAACGCGTCCACTCACGCCGCCATCTTGGCCACGCCCCCTCGAGAGATGTTTAATCCTGACTGTTCCACACCCCAGAATATATCATAGCACAGTCGTATGAGTGAACCACGCATGGCTGAACAAATTAGTCGGAACCACGACCGCGACTTTACCATGCATGCCTTTACAACAAATTTTGTTGTAAGAGCATGGCTAGTAAAGATGTGTTTAGTAAACACATGCCTGGTTCAACCATACAACCCTGCCCCTTAACTTAAAAAGTACCCCTCCCCCCCCACCCACCCCGCGGCCTAAAACTACCCCACCCCTTAAAACCTCCACCCCCAAATCAAAGCCTAGCCCCTCCCATCCTAAAACCCTGCCTATGCGAAAAAAAACACGAAAGTACCCCGACACCCCCAAGGCCCTGGGCCTTGTTAAAAAAAACTACCCCAAACCACCCCACCCGCCCTGAGGCCTAAAAACTTCCCCCACACTTAAAACAAAATAACCCTGCTACCCCCACCAGCCCTAAAAAATTCCCCCACCTCAAAAAATGTAATTCCCCCCAAATCCTGGCCACAGACCCTTCCTGAGACCTAAAACCTCCCCCCACCCCTAAAAACTAAAGACTCCCCCACCTGCCCTGAGACCTAAAACGTCCCCCCAAAACTGTATCTCCCCCCACCCTCAGCCCTGCTACCCCACCCTGCCAGAAAAACTACCCCAGCCTCCCCCACCCTGAGCCCTAACACCAAACCCTTGAAAAAAAAAAAAAAAAAAAAAACAACCCTACCCACCCCCCCCAACAAAACTGGCCCTTTCCCCCGGCCCTCCGACCCCATCCTGTTGTTAACCCCCCCCCTCACTCGCCCAGCCCCACTTACCCAGCCGCCGCATTCCTCTCCCCGCTGAGTGCCTGAACCTCGCATACGCATTGCGCCTTCACCACGCATTTGCGTGGTTCAGGCACATGCGTTGTTTATGGCAAGCGTGGTAACGGTCTGTGTGGCTCCGGCTGCGTCGTAAAGGCCGTTTCCCTTATAGCATAACAGTAAATCAAAATGTATGCAAAAAGTAGTTAAACAGGGCTTTTAAAGAGTTTTAAAGATACAGCTAATGATTCACATTGCCTAAGACATTATAACTTTAGACCCCGCTTTTCTCTGGTGCCTGTCTGTCACAACAATTATCACATTATGGGCCAGATGTAGCAAAGGTTTGCGACTCGCAAACGGGCAGAATCGCAATTTGCGACAGTGCAAAATCGGAAATGGGATGCAAAAAGCCCATTTCCGACTCGCAAAAAGCGATGTGCCCCGTTTGCGAGTCGCACCCGTTGCGACCCCCTTTTGCGACCCGCAATGTGCGTGTCGCAATTTGCGACTCGCAAAGCTTATGCAATTGCAACTCGCAAATTGCGACTAGTCGCAAAAAAAACAGTTTGCAAGTCGCATTTACCACTAACTCAGAGCAGGTGGTAACCATTACCAAAGTATAAAAGGAGACCCAGAAGGCATCTGGGTCACTCAAGATGGCGGACATATACCTGATAGCAGTGAGGAGAAGAGTCTACGCAGCCCAGCAGAGGAGGAGGAGGGGCCACAGACAGGAGAAGATATATAGAACAAGGCAGACCCTTTTCCAGCAAACTGAAGAGGAGATCTATGATAAATACCGCCTTAGCAGCGCTGCCATTCTAGAATTAATAGATTTACTAAAACCACAGCTAGAACACAAGACCCTGCGTGGCTGCGCCATCCCTACGCATGTGCAAGTACTATGCGTACTGCACCTCTTGGCATCAGGGAGCTATCAGGGGGTCATTGCCGTGGCAGGTGGGGTATCCCAAAGTGCAGTGTCAAGGTTCCTCAGGGCATTCCTAGATGCCTTAGTAGCGCACAGGTCTCAGTTCATATACTTACCAAGGAATGAGGCAGAAATTAACAGCACGAAGCTGGACTATTACCGCATTGCCCACTTCCCCCAGGTCATTGGATGTGTAGATGGGACACACATTCAAATAAGCCCCCCCGCTAATCTGGAACATATTTTTCGCAACAGAAAGTGTACCCACTCACTCAACATACAGGTTGTTTGTGATGCCCATTACGTCATCACGGACATCGTAGCTAAGTTTCCAGGCAGTACCCATGACTCATACATTTTTAGACATAGTGGGATCCATCAACGCCTGGAACGTGGGGAGTTTGGAGACGGATACCTCCTAGGTAGAGCTGCATACACCTTGCAGACATACACACAGGTCACTGTGCACGACTATCTGGACTTACTAACAGTGTACTTTTGTGCCCAACAGGTGACAGTGCATATGCTCTAAGGCCATGGATCATGACTCCATTTTTAACACCCAGCAATGAATCAGAGAGGCAATACAACAGTGCGCATAAGAGGACCAGGATCCTGATCGAGCGCACCTTCGGACTCCTGAAGGCAAGATTCCGATGCCTCCACCGCAGCGGAGGCGCCCTCCAATACACCCCCATTACCGCCTTCAAAATTGTGGTCGCATGCGCCATCCTCCACAACATAGCCACCAGACGTGGGCTACCTTGGACGGTACGTGTAAACTCCCACCATACTCACCCATTAACCAGACACTCCTTTTGTTAAGTGGAAGAGAAATAACTGTTTTAATAATGTAATGGATGAACTATATACATGATTCAATTGTCCATGGGCAGGGAAATGCCAACCACTCATGTGGCACATTAAAGCCATGTGCCACATTTGTTTGTCCGGGCTGTTGGCTAACTTCTCCTGCCCCTCCTGCCAGCCTGGCTGGTCCCAGCCGCATCTATGGTGCTCTGTCTCCCACTCCTTAGCACCCTACTGTCAGTGGCAGATACACTGCTCACTGTGGAGCCCTCTTCACTATCTTGGGGTGTTTCCCCGGTGGCCCTCGACATCTCACGTGTCTCCATTAGTTCAATGATATGTGTGAGACGTCCCAGGCCCCTGGCAACATCCCCAGCAAAATGGCCCATCTCAATTTGCAGGCCAACTGTCCTCCTCGACAGGCCTGTTGTGTTGATGGCTAGCCTGCCGATTGATGTGGCCATCCTGTCCAGTCTTAACATAATCTGCCTATCCCTGCGCCGCCCAGCCTCTGCCTGACCCAGCAGTCCGGCCGCCAGTTCCCTGATGGCAGAGGCAATGTCCCCAGTGTTCTGGCACATCAGGTCCATCCGCCTGTTGAGGTGCCGCATGCTTGCCTGGTTTTGTCTTTCAATGCGGTGCAGCACCCCACTGATCCTGCCCAATGTTGTGTTTTGCAGGCTGTAGGAAAGTACCATCTTGCCTGGCATGTTACCCCCATTTTTCACTGTATATATGTTGTTTTAGTTGTATGTGTCACTGGGACCCTGGTAACCCAGGGCCCCAGTGCTCATAAGTGTGCCTGAATGTGTTACCTGTGTAGTGACTAACTGTCTCACTGAGGCTCTGCTAATCAGAACCTCAGTGGTTATGCTCTCTCATTTCTTTCCAAATTGTCACTAACAGGCTAGTGACCATTTTTACCAATTTACATTGGCTTACTGGAACACCCTTATAATTCCCTAGTATATGGTACTGAGGTACCCAGGGTATTGGGGTTCCAGGAGATCCCTATGGGCTGCAGCATTTCTTTTGCCACCCATAGGGAGCTCTGACAATTCTTACACAGGCCTGCCACTGCAGCCTGAGTGAAATAACGTCCACGTTATTTCACAGCCATTTTACACTGCACTTAAGTAACTTATAAGTCACCTATATGTCTAACCTTTACCTGGTAAAGGTTAGGTGCAAAGTTACTTAGTGTGAGGGCACCCTGGCACTAGCCAAGGTGCCCCCACATTGTTCAGAGCCAATTCCCTGAACTTTGTGAGTGCGGGGACACCATTACACGCGTGCACTACATATAGGTCACTACCTATATGTAGCTTCACAATGGTAACTCCGAATATGGCCATGTAACATGTCTATGATCATGGAATTGCCCCCTCTATGCCATCCTGGCATAGTTGGCACAATCCCATGATCCCAGTGGTCTGTAGCACAGACCCTGGTACTGCCAAACTGACCTTCCTGGGGTTTCACTGCAGCTGCTGCTGCTGCCAACCCCTCAGACAGGCAGCTGCCCTCCTGGGGTCCAGCCAGGCCTGGCCCAGGATGGCAGAACAAAGAACTTCCTCTGAGAGAGGGTGTGACACCCTCTCCCTTTGGAAAATGGTGTGAAGGCAGGGGAGGAGTAGCCTCCCCCAGCCTCTGGAAATGCTTTGTTGGGCACAGATGTGCCCAATTCTGCATAAGCCAGTCTACACCGGTTCAGGGACCCCTTAGCCCCTGCTCTGGCGTGAAACTGGACAAAGGAAAGGAGAGTGACCACTCCCCTGACCTGCACCTCCCCTGGGAGGTGTCCAGAGCTCCTCCAGTGTGCTCCAGACCTCTGCCATCTTGGAAACAGAGGTGCTGCTGGCACACTGGACTGCTCTGAGTGGCCAGTGCCACCAGGTGACGTCAGAGACTCCTTGTGATAGGCTCCTTCAGGTGTTAGTAGCCTATCCTCTCTCCTAGGTAGCCAAACCCTCTTTTCTGGCTATTTAGGGTCTCTGTCTCTGGGGAAACTTTAGATAACGAATGCATGAGCTCAGCCGAGTTCCTCTGCATCTCTCTCTTCACCTTCTGATAAGGAAACGACCGCTGACCGCGCTGGAAGCCTGCAAACCTGCAACATAGTAGCAAAGACGACTACTGCAACTCTGTAACGCTGATCCTGCCGCCTTCTCGACTGTTTTCCTGCTTGTGCATGCTGTGGGGGTAGCCTGCCTCCTCTCTGCACCAGAAGCTCCGAAGAAATCTCCCGTGGGTCGACGGAATCTTCCCCCTGCAACCGCAGTCACCAAAAAGCTGCATCACCGGTCCCTTGGGTCTCCTCTCAGCACGACGAGCGAGGTCCCTCGAATCCAGCGATGCTGTCCAAGTGACCCCCACAGTCCAGTGACTCTTCAGCCCCAGTTTGGTGGAGGTAAGTCCTTGCCTCACCTCGCTGGGCTGCATTGCTGGGAACCGCGACTTTGCAGCTACTCCGGCCCCTGTGCACTTCCGGCAGAAATCCTTCGTGCACAGCCAAGCCTGGGTCCACGGCACTCTAACCTGCATTGCACGACTTTCTAAGTTGGTCTCCGGCGACGTGGGACTCCTTTGTGCAACTTCGGCGAGCACCGTTTCACGCATCCTCGTAGTGCCTGTTTCTGGCACTTCTCCGGGTGCTACCTGCTTCAGTGAGGGCTCTTTGTCTTGCTCGACGTCCCCTCTCTCTACAGGTCCAATTTGCGACCTCCTGGTCCCTCCTGGGCCCCAGCAGCGTCCAAAAACGCCAAACGCACGATTTGCGTCTAGCAAGGCTTTTTGGCGTCCTTCCGGCGGAAAAACACTTCTGCACGACTCTCCAAGGCGAGAGGAATCCGTCCACCAAAGGGGAAGTCTCTAGCCCTTTTTGTTCCTGCAGAAACCTCAGCTTCTTCTGTCCAGTCGAAGCTTCTTTGCACCCGCAGCTGGCATTTCCTGGGCATCTGCCCATCTCCGACTTGCTTGTGACTTTTGGACTTGGTCCCCTTGTTCCACAGGTACCCTAGATTGGAAATCCACAGTTGTTGCATTGCTGGTTTGTGTCTTTCCTGCATTATTCCTCTAACACGACTATTTTGTCCTTAGGGGAACTTTAGTGCACTTTGCACTCACTTTTCAGGGTCTTGGGGAGGGTTATTTTTCTAACTCTCACTATTTTCTAATAGTCCCAGCGACCCTCTACAAGGTCACATAGGTTTGGGGTCCATTCGTGGTTCGCATTCCACTTTTGGAGTATATGGTTTGTGTTGCCCCTATCCCTATGTTTCCCCATTGCATCCTATTGTAACTATACATTGTTTGCACTGTTTTCTAAGACTATACTGCATATTTTTGCTATTGTGTATATATATCTTGTGTATATTTCCTATCCTCTCACTGAGGGTACACTCTAAGATACTTTGGCATATTGTCATAAAAATAAAGTACCTTTATTTTTAGTATAACTGTGTATTGTGTTTTCTTATGATATTGTGCATATGACACTAAGTGGTACTGTAGTAGCTTCACACGTCTCCTAGTTCAGCCTAAGCTGCTCTGCTAAGCTACCATTATCTATCAGCCTAAGCTGCTAGACACCCTATACACTAATAAGGGATAACTGGGCCTGGTGCAAGGTGCAAGTACCCCTTGGTACTCACTACAAGCCAGTCCAGCCTCCTACATTGGTTGTGCAGTGGTGGGATAAGTGCTTGAGACTACTTACCACTCTTGTCATTGTACTTTTCATAAGAGAAAAATATACAAAACAAGGTCAGTGTATATACACATAGCCAAAAAGTTTTGCATTTCCTCTTTTCACTCTTTTCTAAGTGCTAAAAAGTACTTCTAAACTTTCAAAAAGTTCTTAAAAGTTTAAAAAAGTTTTTTCTGTCTTTCCAAAAAGTTCTGAAAACTTTTTGCTCTTTTTCTATCACTTTAACTCTCTCTACAAAATGTCTGGCACAGGCCAAAGTGTTGATCTGTCCAAACTTGCATATGACAACCTTAGCTGGAAAAGAGCAAGGAGTCTCTGTATAGAGAGAGGTTTGAGTGTAGGGAAGAATCCTTCCTTGGAACTGTTACTTAACATGCTTAGAGAACAGGATAAGGCCATAGGTGCCCCATCTGTTGAAAAAGTACCTAATAGTTCCCAATCTGATTCAGGGACTCCCCCAGGAAAAGATTCAGGAAAGAAACTTCCTAGCCTGCCCATTACTAGACAATCTAGCATAGATGGTAATGATGATGAGCCACACCAAATAAATAGTGTTGTCTCACATCATAGCAAAAGCATTTATTCTCACCATACTGGTAGTAATGTTTCTGTAAACCAAGCTGTTACGGTGCCTTCTGTAAGGGACAGGTCTCCTTCTGTTCATTCCCATCATAGCTCTGTTTCTAGAAATGTCCCTCCCACCAACCCTGATGACAGAATGTTAGAGAGGGAACTCAATAAGTTGAGGGTGGAACAAACCAGACTGAAGCTTAAAAAGCAACAGCTGGATTTGGATAGACAGTCTTTTGAATTAGAGAAGGAAAGACAGAAGTTGGGTTTAGAAACCCATGGAGGCAGCAGCAGTATTCCCCATAGTCATCCTGCAAAAGAGCATGATTCCAGGAATCTGCACAAGATAGTTCCCCCTTATAAGGAGGGGGATGACATTAACAAGTGGTTTGCTGCACTTGAGAGGGCCTGTGTTGTACAGGATGTCCCTCAAAGGCAGTGGGCTGCTATCCTATGGCTATCATTTAGTGGAAAAGGTAGGGATAGGCTCCTTACTGTGAAAGAAAATGATGCTAATAATTTCCAAGTTCTTAAGAATGCACTCCTGGATGGTTATGGCTTAACCACTGAACAGTACAGGATAAAGTTCAGAGAGACCAAAAAGGAGTCTTCACAAGACTGGGTTGATTTCATTGACCAGGCAGTGAAGGCCTTGGAGGGGTGGTTACATGGCAGTAAAGTTACTGATTATGACAGCCTGTATAACTTGATCCTGAGAGAGCATATTCTTAATAATTGTGTGTCTGATTTGTTGCACCAGTACTTGGTGGACTCTGATCTGACCTCTCCCCAAGAATTGGGAAAGAAGGCAGACAAATGGGTCAGAACAAGAGTGAACAGAAAGGTTCATACAGGGGGTGACAAAGATGGCAACAAAAAGAAGGATGGTAAGTCTTCTGACAAGGGTGGGGACAAATCTAAAAATGAGTCTTCATCAGGCCCACAAAAACACTCTGGTGGGGGTGGTGGGACCAAATCCTCATTTAATCAGAACAAGGAAAAGAAACCATGGTGCTATTTATGTAAAATAAAAGGCCATTGGACAACAGATCCCAGTTGTCCAAAGAAAGGCACCACAGCTCCTACCACTACAAACCCTACTGCTACACCTAGTGTCCCTACTAATAGCAGTAGTGGTGGGAGCAAACCTACTAATAGCCAATCCAAGGGAGTAGCTGGGCTCACTTTTGGTAATTTAGTTGGGGTTGGTCTGATTAGGGAGACCACAGAGGCTACTTTAGTCTCTGAAGGGGCTATTGATTTAGCCACTTTGGTTGCTTGCCCCCATAACTTGGAGAAGTACAAGCAACTAACCCTAATAAATGGTGTTGAGGTCCAGGCCTACAGGGACACAGGTGCCAGTGTCACAATGGTGATTGAGATACTGGTGCACCCTGAACAACACATACTTGGACACCAGTACCAAGTAACCGATGCTCACAACATAACACAAAGCCACCCCATGGCTGTTGTAAATCTCAACTGGGGGGGGGTAACTGGTCCAAAGAAAGTTGTGGTAGCTTCAGATTTACCTGTAGACTGTCTATTAGGGAATGATTTGGAGACATCAGCTTGGTCAGATGTGGAGTTGGAGGCCCATGCAGCAATGCTGGGCATCCCAGGGCATATTTTTGCTTTGACAAGGGCTCAGGCCAAAAAGCAAAAAGGACAGGGAAGCTTGGATCCTGGAACAATGGACCAAGTGCTCCCTAAAGCTAGGGCTAGTAGAAGCAAATCACTTCCTACTATCCCTCCCTCTACAGTGGATTCTAATTCTGAGGAAGAAGAATTCCCTCCCTGTGCAGAACCTACACCAGAGGAGCTGGAAGCAGACACTGCTGAGCTTTTGGGTGAAGGGGGGCCTGCCAGAGAGGAGCTGAGTATGGCACAGCAAACCTGTCCCACATTAGAGGGTCTCAGACAGCAAGCTGTCAAACAGGCTAATGGGGATGTCAGTGACTCTCACAGAGTTTACTTTGAGGACAACCTCTTGTACACTGAGCATAGGGATCTTAAACCTGGAGCTGCCAGGAGATTAGTGATTCCTCAGGAGTACAGAAAGTTCCTCCTAACACTGGCACATGACATTCCCCTAGCTGGGCACCTGGGTCAAATGAAAACTTGGGACAGATTGGTTCCATTGTTTCATTGGCCTAGGATGTCAGAGGACACAAAGGAATTTTGTAAGTCCTGTGAAACCTGTCAAGCCAGTGGCAAGGCAGGTGGCACTCCAAAGGCACCCCTTATCCCACTGCCTGTGGTTGGGGTTCCCTTTGAAAGGGTAGGGGTTGACATAGTTGGCCCCCTTGACCCTCCTACTGCTTCAGGCAATAGGTTTATCTTGGTGGTAGTGGACCATGCCACAAGATATCCTGAAGCAATTCCTTTAAGGACCACTACAGCTCCTGCAGTGGCAAAGGCCCTCCTGGGAATATTTTCCAGGGTGGGCTTCCCAAAGGAAGTAGTATCAGACAGAGGAAGCAATTTCATGTCTGCATACTTAAAGGCCATGTGGAAGGAGTGTGGTGTAACGTACAAGTTCACAACACCCTATCATCCACAAACAAATGGACTGGTGGAGAGATTTAATAAAACTCTCAAAGGCATGATTATGGGTCTCCCTGAAAAACTCCGCAGGAGATGGGATATCCTTCTACCATGCCTCCTTTTTGCCTACAGGGAGGTACCCCAGAAAGGAGTGGGCTTCAGCCCCTTTGAACTTCTTTTTGGACACCCTGTTAGGGGTCCACTCACACTTGTAAAGGAGGGTTGGGAACAACCTTTAAAAGCTCCTAAGCAGGATATTGTGGATTATGTACTTGGCCTCAGATCAAGGATGGCTGAGTACATGAAAAAGGCCAGTAAAAACCTTCAGGCCAGCCAAGAGCTCCAGAAGCAATGGCATGATCAGAAGGCTGTTTTGGTTCAGTACCAACCAGGGCAGAAAGTGTGGGTTTTGGAGCCTGTGGCCCCAAGAGCACTCCAAGATAAATGGAGTGGACCCCACACAATTGTTGAAAAGAAGGGTGAAGTCACCTACTTGGTTGACTTAGGCACTGCCAGGAGTCCCCTTAGGGTGCTCCATGTCAACCGCCTGAAACCCTACTATGACAGGGCTGATCTCACCCTGCTCATGGCAACTGATGAGGGACAGGAAGAAGACAGTGATCCTCTACCTGATCTCTTCTCTTCCACAGAACAAGATGCTATTGTGGAAGGTGTAGTTTTGGCTGATTGTCTTACTGCTGAGCAGAAAGATAATTGCATAAATCTCCTAGGACAATTTTCAGAACTCTTCTCTACTGTGCCAGGCACCACTTCTTGGTGTGAGCACACTATAGATACTGGAGACAGTTTACCTGTCAAAAGTAAGATCTATAGGCAGCCTGACCATGTCAGGGACTGCATAAAGCAAGAAGTTCAGAAAATGTTGGAACTAGGAGTGGTTGAGCACTCTGACAGTCCATGGGCTTCTCCTGTGGTACTGGTACCAAAACCCAATTCTAAAGATGGAAAGAAAGAAATGCGGTTTTGTGTAGACTATAGAGGTCTCAACTTGGTAACCAAAACTGATGCTCACCCTATACCCAGGGTAGATGAGCTCATAGATACACTGGCATCTGCCAAGTATCTAAGCACTTTTGATTTGACTGCAGGGTATTGGCAGATCAAATTGTCAGAAGATGCTAAACCTAAGACTGCATTTTCTACCATTGGAGGACATTACCAGTTTACTGTAATGCCTTTTGGTTTGAAAAATGCACCTGCCACTTTTCAGAGGTTGGTGAACACAGTCCTGCAAGGGCTGGAAGCTTTCAGTGCAGCATATTTGGACGATATAGCTGTCTTTAGCTCCAGCTGGGATGATCACCTGGTCCACCTATGGAAAGTTTTGGAGGCCCTGCAAAAGGCAGGCCTCACTATCAAGGCTTCAAAGTGCCAGATAGGGCAGGGTAAGGTGGTTTATCTGGGACACCTTGTTGGTGGGGAACAGATTGCACCACTTCAGGGGAAAATCCAAACTATTATTGATTGGGTTCCCCCTACCACTCAGACTCAGGTGAGAGCCTTCCTAGGCCTCACTGGGTATTACAGGAGGTTCATTAAGAACTATGGCTCCATTGCAGCCCCTCTTAATGACCTCACATCCAAGAAAATGCCTAAAAAGGTATTATGGACAGCAAACTGTCAGAAAGCTTTTGAGGAGCTGAAGCTGGCCATGTGCTCTGCACCTGTCCTGAAAAGCCCTTGTTACTCTAAAAAATTCTATGTCCAAACTGATGCATCTGAATTAGGAGTAGGGGCAGTCCTATCACAACTTAATTCTGAGGGCCAGGATCAACCTGTTGCTTTTATTAGTAGAAGGTTGACCCCTAGAGAAAAGCGTTGGTCTGCCATTGAGAGGGAGGCCTTTGCTGTGGTCTGGGCTCTGAAGAAGTTGAGGCCATACCTGTTTGGCACTCACTTCATTGTTCAGACAGACCACAAACCTCTACTTTGGCTAAAACAAATGAAAGGTGAAAATCCTAAATTGTAGAGGTGGTCCATATCCCTACAGGGAATGGACTATACAGTGGAACATAGACCTGGGAGTAGCCACTCCAATGCAGATGGACTCTCCAGATATTTCCACTTAGACAATGAAGACTCATCAGGTCATGGCTAGTCTTATTGTCCTTCGTTTGGGGGGTGTTGTGTAGGAAAGTACCTTCTTGCCTGGCATGTTACCCCCATTTTTCACTGTATATATGTTGTTTTAGTTGTATGTGTCACTGGGACCCTGGTAACCCAGGGCCCCAGTGCTCATAAGTGTGCCTGAATGTGTTACCTGTGTAGTGACTAACTGTCTCACTGAGGCTCTGCTAATCAGAACCTCAGTGGTTATGCTCTCTCATTTCTTTCCAAATTGTCACTAACAGGCTAGTGACCATTTTTACCAATTTACATTGGCTTCCTGGAACACCCTTATAATTCCCTAGTATATGGTACTGAGGTACCCAGGGTATTGGGGTTCCAGGAGATCCCTATGGGCTGCAGCATTTCTTTTGCCACCCATAGGGAGCTCTGACAATTCTTACACAGGCCTGCCACTGCAGCCTGAGTGAAATAACGTCCACGTTATTTCACAGCCATTTTACACTGCACTTAGGTAACTTATAAGTCACCTATATGTCTAACCTTTACCTGGTAAAGGTTAGGTGCAAAGTTACTTAGTGTGAGGGCACCCTGGCACTAGCCAAGGTGCCCCCACATTGTTCAGAGCCAATTCCCTGAACTTTGTGAGTGCGGGGACACCATTACACACGTGCACTACATATAGGTCACTACCTATATGTAGCTTCACAATGGTAACTCCGAATATGGCCATGTAACATGTCTATGATCATGGAATTGCCCCCTCTATGCCATCCTGGCATATTGTTGGCACAATCCCATGATCCCAGTGGTCTGTAGCACAGACCCTGGTACTGCCAAACTGCCCTTCCTGGGGTTTCACTGCAGCTGCTGCTGCTGCCAACCCCTCAGACAGGCAGCTGCCCTCCTGGGGTCCAGCCAGGCCTGGCCCAGGATGGCAGAACAAAGAACTTCCTCTGAGAGAGGGTGTGACACCCTCTCCCTTTGGAAAATGGTGTGAAGGCAGGGGAGGAGTAGCCTCCCCCAGCCTCTGGAAATGCTTTGTTGGGCACAGATGTGCCCAATTCTGCATAAGCCAGTCTACACCGGTTCAGGGACCCCTTAGCCCCTGCTCTGGCGCGAAACTGGACAAAGGAAAGGGGAGTGACCACTCCCCTGACCTGCACCTCCCCTGGGAGGTGTCCAGAGCTCCTCCAGTGTGCTCCAGACCTCTGCCATCTTGGAAACAGAGGTGCTGCTGGCACACTGGACTGCTCTGAGTGGCCAGTGCCACCAGGTGACGTCAGAGACTCCTGCTGTTAGGCTCCTTCAGGTGTTAGTAGCCTATGCTCTCTCCTAGGTAGCCAAACCCTCTTTTCTGGCTATTTAGGGTCTCTGTCTCTGGGGAAACTTTAGATAACGAATGCATGAGCTCAGCCGAGTTCCTCTGCATCTCTCTCTTCACCTTCTGATAAGGAAACGACCGCTGACCGCGCTGGAAGCCTGCAAACCTGCAACATAGTAGCAAAGACGACTACTGCAACTCTGTAACGCTGATCCTGCCGCCTTCTCGACTGTTTTCCTGCTTGTGCATGCTGTGGGGGTAGCCTGCCTCCTCTCTGCACCAGAAGCTCCGAAGAAATCTCCCGTGGGTCGACGGAATCTTCCCCCTGCAACCGCAGGCACCAAAAAGCTGCATCACCGGTCCCTTGGGTCTCCTCTCAGCACGACGAGCGAGGTCCCTCGAATCCAGCGACGCTGTCCAAGTGACCCCCACAGTCCAATGACTCTTCAGCCCCAGTTTGGTGGAGGTAAGTCCTTGCCTCACCTCGCTGGGCTGCATTGCTGGGAACCGCGACTTTGCAGCTACTCCGGCCCCTGTGCACTTCCGGCGGAAATCCTTCGTGCACAGCCAAGCCTGGGTCCACGGCACTCTAACCTGCATTGCACGACTTTCTAAGTTGGTCTCCGGCGACGTGGGACTCCTTTGTGCAACTTCGGCGTGCACCATTTCACGCATCCTCGTAGTGCCTGTTTCTGGCACTTCTCCGGGTGCTACCTGCTTCAGTGAGGGCTCTTTGTCTTGCTCGACGTCCCCTCTCTATACAGGTCTAATTTGCGACCTCCTGGTCCCTCCTGGGCCCCAGCAGCGTCCAAAAACGCCAAACGCACGATTTGCGTCTAGCAAGGCGTGTTGGCGTCCTTCCGGCAGGAAAACACTTCTGCACGACTCTCCAAGGCGAGAGGGATCCATCCACCAAAGGGGAAGTCTCTAGCCCTTTTCGTTCCTGCAGAAACCTCAGCTTCTTCTGTCCAGTCGAAGCTTCTTTGCACCCGCAGCTGGCATTTCCTGGGCATCTGCCCATCTCCGACTTGCTTGTGACTTTTGGACTTGGTCCCCTTGTTCCACAGGTACCCTAGATTGGAAATCCACAGTTGTTGCATTGCTGGTTTGTGTCTTTCCTGCATTATTCCTCTAACACGACTATTTTGTCCTTAGGGGAACTTTAGTGCACTTTGCACTCACTTTTCAGGGTCTTGGGGAGGGTTATTTTTCTAACTCTCACTATTTTCTAATAGTCCCAGCGACCCTCTACAAGGTCACAAAGGTTTGGGGTCCATTCGTGGTTCGCATTCCACTTTTGGAGTATATGGTTTGTGTTGCCCCTATCCCTATGTTTCCCCATTGCATCCTATTGTAACTATACATTGTTTGCACTGTTTTCTAAGACTATACTGCATATTTTTGCTATTGTGTATATATATCTTGTGTATATTTCCTATCCTCTCACTGAGGGTACACTCTAAGATACTTTGGCATATTGTCATAAAAATAAAGTACCTTTATTTTTAGTATAACTGTGTATTGTGTTTTCTTATGATATTGTGCATATGACACTAAGTGGTACTGTAGTAGCTTCACACGTCTCCTAGTTCAGCCTAAGCTGCTCTGCTAAGCTACCATTATCTATCAGCCTAAGCTGCTAGACACCCTATACACTAATAAGGGATAACTGGGCCTGGTGCAAGGTGCAAGTACCCCTTGGTACTCACTACAAGCCAGTCCAGCCTCCTACACAGGCGCTGACCCCGCAGCAGATGTGCCTCACTGCTGGTTGGAGGATGAATCCGGATATCAGACGCTCTTGCCCTGCGACGCCTGCGCAGTGGTGGCTGCCCTGTCCTCGCACCTGTATCCTCCCTGGCTGTTGCTGGGGCAGCTCCTGGCGTTGCTGTTGCAGCAGGCGTTACAACTGCAGGAATGCTGCAGACTGCATGTGGGGGTGCTGGAGGGTCCTGGGGTGTCCTCCTGGGCCTGGGTGCTTGGGGTGTAGGGGGTGTCTTGCTGGAGACCTGTGGGACATGGGGAACACACTGTCAGTGTCTAGTATCTGTTGCACAATTCCTAATAAACATTTGCCTATGCACTGCCTATTGGACTACATTTCCCATAATGCATCATTCTGGCTTTTTCTACCCTGAAATGGAGCTAATTTGGTTGTGCATGCACATGTGTACATGGTGGGTGGGGTATGACATTGATAGGGGTACAGGCTTATCACATGGTACTCACCGGTTGATGTGCTGGGCTCTGAAGTGTCTAGGTCCCCAAATCCACACACTGCCTCCGGCTCAAAGGTTTGCTCAATCCTGTCTTCAAGGGGTGTGGGTGGTGGCACAGATGATGGTCCCCCTCCAGTGCCTCTCATCTCCCGGAGCCTTTCTGCCACCCTCTCCTTGGTCCGGGAGCGGAGGTCATACCACCTCTTCCTTATGTCCTCAATTGTCCTGTGGCTCACCCCCAGGGCATTGATTTTCTCCTGCATTTCCTGCCAGATTTTTCTTTTGGTGGCCTCTGGAACAGTGAGGGCAGCTCTCCCAAAGAGCTCATCATGGTGCTGACAACATTCTTCGGTCAGCACCTCAAGCTCCCTCTCTGAGAATTTAATTTTCCTTTTTCGGGGGGTTCCCTCCATGGCTGCTGCAGCTAGCTCAGTGTGCAGACTGGCAGTTGTAAAAGGGTGTGGTCCAGCCTCCTCCCAGGTGTATTTGTTAACTTCCTGGCTGTGATGTCATCATCATGTGCCAGGAAGTGTTTCCAGAGTGTTTTGGTGTGCTTTCTGGAGTGTTCTGCTGCACCTGCAAGCAATTTTGAGGGAACTCGCAATTTGCGACACCAACTCGCTAATTGCGAGTTCGTTTTTTGCACACTCGCAAACAGCGACCTCGCAATCTGCGGACTCGCACACAGCGTTGCGAGTCCGGATGCGAGTCGCTAAATCGGACCGGTTTCTTTCCTGGCATACCAATTTGCGAGTCGCATTTTGCGAGTCGCATTGACTCGCAAAATGCGACTCGCAATTTTTTTGTTTCCTACATCTGGCCCTATAACTCCATGGATGTCAAGTCCAGGACGAAACAATACCCTCGCCCATCAAAACAAAATATTAAAAAATATAGAATTCCTTCAATTTAGCATATAGAAATAATACGAGCAGAAAAATCACGTCTTACTGCTTGAACTTTTTCATCCTGAATCATGGGTGTAACTACTGGAGAAACGTCTGCTGCAGCCTCACTTCTTGGACTTTGTGGCAAATTTGGGAAGGACGGTGGTTGTTCATTTGCACTGTCAGAATCACGCCTCGGCGCTTCTGAAGCCTGGCCCGCTGAAACATTACCAAGTACATGAAATGCAAGTGGGCCGTTCACATCCTTCTCACTGAGGCACAAAAAACATCTTGAGTACTCCTTTTTAAGCACTTACATATTTAGCGTTTTCGCTCAGTGTCTGTGAAACTAGCCGGAGGCCTGTGGTACTGCAACAGAAAACAGAGTAAATACGTTTTCTTGTTATTTCAAATTATTTAGTTTTATATTACATATCTAGCAAAGATATGGTAACTTGCTTTGCTCATTTTGTTTTAAGAATGTGCTTTGACCGCGATTTCTTTGTTAAATATTCTGTTACACACACACGCTAACACCGACAGATAATAAAAACAGGAATAAAGCAGTGCTTTCCTTAATCTATTTCTGTCATTTTTACTCTGGAGCAACAATGTTACATATTATGTAGTGGATTAACAATTATCAGCTCCCTTTAGCACTCCACATAGAGCATATTAAAAAAAATGTGCGTCTGTGCAATATTTCGGCGGACCTGAAAGTGTAAAGTATTACAGGGGCGCCCTCTTGTGGGTAGCCACCTCCAAGCAGCATGCCTTCCGAGAAGTGTTATTCTATCTGGCATATAGAATTTGGTGGTAGGTAGGGGTTTATAGGCCCATTGGTTCTGCAGCTCGTACATACTCTCCGGCTTTACCCTTGCTTCTTTTAAGACCACTTTTGCTCTCCCAAACTTCCTGTATATTTTGCACTCATTCTTAGTTTAGGTCCTCCAGTAGTTAAGGGCACCCATCCCATGAGGCGCATTTTCTCATACTTTAGACTCCGCTTTTCTCTGGCGCCTGTGTCTACAGCAATTATCATATTATAACTTCTTAGATGTGAAGTCCAGGACGAAACGATGAATAATCTGTTAAAAAAATAATGAATTGGAAATTGTCCTATCGGGAAAAAATAAATATATATCTGCTTGACCGAGTTACAGAAAAAAAGTTTAAAAAATAAAAAGGGGCCAGGGTAGAGACACCTTGACCCCTTAGCACCAGTGGAGGCGTCAACGAGGTAACCGTACAGCCCTCCCCCTGGGAAAAAAAACATTTTTTATAATTATTTTCCGCTGCAAAATTGTGATGTTCACGAATTTGTTGCAAAAAATAATTAATTAAACAAGTGTGGGCTCCCACACTTGTTTTTTTATGGGCCCCCAGGTGGGCGAGGGTCCGCTCCGACAGCCTTTTGTTAGGTTCAGATTTTACATGCACAAAACCATAGAAATTCCCTAAAGTAACTGTAACTTGCACCCTTCCTATGTACTGTTTTCTCATCAATAATTTTACTGCAAATAAATGATGCCAAAGAAGATGCTCTGAGTGATGAAATATTTGGGGTAATAAGCTGTGCATGGTGAGGGCGTGAGTTATAGTTATCTTAGGGCACGAGTTATAGTTACTTGAAATAAATCCAACTATAACAGCTGAATTTCTATGGTTCTGTGCATATAAAATCTGAACGTAACTGTGATATCCCTATGACATTAGGGTGCTCATTCCGAGTTTGGCGGTAACCGAACTACCATGCCATATTCCGAGTAACCACTCCACCAGGATATCCGGTGGTGGCTTACCGCCATGAAAAACCTGATGGAAACAGAAAGTATAAATGGAAACGCCCACCTCCAGGCACAGAGACGCCGCCATGGCAAATGAACTGCTAGTCTTCCTGGCTTTGTATCTCGCCATACACCTTCAGGACCACCGCCGATGATGAAGACGACCACCGTAAGTAAACCTAGCACAGAGGGAAGGGGAGGGAAAGGGCAGTGATACACTCCCACACATACCCCACACTCACAGTGAAGGCCACACACACGCACACACAACATACTTCAATGCCAAATACCCAATACTCACACAAAGCCATGCAGATACGTGCCAAACATACGGCACAATGCACAACACCACCAACACATCCCATAACCACACAACGACAACTACTCCACAACCACACCGCAATGATGGCATAGACGGGCACGCTGTGCGACACCACACATACACACACACACCATGAACTCCATGTAGCAATGACACCCAATCAATAGCTGTGAACACACATCCAAACAATCATACAGGTGTCACAACACGTACAACCAACAATCAAGGAAATACACACATCCAGCACTAGACATATGGACGCACAAAACACCCCATACAAACACAGAAGCAAGCAGACACACACATCACAACATCCCCATGGCCCAAACCATCTACCAAACACATGCAACAACACAGACACAATCCACACACAGACCTCACACACCTTTGCACACAGATGTCACACCACTGTGTAGAAGGAAACCAGGACAAGCATCTTATCTTTCCAAACACAGCAATGTGGGCAGTTGTATTCAAACAATAAACTATATACAAAAAGTGCCAACAACAAGTTCAAATGACCAATTCAGCAGGACACATTGTCCATCAATATGGGCTCAACTTGACTCCTGATTGAAGCTAGGTCTCCACTTCTTAGGGGCAGCAATGGGACACGCAGGCACCTCAGGGGTGTGGTGGTGGTGGGGGAGGCTTGGATGTGCAAAGGGCACGTTTTGGCTTGGGAGGGTGGAGGTGGAAGGGCCTGAGAGGGGCAAGGGGACATGCTGTTTACGGGGAAGACGGGGTGGGAGAGGAGTAGGGAAGAGGTCAATGGTAGCAAGGAAAACTCTCTTAGGTACACAGAGGCGGTCACATGATTGAGGGTGAGGAGTAGAGGTAGAGAGAGTGCTCGCCTGATGTATCTGTTTGTTGTACGTGCATGCTGGTGTGTGCAGTGGGGATGTGTGTGGTGGCTGAATGTTGGGTGGGTGGGTGAGTGGGTATGTATGCATTTCTTGGGAGGAGGCAGAGATGCAGGGAGAAGGAATGGGTGATGTGTGAGTGAATGTTGAGGTGGTGTGTGCAAGTGAGGTGGATGTGCTGCAAGTGGCAGAGACAGTAGTTGTAGTGAGTGCGGATGTGGTGTGTGGGGTGTGTGACTGTGAGTCTGCTGTTGAGGTGATTGAGGGGATGACAGGAATGACAGCGGGACCAGTGTGTGATGATGCTGTGCTGGCAGGTATGAGTGGAGATGTGACTGTACGGGAGGAGGTGGTGGGAGAAGTGTCTGTTGTTATGTCTGCAGATGTGTGTTGTGTGTATGCATGCCTGTGTGAACATTTGTGATGCCCATTTCTGTCTTTGCGCACCTTGTCTGTTGTAGTGGGTGTATGCGTGTGTGTTGGTGTGCCATGGATGGGTTTTGGGAGAGGGCTTGTGTATTGGGAACAGGTAGCCGGAGGGGGGACGGAAGATGAAGGGACACTGGCTGACGTCAACGAGGAGGCCAGAGCCTGAAACGATCTCTGGAGGCCAGATAAGGCACTGTGAATGCTTACCAGGAACGCATTGGTCTGCTTCATCTGGGATGCCAGTCCCTGGATGACATTCACAATCGTTGTCTGCCCCACAGAGATGGACCTCAGAAGGTCAATAGCCTCCTCATTGAGGGCAACAGGGATGACTGTAGCAGGCGCAGAGGTGCCTATGGTGAAGGAGGTGCCCACCCTCCGGGATGAGCGGGCACAGGCAACTGGGTGGGGTGCTACAGGGAGGGCGGTGCGGGAAGGGGGGTGGCGGACAACAATGGTGTTGGTGTGGTACCAGAAGGGTCCGCCACTGCCAGGGAGCCACCATCGAAGGAGGAATCTGAGTCAGATGTTGTGGTAGCTTAAGTCTCCCCTGTGGTGCTCCCCTTGCCCTCCGTCCCAATGGTCCCCTCTGCTTCACTGCTAGCTGCCTCCTGGGTCTCGTGGGCTGCAGCATCCCCACTCGCCCTTGCCCTTCCTCCCTCACCAGATGATGCTAATGCACACATAGACAGAGGAGGAGAGAGAAAATGAGGGTGGCAGAAACAGAAAGGGAGGAAAATATTAGAACCCACACATCCACTTCACATACAAACAATGCAGATAACAGTCCCTGCCTGCGAAACAATAGACCAATTAGCAGTCTTTGCCAAAAAGAGTCATGCAAGCTATGTCCAAACCCATACCAACCCTGCAGACCAAACTCCTGCATGAAGATAACTCCATCAATGCCAAAATGACTATTCCTAGAATCAAGCCCAGGACTATACCCAATCACATGTCACACAATACAGGATGATACTAATCTAAGCAGAGAGGGACTCAGGACACTAACTAACTGATAGGAATGTGAGGAGTACATGTGGTACAGAGGATCCATTGATGTAAGAAGTGATGCAACTGCAACCTTCACATAACATGCCTGTCATTACCCATATACAGTGCCATCATGACCACTTCAAACTACTACAGTACACACAGAGATGGAGGATGCAGCCATTGACATGATAGCAGACTTGACAGACCCACACCTACAGCTGAACATGTGTCACTGTACCACCACTACTCATCCTTCATGGCTCAACATAGCGGCCATCACACACTCCTACTTGATGGGTGTGGCAACCAGGATTGTACATTCCCTACATCACATCTGACTACGTTCATTCCAAGTCCAAGGAGGATGACAGAGGTGATTTTTTTGTATATATTTTTTGTATGTTTTTGTATATTTTTTTGTTGTTGTTAAATTATTTTTGTATTTATTGTGTCTTTTCTGTCCTGGTGTGATATATACATTATTTTTGTGTTACATTTCAGCCCTGAATAAGTCTTTTTGTGTAGGACGAAACGCGTTGGCTGATTGCTCGTTTGTTCAAGAAAAAGCAATAATAAAAAATGAAGATTTTTAAAAGACAACGTTGTGTTACTGGACTTTACTGACTTTGTGCAGTGGTGCACTATCCATATCTTTTTGTATGTAATCCTTTCAGGATTGCCCCTGTGGTGGCATGTGCTGTGATTTGTGCATAGGTATAGCCATAGATATTGGGCGACAATATAGTTCACAGAGTTTTAATATTTATGGTAGTCCAAGACAGGTGCATTTGTAAGGTTTACCCCGCCACCAATTCAGTAGCAGTTTAGTGCACAACCATGCAGTAGTGACCTGACAGTCAACACTTACCCCCTTGTGGCTGCTGTGCTACCTTCAAGTGCTCATCCAAATCAGGGTACGCCACCACCAGTATGCGGGCCATTAGGGTGGTCAAGGTCCAATGCATGCACCCTTCCCACGTTGGGAGGCCGTCCCCAGCTGGGCCTCTGTGGTCTTCCGGGCACAACGACGCAGGTCCTCCCACCGCTTCCTGCAGTTGGTGCTCCGCCGGCAATGGACCCCCAGGGTCCGCACTTCCTTGGCAATGGCTCACCACAACCGTTTCTTCTGGTGGGCGCTGAACTGATTGGGAAACAATGATAAAAGGGGGGGAAAGATGTAAATGATACCAATCCTGCAGTAAGCTTTGGCGACACATAATGAACACTGCTCATGCACACTGGCAATATCCCACACATATTATGTGCATGATACACACCTGATCAATCATGACATGTCAATATGCACACACATACATCGTCAAACAACACCCAACTTGTGGGACCAAGGACATTGTACTGACCTGTTGTCCTAGAGCTCCGTACCACCGCCCATACTGGGGTAGGACCCCTTCCACCAGTTTTTCCACCTCCTCTGTTGAGAAGGCTGCGGTCCTTTCCCTTGCAGTGCGTGTCATAGTTGTTCCAAGAGACAGGACACAGCAACACACAAAGTGGAGGTCTGCCTCGCTCGAATGCCAGGAGTCAAGTGAGCTGTCCCATACAAAATGGCGGTTACAACCGCAGCAGTGATTGTCATTGATCCCAGTCTCCCATTGACACCAATGTTAACCAATGAGGAGTTGCACGGCGGTTCTGACTGCACTCTGCCATGAGGAATCCCGCCGGCGGAACTACGGGCCAGATGTACGAACCGTTTTGCATGGCGCAAACTGCGATTTTCGCAGTTTGCGCCATGCAAAACGGCCATCGCGATGCACATTCCCATTTTGCGAGTCGGTACCGACTCGCAAAATGGGACTGCGACTCGCAAATAGGAAGGGGTGTTTCCTTCCTATTTGCGACTCGCACCGTGATGCAGAATTGCTTTGTTACCGCGAAAGCAGTCGCAAAACAATTCGCAGTTAGCACCCACTTGAAGTGCGTGCTAACTCATTCGCAAAAGGTACCTCTTCCCCTTTCTGAATGTTGCAAAAACATTTTTTTCAGAGCAGGCAGTGGCCTGAAAAAATGAAACCAAATGGTTTCATTTTTTATTTTGTATTGCAACTCGTTTTCCTTTAAGGAAAACGGGCTGCAATACAAAAAAAAAAAAACGCTTTATTGAAAAAGCAGTCACAGACATGGAGGTCTGCTGTCTCCAGCAGGCCACCATCCCTGTGAGTGCAGGGAATCTCAAGGGGGTTGCAAATTGTGATGCACCTCATTAATATTAATGAGGTGGGTCTTTGCGACCCCCTTGAGATTTGCAGAAGGCGTCTGAGGCACCATTCTCCATACGATTTTGCGAATCGGAAATTGCGAGTCGCACCGACTCGCAAATTCCGATTCGCAAAATTGCATCTGGCCCTAGGTCACTTCCAGCAGTACAATGCATGTCGGACAAGCGGATGCCATTTTAGTTTGTGACATTACTGTCCTGAGTTTACACAGCATAACTACCTGCCTGTCCTCACAAATACATACTTCAGGTTTGACATGGTGAATATTGACACATGTAGTGCATACCTAGTGAAATTTACAGACTTGTCACAACAATTGTCAGCATATTTGATCAGTGTGGTAAAACACAGGGAAGGTGTAGGTGTACATGTCCTATATACGTCCATTCTCACAGGAATCATGTGCCATCGTCCGGTTAGGTACAGAGGGTAGAGTAATGTATACTCACACATTACAGGCAACTTGCATGACTATTACATAATGACTGTTGTGTGTCATACCGTATAGCCTACATTGTGACAGATATCTTTGTTGGTGTTTGTATCCCCGCACAGATTTGGCCACAATGGAGTGATGAGGAATGCACCAATTTACTGGTCACTTGTAGATCTTGAAACCATGGAGGAGCGCCACATCATCCTGACCTATCGACTGAACCGTTTGTGCATCAGGGAACTGGTCACTCAGTTGAAGGCAGACCTCCTGCCGGGGTTGAGGAATCCCAATGCCATCCCTCCAACAGTCCAGGTGTTGCCAGTCCTGCATTTCCTGGTGAGTGGCTCTTTTCAGAGCACAGTGAGACTGGCTGCAGGCTTTTCGCAGCCCAAGTTCTGTAAGGTGTTGCAGGATGTGCTGGATGCCCTACTTAAGCATGTGCACAGGTACATTAGGTTCCCACTACCTCCAGATTTTCCCACTGTGAAAGCAGCCTTCTACAACATCTCAAATGTCCCACATGTAATTGGGGCCATTGATGGGACTCATTTTGCCCTGGAACCTCCGAGGATCAATGAAAAGGTCTACAGGAAGAGTACATATTCACTCAATGTACAAGTGGTGTGTCTTGCAGATCAATACATTACACATGTGAACGCTAAATTCCAAAAATCAGTACATGATTCCGACATCCTGAGGAACAGCAGTGTCCCTCCAATGATGCCACAGCTACAGGGAGTAAGGGCCTGGCTCATAGGTATGTGTACTGCTCTCCATGTCTGACGTCTCTACCCCTCATGACACAGTCAGCACTCCACCTAGCAATGTTACCCATGGCCTGTTTCCTTTTGCACACAGGTGATTCAGGATATCCCAACCTGCCCTGGCTCCTGACACCTGGGAGTCATCCAACTACATTAGGGGAGAACAGGTCCAATGAGGCACGAGGCATGTGATTGAACGTACTTTCGGTCTCTTGAAACCCAGATTTCGTTGTCTCCATGTGTCTGGTGGTGCACTACAGTACAATCCAGGGAAAGTCTGCAAGATCATTGCTGCATGCTGCATGCTCCATAATCTGGTCCTCAGAAGGCACATCCCACCGTTGGAGGAGGGGGACGTTAATGCTGGAGCTGTGTTTGTGGCCGGTGACTCTGATGCAGAGGGGGAGGCTGACGAGGATGAGGCACATGACAACAGGACTGACATGATTCAACACTACTTTCCTTGATGTACAGGTATGTCTGCATTACATATCATCTGCACATGGGAGATGTATTGTTAAAGGCAATCTGTAGCCAGTATTTGCATGCATCAATGTATGTGTGGGGACTGGAGTCTTAGAAATTGGGTAACGACCTTGAAGGGTAGGTGACTCACCATGAGAAGTAGTGGAAATGCACAGCTGCTAAATTTATTTGTGGAGTGCTGGTGACATTGCGGTACAGCCTTCAAGTTGTTGTAAAGGTTTAGGGTCCTCAGGCTGCCTATTTGGGGATATGTTAGGGGGACTTATCAGTCTCGTCCAGCTGCGTAGGCATATCATGCTTTGACATCTGCTGGTTGTCAAGTACCTGTTCATGACTACTCAGGGAGTTGTGCAATTGAGGATGTTACCTATGTATCATCTTTCCTGTCCCACACTTGTGTGAATGCCAATGCAGTCTCTTATTTATGGTATAACATAGCTGCTGGTACACTCATTCTGTGTTTGTGGTCAACTGCTATTGATGTATGACTGTGGATTACATTCCTTACCACCTTGTTCCTCATTCCAATCATTTATCCCTCTTCAGGTGACATGTCTGTTTGCAGTCTGCTTGATGATTTGCCTGTTGGCATAATTGTCAGTGGATGTTAAAACAAAATGGATGTACTTACACACCTGCTGGAGTATCGCACTACATCTGTAACTTGGATATTTAGGTTGTGTAGACCTGTGTATTCTTTGTTTGTTGTTCAACATATTTGGCAATTCTGACAAAGAGACATGCACCAAGACTTGTGATAATAGGTGTTTATTTAGTGTAGAATTTCACAGTCCACAGGAGCGGGGTAGTGCTGTAGGTGATGAAGAGAGTGGGTAGTCCAGCTGTTAGGTTCATAGGTCCTGTGTCCATTTGCCTCAGAATGATGTCACCTTGGTATTGAACAGCCAACAGAGTGTACCAGTGGCTCACAAGGGTGACATTTCAAAAGAGGGATCACTTCCTGGTGGTCTGATTGGTCTTGGCCTGGGGTCCTGCAGGATGTCTGGATGGGCGACCTCTTTTACGGGGGGCTTCCTCAGCTGCAGGGGTAGGGGTGCTGTTGTCCTGTGTGTCCTCCTGCTGTGCCTCCATTTCAGTAGCGGGTGCTGATGTTGAGGGCAGTGGTATTGACTGACTACTGGATGGGTCCTGCTTTTGGGTGGAGAATGTCCGCAGGATGCAGTTGAGTTCCTTGAACTCCCCTAATATGGAGGTCATGGTGGCATTGTATGCCTGCCACCACTGCCTTGCATCCTGGTGGTATTCCTCCTGCAGCCTTTGTGTGTCTTGCAAGGTGGTGAGCATGTGGCCCAAATGGCCCTGGGTTTGCTGGTAGGCTCCCAGGACCCTGGATAAGGCTTTCTTGCCAGTCATGTCCTGTACCTGCCCCGTATGCCTGTGCCCCTGGTGCAGTGTGCCCCCTCCCACTGACATCAGGACCGTCATTATCTTGGGTTTGCACCGTTGACTCCTGTCCCTGTCCTGTGGGGCACACTGATGATTGTTGTGGCCTTCGGACACAGGTATGGGAAGGTGGGCTCTGCTGTGCACTGGCTGCCACAGGGGAGGTGGTTTGAGTTGTGGGCAGGGTGAAGCTGGTGGTGGTGGTGGACTGACCACTCATGCCTGATGGGCAAGGTTTATTGTTTGAATATAGACTTGCATGTGAATCCTCCCCTATTGGTGCTGCATCCAGGCCTGAGCTTCCTGTCACTGGGCTCCTCTGCTGTGTGTCAGTACTTGGGAGACGTGTGAGATGAGAGGTATTGTATCAGATGATGTTATTTTTGTGGTGACACACATGGTTGTATTCCCTCATTCGCTATATTTGCAGGGTAGTAATGGCATTGACAGTTTCAAGTACACTGCTTGTGTTCCCATCAGTGGAAGGTTGCAATGACCCTAATTGGCAGTACAGTGTACATTTGTCTTGCTACTGTCATTGCCATGTACTGATGTGCATTCTACCACATATTGGTGATGGGGAGTGACATGGTTTAACATGCAATTGCAGAGATGTGATATGGAGGTAGCAGTCAGGCAAGGATAGGGAGTGATGCATTGTGTTAGTTGTGGTATTTTCTGCTGTGTGAGGCATACATGCACTACATTGGGCTGTGAGGGAATGGCGTCAGTGGGGTAATGTGACATGCAAAGGTGGGTATAGGGCCAATTATGGGATTGTGCACGTTTGGGTGGTTTGAGGGGGTGAGAAGGTGGTGGGGGTACATGTTGTGCACAGAGACAAGGTGGCCAGTGAGTACAGTGGACTTACCAGTGTCCAGTCCAGTAGCAATTCCAGTCAGCCCTTTCGGACGTAGTATGGCCAGGACCATCTCCTGCCACGGTGCCATTTCTGGGGGAGGTGGTGGAGGTCCGCCATGAAGGCCACTTGGTGATTGGAAGCCATGGCCCATATCTTCCACCTAAGGTCGTTCCACCTCTTCCTAATGTCCTCCCTTGTGCATGGATGGTTCCCCACTGCATTCACCCTATTGACTATCCTCTGCCATAAGTCGTTCTTTTGGGCTATGGATGTCTGCTGGACCGGTGCTCCAAACAGTAGCAGCTTTACTTTGACTATTTCTTGGACCATTACTCTGAGCTCATTGTAGGAGGCTGGCCTGGCTCATAGTGGGTGTTAGACCTGACAGCCTTAGGGTGGTCACCCCTAACTTTTTGCCTGCCTCCCTCCACTTTTTGGACACTGTTTTTGCTGGCTTTTAGACTCTGCACACTTTACCACTGCTAACCAGTGCTAAAGTGCATATGCTCTCTCCCTTAAAACATGGTAACCTTGAATCCTACCTGATTGGACTATTAATTTACTTATAAGTCCCTAGTTATGTGCACTTTATGTGCATAGGGCCGGTAGATTAAATGCTACTAGTGGGCCTGCAGCACTGGTTGTGCCACCCACTTAAGTAGCCCCTTTTCCTTGTCTCAGGCCTGCCATTGCAAGGCCTGGGTGTGCAGTTTCACTGTCACCTCGACGTGGCATTTAAAAGTACTTGCCAAGCCTAAACCTCCCCTTTCTCCACATATAAGTCACCCCTAATGTGTGCCCTAGGTAACCCCTAGAGCAGGGTGCTGTGTGGGTGAAAGGCAGGACATGTACCTGTGTAGTTTACATGTCCTGGTAGTGTAAAACTCCTAAATTCGTTTTTGCACTACTGTGAGGCCTGCTCCCTTCATAGGCTAACATTGGGGCTGCCCTCATACAGTATTGAAGTGGTAGCTGCTGATCTGAAAGGAGTAGGAAGGTCATATTTAGTATGGCCAGAATGGTAATATAAAATCCTGCTGACTGGTGAAGTTGGATTTAATATTACTATTCTAGAAATGCCACTTTTAGAAAGTAAGCATTTCTTTGCACTTAAATCTTTCTGTGCCTTACAATCCACGTCTGGCTGGGCTTAGTTGACAGCTCCTTGTGCATTCACTCAGACACACCCCAAACACAGGGTACTCAGCCTCACTTGCATACATCTGCATTTTGAATGGGTATTCCTGGGCTGGGAGGGTGGAGGGCCTGCTCTCACACAAAGGACTGCCACACCCCCTACTGGGACCCTGGCAGACAGGATTGAACTGAAAGGGGACCTGGTGCACTTCTTAGCCACTCTTTGAAGTCTCCCCCACTTCAAAGGCACATTTGGGTATAAAACAGGGCCTCTGCCCTACCTCATCAGACACTTGCTGGAGAAGAAACCTGAACCAGAAACTACATCCTGCCAAGAAGAACTGCCTGGCTGCTCAAAGGACTCACCTGTCTGCTTTCTACAAAGGACTGCTGCCTTGCTGTTGGCCTGCTGCCCTGCTGAACTCTTGTCTGGCTGTGAAAGTGCTCTCCAAGGGCTTGGATAGAGCTTGCCTCCTGTTCCCTGAAGTCTCAGGACCAAAAAGACTTCTCTTTTTCACTTGGACGCTCCGAGCGCCGAAAATTTCGACGCAAAGCTTGTTCCGTGGTGAGAAAAATGCCGCACACCGACGCTGATCGACGCGCCGCCTTCGGGACGACCGGAACTTCGACGCACGGCTTCGCAAGGACAACGCTGCCCGACCTCTAGAGGAGAAATCGACGCAACGCCTGCCGCGAGATCGTAATTTCGACGTGCAGCCCCGCAGAACGACGCGCAGCCGGAAAACAAGCAGGAAAATCCACGCACAGACCCGGGACATCTGGTAATCCCCGCGATCCACAGAAAGAGACTGTCCGCGCGTCGGAAAACGACGCACGACTTCCCCGCGTGAAAAATAACGACGCAAGTCCGTGTGTGCTGGGGAGAAATCGACGCACACACCCTTTTTCCACGTATCCCTTCTTCTGTGGCCCTCTGAGGAGATTTTCCACTCCAAGCCAGGTACTTTGTGCTTGAAAGAGACTTTGGGGGTCATTCTGACCCTGGCGGGGTCAACGACCACGAGAGCACCGCCAACAAGCTGGCGGTGCTCTCAAGGGCATTCTGACCGCGGCGGTTTGGCCGCGGTCAGAAAGGGAAAACTGGTGGTCTCCCGCCGGTTTTCCGCTGCCCTCAGGAATCCTCCATGGCGGCGCAGCTTGCTGCGCCGCCATGGGGATTCCGACACCCCATACCGCCATCCTGTTCCTGGCGGTTCGCCCGCCAGGAACAGGATGGTGGTATGGGGTGTCGTGGGGCCAATGGCATGGGAACTGCAGGGGCCCCCGTAAGAGGGCCCCACAAAGAATTTCAGTGTCTGCTTAGCAGACACTGAAATTCGCGACGGGTGCAACTGCACCCGTCGCACCTTCCCACTCCGCCGGCTCCATTCGGAGCCGGCTTCCTCGTGGGAAGGGGTTTCCCGCTGGGCTGGCGGGCGGCCTTCTGGCGGTCGCCCGCCAGCCCAGCGGGAAACACAGAATCACCGCAGTGGTCTTCAGACCGCGGAGCGGTGTTCTGTCGGGGGAACTCTGGCGGGCGGCCTCCGCCGCCTGCCAGAGTTAGAATGACCCCCTTTGTTTGCTTTTTAAAGACTTAAGACATTTTTATATCACTTTCCAGTGATATCTCTACAAATTCACATTGCAACTTTATTCGTTTTGACCTACAATTATCCTGATAAATATTATATATTTTTCTAAACACTGTGTGGTGTATTTTTGTGGTGCTATATGGTGGTATTGTATGATTTATTGCACAAATACTTTACACATTGCCTTCTAAGTTAAGCCTGACTGCTCATGCAAAGCTACCAGAGGGTGGGCACAGGATAATCTTGGATTGTGTGTGACTTACCCTGACTAGAGTGAGGGCTTTTGCTTGGACAGGGGGTAACCTGACTGCCAACCAAAAACCCCATTTCTAACAGTGGGTACCTGGTTGTACTTACACCTTGTGCCAGGTCCAGTTATCCCTTATTAGTAGATTAGTAGTGTTCTAGCAGCTTAGGCTGATAGAGGTAGCTATAGCAGAGCAACTTAGGCTGAACTAGGAGACATGCAAAGATCCTACTATACCACTTATATCATATAGCACTATATCATAAGAAACACAATACTCAGAGTTACTAAAAATAAAGGTTCTTTATTTTAGTGACAATATGCCAAAAGTATCTCAGAGGATATACTCCCTTAGGAGGTAAGTAAAATACACAAAATATACACACACAAACCAAAATCAGGTAAGTAAACAGTTAGAAAAGTAGTGCAAACACTGTAGAACACAATAGGATGCAATAGGATACCATAGGCCAAGGGGCTACACAAACCATATACTCAAAGTGGAATGCAAACCACAAATGGACCCCAGGCCTAGTGTAGTGTGTAGAAGGTTGCTGGGAATGTAAGAAAACACTAAGGGTGTCCAAGATACCCCACCCCAAGACCCTGAAATGTAGGAGTAAAGTTTACCCTACTACCCCAGAAACACACTAAAGTTGTGATAGGCGATTCTGCAAAGGCAACGACTGACTGCAAAGCACTGAAGATGGATTCCTGGACCTGAGGACCTAAAGGAAGGGGTCCAAGAGTCACGCAAGTGTCCGGGGGGGCAGGAGCCCACTAAACCCCGGATGAAGGTGCAAAGGGGCTGCCTCCGGGTGGAAGAAGCTGAAGATGCTGCAACAACGGAAGATGCCAGGAACTTCTCCATTGCACAGAAGATGTTCCAAGGCATGCTGGAGGATGCAGAGTTGTTTCCACGCAGAAATACCGCAAACAAGCCATGCTAGCTGCAAGAGTCGCGGTTGAAGAAAATGGGTGCTGCCCGGGCCCAGGAAGGACCAGGAGGTCGCCCCTTGGAGGAGGAGACAGAGGGGGCGTTCAGCAGCAAAGAGAGCCCACGCAGAAGCAGGCAGCACATGCAGAAGGACTTGAACAAGCGTTCAAGAAATCTGAGCACGGCGGTCGTCTCAACACTACAAAAGAGAAGGGTCCCACGAAGCCGGTGGTCAACTCAGCGAGTTGAGCAATGCAGGACAGAGTGCTGGGGACCTGGGCTGTGCTTTGCATGATGGATTCCTTGCAAAAGTGCACAGAAGCCCTATCAGCTACAGATCACGCATTACACAGGATTACAGTCTGGCGTGGGAGGCAAGGACTTACCTCTACCAAATTTGGACAGAAGGACCACTGGATGTCGGGGTCACTTGGATCCAGGTCCCGTGTTCCAGGGACCAAGGTCATCAAGATGAGAGGGGACCCAGAGGACCGGTGATGTAGAAGTTTGGTGCCTGCATTAGCAGGGGAAAGATTCAGTCGACCCACAGGAGATTTCTTCTTGGCTTCCATTGCATGGTGAAGGTAGACAGCCCTCAGAGCATGCACCACCAGGAAACCGTTGAGAAAGCTGGCAGGATTAGGCACTACAATGTTGCTGGAAGTCATCTTGCTACTTTGCTGCGGTTTTGCAGGCGTCCTGGAGCAGTCAGCGGTCGTTCCTTGGCAGAAGTTGAAGAGAGAGATGCAGAGGAACTCTGGTGAGCTCTTGCATTCGTTATCTGAAGAGAAACCCACAGGAGAGACCCTAAATAGCCTTCAGAGGAGGATTGGCCACCTAACCAGGTAAGCACCTATCAGGAGGGGTCTCGGATGTCACCTGCTGGCACTGGCCACTCAGAGGCCTCCACTGTGCCCTCACACCTCTGCATTCAAGATGGCAGAGGTCTGGGACACACCGGAGGAGCTCTGGACACCACCCCTGGGGTGGTGATGGACAGGGGAGTGGTCACTCCCCTTTCCTTTGTCCAGTTTCACACCAGAGCAGGGGCTGGGGGATCCCTGAACTGGTGTAGACTGGCTTATGCAAGGAGGGCAACATCTGTGCCCTTCAAAGCATTTCCAGAGGCTGGGGGAGGCTACCCCTCCCAAGCCTTTAACACCTATTTCCAAAGAGAGAGGGTGTAACACCCTCTCTCAGAGGAAATCCTTTTTTCTGCCTTCCTGGGACTGGGCTGCCCAGACCCCAGGAGGGCAGAAGCCTGTCTGTGGGTTGGCAGCAGCGCTAGCTGCAGTGAAAAACCCCAGAGAGCTCGTTGGCAGTACCCGGGGTCCATGCTGGCGCCCCGGGGATGCATGGGATTGGCACCCCAATACCAGACAATTCCGTGTCTGGTACCAGACAATTCCGTGATCTTAGACATGTTACATGGCCATATTCGGAGTTACCATTGTGAAGCTACATATAGGTATTGACCTATATGTAGTGCACGCGTGTAATGGTGTCCCCGCACTCACAAAGTCCATGGAAATTGCCCTGAACTATGTGGGAGCACCTTGGCTAGTGGCAAGGTGCCCTCACACTTACTAACTTTGCACCTAACCTTCACTAAGTGAGGGTTAGACATATAGTTTACTTATAAGTTACTTAAGTGCAGTGTAAAATGGATGTGAAATAACATGGACGTTATTTCACTCAGGCTGCAGTGGCAGTCCTGTGTAAGAATTGTCTGAGCTCCCTATGGCTGGCGAAAGAAATGCTGCAGCCCCTAGGGATCTCCTGGAACCCCAATACCCTGGGTACCTAGGCACCATATACTAGGGAATTATAAGGGTGTTCCAGTGTGCCAATCAGAATTTTTAAAAATGGTCACTAGCCTGCAGTGACAATTTCAAAAGCAGAGAGAGCTTAAGTACTGAGGTTCTGGTCAGCAGAGTCTCAGTGACACAGTTAGGCACCACACAGGGAACACATATAGGCCACAAACTATGAGCACTGGGGTCCTGGCTAGCAGGATCCCAGTGACACAGGCAAAAACAAACACACACAAGTAAAAATGGGGGTAACATGCCAGGCGAGATGGTACTTTCCTACACAAGCCCCCCCTCCCCCCCCCTCCCAACGAGGGACAATAAGGCTAACCTTGCCCAGATGAGTCTTCATTGTCTAAGTGGAAATATCTCGAGAGTCCATCTGCATTGGAGTGGGTACTCCCAGGTCTATTTTCCACTGTATAGTCCATTCCCCATAGGGAGATGGACCACCTCAACCATTTAGAGTTTTAACCTTTTGTTTGTTTTAGCCATAGTAGAGGTTTGTGGTCTGTCTGAACAATAAAGTGAGTACCAAACCGGTATGGTCTCAACTTTTTCAGTGCCTAGACCACAGCAAAGGCCTCCCTCTCTATGGCAGACTAACACTTTTCTCTAGTGGTCAACCTCCTGCTGTTAAAAGCAACAGGTTGATCGTGGCCCTCAGTATTAAGCTGTGATAGCACTGCCCCAACCCCCAATTCAGAAGCATCAGTCTGGACTATGAACTTTTTGGAGTAGCAAGGGCTTTTTAGGACGGGGCCAGAGCACATGGCCTGTTTGAGCTCATCAAAAGCTTTTTGACAGCTAGCTGTCCTCAATACCTTCTTAGGCATCTTCTTACTAGTGAGGTCATTAAGAGGAGCTGCAATGGAGCCATAATTCTTGATGAACCTCCTATAGTACCCTGTGAGGCCTAGAAAGGCTCTCACCTGGGTTTAAGTTGTAGGGGAAGCCCATTCCATAATGGTCTGTATCTTCCCCTGCAGTGGTGCAATCTGTTCCCCACCTACCAGGTGGCCCAGATAACCCACTTTCCCCTGCCCTATCTGGCACTTTGAAGTCTTGATAGTGAGGCCTGCCTTTTGCAGGGCCTCTAAAACTTTCCACAGGTGGACCAGGTGTTCATCCCAGGTGGAGCCTAAGACCGCTATATCGTCTAGATATGCTGCAGTAAAAGCTTCCAAACCTTGCAGGACTGTGTTCACCAACCTTTGAAAAGTGGCAGGTGCATTTTTTTAAACCAAAGGGCATCACAGTGAACTCATAGTGCCCTCCAATGGTAGAAAATGCAGTTTTAGGTTTAGCATCTTCTGATAATTTAATCTGCCAATACCCTGCAGTTAAATCAAAAGTGCTTAGATACTTGGCAGAAGCCAGTATATCTAGTAGCTCATCTGCCCTGGGTATAGGGTGAGCATCTGTCTTGGTTACTGGGTTGAGCCCTCTATAGTCAACACAAAACCTCATTTCTCTTTTACCATCCTTACTGTGAGGTTTTGGGACAAGCAGCACTGGGCTAGCCCATGGGCTTTCTGAAAGCTCAATCACTCCTAAGTCCAACATCTTCTGTGTTTAATGCGATCCGTGACATGGTTAGGCTGCCTATAAATCTTACTTTTGACAGGTAAACTGTCTCCAGTATTGATTGTGTGCTCACACCAGCTAGTTGTACCTGGTATCAGTGAGAAGAGGTCAGAAAATTGTCCTAGGAGATTAATGCAGTTGTCCTTCTGCTCAGCAGTAAGGCAATCTGCTAGCACCTCTCCCTCCACTAAGCCATCAGCTTCAGTGGTTGAGAAGAGATCAGGGAGAGGGTCACTATCTTCTTCCTGTCCCTCATCAGTTGCCATGAGCAGGGTGAGATCAGCCCTGTCATAGTAGGGTTTTAGGCGGTTGACATGGAGCACCCTAAGGGGACTCCTGGCAGTGCCCAGGTCTACCAAGTACGTAACCTCACTGTTTTTTTCAACAATGAGATGGCGTCCACTCCATTTGTCCTGGAGTGCTCCTGGGCCACAGGCTCCAATACCTACACCTTCTGTCCTTAGAGAAGGTACTGGGTCAGGACAGCCTTCTGGTCATGCATTGCTTTTGCAGCTCCTGGCTGGCCTTAAGGTTTTTACTGGACTTTTTCATGTACTCAGCCATTCTTGACCTTAAGCCAAGTTCATAGTCCACAATGTCCTGTTTAGGAGCTTTTAAAGATTGTTCCCAACCCTACTTAACAAGTGCAAGGGGACCTCTCACAGGGTGTCCAAAGAGGAATTCAAAGGGGTTAGAGGCCACTCCTTTCTGGGGTACGTCCCTGTAAGCAAAACAAAAAGGAGGCAAGGTAACAGAACATCCCATCTCCTTCTGCGTTTTTCAGGGAGTCTCATTATCATACATTTGAGAGTTTTATTAAACCTCTCAACCAGATCATTTATTTGTGGATGATAAGGAGTAGTGAACTTGTATGCTACACCACACTCCTTCCACATTGCTTTGAGGTATGCAGACATAAAGTTACTACCTCTGTCTGACACCACTTCCTTAGGGAAGCCCACTCTGGAAAATATTCCCAGGAGGGCCTTTGCCACTGCAAGAGCTGTGGTGGTCCTTAAGGGAATTGCTTCAGGATACCTAGATGTCTGGTCCATTACCACAAGGTTAAACCTATTGCCAAAGCTGTTGGAGGGTCAAGGGGGCCAACTATGTCAACCCCTACCCTTTCCAAGGGCACCCCAACCACAGGAAGTGGAATTAAGGGGGCCTTTGGTGTGCCACCAGTCTTGCCACTGGCTTGGCAGGTCACACAAGAGCGACAAAACTCTTTAGTGTCCTCTGACATATGAGGCCAGTGAAACAAGGGAACACGCCTGTCCCAAGTTTGCTCTGGCCCAAATGCCCAGCCAAAGGAATGTCGTGTGACAAGGTTAGAAGAAACTCCATATACTGCAAAGGGATGAACAACCTCCTGGCAGCTCCAGGTTTTGGGTCCCTTGACTCAGTATACAGGAGGTTGTCTTCCCAATACACCATATGGCTATCACTGACATCCCCATTCTGCTGTTTGACAGCTTGCTGTCTCAAACCCTCTAGTGTGGGACAGGTTTGCTGTGCTACACTCAGCTCCTCCTTAGCAGCCCCCCCTGCACCTATAATCTCAGCAGTGTGTGCTGCCAGCTCCTCTGGTGTAGGTTCTGCACAGGGATAGGATTCCTCTTCCTCAAAAGGGGAATCTCCTGGAGAGGGAGGGATAGTGGGCAAGGATTTACCCTTACTACCCCTAGCTTTTGGGAGCACTTGGTCCATTGTTCCAGGATCCAAGTTTCCCTGTCCTTTTTGCTTTTTGGCCTGAGCCCTTGTCAAAGCAAAAATATGCCCAGGAATGCCCAGCATTGCTGCATGACCATCCAACTCCACTACAGCCCAAGCTGATGTCTCCAAATCATTGCCTAGTAAGCAATCTACAGCTAATTCAGTGGCTAACACAACTTTCTTTGGACCATTAACCAGAACAGAAGTGAGCCCTGCTGCCCTGAGTGAGGAGGCTATTGACCTCCTGAAATCCATCTCTGTAGGGCAATCAACCACTGTGAAAGCCATCCAGGGGCTGCCAGCCCAGATGCAGCAATCTAATGCATTCCTGGAGGGCATTCACAGTGGATTAGCGGCCCAACAGAGATCGATCTAGGCTCTGGCCTCCTCTCTGATGGTAGCCATTGTCCCTGTTTCAACCGCCCCCCCTCCAACTTCCACTTCCCAGTCCCATTCTCCTCAACCCCAACCCATCCCAAGCACTCAGCCAGATAAGCATGCACACAGGACAACACCCAAGAGTGTCACAGGCAAACACAAGCACCACACTTAATCCCACAGGCACTCACACAAACACCATTCAGTTGCAGACACAACAACATCCACTATTTCCACTGTCTCCCCCCCTCCTCCTCCTCCTCCTCCTCCTCCTCCTCCTTCATCTCCCACCCAGTTACGTCCACACACACCTGCATGCACCACATCACCACCTACTACCTGCATCATCACCACTCCAAGCAGAGCACACACCTCACTGGCAAACACCTCCACAACATGCACACATCCCCTGTGTCCTTTCCCACCATGTCTGTCCCGCCCAAAGTACACAAACACTCAGACACCCAACAGCCATCCACCTCACAACAGCATGCAACCCATGCACCTGCACCCAAACACCTCCAACAACCACTCCCTCATCCTCCACTCCCATTACTTCTCCCTCTTCCTGCCCCAATGCCCCTAAGAAGCTTTTCCTTTGCAAGATTGACCTCTTCCCTACCTCTCCCCACCATCCCGCATGTATGACCAGGGTATCAAGGTACCAGCCAAGCACCTCAGCCAAACAGTCCACTTGCCTAGTTTCAGCAGAACCTACTGAAAAAGATTCCAGGCCACTAATACTGAAGGGGAAGGAGCCTGCACCAGCCAGCAAGAATGGGGAGGAGCTTGCACCAGCCAGCAAGAAGGGGAAGGAGCCTGCACCAGCCAGCAAGAAGGGGAAGAAGCCTGCACCAGCAGCTGTCTCAGAGCCCCCACTGTCAGCCGTGGTTGTGCAGCCATCAGTGAGTGCAGGGGCTGAGCAGGAGCCTCACACAACCACCACCACAGTAAAGCCATCACCGCCGGCGGATGCCATATGATCCAGCCTCCATGGGCTGCTGTGCGGCCTGCCACCACCAGAACCAGTGGGCAAGGCACCCACTCGAGAGACTGTGGCCTTGCATTCCTCAGGACCAAGCACAGTGCATGTTGCCCCCTCCAGAACCAGTGGGAAAGACACCCACGTGAGAGACTGTTGCCTTGTACTCCCAGGACCAAGCACAGGGCATGTTGCCCCCTCCAGAACCAGTGGGAAATACACGCACTTGAGAGATTGTGGCCTTGCACTCCCCTGGACCAAGCACAGGCCATGTTGCCCCCTCCAGAACCAGTGGGAAATACACGCACTTGAGAGATTGTGGCCTTGCAATCCCCTGGACCAAGCACAGGGCATGTTGCCCCCTCCAGAACCAGTGGACTTGTTTCCGCATCTGGCTGAGGTGCCTTCCCCGCCCCTGAGGTGCCTGCCTATTTGCCTACTAATGTCCCTGCAGTGTTCTCTCCTTATTGGTGCAGGGATCAAGTGGGGTCTTGGACTTTGCCCTGTGGCCATGTGGCTCATGTGAACTGTGGACTGGGCAGTGCCCCTTTTTTGTACATTTGTACAAATCTGTGGCATTGCCACATCGACTTATTATTTTTGATGTTGATCTTATTACAATCACTTTAGTCAATTCCTGTTGTCCTTGCATTATTCAGCCAATTTTCGGGGATAAATTGTTTTCTTGTGCAGCTGATTGTGTGTATGGTGTGTGTGTGTGGAGTCTGTGTTGTGCGTGTGTGTGTGTGTCACTGTCATTTACCTCCCCCCTCCCTTATGTGCTAGGCGACTGTACTCCTCGTCGTCGTCTTCGCCAGCGTTGGTGTTCGTGGTGAACCATGACTTAGAAGATCATTGGAAAGACTTCCAGTTCTGGTTCCATGGCTGCGTGGTTCTTCCCTGTGTCTCCAAAGGTGGGTTCTTTGACTTCTGAGCTCTGTTTCCGCCTGGCTTTTGATGGCGTTGGTACCACCCCAGAAAAGGTGGCAGTTTGCCATGTCATAATATGGACGGCAGTACTTTGTCTTCCACCTGGCTGTAGGTGGCTACCGCTGTGGTGACTTTTGTCTCCGACCTGGCGGTCGGTGTGGTACCTTGGCTGTCTTTCGGAGATATCACTGCCTTGGTCATATATTGGTGGTACTTACCCGCCAGCCTGTTGGCAGGATTACCGCCACTTTATCACCAACCGCCAGGGTCGTAATGGTGGCCTTAGCTTTATTGGTTCCGGTGCAGAACCATACATTGTTAACAATTCACTAAGCCTTTGCTGTGAACAAATATTTCAGTTTTTATCTTTCAATAAAACAAGGATAGATGAAATGTTTTTTATCCACTCTATACTGTGAGATTTTTCATGGGATACAGAATATGAGAGCAGAGTCTGAGGTAAACTATGCCATACAGTGGGACCGTGATGAGAATATAAGACAGGACAACCCAGTGCTCTGATATTTTCAAATGAGAGCAAAATCCATTCAGGATGGCTCCCAAGATGACCTCAAGAAGATGACCTCAAGATGACAGCCTCTTAATTTTAGTCCATGCCCCCTTGTCCACAAAGAAAGCTGGGTGAAGAAGTTCAGTGAAGTCCTCAGTGAAGTCCTCAGTGAATGTGTACATCTGTATGACTGAATCTGAAATGCTGTAAAAGGACAACTCGCCAGAATCACAATTCAGGTGAATGCTCAGTAAGCTCGGACATGCTTTCTTTACTACCCAACAGTGGGAGTCATGCAATGTAGTCAAACATCCATTATTCCAATTTAGGGACCAGGACTCTGCATTTCACCCACGTGCACAGCCTTTCCTCAAATACTGAATGCTGGGATAGGCCACTTTAGAAGCCCACTGGCCTGTTTCACTGTTTTCCACTTCCCAGTAGTATTGGCCAAGTGAGAAAAGATCTTCCAACTTACAACCTGAGGATGTTCTGTAAACGGCTGACTATAAATTCACCTTGTGTGAGGCAGTTTTCAGATCCTTAGACACAACCAAACCAGTCTTTGGAGCAGACGTGGACACATCCATGACCAGGTCAGTTGTGCCCTGGTTATTAAACCTCTATTAGACTTCAATTGAGATAGCATTTTCAAATAATTATTTAGTGTGGTTTGCAAGATCACCAGGCACAACTTCTTAGCCAGAGCCATTCTAATCTTGCAGTGGTGAATCTTCGTGGCTGCAATCCTCTATGTCATTAAATAGAATGCTATCTCCACTGTTTGTGTTTGAGAAATCAGCATCTTCAAAGCCGCTGCCCCCATAACAGAAGTAGTGAATTGCTGCAGCAAACTCAGAGGACCCTGGACAGCGCACAGTTCCATAAGCTGCAGTATCTTCTCCATAAACACAGATTGGTCATTCTTTAGCTCCCGGATATCAGTGGTCATCTAGAGCACAGTTTTGGCCTCCTCTGCATCAACCCTCTCTAGTATTTGCTGCTCCCAGATTGTCAGATGCATGCGGATGCCAGAGAAAAGAGCAGAGGGTTGGCTTTAGGACGTCACTTATTTGCTGAAGTCTCTCACACTTTCCAATAGCGGGCAAATATGCTGCTTGGTATCTCCTCTCCACACACACAGTTTCTGGATGGTGGCTCTCAGCATAGATTTCTTCTTATCAGAGGCTTCAGAAAGCAGGTGGATCTAATGATTTCTTTACTGTCCCAGTAGCCAGCAGACATGCAGAGCTAATCATTTTCATCAGCACAATAATACCTCAGAAGCCCCCTGTGGGAAGTGCATCGCCTGCATTCAAGAGGGGTGGTAGGATCAGTGAGGACATGAGCAGCTCTTTCATTGTGTTTTCTTAAGTGCTTTTCACAAAGAAGCATTTCACACTGAAGGCATAGCTTCACAGTCTGGGACTGCAAGCCAAGGCAGTAAGTGCAAGAAGGCGCAGGACCCATCTCTTTGGCTCGTGTATAGCAGTAAACGTTCACCACGTTTTACAGCTTACAAATCCTCCTCTGATGAGGCCAGATTTTGAAGATTTTGCTACAATCAGGACAGCGAAACATGACAGATCCTTCTTGATGGTCCCAGGTGTTCCGGATGCAGCTCTTGCAAACGTTGTGTCCACAACCTAACCTCACCGGATCCTGGTGAACATGAGACAAATGGAGCAGTTCAGTTCCCATCCCAAGTCAGTAGGTGACATTCTTTGAGAAGCGGCTATTCTGCAAACTATAGAAAGAGACTGGTGGATTCTCGTTAAACAATTGGTTGAAGATGAAGTTTAGTCAAAAAGTAGTGCTACGCTTACCTTTCCATCAATTATGCCAAATTGCAATCTGAAATAAACAGCCTTCTCCTGCGCTCCCAACCCAATTACATTCCCTATCCATCTTAGGAACTTAAATCACTATTCATAAAGTCATTGAAAAACATTATAAACTCAGAGAACTCAATTTAAATTTTCATCAGATAGGCCTTTGGCCATTCTACATGCGATTAGAGTGCTTTGAACTAATGGGTGAGGTGGGGTGGAACCTTTCATAAAAGTTACACTGCACTGTCCATTATCTGCATGTCCGTTTTGGGTCCTTTCTGATCTTATGAATTTCTAGTTGCAACTCCTACTTAGGAAGCAATTTAAGAGGGTACAGATCTGCAGTCCCCTGCAACTGCCCATTATCTGCTCTGCTGGCCAAAAGAGAGGAGGCACTGCAAGAGAATGCAGACAGGGGCTTTATAAGCCTGGCTAAATCACAGGTGCTTGATGTAGGGGTGCCAGAGTGCTACAGCACCCCTCAGAATAAACATGCTGGAATTCAGAGGGTAAATAAGCAATAAAGAGGTCTTTAAATTTTGTTTCTATTTTGTCACATTTGCTATGCGCTCAAAGACAACGGTCAAAAGTCAGGCCATGTCTTCTGACAAATTGCTACCTATTCTTTTAATATGTCGATTAGTGCTTATTTTTCTTGCTTCAACTGCAAAGTTAGGGGATTTTGTAAAGTGAACTTTGTAGAAGTCTTGTTGAGGTACAGGTAGCATGAAAGTAAAGGATGTAGTATGTCAATATTTTTCTAACACACATTCAGATACTTGTCAATGAACTACAAATATTTAAAACATAGCAGTTTGGAAAGCACAAATCAAGCACCTTTTTTTGTAATTCTGAAGTGTGATGGAAATTTTAAGATTTTATTAGGATAAATAAACAAAAACCCCAAGAAACTTTCCATGGTATAGTTCAAATGATAAGTATTTGCTGAAAACAGATTCCCAGACATTAATGTTGTGCACTATATAGTTTTTTTCAGTAAAACTGCATGCCAGTGCAAACTGTGTTGCATTTCAATAGAAAATATGCTTTCTACGAATGACAGTGTAATACCACACCATGCTTTAGTAATATATTTGCAACAGTGTGCCCCAAAATGCATCACCAACTACATACCCCACCATTACTTCTCTCCTGCTGAACAGGCATGGCTCATTTGCTTTATTTGTTCTTTGTGTAATGCCTGAATTTTCACAGTCCCTATGAGTTCAGTGATGTATTATTGATGCAGCACCCCTACCCTGAAAATAATTCCAGCACCACTAAATGTCCTCGCTGAGGTATGTCCTAATGGCAGCTCTCTAAACCCCAGGAAGACTTGTAGAGGGAAGGCAGCCACGCCATCTGTGTGCCCAGAGGCACTTTTTAAGGGCCTGCAGTCTCCTGCTGCATGGGACGTGCATGGGACACGCTCGGGTGATCACCGGGCCATGAGCAGGCCCGTCTCCTGTTAAGGTACTTGTAGGAGGGTGGACTGGCTTGTAGTGAGTACCAAGGGGTACTTGCACCTTGCACCAGGCCCAGTTATCCCTTATTAGTGTATAGGGTGTCTAGCAGCTTAGGCTGATAGATAATGGTAGCTTAGCAGAGCAGCTTAGGCTGAACTAGGAGACGTGTGAAGCTACTACAGTACCACTTAGTGTCATATGCACAATATCATAAGAAAACACAATACACAGTTATACTAAAAATAAAGGTACTTTATTTTTATGACAATATGCCAAAGTATCTTAGAGTGTACCCTCAGTGAGAGGATAGGAAATATACACAAGATATATATACACAATAGCAAAAATATGCAGTATAGTCTTAGAAAACAGTGCAAACAATGTATAGTTACAATAGGATGCAATGGGGAAACATAGGGATAGGGGCAACACAAACCATATACTCCAAAAGTGGAATGCGAACCACGAATGGACCCTAAACCTATGTGACCTTGTAGAGGGTCGCTGGGACTATTAGAAAATAGTGAGAGTTAGCAAAATAACCCTCCCCAAGACCCTGAAAAGTGAGTGCAAAGTGCACTAAAGTTCCCCTAAGGACAAAATAGTCGTGTTAGAGGAATAATGCAGGAAAGACACAAACCAGCAATGCAACAACTGTGGATTTCCAATCTAGGGTACCTGTGGAACAAGGGGACCAAGTCCAAAAGTCACAAGCAAGTCGGAGATGGGCAGATGCCCAGGAAATGCCAGCTGCGGGTGCAAAGAAGCTTCAACTGGACAGAAGAAGCTGAGGTTTCTGCAGGAACGAAAAGGGCTAGAGACTTCTCCTTTGGTGGACGGATCCCTCTCGCCTTGGAGAGTCGTGCAGAAGTGTTTTCCCGCCGGAAGGACGCCAACAAGCCTTGCTACACGCAAATCGTGCGTTTGGCGTTTTTGGACGCTGCTGGGGCCCAGGAGGGACCAGGAGGTCGCAAATTGGACCTGCTGAGAGAGGGGACGTCGAGCAAGACAAAGAGCCCTCACTGAAGCAGGTAGCACCCGGAGAAGTGCCAGAAACAGGCACTACGAGGATGCGTGAAATGGTGCTCGCCGAAGTTGCACAAAGGAGTCCCACGTCGCCGGAGACCAACTTAGAAAGTCGTGCGCAATGCAGGTTAGAGTGCCGTGGACCCAGGCTTGGCTGTGCACGAAGGATTTCCGCCGGAAGTGCACAGGGGCCGGAGTAGCTGCAAAGTCGCGGTTCCCAGCAATGCAGCCCAGCGAGGTGAGGCAAGGACTTACCTCCACCAAACTTGGGCTGAAGAGTCACTGGACTGTGAGGGTCACTTAGACAGCGTCGCTGGATTCGAGGGACCTCGCTCGTCGGGCTGAGAGGAGACCCAAGGGACCGGTAATGCAGCTTTTTGGTGCCTGCGGTTGCAGGGGGAAGATTCCGTCGACCCGCGGGAGATTTCTTCGGAGCTTCTGGTGCAGAGAGGAGGCAGACTACCCCCACAGCATGCACAAGCAGGAAAACAGTCGAGAAGGCGGCAGGATCAGCGTTACAGAGTTGCAGTAGTCGTCTTTGCTACTATGTTGCAGGTTTGCAGGCTTCCAGCGCGGTCAGCGGTCGTTTCCTTATCAGAAGGTGAAGAGAGAGATGCAGAGGAACTCGGCTGAGCTCATGCATTCGTTATCTAAAGTTTCCCCAGAGACAGAGACCCTAAATAGCCAGAAAAGAGGGTTTGGCTACCTAGGAGAGAGGAAAGGCTACTAACACCTGAAGGAGCCTATCAGCAGGAGTCTCTGACGTCACCTGGTGGCACTGGCCACTCAGAGCAGTCCAGTGTGCCAGCAGCACCTCTGTTTCCAAGATGGCAGAGGTCTGGAGCACACTGGAGGAGCTCTGGACACCTCCCAGGGGAGGTGCAGGTCAGGGGAGTGGTCACTCCCCTTTCCTTTGTCCAGTTTCGCGCCAGAGCAGGGGCTAAGGGGTCCCTGAACCGGTGTAGACTGGCTTATGCAGAATTGGGCACATCTGTGCCCAACAAAGCATTTCCAGAGGCTGGGGGAGGCTACTCCTCCCCTGCCTTCACACCATTTTCCAAAGGGAGAGGGTGTCACACCCTCTCTCAGAGGAAGTTCTTTGTTCTGCCATCCTGGGCCAGGCCTGGCTGGACCCCAGGAGGGCAGCTGCCTGTCTGAGGGGTTGGCAGCAGCAGCAGCTGCAGTGAAACCCCAGGAAGGGCAGTTTGGCAGTACCAGGGTCTGTGCTACAGACCACTGGGATCATGGGATTGTGGCAACTATGCCAGGATGGCATAGAGGGGGCAATTCCATGATCATAGACATGTTACATGGCCATATTCGGAGTTACCATGGTGAAGCTACATATAGGTAGTGACCTATATGTAGTGCACGCGTGTAATGGTGTCCCCGCACTCACAAAGTTCAGGGAATTGGCTCTGAACAATGTGGGGGCACCTTGGCTAGTGCCAGGGTGCCCTCACACTAAGTAACTTTGCACCCAACCTTTACCAGGTAAAGGTTAGACATATAGGTGACTTATAAGTTACTTAAGTGCAGTGTAAAATGGCTGTGAAATAACGTGGACGTTATTTCACTCAGGCTGCAGTGGCAGGCCTGTGTAAGAATTGTCAGAGCTCCCTATGGGTGGCAAAAGAAATGCTGCAGCCCATAGGGATCTCCTGGAACCCCAGTACCCTGGGTACCTCAGTACCATATACTAGGGAATTTTAAGGGTGTTCCAGTAAGCCAATGTAAATTGGAAAAAATGGTCACTAGCCTGTTAGTGACAATTTGAAAGTAATGAGAGAGCATAACCACTGAGGTTCTGGTTAGCAGAGCCTCAGTGAGACAGTTAGGCACCACACAGGGAACATGTACATGCACACCTATGAGCACTGGGGCCCTGTGTGACAGGGTCCCAGTGACACATACATATAGGCCACAAACCTATGAGCACTGGGGTCCTGACCAGCAGGATCCCAGTGACACATAACAACCATACTGAAAACATAGTGTTTTCACTATGAGCACTGAGGCCTGGCTATCAGGATCCCAGTGAGACAGTGAAAACAGTGACAAACACCCTGACATACACTCACAAACAGGCCAAAAGTGGGGGTAACAAGGCTAGAAAGAGGCTACTTTCTCACAGTACTGTTGTTTCCACCATTTTCTCAGTTGCTCACCTGGACTTACTAACTAGACAATATGGAAAAACACAAAACTGCAATTGCACCCCCCCTCGCTGCTTCTTGGGTATACTCTTGATGGCTTTATTGTACAGGCAGTGGGGGTTATTTCGAAAGAGATTGAACTGGCACAACACCACTCGTCCCTTTCTTATTCCCCTGGTATATCTCCCAGTCCCGCTCCAGATTCTGCTGATGCACCTGTGGGAGAACTTTTTGATGTGCCGAATACTTCAGGTGTGGCAATAGCATCAGCCAAATCGGTGTTTGAGGAGGCAATTTTGCCAGGCCAGGATCAGGGAGACTTACAGACTACCCAGCAGGGAGGCATTGCCACCGGGGTTCTGGTCGTGGAATGGAAGAAAGAAGCTTGTTTTGGCTCTAGACCTAAAAGGTCTTGATCGTCTAGTCTTATCCCTGGCTCACTTGAGGGGGTCCCTGAAAATGTTTCTACTTAAGGCTTCTTTTTCCAGTAAATTTGGCTCTATCTTTGCCTGTTTGGGGGCCATTGAAGCTAAGTTGAACTGCCTTTTCCCCCCAGTCAAGAGATAATCAACCCAATCAGTTCAGCCTCCTGGAGGCGGGCTAAGGGAGTAGGGGGACAGGGGATGCTGTTGTAAGACAGGCTGCTTCTGTATCTGCTGTTCCACATGATGGGGGCCCTCACTGTCCCTGTGCCCCAGGTATAGCCCAAGTTCCCTCTGCTCCCTTACCTGTTCCCCAGTCTGTGTTGAGGGGCTTGCCTGTAGGAGGCCTACATTTTACCCATCGCCTTCAGTCAGCCCCCAATAAGAAAAATTTGGCTCATATTAATTCCACTCAATGTGATTTACCACCTGCTGCCAACCCATATGTGATTGTCCCTGCTGATGTCCTGGGGTTATCACCCAAAGCCAAAGAGACTACAGAAGACCTAATGAATAAGGTTGCTCATTGGCTACATGGGAATGTTAGTGGTTGGGGTAATCCCTTCCAAGAGATCATCATGTCACGGAGAGTGGGGTGAGTGGGGAAGTCCCGAAAAATAATTGTAGGAGACTGCATTATTGTTTCTCCTTTCACACTCTAGGGTCGCGGAGCGATGGTTTGGACTTCCAGAGAATGGCATACTAAACATAGCAGAATAAAATTGCTTCCCTTGGGTTTCTTTTTATAGAGATCTGGCTAGGAATGTGAGTGGCAGAGAGAGGCTTCTCTTAACAAAATTGGTGCAGCTTACTCCTTTAAATTTGCTAGTGTATAATTGTTTTTTCCTCCTTGGGGACCTGTCGGATAGTGACCGATTGGTCTCCAGAAAGGAGGTGGTTTACTGGACCCCAGAGGAGGTTAGGTATACCGAGCCTTTACCTGCTCATGGCCCTAATTTGGCTTGTGTACAACTTGTAAAGGAGGGACTGCTTGAGATTAACTCTCCTGTATCTCTTCAGCCTAGTTATGTGACAAATCCTGAATTGCCTGTCTCATGTGCCCAAGTTATTATGGATCTTTTTTTGGAACATTGCAGGGCTTGCTAGCAAAGTGGCCTGTAAGGACTGGATCAAGTTTGTCTGTGGTCATGATGTAATACTTTTTCAGGAAACATGGTTGACTGATGTGTTGTGCCCAGATGTGTATTACTCTTGCCATGTCCCCGCAGTCCCCTCCTCATCCTTGCGAGCCAGGGTGGGGCTTTTGCCCTAGATTAAAACTATGCCAGACTGCAAACTTAATGTGATCCCTTCTAATTGTTCTTTATTCCAAGCACTCCTTATTAGGTGGCCTGATAATTTCAAAATTGTTTTTATTAACGTTTATGATTTTTTTAAATCTGATTGTTCTATGAATTTTTATTTAGTCCACGATTTTATTGATGGCTTGGAGATTAAACTCGTCTACTTGTGTAAAGGGTATGAAGTCATCCTTGGAGGCGACTTTAATGCCAGATTGGGGTTGATGCAGGTGAAAGAGGACCCTAGCTTGGGCGTTGACTTTGGGCCTGAGCATGGTTACAGGCATAGTGATAGGAGGGGCCTTGCCCTGTTGTTAATCAAGCCTTTAGGTATGGTGAATGCCATTGAGGTCTGTGATTCAATTACCTTGCTAATGCCACTTTTGAGAGGGGTGATTACTCCTCTGTTATTGATTATGTTTTTGTAACCAGGACCCTGTTTGCTATGGTGGAAGGGGCTGCGATAGTTCACAGTATCTACAGCAATCACAACCCCCTCAATGTCTCCATATACCGAAGGGGGGGGGGGGGGGAAGAGCTCCCAAGTGTATGGTCGGGGCTACTCCACCAGTCAATACTCAGTGCTTGCATTTGACTTGGAGAAACGTTCATTTGAATACTCTTTTCTCCAGTCTGTGTTCTTTACATCCCTCACTGGTATCTAATTGCCTTAGCCTAACTAATGCCTATAGGGAGCGAGTTAGCTCTTTTGTTCAGCTGAATGTGGCAATTAACAAGCTGCTTAGGAAGCCTTGCAGTTCAGGCTCGGTGGAAATTGGGTGGGTGAATTACTTCATGAGGCTCTTAAGGAGTCCTCTCGGGACATTAATAAAATTGAAAGATGCAGAATTCAATATAAGCTAGCCCTCCGGAATAGGACCAAGGTACTGCAAAATGAGTCTTGTGGTAATCTGGTTAAGGCATGCAGGTTGAAGGATACCAGGGCTTTTTGGTATGGTGTGAATGGAACCAGGCCCACAGAGGCCAAGTCTAATACAGCAATCTAGTCTAACACTAAGGATGCCTAGGTTGACCACTTTAAGGCAGTCTACAGCTTGAGGAATGATCAGTGTTATGCAGAAGAGAAGGTGGTTTTCCTCTTAACTATTTATTTCACTTTTGAAGAGGTTTTGGAGGCAATCTTGAGGAGTCAATAAAATAAAGCCCCGGCCCCGACGGACCCCCAATGAACTTGTACAAAATGGCCACAGATCTTTGGGCCCCCATTATATGTAATTACTTTAACGCGATTTGCAAAGTAGCCCTTCCATCATCTTGGCACACTGCAGTTATTGTGCATATTTTTAAGAAGGGCAACCCCTTACTACCAGGGTATTACAGTCTGATATGGTTATTGGATTCTGGAGTTAAATTAGCTGGGCGAGGTGTCCTGGAACGCCTCCTTACTTGGCTGAAGATGACTGGCACGCTGTTGTTAGTGCAGTATGTCTTCCGGGAGGGGCTCAGCACGTTTGAACAATGCCAAACTGTGAGAAAGTAGCCTCTTTCTAGCCTTGTTACCCCCACTTTTGGCCTGTTTGTGAGTATATGTCAGGGTGTTTTCACTGTCTCACTGGGATCCTGCTAGCCAGGGTCCAGTGCTCATAGAGAAAAGCCTATGTTTTCAGTATGTTTGTTATGTGTCACTGGGACCCTGCTAGTCAGGACCCCAGTGCTCATAAGTTTGTGGCCTATATGTATGTGTTCCCTGTGTGGTGCCTAACTGTCTCACTGAGGCTCTGCTAACCAGAACCTCAGTGGTTATGCTCTCTCATTTCTTTCAAATTGTCACTAACAGGCTAGTGACCAATTTTACCAATTTACATTGGCTTACTGGAACACCCTTATAATTCCCTAGTATATGGTACTGAGGTACCCAGGGTATTGGGGTTCCAGGAGATCCCTATGGGCTGCAGCATTTCTTTTGCCACCCATAGGGAGCTCTGATAATTCTTACACAGGCCTGCCACTGCAGCCTGAGTGAAATAACGTCCACGTTATTTCACAGCCATTTTACACTGCACTTAAGTAACTTATAAGTCACCTATATGTCTAACCTTTACCTGGTAAAGGTTAGGTGCAAAGTTACTTAGTGTGAGGGCACCCTGGCACTAGCCAAGGTGCCCCCACATTGTTCAGGGCCAATTCCCCGGACTTTGTGAGTGCGGGGACACCATTACACGCGTGCACTACATATAGGTCACTACCTATATGTAGCTTCACAATGGTAACTCCGAATATGGCCATGTAACATGTCTATGATCATGGAATTGCCCCCTCTATGCCATCCTGGCATAGTTGGCACAATCCCATGATCCCAGTGGTCTGTAGCACAGACCCTGGTACTGCCAAACTGCCCTTCCTGGGGTTTCACTGCAGCTGCTGCTGCTGCCAACCCCTCAGACAGGCATCTGCCCTCCTGGGGTCCAGCCAGGCCTGGCCCAGGATGGCAGAACAAAGAACTTCCTCTGAGAGAGGGAGTGACACCCTCTCCCTTTGGAAAATGGTGTGAAGGCAGGGGAGGAGTAGCCTCCCCCAGCCTCTGGAAATGCTTTGTTGGGCACAGATGTGCCCAATTCTGCATAAGCCAGTCTACACCGGTTCAGGGGACCCCTTAGCCCTGCTCTGGCGCGAAACTGGACAAAGGAAAGGGGAGTGACCACTCCCCTGACCTGCACCTCCCCTGGGAGGTGTCCAGAGCTCCTCCAGTGTGCTCCAGACCTCTGCCATCTTGGAAACAGAGGTGCTGCTGGCACACTGGACTGCTCTAAGTGGCCAGTGCCACCAGGTGACGTCAGAGACTCCTTGTGATAGGCTCCTTCAGGTGTTGCTAGCCTATCCTCTCTCCTAGGTAGCCAAACCCTCTTTTCTGGCTATTTAGGGTCTCTGTCTCTGGGGAAACTTTAGATAACGAATGCAAGAGCTCATCCGAGTTCCTCTGCATCTCTCTCTTCACCTTCTGCCAAGGAATCGACTGCTGACCGCTCTGGAAGCCTGCAAACCTGCAACATAGTAGCAAAGACGACTACTGCAACTCTGTAACGCTGATCCTGCCGCCTTCTCGACTGTTTTCCTGCTTGTGCATGCTGTGGGGGTAGTCTGCCTCCTCTCTGCACCAGAAGCTCAGAAGAAATCTCCTGTGGGTCGACGGAATCTTCCCCCTGCAACCACAGGCACCAAAAAGCTGCATTACCGGTCCCTTGGGTCTCCTCTCAGCACGACGAGCGAGGTCCCTCGAATCCAGCGACTCTGTCCAAGTGACCCCCACAGTCCAGTGACTCTTCAGTCTAAGTTTGGTGGAGGTAAGTCCTTGCCTCAGCTCGCTGGGCTGCATTGCTGGGAACCGCGACTTTTGCAGCTACTCCGGGCCCTGTGCACTTCCGGCGGAAATCCTTTGTGCACAGCCAAGCCTGGGTCCACAGCACTCTAACCTGCATTGCACGACGTTCTAAGTTGGTCTCCGGCGACGTGGGACTCCTTTGTGTGACTTCGGGTGAGCACCGTTTCACGCATCCTTGTAGTGCCTATTTCTGGCACTTCTCTGGGTGCTACCTGCTGCTGAGAGGGCTCCTTGTCTTGCTCGATGTCCCCTCTCTCTTCTGGTCCAATTTTCGACCTCCTGGTCCCTCCAGAGCCACAGCAGCGTCCAAAAACGCTAACTGCACGATTTGCAACTAGCAAGGCTTGTTGGCGTTCTTTCGGCGGGAAAACAATTCTGCACAACTCTCCACGGCGAGAGGGATCCGTCCTTCAAAGGGGAAGTCTCTAGCCCTTTTCGTTCCTGCAGAAACCTCAGCTTCTTCTGTCCAGTAGAAGCTTCTTTGCACCCGCAGCTGGCATTTCCTGGGCATCTGCCCATCTCCGACTTGCTTGTGACTTTTGGACTTGGTCCCCTTGTTCCACAGGTACCCTAGATTGGAAATCCACAGTTGTTGCATTGTTGGTTTGTGTCTTTCCTGCATTATTCCTCTAACACGACTTCTTTGTCCTTAGGGGAACTTTAGTGCACTTTGCACTCACTTTTCAGGGTCTTGGGGAGGGTTATTTTTCTAACTCTCACTATTTTCTAATAGTCCCAGCGACCCTCTACAAGGTCACATAGGTTTGGGGTCCATTCGTGGTTCGCATTCCACTTTTGGAGTATATGGTTTGTGTTGCCCCTATCCCTATGTTTCCCCATTGCATCCTATTGTAACTATACATTGTTTGCACTGTTTTCTAAGACTATACTGCATATTTTTGCTATTGTGTATATATATCTTGTGTATATTTCCTATCCTCTCACTGAGGGTACACTCTAAGATACTTTGGCATATTGTCATAAAAATAAAGTACCTTTATTTTTAGTATAACTGTGTATTGTGTTTTCTTATGATATTGTGCATATGACACTAAGTGGTACTGTAGTAGCTTCACACGTCTCCTAGTTCAGCCTAAGCTGCTCTGCTAAGCTACCATTATCTATCAGCCTAAGCTGCTAGACACCCTATACACTAATAAGGGATAACTGGGCCTGGTGCAAGGTGCAAGTACCCCTTGGTACTCACTACAAGCCTGTCCAGCCTCCTACACAAACCTTATATATTCCGGTTAGATTGCTAGGCAGAGCTCAGTCTACCTGGCCTTTATAGATCTTTCCTGTGCTTTCGTTAGGGTTGTCAGGTCTAAATTGTGGGAGATCCTTTCAGATTAGGGGGCGGAGGCTGATTTGGTACTGTTTCTGAGTGCTCTCCATTTTGATCGGTCAGCTTCTGTGAGACATGGCCCTCTCAGTGAGAGGACTGGTAGCCTCAAGCTGGGTCACGAGGTGAGACAGGGCTGTGTTCTGGCCCCTATATCATTTCTTTTGTATATACATGGTTTAGGTGCAGTCCTTTCTGGTGCCTCTTACAAAGTCCCTATGGTAGATAGAAAAAAGTCCTGGTTTTATATATGCCGATGATGTTGTTTAATTATCCAGTACTCCCAATGATCTTCATATTTTATTTCAGGAATTTGTTTCCTTTATGGGATCCCTAGGCTTGGCTACTAACCGAAAATGTTTATCATGGTTTGTAACCCAAAGAACAACAGACTGTGTGGTATTGTGCTGAATGGTCAACCTGTTGCCCAGTTTACTGAGTTTTCATATTTGGGGTTGGTAATGAACACCAGGTCAAGTTGGGGCCCATGCATAACTAGGGTGAAGAATAGATTTACCAGTGCTATGGCTGTTTTTAACCTGGTGCTATGTGCTGTTTTTAACCTGGCCAAAAGCATTGGCAAGAAACCTGTTGCCCCTCTTTTGGAAATGTACAAGAGGAAATGTCTCCCTGTCCTCAACTTTTGTTCAGGTGGAACAAAACACGTTTTTGAGGAGACTTCTGGGAGTCCCTCCCACGTGCTCCACTTTCATTGTTCATCAGGAACTTGGGATGGGGTACGCGGAGGATGCCATTAGGCTTGCCCCTCTGGTGTTCCATCTGGGCCAACTCTCATGCTGCGTTAAAAAAGAAAATTATCTCCAATTGCCTGGGGTTTGATAGAGTTATGAAAATCCTGTGATTAGGCTATATTTCAACTGGATTAACTAAGATGGGCAGGCCATCCATTTTTACTGGTCTAGCCTCTATACAGAGGTCCTATTTATTGTGGGTTAAAACTACCTTCATGGATAGGTCAAGATTACTGAGGGAATGTCACGAGTTTGAAAAGCGGTCTGTCAGAGATTATGCGAAGGACCGCTTCTCTCCCAGTATGTAGCCCTATCTTGAGTGGGTAGATGACTCTTGGGACAGGTGTCAGCTAACTAGATTGAGGTTGGGCTTCGTGAGGTAGAACTTGGTGTTTCCTTTGGGCCAATTCTATCCTACTAAGGTACTTTAATGCCCATGTGACAAAACCTCCACACAAAGACTCTCGCATTTTGTTTTGTTCTGTACTTTTTTCAACAACCCTTCGATGCAGTTTTTAATCCTGATTATTTGAAGAAAGGGGATTAGATCTGCAGGAGCGGCCCTGGTGTGGGAAACAACCTGAACAACTACGTTTGAATTACTACTTGCTTTAACAACGAATCTTGAAGAACTACTGGGTATTAACAACAAAGTTTTGAACAACTACTGGTTTAACAACGATTTTACCTTAACAACTAATGCCTGAACAACGAATTTTAAGGTAAGTGAATTATTTTTTGATTAATTTTAATGTGAGTTTTATGTTTTGTTTTTTATTTGTTTAGGGTTTAATTATTATATGTTTAATTTTTTTAAGTATGTTGTGTGGATTAAGTAATGGATTCTATGGGTTGTGGGTGTTATGGGTGGGGTATTGTATTAATACTCAGGTAGTATTTTAAGTACTTTTGTTTTTTTTATATGTTGTAATTTATGTTGTGGGTTTAGGGGCGGGATATATGGGATGTAGGGGTTATGGGTGGGGAAGTGTATTAATACTCAGGTATTAATTTAAGTACTTGTGTTTTTTTTATATCTTGTAATTTATGTTGCGGGTTTAGGGGCGGGATATATGGGTTGTAGGGGTTATGGGTGGGGAAGTGTATCAATACTCAGGTATTATTTTAAGTACTTGTGTTTTTTTATATGTTGTAATTAATGTTGTAGGTTTAGGGGCGGGATATATGGGATGTAGGGGTTATGGGTGGGGAAGTGTATTAATACTCAGGTATTAATTTAAGAACTTGTGTTTTTTTATATGGTGTAATTTATGTTGTGGGTTTAGGGGTGGGATATATGGTATGTAGGGGTTATGGGTGGGTCAGTGTATTAATACTCCGGTATTAATTTGAGTAGTTGTGTTTTTTTATATGTTGTAATTTATGTTGTGGGTTTAGGGGCGGGATATATGGAATGTAGGGGTTATGGGTGGGGAAGTGTATTAATACTCAGGTATTAATTTGAGTACTTGTGTTTTTTTATATGTTGTAATTTATGTTGTGTGTTAAGGGGGGATATGTGGGATGTAGGGGTTATGGGTGGGGAAGTGTATTAATACTCAGGTATTAATTTAAGTACTTGTGTTTTTTTTATATGTTGTAATTTATGTTGTGGGTTTAGGGGCGGGATATGTGGGATGTAGGGGTTATGGGTGGGGAAGTGTATTAATACTCAGGTATTAATTTAAGTACTTGTGTTTTTTTATATGTTGTAATTTATGTTGTGGGTTTAGGTGCGGGATATTGGGGTTATGGGTGGGGAAGTGTATTAATACTTAGGTATTATTTTAAGTACTTGTGTTTTTTTATATGTTGTAATTTATGTTGTGGGTTTAGGGGCGGGATATATGGGATGTAGGGGTTATGGGTGGGGCAGTGTATTAATAATTAGGTATTATTTTAAGTAATTGTATTTTTTTATATGTTGTAATTTATGTTGTAGGTTTAGGGGCGGGATATATGGGATGTAGCGGTTATGGGTGGGGAAGTGTATTAATACTCAGGTATTAATTTAAGTACTTGTGTTTTTTATATGTTGTAATTTATATTGTGGGTTTAGGGGCGGAATATATGGGATGTAGGGGTTATGGGTGGGTCAGTGTATTAATACTCAGGTATTAATTTAAGTTATTGTATTTTATTAAAATTTGGTATTTATGTTGTGGGTTTAGGGGTGGGATATATGGGATCTAGGAGTTATGGGTGGGAAGTATATTAGTAGTCTGGTATTATTTATTGTATTTGGTTAATTGTTTATTTTTTTTTATTGAAAGTATATTTAGAATTAGGGGTGGGATATAGGGGATGTAGGGTTTATGGTTGGGGTTTTATTTTTATGATTAGGTTTCTTTTTCTATGTTTGAGTTTTTTTTGAATTTATTTTACTTATTTTTTTGGGGATGCAATTTGGTTTATTGGTGGTTTATGATTTTGAAATCTGTTGATAGTTTATAATTTTTTATTATGGGTGAATTTTTTTTTTGTGTTATATTTTTAGGTTTTGTATTTTTCTTTTGTTGTTATTGAAGGTGTAAAAATAATTTTGTTTAAAAATTGTTACGTTTAAGAATGTATATTTGATTTTTTAATAGTATAGTAGTTGGTATTGTAGATTTTGGAATATAATAATGTTATATTTTTGTATTTTAAATATTTATTAGATTTTTATTTTTTTGTGATTTTTAAAATTTGTTAAAATGTTTTATATTTTTTATTTGGATTTTTTTTTGATGTGATGTAATTTATATTATTAATATTTTTAATTATTTTTTTGGATGTATAATTTAATATATAAATTAATTTGTTTTAATATTTCTAAAAATTAATTAATGAAATAATTATTTGTAGATTATTTATAGATTTTTTTTTTTTTTAGGTGTTAGAAATTTTTGTATGTGCAATAATGTTTTTTTCATGCAAATTTAATTTTTAGAAAATAAAAATACCATTCATTTTTTTTAAATATTTTTTATTTTGAACATAATCAAGTTTAAAAAATGCAAAAAAATTTTTTTAATTATAATTTTATATTTACAGATTTATAGATTTTTTTTCCTTATTTATTTATATTTCTTTATCTATTTTCTGTAGTATTTTCTTATTTTCCCTATTGTAGTCTATAAGTGAAATAGTCCGTTTTCTATTTTTAGTTCTCTTCCACGTTTACATTGTTTGACGTCTTCTGTATTTAGTCGGAGGAGCGTCGCGGTCAAGATAGGACAGAAGCGGAGACCTCGTTCAGGTAAGTTGGATTATATTTTTTTTTACAGTATGTAGTAGGGTATTTTTATTATGGAAATAGTTGTCGGAGGTAGTTATAAGGTAGGTAGTAGATTTTCGGTGTTTGTTATGTTTCTTCTGTTTAATTATTTGTTTTCGTATATTTTTGTATACTATAGTGGTTTCGTAAAAGTAAACAAATTTGTTTAGCAGTGTTATATCTTACAAATGATTATACTGCTTTTGTAGTAGTTGGAAAGAATTGTATATTTTTTTGATAAATTTAGTTTTGGGATTTTTGAGCGAGTCAGTTGTTCGGTTTATGAAAAAAAATTTAGTTCATTGTAATAGGTTTTGTGATTAATTTTTCTTTTGTGTTAGTAGTATCCTTTATATTGTTTCATGTCTTTTTCTTGATAGTTAATGTTTTAATTAATGATGTGGCTTTGATTAGTATGTGATTAATTTTTTTACTTTTTTTTGGTAAAAAAAAGTATATTTGGTATTTTACGTTTTTAGATATTTTTCGAATTTCTGGTTTGGTTAAGTATTATATTTTATTTCTTTGATTGTTTGTATAGTATATAGAGTTGGTTTTTTTTATCATCCATTTAATATGAATAATTTTTAATTGTTTTTGGATGATTAATGTTTTTTTTTTCTTTTCTAAGTATGAGATGCTGTTTTCTATATTAATGAAGAAGATTTATTCAGCATCACATGTTTGGATAAAGACATGAAAACGTCAAAGGTAGGAACAATTTTTGTTGTGTACATTTAGTGTAAAAAAAAGTTAGAAAAATGCCAATTTAATTGATGGTGTTTTTTTTTTTTAGAACTGGCAAGTAATTTTTTAGTAGGTTTGTGGTTGTTAGTAATGTAGAATATATGCTAGACTGTTGAGGTAGTCTGATGGTGTTATTGTATCAAATTGTTGTATTTTTGCCAAAATTCTTTCGGTCATTTATTTGCTTTTTTTTACTTGTGCGTGGGTTCAGGCTACCTGATAGTGATTGAGCACGTCTCATTTCTTGGAAACTTTGTTCCTTTTTCAAAATTTCTATGAAATGATACAGGTTTGGGTGGGGTTTACCTATTACTTTATTGAAGGCGTTGTGCCATCCTTCTACGGCAGTATTAGTCTTTGCACCACCTTCTAAACAGGTTTGATAGCAGTTCCAACATTCTATTGGAAATCTTGGCTTTCGTCTGTGACCAGATCTGTTTAGGTGTCCAATCCAGGTTTGTTCGAAGTAATTTAGTAAGGGTTCTAATTTGTCTTCATTTTGTGTATAATAGTGAGACTCTGTTATTGTGTTGTAATACTCATCTACTTTTGTAGGTGGTACAAAGCATAATGCTGTGAGTTTTTTTAATTCAAATTGTAGTATGCAATCTGAGAAATATTCTCTACTTAGGGATGATTTTTGTATTCTATGCCAATATGCTTGTGAAAAGTGGAAAAAGCATCCTGGAATTTGGGTTTGTGGATATATTTTTAGTATTGTATTTATCATTGATAATTCGAAATCTAGTATTACTTTTCTAGGTGTTTTATTTGATGTTTTGTTTTTTATTGTTGATAAAAATTCATTGTAAGTAGAGGAATGTTTATCAGGCAGTAATGCATACACTAGGGGGATTGTAGTGTTGTTTTTTGTGGCATGTATGGTGTAAATTTGAGTGAATGGATGGGGTGTAGATTTAAAGGTTCCATCCATCATCCAAATTTAACTATTTTGTAGGATTAGTAAGTTGCATGTTGTGCTGAATATTAAAATTCTTTTTTGAGGGTTTTCGTTGTCGTGAATGAGGAAAGTTTCTTTGGAGAAGGTAATTGTTAGTTCTGGGGGGATGTTAATGTCTTCATAGGTTTGTGGTGTTATATGTTGGGGATTACTTGCCAGTCTTTGTCGTTGAAATATTCTCCTAAGGTTTGGTACAGAAGGCATGCTACCGGAAATCTGTATTGGAATATTTTGTACTACCTCCATTATAACCTGTCTGCAGGAGTCATTGGAGGTGTGTGCAATGTTTTTAATTTTTTGTATGTTTTCTCTTATCTCAATTTCTATTGCAGAGGCAGAGTGGTTGTGATCTGTTGTTTTAACAACGGTGTTTTCTAGAGTTACAGCTCTGCCTCTACAATGTGAAGAGTAGAATTGTACACATCTCCAATGGCTCCTGAGGTTGACAACCTTCATACTTTGGTAGCTGGTTTCCGGTTCTTAAGGTTATGTAACTTGCTTCTCCTTGCGATGCCATTTGTGAAATATCTGTAAATAATATAAAAGAAATAGGTTAAAAGAAGTTTGCAGTTTTTATTATTAAATTTGTGGTGGATTTAGTTTACCACTTAGTAAGTTAATTAATATATAATATGTCCTATTTGTAAGTGTTTGGTGTTGGTGGTTTGTTATCTTTTATATTTGGTGATTGTGTGTTATTTATTGAGGTAAGTAATTTTTGCTTTTAGATTTGTATTTCTGGGTCTGTTGTGTTCCTAGTTTTTGTTATGAGGTAAGTAGTTAGTGGAGTTGTAATAGTATATTATTTGATAATTATTCTGCAGCACCTATGTTAATGTAAGTATCTAGTGAAGTTGCTTTGATTATTTTTTAATGTTTTGAGTATTTTAATGTGATATGAGGTAAGTAGTTGGTGGAGTAGGAATATTAATTTTTGTGCTATTTATTGTGTAGCAGGTGCTGTGATGTAAGTATGTGGTGGAGTTGTTATAGTACATTTTGGGAAACAGCCTTTATTATGATGTTTTATTTACGAAGTCGTGGTTAATTAAAGTGTAATAATGCTTTTCTTAACAATGAATATGTTATTTTGTGAGTTAATTATGTATGTTCTGAATAATGAACATGTGTGGTTAAGGTACAAAGAATGGAGTTGGTGAAGGAGGATTATGCAGGTGACAAGGGTTTTAATTAGGTTAGTGGGGGGTTTTAGGTTTTGGGGAGATGGGGGGGTTAGGAGGTTTTAGGTTTTGGGGTGGGGATTTGGGGGGTGGGGCATTTTTGGCTTTGGGGAGGGGGTTGGGGTGAGGGGGTTTTAGGTTTTGCGGTGGGTTTGGGGGGGGTGGTCTGTTTTTGGTTTTGGGGAGGGGAGGGGTGGAGGGTCAGGGGGTTTAGGTTTTGGGGTGGGTTTGGGGGGGCTGGGGCATTTTTGGTTTTGGGGAAGTGGTGGAGGGTGAGGGGGTTTTAGGTTTTGGGGTGGGGTTGGGGGGTGGGGTGTTTTTGGTTTTGGGGAAGTGGTGGAGCGTGAGGGGTTTTTAGGTTTTGGGGTGGAGTTAGGGGGGTGGGGCGTTTTTGGTTTTGGGGAGTGGGTGTGGGGTTAGGGGGTTTTAGGTTTTGGGGAGGCAGTGGAGGGGTATTGGGTTTTCGGTTTTGGGGTGGGTTTGAGGGGTGGGGCATTTTTGGTTTTGGGGAGGGGGTTCGGGTGAGGGGGTTTTAGGGTGGGGTTGGGGGGTTGGTGCGTTTTTGGTTTTGGGGAGGGGGTGGGGGTAAGGGGGTTTTAGGTTTTTGGGCGGGTTTGGGGGGGTGGGGTGTTTTTGGTTTTGGGAGGAGGTGGGGGTTAGGGGGTTTTAGGTTTTGGGGTGGGGTTGGGGGGGTGGGACATTTTTGGTTTTGGGGAGGGGGTGGGGGGTCAGGGGTTTTAGGTTTTGGGGTGTGGTTGGGGTGGTGGGTTGAGGGATGTAGGGTGAATGGTGCCTATTAGTAATGCTTTTATCAAGAATGCTTTTAGAATGAAATATTGTTGTTAAGGCATTTGTGGAAAAAATATTAGTAGTAAGAACAAGGTTGGTGTTCTGTCCTTGTTGTTAAGGCACTAGTTGTTTTGGAAGTTGGTGTTTTGTTGTAAAATTTATTTATGTTTATTGTTTAGCAGCTGTTTAGAGGTAAGTGTTTGGCGGAGTTGTAATAGTTATTTTTTGAATATAATATATGTAGTGTGTTTGCGAAGTGTTTTTAATTTTATTGAATTTATGTGTGTTTGGTGTTAAGTTAAGGGGTATTTGAATAAGAATGTTTGTTTAGTTTTATTTAACTAGAAAATCTGGTTGTATGTTATAATGAAAATATTATACTTACTTTGAGTTTTTTTTCTTATTTTAGATGTTATTTTTTTTAAAAATTGATTTATTTCACTTTTTTATGTCTTCTGGTGTTTTTTGGGGTTCTTGGAGTCTGTAAGAAATAAGAGAGTGTGTACTATTTAGTTTATTCTTTTGTTTTATTAATTATTTAGTTTTTTTGATTTAGAAGTAATTTTTTTAGTAGGTTTGAAATTTGGTGAATAATATTTGATTTTTGGTTAAACTTATTAGGTGAATTAATTCCTTTTTTAAAATTAATTTGTAGTTTTAATATTTAATATATATTTTTTAATTATATTATGGTATTCGTTATTTAACACATTTTTTAATGGAATTGTTTGTGGGTTAGTGAAATTGTTTTTGTATAATGGTAATGGTTTACCTTTGATGGTGAAGGTGTGATGTTAATCTTTTTGGTCAGATTCTTGATATTTATGCCTGTAACAAAATAGTTGAAAGGTACATTAATTATATATTATTTTAGCTGTGGTATAGGTTAGTAAATTTCTTTATATTTATTTATGGACATTTTACCTTGTTATCTCAGTAGATGGCGGTGTTGGATAAATTATATTTAAATTCTTTTCTGTAGTGATATGCTCGTCTTCTCTGTAAGTTGTTCGGTGTAGTAATGAGTAGAAAATGGAGGTCGTTGGTATTTATATGTGTTTTTGTAAGTATTGTTTTATTTGTAAATTGAATGTGTTTTGGATGTGTTTTTTTTTATTGTGAATTCGTTTGTGATGTTAGATATATATAATTGTGGAGTGTATTTGTTTTGCAGTTTGGATTTTTTTTCATGTTCGTTCTCATTTGTTCAGTAGAGGAAGTACTTCCTGGGTCATGTAGAAAGTGTTGTAGGACTATCGTTTTATATAGGTTTTTTTTTGTGTTGTGTTTGTTTTATAATTATCTAAGTATTATTTATTTTGATTTAAAACAGTGTTTATATGTTTTGGATTTTTTTGATGTTTTATTTTTTGTATGTAGGAAATATATTGTTATTTTCGATTTCGTTTTTTTTTTTACGTAGTATTGTAGTCCTTTCAATAATTTATTTATTAATCGTTACTGTTTAGTTGTGATATAAATTATTAATATTTTTCGTTGTTTGGGGTTCGTTTTCAATATATTAGGTGTTTAGGCGTTTTCGGTGTTGGGTAGTGTTTGTTTGGGTATTCGTTGATTGGCTAGTCGTTTGTTTGGGTAGTAGTTATTTTAGGATTCGTTGTTTAAGTATTTGTTGTTTGAGTAGTAGTTTGTTTGGGTATTAGTTATTTGTGGAGTCGTTATTTAGGTAATTATTTTTTTGGGTAGTCGTTGTTTAGGTAGTAGTTATTTGGGGAGTCGTTGTTTAGGTAGTCGTGGTTTACATAGTAGTCGTTTAGTGGAATGTTCGTGATTTAGTGGTTTTCGTAGTCGTTAAATAGGTGTTCGTTGTTCAGGAATAATTTAGTTAATGTTTTTTTTCGTTGTTTAGACTTCGTTGTAAAATAATTCGTTTTATAGGTTATTTCTGTGTTGGGAAGTCGTTTTTTAAGTAGTAGTTGTTTAGGTAGTAGTGGTTTAGTGTCATATTCCCTGGTGTGCTTACAACAGTTGGATCCCCCCACCAATTGTAGTAATATTTGCTCTTTCTTGAAATGTACGCTCAGAAGAAGGAAATCTTTACTGTTTTAGCATGGAGTTTGTATTTGGAAATGGATCGTTGTGTACCTGATTAGGAGCTTCAGTGTTTGCTCTTGGCATTTTTATATGTTTTATCTATTTATTATCTGAATTACTGCATTGTGATGTTTTTATTGTGTTCACTTTCATGGTTAACTATTAAGTGTACATCAAACACAAAGTACGAATGATTTTATTTATAAACAAAAACGTATGCAAAAATTGACATGTTATTGGAAGGCTATAGTGTTGGAAACATAGGTTTATTTCTAAAAGACATATTGATATATTGTTCACAAGCAATCATTTTGTCTTTTTTGCTAAAATGCGTCCATATTAGATTCCTTTTGCCATACTTCAGCAGCCTCCACAAATTAAGATAAGAATACCAAATTATTAGCATCCATTTTAAAATTCCTTCATATTTACACAGTTTTACGTTTTGCTGTTTTATGTATGCAGGTACAATTTTGCCCAGATTTTGGTTTCCTAAGTCCCTTTGAGCATGGGGTATCATATCACTCTCACATGTTGGAGGTATACAGGTCTATTTCTTCCTCGCCCCTAAGGCACAAAACAGCAAACAGTGAGGCATTATGCATATCACAAGACGGTGTGAGGGCGGGACCCTCCTTTGGGGACACCAGTAGGAGGGCCAATCGCAACACTCCTTGGTCAAAGTCATAATTCTACAATCTGGCTCTGTGGTAAGAGTGACTGGAGAGCCTCTCCTGGCTAGGAGCTTGGTGTCCCAGTCCCGCTTATTCACCCAGGTATTTTCAGTCCGAAGTGACCATCGTCACCACCTACTACTCTGCTGGAGGATCAGTGGATTCAGATTTAAAAAAATATTTTTTTATTAGTTTTTCCGTTACAGATCCACATGTCATACTTTCATAATTACATCAACAAGAATTATTTATCTGATGGAGTTTTTGCATTCAAACAACTAAACAACGAGAGGTGTACACAGTTAGGTCCGGTTATAGCATCCAATATATTTTCCTGTTGTGGTGACTGGCTAATAAAGCTTAATTTTTAACGTTTTCCCATTGGGGAGCCCCTCATGTAGTTACTTGAGTGTTGTAATCCCTGCTGAGACCTGCTTATTGTAGTGTCTAGGAGCGCTGTTTTATGAATGTATTTATAGAGTATGTTGGGGATGCATTGAGTGTTTGTGCTGTGTTTTGCCCCTCACACATGAGCTGTCGGAAGAACGGTTGGGTATCGTGGAGTGGGGATTCTTGTCATTAGGTAATGTATTGCGCTGCATGCTATTACATAGTTGTACTATATATAAGCGAAGATCGTCTAGTGCGTTGTGATTACCAACTTCCCTTGTTCATGGTGGCTTCTCATCGTTTTTGGCCTCTAATCTAGCCACTAGCATTCCCCAGGCTTCGCATCCTGTGTGTTGTTGACCGTCTCGTGCTAGTTTCCTTAATACTTGATGTTCTGTGCGGGCCCAGCGCAATGTGAGAGTATGCCAGGTTTTCAGATCGGGTGCATTGGGTGCTTTCCAGTGCATAGCTATCATTCTTTTATACATCACGTAGGCTAGATCTGCGAACTTATGTAAGTGTCTATGTTTTTTTGCTCTTGTCCTCAACCCTAACATGCAAGATTTGGGATCGGCTGCTAATTCGAGCCCCGTCAGATCCATGATTACTTTTACCACCCTGGACCATTCCCTTTGTACCCGAGGTCACTCCCAGACCATGTGATAGAAGTGAGCCAGTGTCGCTTTATATCTAGGGCATGTCGGCTCCGTCTCAGGGAACATTCGGTTTATCCTGGCAGGTGATAAGTATGTTTGGTGTGTGAAGTTAAACTGTGTGTAGCGAAATCTAGGGTTTCTTGACACCCCTCGGGCATGGTATGAAACTTTCGACCAGTCTTCTTGGGGGATCAGGTCAGGTAGAACAGTGTTCCACCTGTCTCTAGCCCTCTCCAAATCAAGCTCGGGGGGCTTACTCAGGAGTTTGTATAGGCTCGACACAACTTTTACTTGGGCATCAAATTGTAGCATATGATGTATTAAAGGGGAAGTCTCTGGTTCTAGATCTCTTGCCCCCCACGTTTTTTTAATTGAATGGCATATGGCATAATAAGCCAGAAATTGTCCTGAATTCACTGCTGTGAGGGCCTGTATGGCTTCGAATGTCATTAGTTTACCGTCTTCAAAACAGTTGCCCACCACTTGCATGCCCGCTTCCAGCCACACCGTGAGTGGGTGTGTCGCAGCCTCGGCCCACCCTGGGAGGCAATCCAAGGGGATGAACGGTGTATAGGGGAGTGCCTTGCGTCCCCCTTGCACATATTTCCCCCAGCATGCATGCGCCGCGGCCATCAGTGGGTTATCAGGCACACTTTTGGGATTTTTGTTAGATAGCCAGGTAGTCAGGGGAATCCCCTGCAGCCGGGCCGCCAGCCATGCAGATTCAGCTGTAGTAGGCCTGTGGAGCCAACTCAATATCCACTGTAGCTGTGCAGCAGCATAATAAAGTTCAAAATTGGGGGCTCCCAGTCCGCCAGCACCTATTGGGTGCTGCAGCGTGGAGAGTGCTACTCGCGGCTTGCCCCCACCCCATATAAGCTGCAACAGCATTGCATTAAGGTTACAAAAGAAACTTTTGGAGACATTGAGTGGCAGTGCCGCAAAGTAATATAGCAGCCTGTGTAGTATCAACATATTTGCCACTGCCACCCTACCCAGTGGTGACAGTGGGAGTTTATTCCAGAAGCGCAACGACCCCTTCCTTGAAGCCAGCGCTCTTCCCAGATTACTGTCTCTGAGGTCCTCAGTTTTATGATATATGTATACCCCTAGATATTTAAACGTTTCGAAGCACCATTTCAAGCGTCCCACTGGGGCATTATCTTGTCTTATCGACGACCAACTAGTTAATGGATACACACACGATTTTTCCCAGTTTACCACCAGGCCAGATATCCCTCCATAGTCGGACAGTAGTGATATTATAGAGGGTATCACCTTGCTTCCTTTCCGTGTGTATATTAATGCGTTATCGGCGTATAATGATATGGCGTGGTGTGTCCCGCTCCTAATTATTCCCCAGCTTTCTGCCCTGGCATGTATTCGTGCCGCTAATGGTTCCATTGCTATGGCGAACAGCAGTGGGGAGAGGGGGCAGCCCTGCCTTGTGCCCCTAGTGATCGGGAAGCTATCAGATATAACTACCCCCGTTTTCACTCTGGCTTGTGGCCTAGTGTATAATGTCTGCACACAGCATGTGTAATTAGGACCAATTCCCATACGCTGCATAGTGGCGAGTAGGAAGTCCCACTCTAGAGTGTCAAATGCCTTCTCGATGTCTAATGAGAGTACCATTTCATCTTGTGGATCAGGGGGGGTATCTCCTATTACGCTCAACAGTCTACGAATATTTAAAAAGGTGCTACGTTTTGGGATGAATCCATTTTGGTCCTCATGTATCAGGGTGTGCATAATGGGGGCTATCCTGTTAGCCAATATTTTACCCAATATTTTACAATCTAAATTTAGGAGCAAGAGTGGTCTGTAAGATTTGACATCTGTAGGGTCACGTCCTTGTTTAAGGAGGACCACTATCATTGCTTCTCTCTGAGTTGGGGGCAGTATTCCGTTGGCCCATGCTTCTTCAAATACTTTCAACAGATGAGGCCTTAAGCATGCTGAATAAGTGGTGTAATATTCTATCGGGAGGCCATCTATGCCTGGCGCTTTATTCCTAGGCATCTGCGCTAAGGCTAAATCTATTTCCCCCAGGGTCAGAGGAGCCTCAAGTGTCTCCCTGTCTGCCTGTGAGAGCTGCGGCAGGGGTGAGCCTACTAAAAAGGACTCCAGTTGTTGAAACGTGCATGAAGTGCGTTTGGTATACAAGATCGCGTAATATTCTCTAAACGTCTCATTTATCTCATCTTGCGTGGTGACCATTGTGCTTGCACCTACCCGAATTTCCCCAGTGGGGGATTGCTGCCGGTCCTCTCGCAGGAGCCACGACAGCAACCTTCCCGCCCCATCTCCCTCTGTTTGTAGTTGCATTAAGTGATAATTATGGTCATGTCGGCGAAAGTCTGATATCTGCCTTGTTGTATTTTGTACACGCTTCTTTTAGCACTGCATAGGGTGTTTCCTTGCGTGCCACTGCAATTTCTGCTGCCCTGAGTTCCTTTTCTAATTTACTGATAACTGCATGTAGGGTGCACCTTACTCCCCATGTAGTTGAGATACATTGTCCTCTGGCCACTGACTTATGTGCATCCCATTCTACAGCTCTTGAATCTGTGGATAGATCATTTGTTTCCCAGTACTATCTCAATGTTGTGCTCAGTGCTTCTGCGTATGCCTGATCTTGAAGAGCATCCACCTGTAATCTCCACGTGGGATCCCCTGGCGTTTCCTGACCCAATTCAGTGTTATTCTCAACGGTGAGTGATACGATAGTGTCTTAGCTAAATATTCTGTCTTATTAACCAATGCACCTATTTCCTGGGTTCCCCATATTATGTCAATTCTGGTGTGTATTTTGTGTGGAATGGAATAGAATGAATATTCCCTCTGTTGTGGGTGCCTCAAGCGCCATACGTCATAAAGCCTCATGTCGCCTGCCCACATCTGCAGTGGGCATTTGGCATTTCTGTTTTCTGTCGTTCCCACTTGGGTGCTTGACCTGTCTAATATTGCGTTTGGTGTGCTATTAAAATCACCCCCCCAAATGGCTGGGGTCGTTGGGTTTGTCAATAATGCCGGCGTGAGCGTGCAGAGAAATCCCGCTATTCCACTGTTAGGGGCATATATGGCAATTAAAGATAGCTGCCTACCATCCAGCTGGCCTTCCACCACTACATATCTGCCCCCTTGGTCTATTCTGTGTGACGTTTGGACAAATGGGACACCTCCTGCTATCCATATCAATACTCCTCTTGCAAAAGCTGAGTGTGATGTGCCTATAACCTGTCCTCCCCACTTCGCGCGCATCTCCTGTGGATCCGGCTGCAGCAAATGTGTCTCTTGTAAGATGGCAATATGTGTGCCCAGGCGCCTGAGGCGTGCGTATACTCAGGATCTTTTACTTAGTGCCCCCAAGCCTCTCACATTCCATGTCACTATATCATATTGGTGTGTGTTGTATGTAACGTTTTGAGCCATATGACATTAGAAGTAGTGTCTACTTGTGGCACACTCTTATTTACCAATCCCTTCCAGTCTCCTCCCCACCCTGTAAGGTGTTTTGTTGAGCTTACCAGTCCCAGCAGTGTTTCCTGTGTTGTAAGTAGACCCCTAGTGTACACCTTCACTGTTTCCCCCCTCCCCCCTCCCCAACTTGTTCCCTAACCCAACTGTTAACTTGTGCTAAACTACTCATCCCATGAGTATGTAGAGAGGCCTGTATCCGTATGGATAACTGTGGTGGAGCTATCATGTCAACCAGATGTGGCTCTTTTACGGGGCTCACATCCTTCCGCAGACTTAGTCTGCCGATGCAGTTGGGCGCCCCCGGGGTGCTCACCCCCCCACCCCCCTCCCGGAAAGAAAAATGGAGATTTATACAAAAGATACTCGCTGTTTGGGACTGCAGCTACCGGCATGCAATCCCGCTCACGGGCACCCTGTACCTTCCTCTGGGGTCAAAGGTCGTCTGCAGATCTGGGGTTAACTTTCGGAGCTTTCAGCACGTCTGTCATTGTAGAATCTGAGCTAGCCACATCAGAGTCCAAACTTTCCACGGGGGTCGACTGGAGTGCCTCAAAAGTGTTCTATGTAAGCAGGGGAGTTTCCCTCAGTGCTCTTGCCCTTTCTGCCGCTGCCTGTTTTTCAGTGGGTAGCCCCTTAGATCGCCTCCTGGAGCGCCTCCGTGAGGTAGAGGTTAGCCATTCCTCGCCTTCGTCTGCGCGCTCCTGGGGGCGTGCAAGCCCCTTGGTGTGTAGCCATGTCCAGACATCCTCAGGAGAGGTGAACACATGGATGCGTTCCTCTGTTACCACTCTTAGTTTAGCAGGGAACAATAGGGCATATTTGATATTGTAATCGCTGTTTGATTTTAACATAGGAGTTGCGTTGTCTTTGTACCTCTTGTGTGAAGTCTGGATAGGCATTAATAACTAGGTCCTCATAACTGAATGGGCCTTTGTTGCGGAACTGCTGTAATATTGCATCACGGTCTCTATAATTTAGGAATCTGGCTATCAGTGGTCTAGGTGGTTGACTCGGGACTGGCGGTCTCCCAGGAACTCTGTGCGCCCTTTCCACAGAGAAGAACTTCGATGGAGCACTGTTAAGCACTTCTTTGATTAAACATTGTTCTAGGAATATTTCCGTGCTCAATTCCTGTAATTTTTCGGGGAACCCCAGAAAGTGAACGTTATTGCGGCAAGATCTACCTTCTGCCTCCTCTCCCGCCTCCAAAGTATCTTCATCTCTGCGTCCAGGCATTGGATTTGTTTTTGATTATCCGTAGTCATGGGAGTTAGTTCAGTCAATGCCTCTTCTGCTGATTTCACTCTCTCCGTCAATTTGCGGTGGTCCACTCTGAGTAAATTCAAATCTTGTGATACTGTATCTATTCTATTTTCCAGGGAGGATTTAGTGTCCATTATTGCCTGTAGCACTTTTTCAAATTGTGTGGAGTGGGCTTGAAGCGTACTTTCTAGTGATTGTAAGTTTGGGATTATTTGTTGATCACTAGGAGCTGGGCACTGTGTGTTTCGGTCCTGATTTTTTGATGATTTAGATGTCCCAGCCATGTTGCTTAACTATGTGGTACCTTTTGGGGTATAGCGGGATGTGTCCAAGTGCAGCCCACTCCGCAGATTTCACTTTTGGTGTATCTTTGGTTTAGTGCTGATGTCTCTGCTCTATGAGGCTGCCGGAGGCACTCGAGTTCCCTTGTGCAGGCAGTGCAGAGGTGAGGTTCGTTGCAAGCGTGGCTGATGGGCCCTCACTCCTGCTTTTTAACGATCTTGAGCTGAAGCTTCCCTCCGGCTGGTCGTCCTCGACTATACAGAGCCTCTAGTGGGCTGAGGTGTCCCCTATTGTATAGATTTTATGTAGTTCCTGCTTGTCTGTGTGGCCACCCGCGAGGGCAACGGTGGGGGCGGGCGGCAGCAACGCCCCGGGAGGAGCGGCAAGAGGGAGAAGATAAAGGAAAAAGGAAAGATGGGGGGAGAGAAGGTGGGGAGAACGGAGGTCCGTCCACTGCCCCCCCTCTCCTACCTCCTCCTAGATTGCCTGGCCAAGATTCTAAAGCCACCGGGCAGGGGAGAGATCTGCCAGCGGCGGCAGCCAGTAGGCCGGGAGCCCAGCTCGGGCCTGGCCAAATCCCTAGTCAGTAGGCCTCCATAGTTGGTGGACGTGGGGTTCCAGCACAAAGCACCAGGAGACTGCCTCCGATGACTGCCAGCGGCGTCCGGTTCCCCGAAGTGTCTCTGCTCCAGCGGTGGGAGGGAGGGAGGAAGTCCCAGCCGCGCACCGTCTCCCTAAGCCAAGGCTCCCCCCCCCCTCCGTTCACTCACCGCTCATGATTGTCTTGCGGCCGGTGCCGCGGAGCGTGCCCCGCGCCGCTCCAGGCAGGGAGCCGCAATCCTGGCCCCCGGCCGTCAGCACCGAGCCTGGGCAGTCGAGCGCCGGGGCAGCGCGGCGAGCAGGCGTCCTCGTTCCGGCCGGTCCTGATTCCTTTCGCCTGTCTCGATGACAGACTGTCTCCCACGTTGTGGCGGTCAGCTACCAGCACCCCGGGGCCGGCGCCAATCCAACATCAAAATGGCGCGCCCCTCCGTGGGTGCGCCAAAGTTCTTGTTGGTCTATCCACGTGGCGCAAGTGGAGACTGAGACACAATGAGGGTGGAGAGTCCCGACCGGGTCTTGGCCCGGAAGTCGCTGCTCCGTTCCTCCCGGCCGCCGGCTCCCGCACACAGGTGCCTCCTCGGCTTGCTCCAGCAACCCGCGATCGGGCCGCAGAGCTCGCCCTGCACCGTCCCAGGTATCGCGGTCCTTCTCTCCTCGTGGGTCGCCACACGGCCACTGCTCAATCTCGGCAGCCGCGCCTCTGATCCTGGCGCCGAGCTGCTCCGTCAGCATGCGTCGGTCTCCCGAGCTCAGGTTCCGCCCCTCCAGGCGTCGACACCAAAATGGGGGGCGCCCTTCAGGATGTGTCCGGCGAGCACGAGTCGGAGCTCACAAATTAGGCATCCTTCTCGGCCGCCATTTTGGCTCCTCCCCTAGTGGATTCAGATTGCAGCTGGAGAGACAAATAGTAATAGCAGTGCCCTGGGGAAAGTAGTTGCGGCTCTGAATCAGGCTGGATCTGACCTGGCCTGCTCTTCGGATCTCAAAGATCCCCTACCATTCTCCTGAGAGAGTCTCCTCACACCCCTCCCACTTTGGCCAGCAGGTCTGAAGGCCAGCGCTTGGAAGTGGTCGCTTTCGGCAGTCTACTTAGGGAGAATCTCCTGGAATATTTGTACTCACAGACAAGCCAACTCAGACCCTCAGCCAAAGGCAGGCCGCATATGTCACCATTCACGAGGCTCAGCACAAGCACTCCTCTAGTACCTCCTAGGTACCATGACAGGGTCCTGAAGCTTGACACCACACCACACCACACCAAGCGCTATCCGTCAATACTTAATTTATGTCAGTGCTACGCACTGGCACTCACGTCCAGAGATCTGTTCTTATTCATCATAATTAAGCTTTAATCCAGAGCAGCACAGAGAAGGACTCAAAAGAAGGAAGAAGAAAACTATTGGAAAACAGTTCCAAAGGGAGAAAACAGGAATGAAAAGCAGCCTGTGTCAGGATGGAAAATGTCCCTTGCACTTCTCAGAAAACCATGCACCCCTGCCCTCTGTACACAGGACAATCGTGAGTACACCAAGGGCCAACTGCAACACAGAATCCAGCACAGAGCTTGACTCTGTGGTCTGAGGTGGAGCACAATGTGCTTCTGCTTTTACTGAGGGTGACCTCCATCAGCTCATTGCGCGATAAAAGACTGCTCATCAGCAACTGATTCTACTTGCCAGACAGGCGTTTTTTCACTTACTGTTTACACATGGAGAGTTGCCTCTGTGCCTCCCCTGTTTGAGCTATCCATCTGTCCCGCGTAATCAGGTCCTTCCCTCCGTGTAGGACATGGATGGCACATGTATGTTTACCCTAGGTATGTGTGGTAGGTGGAGCATATGTGCTGTGCATTACTGAAGCAGCCCAGGAATCCATCTTGATTTATCCTGCAAAGATGGTATAAAAGATGGAGTTCACAGAGGACCTGCCAGACAGCAGGATAATTGCAGGGCTTCTACAAAGCATTGCTGGGGTCCTTTGTTTTTGACCAGAAAGGGTGGAAAGGATAGGAGATAAAGAATCCCTGCGAAGTGTCGGGCAACTCTTGCACCATTCCCACCCCATTCTTTCCCAAAGGTGTGACACCCAACAGGTTAAGATGTAGCCAATTGAGGTAGCTTCTTTCTTTTGTATTGTGGTCCCCTGACACGGAGCTACCACCCTTCCTTCCTGCAGCCACTAAAGGACAAATATGTTGATTAACCTGTAAAAGAGGAATATGCAAAAGCCAGGAATTGCCTGCAATTAGTCCTAGAACTTGAATTGTGGAATATACAATAACTGTCCCCAAACTTGGTAGCAGTATGGGGGGGAAACCCTCAGTCAGTGTGGGAGAATTTCTCATTGAACAGTGCCAGGAGTCCAACAGCATTAGTGACCGGTAAATAAATCTATACTCCATGGTTGATCACTGCAACTCCACATTTACAACCAGCTAGGAAGGGCAGCCTGACAGCCCCCATGAGGTAAGGATCCCACTGACTGTTGAGGGGGGATACTGGAGGTACCCATGCTCAAAGAACAGGCGGTCTAGAAGAGGGGACCTGAAGGAGCTTTGTAGGAAGAACTGAATTTGACCTGCTGCCGCCCATGGAGAATATGCATCACTAGGCAGGTGTAGAGAGGTCTTTTGACCTGGATCCCCAGCAGTTTGTCCAGAGCAAGATCACTGGCTCCCTAAACCTGTGCTGATTTATTAGCAGGGCCACTGCAATTATGCAGCAGGGGAGCACCAACATTTGCAGCAGGATTGTCTAAACTATGCAGCAGGAAAAGGCAAATTGTGTGTCACAAATTTTAATAGTATTACTTCAATTTTTTCTATTTTCACACACACAGAAATACTGTCTGGCTAAAGATTTCATCTGAATATTACCAGTTTAACAACCAAATACAGAAAGAAGCAACTGAAAGATGACCAGTTAACCTTTGCAAAGGGTCTATCACTGTGTCCAAACACATGCTGCAATATTTTCAGTAACTTTTGATCAGTTTGAAATACAAACTTTTTTTTGTACAGATCTGCAGGTTATACAGCAGATGATGGGTTATGTGGAAAATGCGGCAAATCCTTAATTATGAGAAAAAAGCTGCAGCATCACATAATCCAGTGGCCCCGATTTATGAGCACTCTGCGCCTCTTCCCTCAACTGACCTATGGGCGGTTGCACATAGCGGCTGGCGTATGTCTGCCTGTGAACATCAAGGGGCAGTTTAGACCCAAGACTGCCTGAGAAGGCTTGGCACGAAGTAGAATTATAACTGATGGATATGGAATTTCTCATGTCCTTCATAGCTGCAAGAGGGGTTCAGCCCAGCCTGCCCTTATTGGAGAGACATCCCTATGCATCACAGCTTAGTCAGCAAGGCCTCTCCCATTGATTTGTGACCGGACTCATGCCAGAAGGAGTGGCGCGGTCCATGTCCACAATCAGGTGAAAATACAATGCAAGAGTGCTACATTCCTGCAATAATTCTAGACTTTGGGACATATTTCGCTTTTCAAACTGCTAATCTAGGACAACCTTTGGTCATTGAAGGGTGGTGAGATGAAAGGTGTGACTGATCTTCAAGAGTTATCAAAAGAGCACATTGATTCCAGTAGTCACTGATTGCACTGGTATGTCTAGAAAACCAGGGTTAAGGCCGATCGTCACATACACTGTTTCCAGTACTGGACTTTTCAGCCACAAATTATTAGTTTCAGATATGTTAGTATGATTGGGTCAATAGAAAAATAAAGCATGAATTGCAACACCCTAAATATGTTAAATTGTTACATGACAGTCAGGTTGTGAACATTGTCCGTTGTGACATTTCTGAAGGAAGGGTGACCACCTATCTGTACCTTGCACGGACTGCCCATGAATTTAATTTGAATGTCCATTGTTCATGAATGAAGTTTCCAAGGGTGGCATTTGTCTGTAATATTAGCCTTTATGCTAAAGGACAAATATTAACTACAACAGTTGAGATGGCTTAGCTGAAGAAGAAAGAAGGGTCTCCTGTGCAGTGATCCCGAGGGAGAGGCAGAAGGCTAAACTAGAAACCAGCCTTCTTGCAAGGGTGCCGGCTGCCTCAAAGAAATGTAAATCTGTGCAACTAGTTAATCTGTGCATGCAAAATCTCCTTGAATGCAGGTATAGGTGTTATTTGATAGCGTTCACTTTAAGCTGTCTGATGTGAAAGATTTCTTCTTTTTGAGAGGTATTGTTAGGGTGTTCTAAACTGACCTGTGAAGTGTGTGCTTTTAATGGACAGTTGTCGAACTGCAATAGGTGCTATCTGCATATTACTAAGCCTGGGTAGAGTTCGCAGAGGTCTGCTACGTTGAACTACGTTGGACTCTGTGAAATGCCCCAAAAACTCCACCACACTACGCGGAGTTCCACAAGCAGCGGAGTTTGGATAAGTTGCTCTGATTTTCAGCACTAGGAGTTTCTCCCGCACTGCAAAATTAGCACCAACTGCATCACGTGGAGTGCCACAGGGCGCTAACTTCTTTCTGCCACTTGAATAGATTTTCTACTCGAGCAGCAGTTTCCTCAATGCGAGAAGCAGTTTTCTCAAAGCAGGCAGCAGCAATCTGCCGCGACCACCCACGTTCAGAAATCAATCAAGATACAAAACTCTGCTTTGTGTCGCTTTGTGGAGTTTTTCAGTACTCCGCGCGGAATGGGGAAAACTCTGCAAGCTGCACTGGCGGAGTGGAATTTTTCACCAACCCCTACATATTACCAAAATCTACACTTTGAATTTTTTGTTTGTTTTTAATCTAAATTTATTTCATCATTTTGCTGCATCCCATATTATACTGTGTGTAATGCAAATTTAAAATAGTGACTTACAGATTCACAGTGCTTTCTGGGATGGACAGGGAGCTATTAGAACTAAAAATTCACAAGTCACAATTCCTTCTAACCAAACACGATTCAGTTTCATGTGCCTATGGTTGACCACACGTACAACTGCAGTGATCACATTAATCAACAGAAGTTTCATAATATAAAATAGTGTAATGCCCACTGATTATTTGAACTTGCATTTATTTTTAAGTTAATGTGTGTATTATTCTATATGCAGTTACCTGATGGTGAACAATCAACAAAATAGTCATGGAATATTTGTTCTTTTTAGCTGCACCTATGATTATGCCTCCACGCTCACTTGCCTTGTCCCAGTTGCACTCAGGATGACAGTAGCTTTACTTTTATAATGCACTTTGACCGCTGTGTTAACTAGTTATGTAAAGTCTGAAAAAGCCAGTGATGTTAGCACACGGTTACCTGTAGGCCCTCATCAACACCATCACCTTTATTTTTTTAGATATTGTTAGAAATAGGGATCCTGGTTGGCTAGGGTAGGGCCAGGCAGAACCCACCCACCCTAGTCAGGGCAAGGGAGTTACACACCCAAGATATCCCCTGCTCACCACCTTGGTAGCTTGGCACGAGCAGTCAGGCCTATCCCAAAGGCAATGTGTAAAGCGTTTGCACAACACACATGATTCACTTGGGCTGCCTGGAAACCTTCAGAAGGCTGTAATGGTAACACTAGGGGTCCTCTAAGGAGCCCTCAGAGTGCATGGATTCATACAGCCAATGCTTGCAAAAGGGGTATGATTCCAACATGTTCGACACCAAACATGCCTATGTTTGGAGTTACCATTATATAGCTGGACATAGGTATTAACCTATGTCTAGTACATGCATAAAATGAAGTCCGGGAAAATGGGCCTGGAGCTCGTGGGCGCATCTCTGCTAGTGCAGGGGTGCCCTCACACACAGGTACTTTGCATCCTACCCTCTGGGCTAGATGGCCTGCCATAGGGGTGACTTATAAGTGACCTGGTGTAGTAAAAAGTTGCAGTGAAAGGGTGCTTGCACCTTTTCACGCAGGCTGCAATGGCAGTCCTGCAGAACCCTTTGTTTGGGCCCCATGTGGGTGGCAAAATATATGCTGCAACCCATAGGGATCCCCTGGAACCCCAGTGCCCTGGGTACTTAGGTACCATATACTAGGGACTTACAGTGGGGCACCAGTGTGCCAATTATGGAATTAAATATATAATTTTCGGAGAGAGAGCATAATCACTGGGGTCCTGGTTAGCAGGATCCCAGCAGACACAGTCAAACACACTGACATCAGGCAGAAATAGGGGGGAACAATCCCAAAAAAAAGGGTACTTTCCTACACGATGTCTTAAAATAATTGTATTATGAAGAGAAGAAAATGTAATGTCAATTAATATTATGTTTTACTTGGTTTGATTTATTGAATGGATAATGTAGGAACTAGATTTAATATGAATTGTACTTCCAGGATGGCCCCATGATAGCCCCTTTTCTTGATAATTAGTATTCTTGTCTGTTTTTGATGTTGGTGGTAAACCTTGTCTATTTTCAATATTGTTGAAGGTTTCTTTTTAAGCTGTTGTGAATATGTCAGAAATCGCCCGTGATCAAGGTGGTGTAACCACCGAAAGGCATGAGTTGTGTTGTGGATTTGCATTTCATCAATAAAGGAGATGGAATAACACCACTGGACTGATTATACTATTTTGATAGCGTGCACCTGCTCTGGTAGTTGGAGTGGTGGTTCATCATATATATAAAAAAAATAAAGAATGCCAGATTAAAGCCAATCATATGTTTAGAGCTAATCAAGTTTGGTACCTAAATTAGGTATTAGGAAATCAATTCATACAGATGCAAAAGAATAGCATGGAGGCTATAACATGTGGCACTTCCTGAGGACAGAAACTCTTAGTGCATTTCTTGGTCTAATTGGATATAATAAACAATTTGCCCAACAATGCAAGATGCTTACTTTGTATGCTATCTAATGAGGATTTACGTAACTCATTCATATAACTTACTTAAGGTTTTAAGCAAGAAACTCCAGTTACATGGACATGTCCCAGTGTTTTGTCTCCGGGCTGATGCATCTGGGATAGTCCAGTAGACTGTTTTATCACAACCTAATAATCAAGGTATACAAATACCTGTTTTGTATATTAGTAGGAAGCTGTTCCTCCCTAAAACAATATAGCCCCAAAAATTGACTGTTGACATTTGTGATTTTTATTTACAAGGCCAATCCTTTTTAGTATTTACCAACCACTAACCTTATTATTCTTAAACAAAGGGACTAATCAACAAGCTTTGCACTGGATCTTGGCCTGACAATGGAACTGTTTTGACTTATGTCAAACAGTAAGCAGGCTTAACACTATTGCTGATTACCTAACTGGATTTGCCAGTCCCGTCTTACTCAATTAACTGATTCATGGGGGTTGAGATATATGATAGGGCACCTTACCTTTCATAAATCTTTCAGCAAGGCAGAGACTCATGGTAGCCCAAGAGAAGAATAGAAACAAAAAGTGTGTGATTCCATATCTAACCTGGACCATGAAGGAGGGTACTTTGTGATCAACACAGAATAGGAAAAATGTCTGTCACCTAAAAAAGAGGCAATTATAAGATACCACATGAATGGTGATTGAGAATTGAAGGATCAAACCTAGAGGATGGAGGTCTGGAAGCAAGTTGGAGAAGAAGTGGAAACAGACTCCAATGAGGGTACCAACTCCAGGGAAGGATGTCAAATCCAAAAAATGATGGCTAATCCAATGAGGGTACTGGCTTCAGAAAGAATGTCAAACCCAGAGAGGATACAAACTACAGAGAAGATGCCTATTCCAAGAACAACATCAAAAAAGCAGATGAAGAGCTGGTGCAGAAAGAGGCTGGAAGAAATGAGTGGTTTTCCTGACTATGCTACCATCCATGGACATAGCCAGCAAGATTTCTCACACCATGGACCATGTCCCAAGAATAAGTTGTAGATCAGGTCCATTGGTGTCAGTACCAGACAATGTATTGGGAGAAGGAAGAGATTAGTGTGGAAATCAGGGAGTTTACATGCAAGCTGGAATGATCATCGGACAAAGTATAATACTCATTAGAATAACACTTATGTTATTAAAAAATATTTATTTTCTCAAGCCATAGATATTAAACAATAAATAGATATTTAAACAGCAATACTGGTCTGTGTTTTCCCCTGTAACCTACTTACAGCGCACCAGTGTTGCTCCCATTGACTCAAGGGTGGAGAAGCCTGACTGAAGATCATTAAGAAAGTTAGGGCCATATGTACCAACGCATTTTCCCATAGACACAGAATGGGTAAAACCCTTTGATACATCTGGCCCTTGACCCTGTATAGGCAGACTTTGAGTCTGTTAAAAAAAGTTGCTCCACTCTGTTAGAGAAAAGGGAATTACAGATACTGGCAAGAATAGGACAATAGTTCTAAGAGGTGGAAGGAACTTTTTAAAAGCCCACTGCAGATTTGAAGAATAATGGGTAGTTAAATAGAGAGGTAAGACAACGAAGGACCCTGGAGTTTGAGGTTTAATAGTTTGTGGACCGACAGAATCAATTGTTAACCCTGAAAGATTGACTGTTTTGTTTACAGAAATGTGTTCAGTGGGCGAGGTTGTGATGAAGGTCAAGAGTGTGACTCACTAAGGTCGAAGAATAATGGGAATGCACGAAGGTGGTAGTAGAGCAGTGAGTACTGTATTAAAGGTTTCTCCTATGTAGGTTATTTTAACGAATAATATGAAGCAAAATCATTGGCTGAGAATGAAGGATGGGTTGTATGTAAATGTGGTAGGTTGAGTCTATCAGTAGTACCCTTGGGTTTGAATGAAGTTTTGAAAGTATTGAAGACAAGGAGCCAGATGTAGCAATGTCAGAATTTGCGATTCTGAAATTGCGAGTCGGTGTGACTCGCAGTTTCAGAATCGCAAATCCTAATGCAGAACGGTGTCTCAGACACCGTCTGCGACTCGCTATGGGGTCACAAAGACCCACCTCATTAATATTAATGAGGTGGGTTGCATTTTGCGACCCCATAGCGAGTCCCTGCACTCACAGGGATGGTGGCCTGCTGAAGTCAGTAGACCTCCATGTCTGTGACTGCTTTTTAAATAAAGCAGTTTTTTTTTTATTTTGCAGCCCGTTTTCCTCAAAGGAAAATGAGTTGCAAAATAAAAAAAAATAACGAAACCATTTGGTTTCGGTTTTTCAGAGTTGGACCACTGCCTGCTCTGAAAAACCCTTTTTGGCAACATTCACAAAGGGGAAGGGGTCCCTTTTGCGAATGGGTTACCACCAATGTGACACTAGTGGTAACTGCGAATTGCTTTGCGACTGCATTCACGGTCACAAAGCAATTCTGCATTGCGATGCGAGTCGCAAATAGGAAGGGAACACCCCTTCCTATTTGTGAGTCGCGTACCGACTCGCAAATTGTGAATGTGCATCGCAAAAGGCTTTTTGCATGGCGCACCATGCAAACAGCTTTCTACATCTGGCCCATACTTCCTAAAAGTATTTCATACTCTGGCTGATGCTGCAACAGTCCAAACTTTGAATCTAAATGTGATTTTATTTTTACATCAATATAATTTATTTTCTAAATCCGATGTGTGCACTCCTGCTGATGTTTGCAGAAGGAGTGGACCTTTATCTAATTTTGCATCTAAATGTGATTTTGACTCTAAGTAGGGTTGTAAGCGTTCTGAGAGAAAAACGACAGCTGTGTTTGTGTTTCAAGATTCTTGATGGGCCATGGTATGGCTTTTGGAAAGAGTTTCTATAAAATCCTTCCTTTCTGTATTAATTTGCAACACTGCCATTTACCCACTGCTTAGTGTACGCATCATTTGAAAGTAGTAGAGACTACTCAAGAATCAAATGTTTTTTTTTATTGGACTTGTAGTATGAAAATGTTTCACCTACATCATCACATAAGGTAAATAATCAGAGCCTTCATAATATGCAACTGTGCCAATCAAAAACATCCGGAAGAATAAAAGAATTGTAACTCTGAAATGTAAACACAATATTGTATTCAGTGCATAAGACTCACACCAAAGTGACATGGGACAGGTGTGAGGGGAATTCCAGCACTTGAAAAAACCCGACTCGGTTTTGAGAAGAGTTAAAAGGTGTCTTTAGAGTATATGGGGCCAGATGTAGGAAACTGTTTGTGACTCGCAAACGGCAAAATTTGCCGTTTGCGAGTCGCAAATCGCAGTTTCCTATGCAGTTTCCGAATCGCAAATAGGAAGGGGTGTTCCCTTCCTATTTGCGATTCGCAGTGGTATGCAATACCATTTGTGACCGCATATGCGGTCGCAAATGGTGTCGCAGTTACCATCCACTTGAAGTGGATGGTAACCCACTCGCAAATTGGAAGGGGTCCCCATGGGACCCCTTCCCCTTTGTGAATGGACCACAAATTATTTTTTCAGGGACCACTACCTGCCCTGAAAAAATTCCGAAAGTAAAGGTTTCGGATTTTTTTTTAAGTGCAGCTCGTTTTCCTTTAAGGAAAACGGGCTACACTTAAAAAAAAATAAAAAAAAAATAAATGCTTTATTTATAAGCAGTCACGAACATGGAGGTCTGCTGACTACAGCAGTCCTCCATGTTTGCGAGTGCCCATAGTCGCTATGGGGCCGCAATTTGCGACCCACCTCATTAATATTAATGAGGTGGGTCTTTGTGACCCCATGCCGACTCGCAGACACCGTTCTGCATACCAAATAGCGAGTTGCAATTTGCGAGTCGGAAGGACTCGCAAATTGCAACTCGCTATTTGTTTTTTTCCTACATCTGGCCCATGGAATCAACTGGGCAGATGTGACTCATTTGCTGTGATTGAATTGTGAAGTGAGGTGAGAGAGAGTTTGGTAGAGAAAGCACCTTTGCAAGGTTGGGCTTTGTGAATGATGAAAAGCTGAATGGAGCAAAGGAGGCATTGTTGAATGCAATCTTGTTGATATGTTTGGCGAAGCCTGACTGGACTAAAATCTCCAACTGCAAGAAGAATAAGGGTGAGGCAATAGCTGATTATCTGGATGGACTTAAGGATCTGTTTGAAAGGTATAGTTCACCCAATAGAAATGGCTCAGGATGCCTCTTTTGTGAAGGGCTTGTTACAGAATGTTATGAATCGGTTGACACTGTATGTATTGGATGGCATACTAAAAACCTTAGCAGAGTTACTGACCACTGTGAGCCACTTATGTTGCGTCACAAGAGAAAAAGTAAGAGAATGTGGAATTACAATTGATGTTGAAATAGCAGAGCATGAGTAATTAAGGGAGCTGGCGGGGGAGAGCCACAAATGGAGGGTGTCGCGGGTGTCAGGGAGGTGGAAGGATTGGAAGGGGAAATGGGACGGGTTGAGGAGAGGCCTCAAGGTTCTTGTTTTGCATGTGGTGAGCAGGGGCACTGAAAACAAGATTACACTAGCACCGTCTCCTGTCCATCGGGACCTCAACATCAACTAGGGTACCACCAAATGATTTCAGACCCTTATCTATGGTCCTACAGCATCCAGAAAGGTTCCAGAATGGATACTCTAACATCTATAGATCAAAGGGCCCAAATATAGACTGTGCTATCAATGGTAAACGCACCACTTGCATTATAGATATGGGCAGCCCTCAAAACCTCAGAATTCCCTTCTTTGCCTCTCTCTGGCTTACCCATAGATGCAGGTGGAATTTCCAATCAATGACTTTCCTACCATATCACAGATACCGTATCCATTTCTGTGGGATCTATTATTGAAAAACATTCCTTCTTGCTCAGCCCTAGTTATCTAACCAAACTGCGGGACAGGAACATCCTCTGCAAACTAAATTGCATCATGTCTTGTACTGCAGATGCAGTATTCTTGAATATACCTCAGAGACAAGAGAGGAAGGTACTTGCCTTGTCATGTAAGAGTTGAAATTATATGGAAGAAGGTGACCCTGTGGTAATGTCTCATGATACAACAGATTTGCTTTCATAGTTACCATCTGCATCGTGGTCCACAGAAGCCAATGATTTGGGATCCATCTCTTCAATGAAGCCTGTGAAGGTGAAGGTTGACTCGCATAAATTAAAATTAATTTCAGTTAACTAAAACTATACTTTTGATAAGAAAAGAATAAAATTAGTTAACATGAATTTTGTGATGTGATAGGAATAAAGGTCACAGTAAAATTAATATTTCAAGGGGGACAGTTCGTCATTGAATTCGGACTGAATATATGTTCATGTATGGTTCAAACTAAAAAGCAGAATGCATTGTTGTTAAAAGCCTTTACCAAGACAATGAGAGCCAAATTAGCTGTAGGTTAAAAAGCAGTGACAATACTGATTGTGACATTCAGTTGGTAGCCTAGCTTGATGTTGAAGGTACAGGGCTTAAATCACTGTGCATTTCACATGTTTAGCACAAGCTGAAAGTTGCTGCGAGTGACATGGATGCTAATGCACCTTAGCAAATTTTATATTATGACTAGGGGGAAAGTTAAGAAAGTGCTTAATGCTTTTATATTGAAGGTCATGGTCACCTATCTGAGGGAGTAATGTCTGCTGAATTTCCTTTGTTAACATTCGTTCATCACCTGTCATATATTTACAAACTGAGTCACAAGCTGGGGTGCTCACCATTGAGACATAGGATGACACCACAACAGCAGGTGCATATATTATGCAAGTTTAAAACAAACCTGTAGCTTTTTCTGCATTCACCAAGTAGTGCTGGGCAAGTGCAGACTATGTGTACCAGTGAGTCTGATTAATGTTTGCAAAGCCTGCATTCTTTTGGCTTTGATTTTAGGTTCGAGATTGAATAAAAAGGAAAGTGGCTATTCACAAGGCTGCTGGCTAAATAGCACATAACCTATGCTATTTACCCAGCGGCTGTCAAAACAGCACATAATCTCTGCTGTTTATCTGGACACTGGCTAAATAGTAGAGATAATGTACAATCTGACTAGCGGCTGTATAAATACTGTAAAGGAAGTTTTTATTTAGCCAGTCATTAAGTGAAAAGGAACTCCAGGCAACAGTAAGGTGGTGGCCATCTTGTAATGGGGAGGCAGCATGTATGAAGCATTTGAATGTAAGTGCATATTCAAATGTACAATAGTTTATACAAAGGTAAGTGCATGGGTTAAGCTAAAGTGTTTATGGGTGAAAAACAGTAAAATCAATTTTGAATAAAAACATTTATGTTTTTTAATATTCAAATAAGAAATGCAGGAATCAAACTTCTGTTTTTAGGAGCTTCAGGATATACCACACTGATATTTTGTGCTGCAGTCTATGACTATTTGTCTGTAGAAAAAGATTACTGAGTATGGTTTTAAAGCACGTTACATACATGTTTTAGTCACTCGTGAGACTACATTGTATTTTTTATTATTAATGATCCTACTTTTGATGATGTATTAGGGTTGGGGTCATTTTTGGCTTCTTGCGGACGACATTGTGCTAAACTTAGGTGTCTAAGGGGATTGTGCTTGCTTAGTATTTCAAACTTGGCAGCACAACAACAGTCAATAAACAGAAGCAAAAAAGGGAATCCAGACAGACAGGTTGTATCAGGGCCACACAAGTAGGGGTGCTTAAGACAGACAATTAATACATGGGGGACAGTGCTTTGGGACACTTACCTGAGGTAAATTGAGTAATACACTGTAATGGGACTTCTGTGGAATGAGGAAGTGAAAGCAGGAGACAGGTATGTAATACATCTGGGTAGATCACTCATCTGCCTCCTGAATAAACGCCCTCATTCATGCTATTCACCCAATAGAGTGAGTTTCAGGCATAGATGCTTTTTGGTTCCATGTCATGACTGGCCATTCAGTCACACTGACATTTTAGTTACCCCCACAATGTATCCTGGGAATGGTAATTCTGACGTTTACATGCTCAGCAGTCTTTTAAGTGGGCAAGGTTATGTCTCTATTGAGTTCTCATTTTTGTTCTTGAAAGTGCTTCCTCAGTTAAAGGAATCTGAAAGCCAAAACAAAAAAATGTAGGTGGCAAGAATGAAGGCTGTACCTCACTAAAGACCTTGTAGAAGTGTCTAGGAAAGGAATCAGTAGGAGAAGGATGATGACCAGTAGGAGAATACGTGCCAAGAAATGGACAACCAGGAGGGATGGGACGACTAGAATCACAAGGACCCTGACTAGAAGAACCAGGCCCACGCACACCTGGCCCTGGTTACCAGTGTGAGAGGTGGCCAGGAACAAATAGATGAGAAGGAAGAGGAAAGGAAAAACTGGACTAGGAGTACAAGAACCAGGGTGAAAAGGATCAGGAGGGCCAAGAGGATGTGAGAGAGGGGATTTGTACCCAGTGGACAAGGGCCCAAAGAAAAAGAAGGACCAGGGGTAGGAGGAATAAAAGGCCCTGGGTCAAGCAAAAAGGAGGGCTAGAAGGGCCTGAGAGCATCAACCAGGATCAAAGGGACAAGGACAACCAGGGTCAGGAGTATCAGATGGACAGACCAAAGAGGACCAGTACCAGGAGACCAATGGAAAGAAGGATCGAACACAGAAGGAAATAAAACACAGAGATCAGATCAAGGTGGACCAAGATGCCAGAAATAAAAGGACCAGAACTGAGAAGACCACGACCAAAAATGACTACTAGGGCTAGCAGGACCAGGGGACCCTAGATTAGAATGCCAAGGATGCATGTAAAGAACCAGGAAATCCAGGCCCAGTGGACCTAAGATAAGAAAATCTAAGAGAGTTGGACTCGGAGAGATTCTAAACCATGGTTACAAGGACTGCATGAGCAAGGGAGACATGCAAAATGGAAACTAGGAGGACCACTGGCACAGGGATGAAAAAGACCAGATCCAGAAGGACCATTACTAGGAGGACTATCATAGAGGGGACCATGGTCAGATAGACAAGAGCAAGGAAGAAGAGTTAAGTCAGAAGACCCAGAGGTCTAGTATTTCTAAGAGGGGGCAGGAGGACCGGGGACTAGGAGATCTAGGGAAACCAAGGCCAGTAGGACCAGCTCCAGAAGACCCCACATGGGGACCAGACAAAAGAGTACCAGAATTAAGACCAGGTCTACATGGATCAGGGGGACAAGGATCAGACAGATTTGGAACAGACAAATGAGAGGACTAGATAAACCAGGGGAGAATTAACAGGAGGACTGATGGATAAGAATTAGGGTGAGGAGGATAGAAAGGTCCAGCAGCCTGTGAAACAGAAACCCAAGATCTAAAGGATTAGGGGTAGGAGTACATGGCAATGAAGACCAGATAGGCTAAGACCAGGAAGTACAGGGATAGGAAGTTCTTAGACTAACATGAACCAGAGTTCAAGGATCATTATAACTAGGAAAAGCTAGGATGACCTGAGACAGGAGAAGTTATTGCAGAACCGTGGAGGCAAGGAGCAGGAGGACAAGGGTGAGGATGATCAAGACCTCATTAAAGAGAACTACGAAGGTCAGGACCTTGAGGGCAATTGTGAGAAAGTAGCCTCTTTCTAGCCTTGTTACCCCCTCTTTCGGCCTGTTTGTGAGTGTATGTCAGGGTGTTTTCACTGCCTCACTGGGATCCTGCTAGCCAGGGCCCAGTGCTCATAGTGAAAACCCTATGTTTTCAGTATGTTTGTTATGTGCCACTGGGACCCTGCTAGTCAGGACCCCAATGCTCATATGTTTGTGACCTATATGTATGTGTTCCCTGTGTGATGCCTAACTGTCTCACTGAGGATCTGCTAACCAGAACCTCAGTGGTTATGCTCTCTCTGTACAAATTGTCACTAACAGGCTAGTGACCATTTTCACGAATTCACATTGGCATACTGGAACACCCTTATAATTCCCTAGTGTATGGTACTGAGGTACCCAGGGTATTGGGGTTCCAGGAGATCCCTATGGGCTGCAGCATTTATTTTGCCACCCATAGGGACCTCTGACAATTCTTACACAGACCTGCCACTGCAGCCTGAGTGAAATAACGTCCACGTTATTTCACAGCCATTTACCACTGCACTTGAATAACTTATAAGTCACCTATATGTCTAACCTTTACCTGATAAAGGTTGGGTGCTAAGTTACTTAGTGTGAGGGCACCCTGGCACTAGCCAAGGTGCCCCCACATCGTTCAGGGCAAATTCCCCGGACTTTGTGAGTGCGGGGACCCCATTACACGCGTGCACTATACATAGGTCACTACCTATGTATAGCGTCACAATGGTAACTCCGAACATGGCCATGTAACATGTCTAAGATCATGGAATTGTCACCCCAATGCCATTCTGGCATTGGGGAGACAATTCCATGATCCCCCTAGTCTCTAGCACAGACCTGGGTGCTGCTAAACTACCTTTCCCGGGGGTTTCACTGCAGCTGCTGCTGCTGCCAGACCCTCAGACAGGTTTCTGCCCTCCTGGGGACCAGCCAGGCTTGGCACAGGAAGACAGAACAAAGGACTTCCTCAGAGAGAGGGTGTTACACCCTCTCCCTTTGGAAAAAGGTGTCAGGGCTGGGGAGGAGTAGCCTCCCCCAGCCTCTGGAAATGCTTTGATGGGCACAGATGGTTCAGGGATCCCCCAGCCCTGCTCTGGCGCGAAACTGGACAAAAGAAAGGGGAGTGACCACCCTCCTCCAGTGTGCTCCAGACCTCTGCCATCTTGGAAACAGAGGTGCTGCTGGCACACTGGACTGCTTTGAGTGGCCAGTGCCAGCAGGTGATGTCAGAGACACCTTCTGATAGGCTCTTACCTGTGTTGCTAGCCTATCGTCCTTCCTAGGTAGCCAAACCTCCTTTTCTGGCTATTTAGGGTCTCTGCTTTGGGGAATTCTTTAGATAACGAATGGAAGAGCTCATCAGAGTTCCTCTGCATCTCTCTCTTCACCTTCTGCCAAGGAATCGACAGCTGACTGCTCTGGACGCCTGCAAAACCGCAACAAAGTTGCAAAGACGACTACTGCAACCTTGTATCGCTGATCCGGCCGCCTTCTCGACTGTTTTCCTGGTGGTGCATGCTGTGGGGGTAGTCTGACTCCTCTCTGCACTAGAAGCTCCGAAGAAATCTCCCGTGGGTCGACGGAATCTTCCCCCTGCAACCGCGGGCACCAAAAGACTGCATCACCGGTCCTCTGGGTCCCCTCTCAGCACGACGAGCGTGGTCCCTGGAACTCAGCAACTCTGTCCAAGTGACTCCCACAGTCCAGTGACTCTTCAGTCCAAGTTTGGTGGAGGTAAGTCCTTGCCTCCCCACGCTAGACTGCATTGCGGGGCACCGCGTGATTTGCAGCTGCACCGGCTCCTGTGCACTCTTCCAGGATTTCCTTTGTGCACAGCCAAGCCTGGCTCCCCGACACTCTAACCTGCAGTGCACAACCTCCTGAGTTGTCCTCCGGCGTAGTGGGATCTTCTTTTGTGACTTCGGGTGAGCTCCGGTTCACTCCTCTTCGTAGTGCCTGTTCCAGCCCTTCTGTGGGTGCTACTTGCTTCTGAGAGGGCTCCTTGTCTTGCTGGGCACCCCCTCTGTCTCCTCACACAATTGGCCACATCCTCGTCTCTCCTGGGCCACAGCAGCATCCAAAAAACCCTAACCGCGACCCTTGCAGCTAGCAAGGCTTGTTTGCGGTCTTTCTGAGTGGGAACACCTCTGCAAGCTTCTTCACGACGTGGGACATCCATCCTCCAAAGGGGAAGTTCCTAGTCCTCTTCGTTCTTGCAGAATCCACAGCTTCTACCATCCAGTGGCAGCTTCTTTGCATCCTCAGATGGCATTTCCTGGGCATCTGCCCACTCCCGACTTTGTCGTGACTCTTGGACTTGGTCCCCTTGTTCCACAGGTACTCTCGTCCGGAAATCCATCGTTGTTGCATTGCTGGTGTTGGTCTTCCTTGCAGAATTCCCCTATCACGACTTCTGTGCTCTCTGGTGAACTTAGGTGCACTTTACGCCTAATTTTCAGGGTCTTGGGGTGGGCTATTTTTCTAACCCTCACTGTTTTCTTACAGTCCCAGCGACCGTCTACAAGCTCACATAAGTTTGGGGTCCATTCGTGGTTCGCATTCCACTTCTAGAGAATATGGTTTGTGTTGCCCCTATATCTATGTGCTCTCATTGCAATCTATTGTGACTGTACATTGCTTGCATTGCTTTCTATTGCTATTACTGCATAATTTCTGGTATTGTGTACATATATCTTGTGTATATTTGCTATCTTCCTACTGAGGGTACTCACTGAGATACTTTTGGCATATTGTCATAAAAATAAAGTACCTTTATTTTTAGTATATCTGTGTATTGTGTTTTCTTATAATATTGTGCATATGACACCTGTGGTATAGTGGGAGCTTTGCATGTCTCCTAGTTCAGCCTAAGCTGCTCTGCTAAGCTACCCTTTTCTATCAGCTAAAGCTCCTAGACACCTCTTCTACACTAATAAGGGATACCTGGACCTGGTGCAGAGTGTAAGTACCCCTTGGTACTCACTACAAACCAGGCCAGCCTCCTACAGCAATGACCATAATTTCCAGGATACTATGATAAGCAGGACAGGGACTAGGTCAACTGCTGAGGAGCAGTAACAAGGGCACCCAGAAGACCAGAGTAAGAGGACTAGGCAACTAAAAAGATCATGACCAGAAGCAGGGCTGAGAGGGCTAAGAGGTTCATGAAGATCAGGACCTAGGGGACCAGGGCTTGGATCATCTAGTGCAGAACAATCATTACAAGTAGTTGGACCAGGGTGAGGAGGATCACATGTAAGAAAGCCAACTAGAATCTGGAAGACCACTTGGAGTGGACAGTGGTGGTCAGAAGAACCAGGACCAAAATGACCATGCTAAGGATGACCCGAACAAAAAGAACCTTGGTCAAGTGGACCTGGGGACCTGGATCAATGGCTGCAGTACTGCTAGTATCATATGGACAAGGGTCACAGGCAGGAGAACCAGGACACCCCAAACCAAGAGGATAAAGACTAAGGGACAGATTTACAAACCGTCACCCAGCGCTGCGCAGCAATGTCAAAATGTTGCACTGCGTAAAAGGGAGGGAGCAGGAGAGCATCATATCTCCAAAGATATGGCACTCTCCTCCCCTCTTCCTAGCCAAGTGCTGATTTCAGCTGCTGTGTGCCACGCACACACCTTTGCGCCATATGCAAGGGTGAGTGTGTGAGTCTAGCATACGTTTTGTACTGGAAGGGTACACATCCAGTACAAAATACAATGCTTAGACACACTTTAAAAGTTTTCCGACATTGTATGCGTGCTGCACAGTGTAATGAAAACATTTTCCCTTTTAACGCCTGCTTTCAAATGCCGTTAACTTTTGGCGCAAAACCTTGTATACTATTGATTGTAGATACGGCTTTGCATCAAAAGGCATGGATGGTTGCATGGGAACGCCCATGTACAACCAATATAATGCCCCCCTCAGCGCTAAGTAATGCAAAGCAGTGCTTTGCGCTACTTTGTGTTACTTTTAGGGTACTTTCCAGTGCAACACAAGTTTTGCGCTGGAAAGTAAATGAAGGCAAAAAAACATTTTGTTCGAAATGTTTCTAAATCTCCCCCTTTAGAGGGCTAGGAAATAAGAAGCAAGAGGGACCTAGGCCTGCAGTACTAGGGCTAGGAGGCTGACGTTGAGGAGAACCAGGACAAGTTGAATAGGACCAAGAGGACCAGAAAAGGACAGGGCCAGATGGGTCAAGATGGAGGAAACCAAACGGGCTATGGCGGCCAAAAGGCAAAGTTTATCATTACAAGCACAATGTGACAAGAAAGAACAGGATGACCAGGACAATGGAGACCAAGGCTAGGATGGCAAGGGGGTCATGTCCAGGAAACCTAGGCCCAGCAGAACCCGAGCTATAAGTAACAGGACCAAGAGGATCAGGGACATTGGGCATTAAATCTTGTACAAGTACAAGGACTATAAAAATCAAGAATAGCATGACCTTGACCAGGAGTGCCAGGTATCTGAAACCAGGTTCACAGGCAACCAGAGTCAGAAGAAAAACTATAAGAGGACCAGGAAATGAAGGGCTGCGTGGACCAGGAAGATTAAGGCAAGGAGGATCAGGACTTTGTGTTCCAGGATGAGGACTAGGGTGAGGATGAAAAGGAGGATCAGGACCAGAATGATCAGAGCCTGGATGTCCAAGCCATGGGGCTAGGAACAGGATGTCCAAGAAGATGAGCAGCAGGATGTCCAGGGCCAGAAGGAGCATATAAAAGAAGGCCATGATGCCTTTTTGTAGAAGCATGAGTTCAAGGATCAGGAAGACCAAGGCCAAGCAGATCATGACCAGATCTAGGAAAAACTGATCAAGGCCAATAGGACCAGTGAGCCAGAACAAGCAAGGATGAAAAGGGGGTCAATATCAAGGATACCAGGAAGATCAGAGTCAGGCAGATCGAGAGCAAAGCAAGGAACAGGCCTAGAAGTGCCAAGTGGGCCATAGCCATAGGCCGAGGGCCTGGAGGGCCAAGTGGAGCAGAAAGCCCAGAACCTAGGAGTAACAGGACCAGAGTGAGGAAGATCAGGAGGACCAGAACAACGAGACACTGGTAGACTGGATCTGGATGTCCAGGAGGGCTAGGACCAAATTGAGGAGGCTCAGAAGGACCCGTCAAAGAGAATGAGGACCAAGAGGCCCCACACCATTGGGTGTATTGCCAGAAGGAACATGAGGGCAAGGCCCAGGGCTAGAAAGACAGGGATGATCCAGTCCAGGAAGACAAGAGCTAAGAGGGCAAGGGCTAAGAGGCCCAGAACACAAAAGGCCAGGTAGACTGAGGAGCCCAGCAGGAAGAGGAACCAATGTACTAGGAATCGGATGGACAGGGTGAGAAGGCTCAGAAGGACCAGGTCAAATGAGTGCGGGTCAAGAGGACCAGGAACAAAAAGGAAAAGCTAGGACACTGGAGCTTGAAATGACCAGAATGGCCAAAAGAATCAGCACCAAGAGGATTAGACATTCAAAGACACAAACAAGGAGGGCCAGAAACAAAAGGATCAAGTCTAGTGGGCACAAAACCAGGGTGAAAACACAGTCTTTGAGGAACAGGAATAGTAAGACCATAGCGAGGGAAACCATACTAAGAGTGAGGAAGACTTGGAAACATGACTTGAAAAATCAAGAGGAGATGGCCAGGCAATCAGAGGCATCAGGGTAAGAGTTAGGAAGACCAGGGCAAGGAGGCCAAGTGGGACCACAACAAAGGGGAATAGGAAGCTCAAGTCACAGAGGTCCAGGAAGATCAGGACCTAGCATACCAGGGCAAGGGTTAGGAGGAAAAGTAGGACAACAGATGATAGGAGCCATGTTGGCCAAGCCTGGGGGCTAGAATCAGGATGACCTGAACAAGGAGGATCAGGACAAAACGGAGAAGCTTGTCCAAGATGACAACAAGCAGGGGGGGGCAGGACCAAGAGTATCATGATGTGTTCAAGGGGGACCCATAGAATTAGCCAGGTCAGGTGTAAGTGGACACCCAAAATCCAGTTGAGCCCACCTTGGCTTATAGGCATCAAGATGGACCAGATGTTGAAGCATGCCACTACTAGAGTGGGTAAGGATCTCAGAAAGAGAAAAAAATATTTTCACCATTATTAAGAAGATCTGGGTCGAGTGTGAGGTAAGTGGACTAGAGCCTTTAAGACAAGGGACCAGATAGGGGAGGACTAGATGGACTAGAAGGATCAGAATAAGCAGAACAGGGGTAGGTGGATCAGAGAAATCTGAAACATTGGGACCAGGACCTGAAATTCCAAGTGGAGCAGGAGGCTTAGGAACTGGGGTATTAAAAAAAGGCTAGCAAAGATCAGGGGAACCAGTACAACCGGAGAGATGAGATCCAGTGGGACCAGACCAGGACCACAATGACCAGGCCTTGCCCAAGAGGACCTAATAACAAAGACCAGGACCATTGGCTGAAGTACCTTGAGGACTAAACAGACACGGACAAGGAACAGGGCAAGGAGGATCAGGATGACCCAAACCAGGAAGACTAGATGTGCTAGCCCTATGAGAACCGGGACAAAAAAGTGAGGTGAATAAGAACCCAGTGGACCAGGAGGATCAGGGTGAGGATCAGTAGTACCAACAACAGGAGGCTCAGGAAAGGGTAATACAAGATGGGCCAGAAGCAGGGCCAGGAAGACCCGTGTCAGAAAGGACTACAAACAGGAGCACCAGATTCAGGAAACCAGTACCAAGGTGCCCATAACTACTTAGACCAGGGCCAAGATGAGTGTCAGAAGGACACAAACAACACAGAAAAGGAGGACTTGGAACAAGTCCAATACCTAATGTCACAAAAGGACCTGGAAGAGAAGGAAGAAGACAGGGAGCAGGAGGGCACCTATATGATTATAGGCCACATGTATTTGAATATTCCTTTTGTAAATTGTCCTTAGGCATGCTTTTTATGCTGCCAAAACCTAGAAACTCCTACCTCTTCAGCCCTTATATAGTAAGTATTTGTTGAAAAATCAGAGTATGCAAAGTGGATAAAAAGCAGTGACTGTTACCCTCTGACCTCTGAGTGATAGAATTTGCTGTCTTATGGTAGCACTGTAGTCTGATGGTGGATCTGAGGGCATAGGGATTGAAATTTGGTAGAGGAGTTAAACGGTGGATGGTTGAACATGAGTGTGGTCTGTGAAGGATGACAGAAGGGGTCTGAGAAACTCAAATGGCAGAAAAATGATTAATGGCTAACAAAGGGGTCACAAGGTTAGAACAATCAGCAGAGTAGGGCTCAGGATCTTAAGAGGGCTATGATAAACAGAAAATGGGGTGATGAAGGCTTCAGATAGATCATCTCAGATGGCCCAAAGAGGGACTCTGCATGACTCCAAGATATTTGCAGTGACATTCCATGTGTGTGTTTGTGCGATGGGTATGTAACAAGTGCTTACTAGTAAGACTTCTTGTGTGATGAAAGTCCATGGAACAGTTAGATGCATTTTGCATGATGTGATGGCGAGTAAATCCAGCTTCTCTACACAGTCGGCATGTATGGACTGCATCCCTGGATTTGGTTAGTGGAGATCTAGGACAGAATTGAGGAAATACGGAGAAAAGGCAATTGAAAGAAATTCTGTGAGAACCATTTTAGCAAACAGATGTTGATTAGTTCTTCCTGAGCGACGCCACATGGTAGATGGTAGGAATAAGCGGTAGGTTATAGCTTTCTCTTGTTAAAGGTGTCAAAGGTTCTAGGAAGGGCTGCCGTTTGTCTGTGCCTGATGACTGCTCAAGAAGCTGCTGACAGCCATATGCTGGGATCTCCTGCTCCATTGTGCCCTTGTTTGGATACCTCTGCTCGCAGCCAGCACTAGTGTTCCTGCTGTGACAGCCATCTCCTAGCACAAAGGCGATATCAGAGCTGCAGTCAGAAAATGATATTTGAAAGAAAATCACCCAGATCAGTTCTGAAACCTCAATTGTAGCTCCACATCCTCTGGAAAATTAGTATTAAAGCGAAACTGAAATGGTTGATCCGTAGGTCACAAGAAAAGAGGAAGCAAAATGTCTCTGTTTATTCAGTGTCTTATTTCTTACAATATTTGTAATAAAGTCAAGAAGAATAATATTTGTGAATTTCTTTTCTGTGTCTTTGATGCCTATATGTCTGGTTGTCTAATTTACTGGGGATATTCATTCATATACCAGTGACAGTCAGTTTAATTAATTATGGACCTATCCTTTGCTTGTGGCTCCTTCAAGGAATACATCCTCTGATGGCTCTATAGAGAAGGGGCCATAGAAGGAATGACTTTACATCATCAGTCCTATTTAGAGTATAACCTGGTTTGAGGGACAGGAAATAAATTTACCCCTCACCCTTGGATAAAACTCCTAACGTGCGGGCGCATTAGTCTTTTTTGTTTAAAAAAAAATGTAAATGTTTGCTGGCTGGCCATCATATCTGACTGTACTATCCTTCAAACGTTTTGTGCATTGCCAGGAACCGTCATGACAGCAGTTCCTGTCAATGTAGAGCGTCATCTGCAGGGCAAGCACACAACTCTAAATTTGGCAGGTGGTTGTCACTCAGGCTGGTCGAGGTATTTTCCTTTGCAATCCTGATGGAGTTACCTTTGTCTTCAAAACTCCAAATCAGGCCCATAGTTTTTTTTCCTTCTGCCATCAGATTGGAATGAAGCCTCTCAAATATACTGTGTTGGACACTTCATAAGGTGCCCTATGCAGTTGTTACTATTTTGATAAAATCACCCTAAGTATTAGATGGCTATATGCCATTGGGACACAAAACTTCCAGTTCTGGTTACTGCTTTTACAAATCATTGTTTTTAGGTGTTTTAGTCTATTTGTTTAATTGAAATTAACCAGAACTAATAATTCCAGAATGCACTGGCTAGCTACAGAAAAAGAGGTGATAACATGAAGCCTTGTTGGTAATCATATACCTGGTCCTGGTAAATTTTCATGACTTTTTGAGTAAGAGTGAATAAATAGCTTTAGAAGTGTAAACAGCTATAACTAGTTTTGCAAAAGTTCTAATTATCTTTATCATTAGTCACCTCTGCAGGTAAACGTAAAAGAATAGGAGCATTTGTGGAGCATGAGACAGCTATAGAAAGGGTCTCCCAAGTTGCTATGACTTGGCCCGGAAACATTGAAACACTTGAGACCTTTAGACCTATAAATTAGTGCCTGCATCTAAACCTGTTTTAGCACTAAGGGCCTCATGTCACAAAATTACAGGATGTGTGACCACAAAAGTGCTGGTCATTATATACAAAGCCTTTTTATGAGTAAAAACATTATTTCAACTAGTAAAAAGACTTTTGTGATTGTCTCCAATTTGCAAGTAGGATGGTCCATGGAAGGGTTTCCTCCCTACCCTTTCCAATTCAGAAAGGAATGTAATAATAATTAGTGACCGCAATGGCTATTACAAACCGTTGATCAGCTAAAGACCCCTGAAATGGGATGGCAACTAATTTGAAAAGTGGAAGGGATCCTGTAGGACTCCTTTCCGTTTGGAAACCATGTTGGCAGTCTCAAGGAGGAGAATTTTCAAAACTGAAGACATTTTTTTTTTTTTTTTAAACCAGCACTTTACATTTTGGAATGCAGTCATGAAGATGGTTGTGTGCTGGCCCTTGCAGGCCACCCTTTCTGTGACTACAGCCAATCATAGAGGAATGCACATTGGCAACTGACTAATGAATATTTATTAGTGAGTGTGAGAAGGTAGCCTCTTTCTAGCCTTGTTACCCCCACTTTTGGCCTGTTTGTGAGTGTATGTCAGGGTGTTTGTCACTGTTTTCACTGTCTCACTGGGATCCTGATAGCCAGGCCTCAGTGCTCATAGTGAAAACACTATGTTTTCAGTATGTTTGTTATGTGTCACTGGGATCCTGCTGGTCAGGACCCCAGTGCTCATAGGTTTGTGGCCTATATGTATGTGTCACTGGGACCCTGTCACACAGGGCCCCAGTGCTCATAGGTGTGCATGTATATGTTCCCTGTGTGGTGCCTAACTGTCTCACTGAGGCTCTGCTAACCAGAACCTCAGTGGTTATGCTCTCTCATTACTTCCAAATTGTCACTGACAGGCTAGTGACCATTTTTACCAATTTACATTGGCTTACTGGAACACCCTTATAATTCCCTAGTATATGGTACTGAGGTACCCAGGGTATTGGGGTTCCAGGAGATCCCTATGGGCTGCAGCATTTCTTTTGCCACCCATAGGGAGCTCTGGCAATTCTTACACAGGCCTGCCACTGCAGCCTGATTGAAATAACGTCCACGTTATTTCACAGCCATTTTACACTGCACTGAAGTAACTTATAAGTCACCTATATGTCTAACCTTTACCTGGTAAAGGTTAGGTGCAAAGTTACTTAGTGTGAGGACACCCTGGCACTAGCCAAGGTGCCCCCACATTGTTCAGAGCCAATTCACTGAACTTTGTGAGTGCGGGGACACCATTACACGCGTGCACTACATATAGGTCACTACCTATATGTAGCTTCACCATGGTAACTCCGAATATGGCCATGTAACATGTCTATGATCATGGAATTGCCCCCTCTATGCCATCCTGGCATTGTTGGTACAATTCCATGATCCCAGTGGTCTGTAGCACAGACCCTGGTACTGCCAGACTGCCCTTCCTGGGGTTTCACTGCAGCTGCTGCTGCTGCCAACCCCTCAGACAGGCAGCTGCCCTCCTGGGGTCCAGCCAGGCCTGGCCCAGGATGGCAGAACAAAGAACTTCCTCTGAGAGAGGGTGTGACACCCTCTCCCTTTGGAAAATGGTGTGAAGGCAGGGGAGGAGTAGCCTCCCCCAGCCTCTGGAAATGCTTTGTTGGGCACAGAGGTGCCCAATTCTGCATAAGCCAGTCTACACCGGTTCAGGGACCCCTTAGCCCCTGCTCTGGCGCGAAACTGGACAAAGGAAAGGGGAGTGACCACTCCCCTGACCTGCACCTCCCCTGGGAGGTGTCCAGAGCTCCTCCAGTGTGCTCCAGACCTCTGCCATCTTGGAAACAGAGGTGCTGCTGGCACACTGGACTGCTCTGAGTGGCCAGTGCCACCAGGTGACGTCAGAGACTCCTGCTGATAGGCTCCTTCAGGTGTTAGTAGCCTTTCCTCTCTCCTAGGTAGCCAAACCCTCTTTTCTGGCTATTTAGGGTCTCTGTCTCTGGGGAAACTTCAGATAACGAATGCATGAGCTCAGCCGAGTTCCTCTGCATCTCCCTCTTCACCTTCTGATAAGGAATCGACCGCTGACCGCGCTGGAAGCCTGCAAACCTGCAACATAGTAGCAAAGACGACTACTGCAACTCTGTAACGCTGATCCTGCCGCCTTCTCGACTGTTTTCCTGCTTGTGCATGCTGTGGGGGTAGTCTGCCTCCTCTCTGCACCAGAAGCTCCGAAGAAATCTCCCGTGGGTCGACGGAATCTTCCCCCTGCAACCGCAGGCACCAAAAAAGCTGCATCTCCGGTCCCTTGGGTCTCCTCTCAGCACGACGAGCGAGGTCCCTCGAATCCAGCGACACCGTCCAAGTGACCCCCACAGTCCAGTGACTCTTCAGCCCAAGTTTGGTGGAGGTAAGTCCTTGCCTCACCTCGCTGGGCTGCATTGCTGGGAACCGCGACTTTGCAAGCTTCTCCGGCCCCTGTGCACTTCCGGCGGAAATCCTTCGTGCACAGCCAAGCCGGGGTCCACGGCACTCTAACCTGCATTGCACGACTTTCTAAGTTGGTCTCCGGCGACGTGGGACTCCTTTGTGCAACTTCGGCGAGCACCGTTTCACGCATCCTCGTAGTGCCTGTTTCTGGCACTTCTCCGGGTGCTACCTGCTTCAGTGAGGGCTCCTTGTCTTGCTCGACGTCCCCTCTCTCTGCAGGTCCAATTTGCGACCTCCTGGTCCCTCCTGGGCCCCAGCAGCGTCCAAAAACGCCAAACGCACGATTTGCGTGTAGCAAGGCTTGTTGGCGTCCATCCGGCGGGAAAACACTTCTGCACGACTCTCCAAGGCGTGGGGAATCCATCCTCCAAAGGGGAAGTCTCTAGCCCTTGTCGTTCCTGCAGTATTCACAGTTCTTCAGCCTAGTAAGAGCTTCTTTGCACCAACCGCTGGCATTTCTTGGGCATCTGCCCATCTCCGAGCTGCTTGTGACTTTTGGACTTGGTCCCCTTGTTCCACAGGTACCTTCAGACAGGAATCCATCGTTGTTGCATTGCTGATTTGTGTTTTCCTTGCATTCTCCCTCTAACACGACTATTTTGTCCTTAGGGGAACTTTGGTGCACTTTGCACTCACTTTTCAGGGTCTTGGGGAGGGTTATTTTTCTAACTCTCACTATTTTCTAATAGTCCCAGCGACCCTCTACAAGGTCACATAGGTTTGGGGTCCATTCGTGGTTCACATTCCACTTTTGGAGTATATGGTTTGTGTTGCCCCTATCCCTATGTTTCCCCATTGCATCCTATTGTAATTATACATTGTTTGCACTGTTTTCTAAGACTATACTGCATATTTTTGCTATTGTGTATATATATCTTGTGTATATTTCCTATCCTCTCACTGAGGGTACACTCTAAGATACTTTGGCATATTGTCATAAAAATAAAGTACCTTTATTTTTAGTATAACTGTGTATTGTGTTTTCTTATGATATTGTGCATATGACACTAAGTGGTACTGTAGTAGCTTCACACGTCTCCTAGTTCAGCCTGAGCTGCTTTGCTAAGCTACCATTATCTATCAGCCTAAGCTGCTAGACACCCTATACACTAATAAGGGATAACTGGGCCTGGTGCAAGGTGCAAGTACCCCTTGGTACTCACTACAAGCCAGTCCAGCCTCCTACATTGGTTGTGCAGTGGTGGGATAAGTGCTTTGAGACTACTTACCACTCTTGTCATTGTACTTTTCATAAGAGAAAAATATACAAAACAAGGTCAGTGTATATACACATAGACAAAAAGTTTTGCATTTCCTCTTTTCACTCTTTTCTAAGTGCTGAAAAGTACTTCTAAACTTTCAAAAAGTTCTTAAAAGTTTAAAAAGTTTTTTCTGTCTTTCCAAAAAGTTCTGAAAACTTTTTTTCTTTGTCTATCACTTTAACTCTCTCTAAAAATGTCTGGCACAGGCCAAAAAGTTGAACTGTCCAAACTTGCATATGATCACCTTAGCTGGAAAGGAGCAAGGAGTCTCTGCATAGAGAGAGGTTTGAGTGTAGGGAAGAATCCTTCCTTAGAACTGTTAATTAATATGCTTAGAGTACAGGATAAGGCCATAAGTGCCCAATCTGTAGAAAAAGTAGCTAATGGTTCTCAATCTGATCCAGGGACTCCCCCAGGAAAAGGTTCAGGAAAGAAACTTCTTAGCCTGCCCATTACTAGACAGTCTAGCATAGTTGGTACAGAGGTTGAATCACATCATACTGATGATGTGCTCTCACATTATACTGGTAGCCAAGCTGTTAGGGTGCCCTCTGTAAGGGACAGGTCTCCTTCTGTTCATTCCCATCATACCTCTGTATCTAGAAAAGTCCCTCCCACCCACCCTGATGACAGATTGTTAGAAAGGGAGCTCAATAGATTGAGAGTGGAACAAACCAGACTGAAGCTCAAGAAGCAACAGCTGGATTTGGATAGACAGTCTTTAGAAATAGAGAGGGAAAGACAGAAGTTGGGTTTAGATACCCATGGTGGCAGCAGCAGTATTCCCCATAGTCATCCTGCAAAAGAGCATGATTCCAGGAATCTGCACAAGATAGTTCCCCCTTATAAGGAGGGGGATGACATTAACAAGTGGTTTGCTGCACTTGAGAGGGCCTGTGCTGTACAGGATGTCCCTCAAAAGCAGTGGGCTGCTATCCTATGGCTATCATTTAGTGGAAAAGGTAGGGATAGGCTCCTTACAGTGAAAGAAAATGATGCCAATAATTTTACAGTTCTTAAGAATGCACTCCTGGATGGTTATGGCTTAACCACTGAACAGTACAGGATAAAGTTCAGAGAGACCAAAAAGGAGTCTTCACAAGACTGGGTTGATTTCATTGACCATTCAGTGAAGGCCTTGGAGGGGTGGTTACATGGCAGTAAAGTTACTGATTATGAAAGCCTGTATAACACAATCCTGAGAGAGCATATACTTAATAATTGTGTGTCTGATTTGTTGCACCAGTACCTGGTAGACTCTGATCTGACCTCTCCCCAAGAATTGGGAAAGAAGGCAGACAAATGGGTCAGAACAAGGGTGAACAGAAAAGTTCATACAGGGGGTGACAAAGATGGCAATAAGAAGAAAGATGGTGAAAAATCTCAAGATAAGCATGGGGATAAGGGTAAAACCAAAGATCCCACTTCAAATCTTAAACACTCTTCAGAGGGTGGGGATAAAACAAATTCTTCCTCTTCTTCCCAACCTGCACACATTAAAAAGCCTTGGTGCTTTGTGTGTAAAAACAGAGGCCATAGGCCAGGGGATAAGTCCTGTCCAGGTAAACCCCCTGAGCCTACCACCACTAATACATCAAGCTCTAGTGCCCCTAGCAGTAGTGGTACTAGTGGTGGGACTGCTGGCAACAGTCAAGCAAAGGGTGTAGTTGGGTTCACTTATGGGTCCATAGTGGAAACTGATGTAATCAGTCCCAAGACAGTTTCTATCACACCTAGTGGCATTGGCCTTGCCACACTGGCTGCTTGTCCCCTTACAATGGATAAGTACAGGCAGACAGTTTCAATAAATGGTGTTGAGGCCTTGGCCTACAGGGACACAGGTGCCAGTTTCACTTTGGTGACTGAAAACCTAGTGCCTCCTGAACAACACATCATTGGACAACAGTATAAGATTATTGATGTCCATAACTCCACTAAGTTTCTTCCCTTAGCTATAATTCAGTTTAGTTGGGGTGGAGTTACTGGCCCAAAGCAGGTGGTGGTATCACCTAGCTTACCTGTAGACTGTCTCTTAGGTAATGACCTAGAGGCCTCAGGTTGGGCTGATGTAGAGTTTTATGCCCATGCAGCCATGCTGGGCATCCCTAAGGAATTGTTCCCTCTCATTTCAAGTGAAATGAAAAAGCAAAGGAGAGAAGGCCTGAAAACTCAGGATCCCTCTCCATCAACAGGTAAAAAGGGTATCACAGTATCCCCTAACCACCCTACCATTCAGGATACCATTCCTGTGGTGGGAGAAACCTCTCCTGGGGTGGCACCTGTTCCAAGGGAATCATCAGCTGGCATAGCTGGACTCCCTGAGGTAGAAGTACCTCTCTGTGGAATAACTAACATTGGTGACAAAAAGAGCACCATTTTAGTTAACATGGAGCATCCCTCCAACCCTCCCAGAGAAACTTTAGTGCAGAAACCCTGTACTGCCTCACAACACTTAGGACAGCATCCCTGCCCTAGTGTGGAGCTCATAGGACAGCATCCCTGCCCTGCTCCAACTCAAGAGAAACAGCATCCCTGTTCTCTCTTCCAGCCAAATGGACAAAGTTTTTGCCCAGCTATGGCTTTACTGAGACAGCATCCCTGTCTGGCATTTCCATCATTACAAATAGGTTCAGTGGATAATTCCCACTGCTCTAAACTAAAACTTACTGATAGAAACTCTGAAAATACATCTTCGCATTGTTGGTTAGCTAAAAAACTTCAAACAGGGTGGTTTACATCCCCACAGGGAAGTAACCATATAGTGGATGATAAAGGGAGTAACCAGTCTATTGCAGAGCTACTCTCTACTTATCACCACTTAGACAATAAAGTCTCAACTGGCCAAGGTTAGCCTTATTGTCCTTCGTTTGGGGGGGGGTTGTGTGAGAAGGTAGCCTCTTTCTAGCCTTGTTACCCCCACTTTTGGCCTGTTTGTGAGTGTATGTCAGGGTGTTTGTCACTGTTTTCACTGTCTCACTGGGATCCTGATAGCCAGGCCTCAGTGCTCATAGTGAAAACACTATGTTTTCAGTATGTTTGTTATGTGTCACTGGGATCCTGCTGGTCAGGACCCCAGTGCTCATAGGTTTGTGGCCTATATGTATGTGTCACTGGGACCCTGTCACACAGGGCCCCAGTGCTCATAGGTGTGCATGTATATGTTCCCTGTGTGGTGCCTAACTGTCTCACTGAGGCTCTGCTAACCAGAACCTCAGTGGTTATGCTCTCTCATTACTTCCAAATTGTCACTGACAGGCTAGTGACCATTTTTACCAATTTACATTGGCTTACTGGAACACCCTTATAATTCCCTAGTATATGGTACTGAGGTACCCAGGGTATTGGGGTTCCAGGAGATCCCTATGGGCTGCAGCATTTCTTTTGCCACCCATAGGGAGCTCTGGCAATTCTTACACAGGCCTGCCACTGCAGCCTGATTGAAATAACGTCCACGTTATTTCACAGCCATTTTACACTGCACTGAAGTAACTTATAAGTCACCTATATGTCTAACCTTTACCTGGTAAAGGTTAGGTGCAAAGTTACTTAGTGTGAGGACACCCTGGCACTAGCCAAGGTGCCCCCACATTGTTCAGAGCCAATTCACTGAACTTTGTGAGTGCGGGGACACCATTACACGCGTGCACTACATATAGGTCACTACCTATATGTAGCTTCACCATGGTAACTCCGAATATGGCCATGTAACATGTCTATGATCATGGAATTGCCCCCTCTATGCCATCCTGGCATTGTTGGTACAATTCCATGATCCCAGTGGTCTGTAGCACAGACCCTGGTACTGCCAGACTGCCCTTCCTGGGGTTTCACTGCAGCTGCTGCTGCTGCCAACCCCTCAGACAGGCAGCTGCCCTCCTGGGGTCCAGCCAGGCCTGGCCCAGGATGGCAGAACAAAGAACTTCCTCTGAGAGAGGGTGTGACACCCTCTCCCTTTGGAAAATGGTGTGAAGGCAGGGGAGGAGTAGCCTCCCCCAGCCTCTGGAAATGCTTTGTTGGGCACAGAGGTGCCCAATTCTGCATAAGCCAGTCTACACCGGTTCAGGGACCCCTTAGCCCCTGCTCTGGCGCGAAACTGGACAAAGGAAAGGGGAGTGACCACTCCCCTGACCTGCACCTCCCCTGGGAGGTGTCCAGAGCTCCTCCAGTGTGCTCCAGACCTCTGCCATCTTGGAAACAGAGGTGCTGCTGGCACACTGGACTGCTCTGAGTGGCCAGTGCCACCAGGTGACGTCAGAGACTCCTGCTGATAGGCTCCTTCAGGTGTTAGTAGCCTTTCCTCTCTCCTAGGTAGCCAAACCCTCTTTTCTGGCTATTTAGGGTCTCTGTCTCTGGGGAAACTTCAGATAACGAATGCATGAGCTCAGCCGAGTTCCTCTGCATCTCCCTCTTCACCTTCTGATAAGGAATCGACCGCTGACCGCGCTGGAAGCCTGCAAACCTGCAACATAGTAGCAAAGACGACTACTGCAACTCTGTAACGCTGATCCTGCCGCCTTCTCGACTGTTTTCCTGCTTGTGCATGCTGTGGGGGTAGTCTGCCTCCTCTCTGCACCAGAAGCTCCGAAGAAATCTCCCGTGGGTCGACGGAATCTTCCCCCTGCAACCGCAGGCACCAAAAAAGCTGCATCTCCGGTCCCTTGGGTCTCCTCTCAGCACGACGAGCGAGGTCCCTCGAATCCAGCGACACCGTCCAAGTGACCCCCACAGTCCAGTGACTCTTCAGCCCAAGTTTGGTGGAGGTAAGTCCTTGCCTCACCTCGCTGGGCTGCATTGCTGGGAACCGCGACTTTGCAAGCTTCTCCGGCCCCTGTGCACTTCCGGCGGAAATCCTTCGTGCACAGCCAAGCCGGGGTCCACGGCACTCTAACCTGCATTGCACGACTTTCTAAGTTGGTCTCCGGCGACGTGGGACTCCTTTGTGCAACTTCGGCGAGCACCGTTTCACGCATCCTCGTAGTGCCTGTTTCTGGCACTTCTCCGGGTGCTACCTGCTTCAGTGAGGGCTCCTTGTCTTGCTCGACGTCCCCTCTCTCTGCAGGTCCAATTTGCGACCTCCTGGTCCCTCCTGGGCCCCAGCAGCGTCCAAAAACGCCAAACGCACGATTTGCGTGTAGCAAGGCTTGTTGGCGTCCATCCGGCGGGAAAACACTTCTGCACGACTCTCCAAGGCGTGGGGAATCCATCCTCCAAAGGGGAAGTCTCTAGCCCTTGTCGTTCCTGCAGTATTCACAGTTCTTCAGCCTAGTAAGAGCTTCTTTGCACCAACCGCTGGCATTTCTTGGGCATCTGCCCATCTCCGAGCTGCTTGTGACTTTTGGACTTGGTCCCCTTGTTCCACAGGTACCTTCAGACAGGAATCCATCGTTGTTGCATTGCTGATTTGTGTTTTCCTTGCATTCTCCCTCTAACACGACTATTTTGTCCTTAGGGGAACTTTGGTGCACTTTGCACTCACTTTTCAGGGTCTTGGGGAGGGTTATTTTTCTAACTCTCACTATTTTCTAATAGTCCCAGCGACCCTCTACAAGGTCACATAGGTTTGGGGTCCATTCGTGGTTCACATTCCACTTTTGGAGTATATGGTTTGTGTTGCCCCTATCCCTATGTTTCCCCATTGCATCCTATTGTAATTATACATTGTTTGCACTGTTTTCTAAGACTATACTGCATATTTTTGCTATTGTGTATATATATCTTGTGTATATTTCCTATCCTCTCACTGAGGGTACACTCTAAGATACTTTGGCATATTGTCATAAAAATAAAGTACCTTTATTTTTAGTATAACTGTGTATTGTGTTTTCTTATGATATTGTGCATATGACACTAAGTGGTACTGTAGTAGCTTCACACGTCTCCTAGTTCAGCCTGAGCTGCTTTGCTAAGCTACCATTATCTATCAGCCTAAGCTGCTAGACACCCTATACACTAATAAGGGATAACTGGGCCTGGTGCAAGGTGCAAGTACCCCTTGGTACTCACTACAAGCCAGTCCAGCCTCCTACAGTGAGGTCATTCTGTGACCACCTGTGATTTAGTATTTTGTGAACTGGGTGAACAGTGTATATGTTAGTTTGCAAAATACTATTGCATTCGTTCAAAGTATGTGCAGAATTTGCAACCACTTTTTAAGAATGAAATAATACATCAGAACTCTAACTTTCATAAAGAATGGATGCCAGTTGTGTTCACTGCTTGTCTGCAGAGCTGTCTGGTGTACGTGCCTGCTGAAAACTGCATAAGGCATAATAAAACAAAACGTAATCTGTTTAGACAGTGGCCTGGTAAATGTTGACATTCCTCTGATATTTGCTTGGCTACTCTGATATTTGGCCAGTGGACTGCTATTTGCATGGTGCCATCAGCAAAACAGTGCAGAATCTCTACTATTCATCCAGGTGCCAGGCAAATAGTGAAGTTTTCCTACTATTGCACAACAGTGCAGAATCTCTATTATTTAGTCAGTGGCTCGGTAAATTGTGAAGTTTCTCTGCTATTTTTAAGACAGCTGGCCAAGTAGTAAATAATTTCTACTATTTAGCTAGTGTCCAAGTAAAGAGCAGAGAAAATGCACTATTTACTCCACAGCCAGACAAATAGCTGCTACGTAAATTAATTGGACCAGGGATACAAAGGAGTTTCACATTTTTAGGTTTCACAAGCACAGCACTTGTGCTTTTGTGAAATCAATTGCATTTAATATAGATCTTAAAAGGGGCATACATACCGTCCCCTTGCGTTCCTTGCATTTCATTGGTCCCTGTGCTTGCCACTTACTTTTCCTCCGTTTCTATTGATTATAGCACTATTTCTTGCATTTACCAAAACTTGTTCCTCCTGTGTTTGCTCTTATCAGTGTCCTGAGGCCCAAGTACTCCTTCATCTGCTTTTGTGGCACTTTTTTGTTATGTTTTGCCTGCTGTTTACATAACCTCCCCATGGCTGCATGCATTTCATGCGTGCTTTTTTTCATTTCATGCCCGCACTCCATGTATTATTCACAACAATCACTTTGTCGAAGTCGATCGTGTCTAATATTAGAATATGAAAACTGTAAGATAGGACTGCAAATGCTGGAGACCTACTGCCATCAAGTAGCCGCGTGCAAACACAGGTTTAGCGTGTAATTTATACGATGCGCTCATAGAACTTGATTTTATCAGATGGAATTATTTTCAGTCGACACGCAGGAAAAAAGGGATGCACTTCATTCTATGACTGTGAAAGAAAAAACTGCATTTTATCCCGGATTTAAACTACAGCTATCTGCTTCACACTTCTAAAACTATTCTATGTTAAATTGGCACGATTACTGCAACAAGGGCTTACATGGGGTGCCCTCTCTTCTGGCGAATGAGGAATAAAGATGCCAAAACGAATCCTAAAGCTCTGCTTCAGATGTGAGAACCGTTACATTAAGAACAACCTTAATTCTCCTGGAAAATAGCCACCTTAGTGTTTACGCTGCAATTGCATTCAAACTAAACCGCGGGGGTGTGGGTGGGGGGGGGTGGGGGGGGGGTGTAATGCATCCCTTCCTGCAATGTTAGCTAGTTGAATAACTTTTCTTAATTAAGATCTCTTGGAAAACAATCACGTGTTCTCACACTTCCCCAAAAATCCTATTCAATGCTTGCTTGTACAGGAGTGGGAACTTTCTTCGTTAAATGCAAGCTACGTGATTCCAGTTGTGTCAAGTAGCAGAAACAAGCAGCGGAACACATAACTCAGGCAGATGAGCCTTGAGTGCTCTAGCCTTCAGGCTAGAGCCCGTCATAGGTAAACAGTGAAAGAGCAATAAGCTACTTCCACCCAGAGCCTCTCAGCTGGTGTGACACATTTACGAAACAAGCTATTTCCACCCGGCGCCTTTCAGCTGGGGTGTCATTTTTACGAAAGCTCAAAGTACACTCTTTTAGCAAAGTTACAAGTGGGCAGTTATTCTGTCACACTAGTAGAAGCCGCAGATCAGGGCAATGCTGCCGCCTACTGACGTGTGCAGGTTGACTTTTTTCCTTTCACTTCTAGAATTACGATCTTTTTAACGGAAATGTTGAGGCAACTTTATTTTACTTATATTTTTTATTTATATCAAATTCAAAAGACTTTATTTAGCAATGAGCTCTAAAGACGATAGAGGTGAGACGTTTTAGGAAATACTTATCTAGGGCAGTGGAACAAGAAAGTTGCGCTGGTGCAACAAACGTGATTTAAACTTTTTTTAGCTGTACATGCAATACGGATTGAAGCAAATATATTTTCTTTTATCTCATATCACAAAGGGTTTTGTTTTCCAGGCCAAATGTGGAGGAAAATGATTTAGACACCAAATGTAGCACATGTACTGCCTATAATTAATTTTAAATGAGTGATAGTGCTTTTAAGAAACACATTTTACAGCAATAATTATCCAAAGGAAAAAGAAGAACAAACGTATTTCATGTTATTTTTTTACTTCCTGCAGTCCCTCTTTCACTTTGTGTTGCACTCTAGAAGAGCGCATGTGTTTGTTGTCTGTTTCCCTTCTCTGCGTTGCTTGATGCCTGTGCTGGATGGGTGTGGGGTTAGGGTGACCACCTGGGATTGAGGCAAATTCTGGACAGGACTGTAAAAAATTCAGGACAAAGGGTCAAAATTCAGGACAAAAATTCAGGACAAAGGGTCAAAATTCATGAAAAAAATTCAAGAACAAACATCAGTTCTACAGATACACGCTAGAGAGGCCATGCCTCACTATGTTGTCAGTGCATTTATTTACTCTTTTTTTAACATAGCTCTATTTATTCACTGTGGTCTTTTTGTGATTGCCTTCTGGTATGCTACATTCAGGTGTCACATTACGTCCTTGTTCAGTAGTAAATTAATGCCCTTCAGTACTGCGGCAAGGCCATCACCCCTACCCAAATCTACCCGATCTTTCTTGAAGAGAAAGTAACAGCAACATTTTGATTATGTTTCTGAACATTTTAAAACCCCTGGCAAACAGTATGGGAAACATTAATGTAATTAACCTTATGCTAATTTAAAGAAATTGAACAAAAACATCAGGTTTACCCCAACCGCCCATGGACTTTCAACTTAAATGTTTTTTAAAGAGGCTGGGCAGATGGTGTGGACGGCAGTCTCACACCTCATGTCAGGATGTGAGGCACCCATAACTTGTCTGTAGTCTCACTGCACTTGAGTGTATGTCTGGGACTCTACATTTATCTCAGAAATGGGAGCCTGGACTACCAATCAAAGATAATAAAAGAGGAGGATGAAATTGAGATCAAATGGGAGATCCTCAGCAAGTAATTCAAAGCATTGTTGCTAACAACTGGATCAATAACGGAGAGAAGAACAAGGTGGGACAATTCCGAAAATCAGACAAGATGGGTCCACCAAGACTATTTGAAGGTATTGGGTACCTGGGGAGTTGTCTCTGCACACAGGAGCGAAACAGAAGAGGCACTGTCAAGTGGTCGAACAAGCAACACCCATCCACCTTGGCAAACTCTTCTGGTGCAATGGTCCGCTGTTAGTGCTTGTGAAGGGTGAGCAGGGGGAAAACACCCTTGCAAGGTTGTGCAAGGCAATTGCCTGCTTTGTCCATGTCTTTAAATGGTTTTGAAATTGAGCAAAAGCCAAACTAGAGATCTGGGTTATCCTTAAGTGTCAAGTACACATAGAATCTTCAAAATATTTGGGATGTAAATTTTACAAACAAAATGTACAAATTTTAAAATGTAGCTAGTGTTTCTTAAACATATGGCACTGTTTTCCCCTTTATATACAATTAGATCTCAGATTGAACTAGGAACCAGTTACCTTTTGATATCTAGTGATTAAGATCTACCATTCTTAAACTGATTTCCAGGATGAAAATCTCAGCAGAGCGAATGATCCCTCCAAGCCCAGTTTGCTTTTTGGCCTTCTTTTCTGCTTTCTTTAGTGGGCCATGTGGCACTAGCGAAGATGGTGTGCTACCCCAATGATAGTATTATTTTGCAAACCTTCCCCTGCTCGTCCTTCATCCCTTCTTCAGACAGGCCACACATCTGATTTGGTTGCTGCGGTGCCATTGGGTAGCTCTTTCCACTCTAAAGTTACCTGTGACTGCGGGTGGATTAGGTCTTCTGGACTTAGAATGCTAATATTCAGCTGCACAGGTCCAATTGGTGGCTCGCTGGCTTTCTGCCCACCTCCCTGCATTAGTTGGGGTTTACCAGTAAATACTTTTAAGGAAGGCTTAATACACTGCTCATTGTTTCCTACTGACCATTCCATGGATCACCATCTGGGGTTATCATGCACAGCTTTCTCTTGCCCTGCCAGAACCTGTAAACTCACTGACCTGAAGAAACCCTATGCTCCTGCACTACCTTTGCTAAGCCTTCCCACCCGCACACTGCACTGGTTGCCACTATACTCTACACCACTCTGCTCTGTACTAGTGCATTCTGCATCAATACACTCTATTCTACTGCACTGTATGCCACTCTACCTTGCCCAATGCCACTCTGTGCAACTGTACTCTACACCAGTGCACTCTAAACAACTGCACTGTGTGCCACTGCCCTTTACTCTGAACCACTGTACTCTATGCCACTGTTCTCTGTACCACTCTACACCACTGTACGGACACTCTACTCAGCAACTCTGCACTCTACACCACTCTACTCTATGCCACTGAACGCTAGGGACTATACTCTACTCTACACCACTCTACAATACTCCTCTCTGCACCACTCTACACCACTGCACTCTATGCCACATGAGTCTACTCTGCACTCTGACACTGCACCACTCTGCATTACTGCAGTCTCTGCTACTTCACTGCACTCTATGTAACTCTACCCCATGCCACTGCACTCTGCGCCAATGCACTCTAAACAAATGCACTGTACTCCACTGCCCTCTACTCTGTACCACTGTACTCTACGCCACTCTGTGCCACCCTACATCACTGCACTGACACTCTACTCTACAGCGTTGCACTCTCCACCACTATACTATACACCAATCTACTATGTACTACTGCATTCTATGCCACTGCATTCCACTCTACAGCACTATACTCTACACTACGCCACTGCACTCCCTGCAACGCAAGTCTACTCTGCAATCTATGCCACTGTACTACTCTACACTACTGCTCTCTCTGCCACTCTATTGTATGCCACTCTACTCCACTCACTCTATGCCACTCTACTCTGTCCCACGCCACTCCATGCCACTGCACTCTAAACCACTGCACTCTACGCTAACGCACTCTAAACAACTGCACTGTACCCCACTGCACTGTACTTTGCACCACTGGGCTCTACGCCACTGCTCCTATGCCACTCTACTCCACTCCACACAACTATGCCACTAAGCCATGCTGAACAGCAGCTACTCTGGTGTATAACATGGCTAATGGCTAAAACACATTAGCAAAGACAATAACTCTTTCGTAGACGAGACCTGTTGGCTTTGCCAATGTTTGTTAGTACTATGAGGTACCGAGGTCGCTGAAAGAACCGTGAAAAATACAATTACATCATAATAAAAGCTGCTACAAAATGTGCAAATACATGGTTAAATAAAAAAAGCACTTCTCAAATACAGATTTGAATAATATACAGTTTATACCTAGTACTAAAAAATATTATAACACTCCATTAAAACCACACACTCCACAGCTCACCTTGGAACACCATTACAATACCTCTCTGAAAGAAATATCTTTGCCACCATAAAACTTCAAGTGACTCCTTTTAGCAAAGTCAATGCAGGTTTTCAAGCCCCTTTGCATTTGCAGATTTACCAGTTATGCACATTTTCATGTCTTTAGGTAAGGAGACCCCCTGGCAAGAGGGTCTGATTCTTATCTGTCTGCCCCTCTCTCCCTGAGAGCACACGAGACTCCCTGCCTTTGAAACCTGCTGGGGAAACTAATCAGCCCATAATTTCTCTCTACCTTCCCTTGTCCATTTGGTGAAAGGCTAAAATTACGGACAAATGCCGTCCGTTAAGCCTTTCATCACGGACAACGGACGGCAGGGCGAAATTACGGACAGTCCGTGAAATTAACGGACGGGTGGTCACCCTATGTGGGGTGTGTGTGTAGGGCCAGCCCTCACCGTGTGGCTGGTGAAACACTAGAACGTGTCCAGAAGGACACTACACCCCACTCGCCCTCCTTCCTCTGTCCATTGTGTTGTTTATACCCCTTCTAATCATCAATTGCTCTCCAGTGTTATCTCCAACGGGCGCACACCATGAAACCAGTTTGTTGTTTATTTTAGTATTGTGTTCTGTCAAAGTGCATGTTTTTGCAGACCCTCCCTACCGCTCCCTGTACCTATCACGCCGTCCTTGTTTAATTTCTACATCGTTTCTTGTGGGTGTCAGTGCAGAAAGGCTTCCCCCACAGGAAAGCTTGTCTTTTTGGCTCATCTTGTCAAATTGTAGAAGTCAAGCCCCTTGACTTCCTGTTGTCATTGTTCAGTGAAACAGCTGCATTCTTTATCCATTCCCCTCTTTCGTCCCCCAGCCCTATCATTCGCCTCACACTGTCGCTTCAGAGCAGTATGCAGAAAGGTAAGAAATTGAACCTTTGCATATAATGCAATTAGCACTGTTTGTTTTGAGCATGTTTCATTCGCATGTGAGGCAGATTGTGAGAGACTTGTTTGACGCCACCTTTTTATTTGTCAGTTCAAGAGCACTACTGGGCAAAGATGGAACATTTTGCTGAAACTATTTTCAAAATGTGTGTGCCTCGTCATAAAGCGCTTCAATACCTGGTCAGGAGTAGGAAGCACCATGTAAATCGAATTACAATGCAACACAATGGGATTGATAAACAACACAACAAGTTTAACACCCAAAATATAAACCAATCCTAACAGCGCTCAAATTACTGTTGGGTGAAGGTGAAGGTGGGGTACAACAGCGGTCCCTTAAGCCCCCCACCTCTTTACCTCAAGAGTTGTTGCTCCTGCTGTGCTGTGATATTTGGAATGAAAAACAAGGATGATCTTAAATTGTAAATGGCATTGTGCAACGCTTTAAAATGTTTTGTAAAACTTTCTATAATGAATTATCCACTGACTTGAGGAGGGAAGAAGATGTGGCATAACAGCCAGAGTTGCAGACTTTGTTGTTGGGGAACCACATTCTCATCTTGGTGTTGACTCAACAGCTTGTGTTTCTGGGCAAATCATGATAGTGAGCTATACAAATCTGCAAAACATCACATACATACATACATACACACACACACACACACACACACACACACACACACACACACACACACACACACACACACACACACACACACCACACACCACACACCACACACCACACACCACACACCACACACACACACACCACACACACTAACACAGCCATTTACACGTAGATGGACATATACATGCATACGTACACATAATGACACATGTAACATACACACAAAGAAAGACATACTACTTTATACATAGAGAAACAGCAAACTACGAGATGGACACACTTTTTTTGTTTACATCTTATTATTACATTATCTTTAAGTTCAAGAAAACATTAACCAATACATTCATTGCATTTATCCTTCACATACACTAGATCACATTCAATATTCTAAATCGAACAGAACGTCCACTATTCCTGGCAAAAAATATATTAATAATACAAACAATAGGAAAATTGGTCAGTACTATGCATATAAAGTATCAAACTGTAGTGCAACCTACAACAAAACCAGAACCCTTTATGATTCCTTAATCAATGAGAAAACATAAATTAAAAATGTAAATGAAAAACATGTTACAGTGCTGGTATGAAAGATGTTTTTTTATTTAATTAATGTTTGGGGTGCTTTTTTATAGTGCCAACATCACCTGAAAGGACGGGAGCGCTTTATATTATCACCAGTTACCTCATGCAACCACACAGGTAACTCATTGCCTCCGCATTTAAACCTGCTTCTCAATTTTATTTTAGGGACAGTTTTATTTGGCACCAACATCATCTGAAGGTACAGGAGTGCTTTATATCACCACTAGTTAGTGCACAATGTATTGCCTTTCTCAATAAACAAGTCATAACACCTTTACATAGTTCCATTAACTTATATTGTACAACTGCTGACCAAGCTAAAACTTACAAAAGAGAACAACTTGTTATTAATCAATACGCAAAAGCCATTGCACTTGCCTTGGCTTGTTTACATTCAGTTGTACCCTTCCGCAGGCGCGTTTCTGATTGGCTCACATAAAGCTAGCTTTCATTGTCTACAGCTATCGCAGACTTGAGCACGGTAATTCAGCCCCGATTGGCCAAACCATCGACATCAGTAATTTCGTGATCTTAAAGTCAATAGTTTAGAGGGTATTGAAGTCTCAAAGCGCCTTGTGCTAATAGGTAAGGGGAGCGCGGCTAATTGAGTTCTTGTCGTAGTAATTCTGTGGGTTCCATTACTGCCTCCCATTGCCATTTATCATTATGCATTTAATTTCGTATCATTTCTTTTTAAAAAGCTCTAAAGTCTTCCAATAAGGCAGATGAGTAACCCTTGTCAAAATCATAAATCACGGGTTTGTGCGAAATGTATTTCAGGAAATAACTCAGTGACAGCTGTTTTTAGTTAAAAAGGTCATTTATTAGGACAGGGTTGCATAAGCAAAATAACCTTAACTTTTTAACGTAAACCGTAACTTTAAATAACGCCCTCCTTTTAACATCTCCTCGCTCATCCTTCCCCTTCAAACCCTTATTTCGTTTCCATTCCCCTACGCACTCCCCTTTTCCTTTCATGCCCCATTTGGTTCGTGCGTACCACCACTCAGAGCCTTCACCTGCTTGTTTATTCCCTGGAAGGGTGGCCAAGCCCGCATCTGACTCACCACCCTCCCCCATCTACTGCTCGCTCTCTCCTGCAACCTGCCCTAACTGACAACTACCCTCCCCCTTTGCCATTCGCCTCTAACTTCCATCCTTTCAAACTCTTCTTCTACTTGCCGGGTGGGTGGGAGGCCAAACTAACCGCGCGATGGGTCAGCGCGGAAAGAGACCGGTCCCTCCACCCCCAACCCCTTTTATTCCCACTCCCTAAACCCACCCCCACTTACTTTCCCTCCAATCCCCTGTCCCGCCGTCACTTCCTTTCCCTGAACCGGCCCGCGGGAAGACTAGAGCGTTGCTCTTGCTTCCCGCAGGCCCCTTCATCGGGAAATAACTCAGTGACAGCTGTTTTTAGTGTAAAAGGTCATTTATTAGGACAGGGTTGCATAAGCAAAATAACCTTAACTTTTTAACGTAAACCGTAACTTTAAATAACGCCCTCCCTTTAACATCTCCTCGCTCATCTTTCCCCTTCAAACCCTTATTTCGTTTCTATTCCCCTACGCACTCCCCTTTTCCTTTCATGCCCCATTTGGTTCGTGCGTACCCCCACTCAGAGCCTTCACCTGCTTGTTTATTCCCTGGAAGCGTGGCCAAGCCCGCATCTGACTCACCACCCTCCCCCATCTACTGCCAACCAGCACAAACCCATTTGGCGTTTTGCTGCCCCCCCCCCAACCTCCTGACCACGCTACTGCAACAAGTACTTCTCATTTCTTGTTTGTGATCCACAAGTTCTCTCCCCACAACTCCTCAACCAGTAGTCTCAGATCTGTCAGATAATACGCATTTCCTAGTGTGGACAGGTGAACACCATCGTCCCTGAATAATGCTACCTCTTGCTCTGTAATGTTCTCATGCTTCAGTATTTTTATCCCCTGAGCCCAGCAGAACACCCTCATCACTCTGTTAAGTTTCCTTCGAGCCCGTTCCATGGCTCCATACTTTACTGCCCCTCTCCACACTCTACGGGGAACAAACTCTGTCCACACCAAGCATGTACCATGCAGTTTTTGCTTGAGAATCTCCAAGTCCCTCTGCATGTGCTACAGTAGCGTGAGTCCTGATAATTTTACCAGATCATTCTCTCCCAAATGGATGATCAACAAATCCGGACATCCCCAGTTCGATAAGTTAGTAGTGATGAAAGGAAGCAGGTTACCCCACCGCATGCCGCTCTTTCCCCACCATAGCACCTCGTGCCGCCTGCTGGATAGTCCCAGGGCCCGACCATATATCTGCTGCTCCGCGAACTTCGCTGCCCAATGTACAAATGAATGGCCGACCAGCCATGTCACCGCCTTGCCCTGCGATGGACCAAACGCATCTCCTGCAATGGAAAAATAACTGTAACATGTGTTTTGAATATCACCCCCCCCCACCAAAGAACCTTGAAGCTGTCCCTCCTCACATCTCATGGTCTAACGTATCGTTCACAACTCCTTGATCTCCAGCAGCCTATCGCCCTAATCTTTGCCCAGTCCCAACCCAAATGCGCTGCGGCCGTGGCTGCCCCAATTCTAAACTAATGTGTGCCAAAATCCTTCGCCCGGCAGCCCACACGTCCCAACGCCATCCTCAATACTCGCAAAAACTGAAAACTGGTGAGCTTGGAACCTGACCTGTGTGTGAAAACCCCGGCTTCTTTGTTCGACATGTCTGAAGATTGCAACTTGCACCATTCCGGAACTGGGCAAGCCAACACGTTGCCCCCCTTCTCTAACCATACCCACATTCCCCTACCTAGTTGATCGGTTTTTGATCGTCTAAGCCAGATCCCCAAACGGCCGCCGTGCACGCACTCATCCTTGTAGCGTACCCCCACCGCTGTCCCCACCCCCAGCAACTCTGACACTCGGAAAGCTCCAAAAAACATCCACACCATGCATAATCGAAAAAGTGCAACTCGTATTCGTCTGCGCAACATACCGGCAGTACATGTAACAACTCCAATAATAAATCAAAATCAATGGGTTCCCTGGCCGCTCTACCCTCTACCGATCTAATTCTGCCCCACCCTTTTAACATCCTTCCCAGCAGGTCGTTTCTTGCCGGGTCGTGATCAAAAAACAATTTTCCATAAAACGATACCCCTGCCAATTTACCCCCGATAGTGGCTGCTGACAGACCTTTCTGAATCATGTACAGCACAAAGCGCAACGCCCGATGCTCTAGCTGTTTTTTGCTCTGTCCCCAAAAACTTCCTGCAAACCGCTCAAAAAACTGAAAATCCAACCAAGCCAGCCGCTAACTTCGCCGAGTAGATTCCGCTAAAGACATCTCCACCAGCCCTGTGATCATCATGCCCCCCATTCCCAAATGTCTGCCGGGACCAATGTCTTGGTCTGCTCTGCACCTGGCGCCAGGTTGCGGAAACGCTGCCACTGTGAACGAGACAGGGAATCTGCAATCTCGTTGAAAACTCCTGGTATATGTACAGCTTTAAAGATCACATTCAGAGATAAGCACTGCAACATAAATCGGCGCAACAAGCGCAACACCCTCAAATCCCTCGCCTTCTGTCTGTTCACCAGCTCGACGACCGCCATTTTGTTGATTCTGAATAAAACTGCCCTGTTTGCCAACTCCTGTCCCCATACTGCCATGGCCACCAGGAGGGGAAAAAATTCCAGGAAAGCAATACTTCTTCCCTGTTGGAACCATAGTGTTGGCCACGCCTCCGCGCACCACCTGCCATCCCAGAAAATCCCAAAACCATGTGCTCCTGCCGCATCTGAAAAAATCTGCACCTGCCACACTGTCTCTTCCTCACAGAACCACATAGATACCCCATTGAATTGTTTCAGAAATGCTTCCCACACCCTCACATCCTCTCTAGGTCCCGTCGACACTCTTATTCTGTGGTGTGGCAAAACCGCGCCTGACATGGATAAACCCAATCGCCTGCAGAAAGTCCTCCCCCCGACTACCCTACAAGCAAAATTGAGATACCCCAACAGCTTCTGGGCTGTTCGCAAATCGATTTTCCGTGCCTTCTTCACTAGACCCAAGAAAACCAGTATCTCTGCTACTTTTTGCGCTGGTAATCTGGCCGTCATTGTATTGGAGTCTAACTCGATACCCAGAAAAGTTAGCACCGCTGCGGGGCCTTCACTTTTTTCGGGTGCCAAAGGCACTCCCATCTGTTGTGCCACCTCCTGAAAGATTGTCAGGGCCTTCCGACATTCTCCTGAATCCTTCTTCCCTACAAACAGGAAATCATCCAAATAATGGGTCACCGCATAATGCCCACTAATCTTGACAAACACCCACTGCATGAAAGTGCTAAAGGCTTCGAACAAGGCGCATCAAATTGCGCAACCCATGGGAAGGACCCTGTCCACATAGATTGCCCCTTCAAACTGCATCCCCAGCAAATCAAAATCCCCCGGGTGTATTGGTAACAGCCTGAAGGCAGATTGTATGTCGCATTTTGCCAGTTCTGCCCCATCGCCACACACCCTGACCAATTTAATAGCATCATCCACAGATGCGTACTCCACTCTGGTATCTTCTGCCGCAATGAAATCGTTAACCGATGTGCCCTCCGGCCATGATAGGTGATGAATCAACCTGAACTCACCCGGGGCCTTCTTCGGCACGACTCCCACTGGGGAGATCATCAAATTCTGACTAGGCCACTCATATAATGGGCCCGCAATTCTGCCCAATGACAGCTCCTTGTCCAGTTTTTTTCCTAACCACTTGAGGTAGTTCCTTCACAGACCGCAAATTGTCTGCCCAGCGCCACCCCCGCGGGCCTTGGTAGCTGACCCTGAAACCCTCCTGAAAACCTACCGCTAAATTGAACGCGGCTGCCTCATCCGGGTATCTGTGCAGCCATGGTGAGATAAAGTCTAACCTAACTGGTGTAGGCCCCCTTTGGAGCAGGAGCGCCCTGAGTCCCTCTGCTTTTTGAAGCCCTCCATTGCTCGGAGGGGCTGGAAAGTGAAAAACATTGTTTGACCGGGTGACGGCCCCCGCACTTGAAGCAGTCATGTTTAAACTTACAAGGATGTCTGGAGCAGAAACCCTTGTTGAAATTCCAGCACGCTCCTGTCGTGCTAGGCATTGTTCTCTGTCCCATGCCCGCCCCCCCGGAGCGGGACGTGCCTGAAATGGCTTATAGATCACCGGTAAACCACTAGCTGTATGGGTTGATGCCGTGGATTGCGACGACACCATCCATTGCATCCATAATTCTGGGTCTACATCCCCCCATAGCTTATCTGGGTTGATGCTCACTCGGGCTCTGAACTCTTCGTCGTAGCTCAGCCAGGCAAAACCCCCAAAATGCGTCTGTGCTTTCCTAATAATGTCCATGTATTTAAATAGCGCTATCGCTCTGTCAGGGTATTTCTCACAATAAATGCTCGCAAAAATCAAAAAGGCTGATGTCCAACTATCCATATTGATTGGCACCCTCGGCCTACGGGCCAACTCCCACTCCTCTTCTTTAGACCCTTCCTTGGCTTGTATGTCCCTATGTAATAGCTTAAAAACGTCCACATACTCGTGTCTCCATATTCTGGCCTTTGTTTTCTCTGCTACGTGTGAGCCCAAAGGCATAGCCAGGCCCATATAGGGTAGCCTCTTCTTGTGATCTCCCCCTTCCTTCTCATTTATGCCTGACTTCTCTCCTGTTGCCTTGTTCCCACCCTCGCCCTCGGTCGTAGCTCTGCCTTGTAGCTCTGTGCGTTTCTCCCCGCCCTGCTTATCTTTCGCTGGTACTGGGTCAAGTATCGAACCATCACCTACCCACACGGACTTGCAAATCGGAGCGTCATCCCCTTTAGCGCCATCCCCCCAGACCGACCACCATTGCCCTTTATCTCTTCCTTGTGTAGTCACAGGCCGTGAAACCTTCCGGGCCCCTCGGCCCCGTGATTGATCTTGCCTCCTTTCTTGTGGACCACTGCTGTAGTCCCGTTCCTGAAAAATAGAAGCGGAGAGGGGGGTTGCGACGATCCTGCGTCCTCTTCCCCTCCCCCTTAAGCTGTGTATCTCTGTCTCCCTGATCTCCCCTTCTTCCCATTCCTCCAGTTCCTCTTCGTGGTCTAGTTCCAGCACATCATCCTCGCACACATCCATCTGTTTTCCATCATTCCCACTCATCATCATATAGTTAGCAGAGTTATCATCATGACACTCATGGCGTCCGCCACCTCTGTGTTGTCCCCGATCCTGCGTAGTAGAGAAGGCCGCCAGAGACCCCTCTAGCGCTTCAGACCAACGTGCAGGGTCCGTGTTGCGCCCCGTTGGTATCGCCTTCTTTCTGCCAACCTCTTGCATTGGCATTGACCTTCCGCGCCCAGCGTGGCCGTATGCGTCACTGGTACCCACCGCGCTGCCTAAACCACTGTCTATCCCCATTTCCTGACACCTGCCGCTCGGGATCCATACCCAACTACCCTTTCTGACTTCTTGTGGCGTGGTTCCTGTGTTGCCTACGCTATCTGCTGGTCTCTTCAGCTGCCGGCCGTATGGCACGGACATATCCCGCTCCAAGCACAATTGGGCCCACCTGTCCTCCGTTTCTGCCACTATGCGGCGTTGTTCCTTAATCCTGGCCTCTAGGTCCCAAACCTCATTCGCATCTAGACTGCCTGACCAGGGGCCGGGGGGCGTGGTCTCCCCTCCCGGCCATTGGGCCTCTTTGGGCTGCCCCTTACTGGCCCTGCCCTTGCCCGACCCGCCCGTGTGTCTGGGCCCCTTGCCTTTCATTTTTGTGTTATTGTTGGCCCCAGCCGGGTAGGCCCTGCCCCTGGGCAAGGACAGGTCCATGGGCGTGGGATCAATGGTGGGGGCGGGACGCTCGCGCACTAACTCTTCCTGAGCGGGGGCCCCTGTCGCTAAAACCTGGTCCTGTTTTAACTCTGTGCCCCCCACCTGGTGAGCTGGTGCTGTGCCCTCGTCTGATGGGCCTGGCTCGACCGCTGGGCCTTCCCCGTCTCCTAATTGGCTGGTGGGGGAGGTTGCGCCATGCGCCCGATCCACCGCCGCTTTTTTGGGTTTCTTGGGCCTCTCCCGGGATGTGCACGCAGCTACTGCCACCGCTACTCCCCTGGACGCGGCCCGCGTCGGCCGTACCATCCCCACCCAGGCCTATTCCAAAACCCCAGGCCTGAGGAGGTCAGCCCAGCCTGCTTCACCAAGAACGCGAAGCGCGGCTTGTACCGCTTCCGCGTCGTGGCTGGCTGCCATGGCGCCGGGGCGGAGACTCTTTTTTTTTTTTGGAACAAAAATTCTACCTGCCAAAAACCACACAGCTGCGGTCCACAAAGTGGCCGGGGCGGACTGTGGGGACCTTGCGTAACCTGGTCCCCTCCCTGTGGCCCTGCCCTGGGGGGGGCAGAGGGGTACTGCTGTGCTTGCTAGCAAAATATATATATTTTTTTTGTACTTGTTGTTAAGACAAGGACAAAAGCTCTTTATTAAAATTTTTATTAAAATGTGTTTTTTTTTTTTTTACGGGGCAGGGGGGGCACTAGCCTGCCTCTTGGGCCCTCACCTGGGCCCTGCCGGCCGATGGCCCTGTCCCCCACGCGGGGTGGCCATTTTGCGCCGAATGTGCCTATCTCGTATTCTCTTTTTTTTATTTTTTATAAACCAGCGCGATAGGGGAGAGCGCAAACCGATCCCCTGCAGTCCCTGGCTCCAGCGGTTGTTACCGGTTGCCGAAGCAACTGCTTGAGGCCGCGGAGCAGCGGGTGCGGCCTGGCCGACTGCCAAAGGCACGTGTGCTATTTGGCAAGGGAAGCGGCCACCCGCGGAGGAGCGCGTTGCCGCCTCCTGTTTATGAGGGCCCGCGCGGAAGAGCGCGCGCACAGCCCCGGTTACAGCCAACCAAATTTACCAAAAAGGCACCCTTAACCGGCCTCGCGCCCCACAAACCCGCCCAAAGCCCCACACTACCTTATTAGATCGCGACCAGCACCCCCAGGGACCGGCCAAACTAACCGCGCGATGGGTCAGCGCGGAAAGAGGCCAGTCCCTCCACCCCCAAACCCTTTTATTCCCACCCCCTAAACCCACCCCCACTTACTTTCCCTCTAATCCTCTGTCCCGCCGTCACTTCCTTTCCCGAAACCGGCCCGCGGGAAGACTAGAGCATTGCTCTTGCTTCCCGCGGGCCCCTTCATAAAGGTGACAAAAATCGGAGACAATCCTTATCCAAAAATCACAGCGTCAGTACGCAGGTCGCTGCTCCCACCTTGTGGTCACTTTTAGAGTTGAATCTGTTGTACACAACACTAGCCATACGTTTTTGATGCCACATTTCGACAAAAGAATAAGCAAGCAAATGGAAGACAATAGGTGTACACTAGAAACTTTAAACTGATATGTCTCACATTTTCTTAAAACAGACCAATGAATCCGTAGAACAATAACATGTTACAAGAGAAGTGAGACACAGTCAAGAAGACTATACAAGTAGAAAATAACGTAAAATAATCAACGTCTGTGATTTGGTAGATTTTATAAAAGAAATACAAAACTGTTCTAAAGGTCTTAAGCGCTAAGGCGTTAATTTGAATGTGATGAAAGAGGCTTTTGTCTACATCAAAGAGAGTACCATAGATGCAGATCCTTGGTCTAGTAATGATAATGAGCAAGATGAAATTTTGCTTCTGTTTTGAAAAAAAACAAGATTCATTGAATGCTGAAAACTAGAGCAATACATTAACACAGAAATCACGTTTCAAGATTTATTAAAGGAAAACATTTTTTTTTAAATGGAAAGGAAAATACATGCCTATCAGATAATGAGCAAGAAAGAAAGAAACAAGAAAACTGCAAGAATAATTAGTGAAGGGGCGGATGATTTTTCTTGCCAGATCGCTGACAATAATATCGTCTTATAATACCGAGTTATTTTTGAAAAAAGAATAGGCGGAGGTGAGGAAAGACGGTGGTGAGCTGATTCAGCTCGGTGCAGGGCTTGGGACTACCTTCAGGAGAAGGTTTGTGACAGACCCTGTGATGTGACCTTGAAAGTACTCAGGCGTGGGGTGGTACATTTAGCAGTGCGTTCAGACATTTGACATTTACCCCCACACTATTGTTTTCTTTCCACATTCCTCTCTTCTGGTATTACCGTTGCACGGACAGGAGGGTTTGATTGCTATGTACAAGGGGAAGGAGTAAAGCTTGTAACAGCTTTCTTCAACTGATGACCCACCTTGCTAGTGATGACGACAGGCTCCACTACCTTTGTCTATCCTGTTATGACAGCAAGTCAACCATGGTGCTGTATTCTGTATCATCGAAGTATACAAGAAAGAAATGGATGGAATGCTGGAATTAATCTCAGCCACTGGTAAGTGCTTGAGGTCGCATCCCAGTCCATTGTTATTTTGCACACCACACTACCTCAATTTGGACCCATCCATCTATAAATCAGTCTTGACCCTGCTCTAGTGGGAACAATCCAGACCAAACTGCGAGACCAGGTCCTCCCTGAACTAGAACGCAAGCAACCCATTACCAGTTTCACCCTTATTAAGGCCCAACAGCCAGGAATAGATTGGTTCCAGTGGCACAGTGTGCACAGGACCCACAACTGGCCATACCTGTGTCACTGTACAAAAAAGTGATGGGTGGATTATTTGAATTTTTCTCAGCCACTGCTAATTACTTTTGCATGCTTCACTTTTTGCACACTTCGTTCTCTACCATGTCGGCCGTGGGCTGAGGGTGATTTATCACTCGCCTTCAGAGAACTGCAGGAGTCTGTTGAGACCCTTGGACTGTGACAATTGGTACAGGGCTACACTAATTTTGTGGAGATATCCTGGATCTTATTTCTGCCCCAGAGGATTTGATTGTTGTGGATAATATTGTCTCCAAGTGTTGGACTGACCATTCACTGATAGACATCCATATTAATATCATGAAGCCAAATATCCATAACACAAAATTTACTTGGGTGACACGGGGAATGGTTTGGCAAAAATGAACTAGATCCAAGGCAGGAAAATATTTGACCTACAGAATATTTTTGACTACAAGAAAATAGTAGATGATAACTATGCAGCTATGAAGAATTGTATTGGCAAGATAGTAGACAGAAAAATCCCTTTAACAAATCTGAAAACCCAGAGCAGATCTTCTGCTCTGTGGTATAATATTGCATTAAAAGCGCTGAAGCAAAACTGTAAGAAGCTAGAATGATTATTGCATAAATCCTATTCAGAGAAGGCTAAAATGTGCTTAAAAACTGCAGCTAATAATTATAAGAAGGAGGTTGGACTGGCAAAGTCCAATTATTATGCAAATACAGTTCTTGAAGCCCCCAACAGTGCTGCAAAGGTCTTTGAGCTCATGCAGCAGTTGACTAATCCCGAATGTTTGAAGCAGGCAGTTGAACCTACGAAGGCGCCATGTGATAATCTTGCAGAGTTTTTTGACAGCAAATAAAAAAAGTAATTGATGATATAGGGACTATATCCACTACAACAAGTCATGATCCCTCTAAGACACCCACCAACAATATTAGCAAAGCTAGAATTTTTCAAACGTTTGACCAATTAACATTTTAGAGTCCTAGCACGGTCCACCAAGTCTGGGTCACCCTTAGATCAACTACCTTGTAGAATCTGGAAGAATCTTGCAGACAAATTGTTTCCCCCTTTACAGAAAGCCTACAATCAATATGTAGGATCTGCCATGGTTCCTTGTGCATGGAAACAGGCTGTTGTTACCCCTCCACTCAAAAAACCCTCTGTGAAGCCCCGGATACTCATCAACTATAGGCCTATATCTTTGCTGCCATTTCCAATAAAATTCAGGAAGGTTTTGTGAGCAAGAAGCTATCCTGCCATTTGGAGAACAAAACCTCCTGGAGGAGGAACAGTTTGGGTTCCGACCAGGTCATGGGACAGAGTTGGCTCTGTTCCTGGCTATGGGCGAGCTCCAGATGAGGGTGGACAGTGGATAGTCAGTGGTGCTGATAATGCTTAATGTGTCCCCACTTTTGATACGGTGAATCACAAGATTGTATTAGCTAGACTGGCCAAGATTGGAATCTGCGGCGGCAGTTGTCTGGATGAGTTTCTACTTGTCAGACCATTCCCAAGTGGTCTCAATGTGTCCTTACCGCTCTGACTTTAAATCTATAGAGCATGGTGTTCTACAAGGTTTGGCTCCTAATCCAATTCTTTTTAACATATATATGATACCATTGGTAACACTCATAAAGTCACACAACATCTCGCTGGTCAGCCACGCAAATGATACCCAACTGATTCTGTCCATTGATAGTAATACCAGGGTGCCCTGAATGCATTCCATAATTGTATTAGTGATATTGTGAAATGGCCTGATTGCAACTCTTCAAAGTTTAACGGGGTCAAAACAGAATTTCTATGTTGTTCAGCTAAAAAAAATCCCCATGACTCTCCCATTGAAATTCTGGCCTCTGTCCAAGGAACCCAAAGTGGAAAAACCAGAGAAGGTCTGCAATTTAGGAGTTATTTTCGACAACAAGCTTAGTCTATGTCAGCATGTCTCCAAGGATTAAGAACAATTCTACTGATGTTACCATCACATGATAAGTCGTTGATTGTGAGAAGCATGATTCTTAGCAGGCTTGACTTTTGAAACACACTGTTACTCGGTGCACCTGAATTCTTACTAAAAAGACTGCAGCAAGTTCAAGTCTCTGCAGCAATGCTAGCTTTGAATTGGCCAAGAAGATCATCTGCCTCCAGTGCCCTGAGATAACTGCATTGGCTCCCCTTTAGGCAAAGGGAAAATTTACAAATCCATGTGCATTGTTTTTAAAACACTGCAGAGCACAGGCGCTATACCTTCACAAAAAGAAACACAAAATATGTCCCTGGAAGGTGCCTTCAGTGGGTATTGGCAATCTAGTCTATGTGCTAAATTCAGCAAGAAATGACAGTGCGGACGGGCTTTTTTGATCAAAGCAGCCCAACTTTGGAATAAGCTTCCAGCCAGCCTAAGGGCCTCCATTGATTTTCTTCAGCTTAGGAATGCCCTAAAAACTTGTCTCTTCCCAGCCTTCCTCTAGTTTTTTCCTGACGCCTGGCCCCCTCATTGTGTTATAACATGAAAGCAGTGAAAATGTGCCTTATTCAAGCTCCTCATCTCCAGGATACCTGTTAGATGTTCATGCGCTTAATACATGTTTTAAATAAATAAATACATAAATAAAAAGTATTTGTTTTTCTAAAATGCAAAGAATGGTTGCTATTTGGTGCAATTCTGACTTTTCAAACGTACTGCACTTAAAGGTTTTGGTAGGAGGTAAGAGTCAATTGTTATCTGCTTTGATTGACACTAACGAGTACATAAAGAATTTTACAATATTAGTGAGATAATGTAATCAAACACATTTCTGTATTACTATATATGGAAATCAAACCAGAGATAATTAAAAAGTGTATGCGATAAAATCACAATTGGTAGAACCACTTCATTATATTTTTCATGCAATATATTCTCAGAGTAGACAGTTGAAATTGTATCCCAGTTCTACAATAAGTAATGATGGTCCCGCAGGCTGGGAAATTGATTTGACTGACAAGAGGACTTGGAAGGGTTTATAAAGTGGCTCGAAATATTTATTATGTCTTTTGAAGGTAAATAAAGATAACTTTACTTGTGCTATGTATTGAACACAGTTTTTCCTTGCTTTAAATCATGTTTAATATACCTCAAAGGAAATATCTTAAATGGTGGGTCACAGCATGCATATTTATCCGAGATGTAAGTTGGAAAAAACAAATGATTTTCATACGATTTGAGAATGTCTCCAGCTGACGCAATTTTTGCTGTATATTACTGACTTCTTAAAAATATCCATGAAGAACATTTACAGTTTGTATGTTAGGTTTAGTTCAATTGGCATCACGAGTTACCAAAATATAGACAATGCTTATACATAAGAGTGTTCATATAATGGTGGCCAGAAACTGGAAAGCGCCACAAGCTCGATTGATCACAATATAGCTGAGAGAAGTTCGCCAAGTGATTTTTATTAGGGTTTTTGGAATAAGCCGAGCGGACACAAGTTTGGCCCGACATTACTATTTTTTTTAAAGGAAACATGTGAGGCACACTTAGAGCATCTATGTTAGGTCTGGGCTTTCAATTTCATCAAGAGTCAGGAATAACGTCTGTTTGACAATGCTTCTAATTAAGATTTTTTGAATAATGGTGGGCAGAAACTGAAAGGCACCAAAACCTCCCTAGGTCACAATATGGCCGAGAGTATTATGTAAAATGGCTTCTAAGGAGTGGGCCTCATAATAGTGAAAAGGCTGAAACTTTGAATATCAATAAAAAAGTAGTAGAGGAAGAACTTATTAATGGCTCAAAGGGCACGCTATAAAGCCAACGTATACAGAGCATTAGGTAAAGGGATCATATACATCCTTAGGTGGGTGAATGGGCACTTTCTTTTTCTTTAGTTCAAGTTAACTGCCATAGAACTGGTTAATATGTATAACCTATGGAATCAGGAAAAATACAGTAAAAACATGTATTTTTACTAAATGGGCAATAAGAATGTCTCATTATGAAGAATTACTTTTTTCTCACAAATTCCCATGATTATAATATATTTAGTAAGGGCATGTTATTGCATTTCCAGTTCCGGGGCCACACGTGTCCTATATACATGTACATTTTATCGCAAACCTTGTATGACGATTTTTATCAAAATGGCGGTCTGTAAAAAGAGAATAAGAGGAACCACCACATTTTCTCAGTTTCTCCTATCACGGAAGATTGAAACTATGAACATTTGTGTAAGAAAGGTGTGATTCTTGAACTAACAGAGATTTTCGAAATGGCCAGCATGAGTAAAGCAATTGGGGCCAGATGTAGCAAAAATAAAAATTGAGACTCGCATTTTGCGAGTTGATGCGACTCGCAAAATGCGAGTCGCAAATTGGAATGCCAGAAAAAAAAGCGAACCGATTTTGCGACTCGCAGCCGGACTCGCAACGCTGTGTGCGAGTCCGCAGTTTGCGAGGTCGCTGTTTGCGAGTGTGCAAAAAACGAACTCGCAATTAGCGAGTGGGTGTCGCAAATTGCGAATACCTTCAAAATTGCTTGCAGATGCAGCAGAACACTCCAGGAAGCATACCAGAACCCTGGAAGCACTTCCTGGCACATGATGATGACATCACAGCCAGGAAGTTAACAAATACTCCTGGGAGGAGGGCGCAACAGTCAGCAGTGTCTCTGCCACTCACAGTAGGGTGCTGAGGAGTGGTAGGCACAGCACCATGGACGCAGCAGGGACCAGCCAGGCTGGCAGGAGGGGCAGGAGATCATAGATAACAGCCAGGACAGATTCATGTGGCACATGGCGTTAATGTGCCACATGACTGGTTGGCATTTTCCTGCCCATGGACAATTTCAACTTGTATATAGTTTCTTCATGACATTAATAAAACAGTTATTTTTGTTCCACTTAACAAATGGTTAATAGGTGAGTATGGTGGGAGTTGACACGTACCGGCCAAAATATTGCGTTGCAATTTGGTCCCGTCTCAGTCTGCCTTGATTAGCTAGACTCCTATCCCCATGATGGCGATGTGGTTGTTCTTGCTCTTCATCATCAGGATCTGGCTATGTTGTGGAGGATGGCGCATGCAACCACAATTTTGAAAGCGGTAATGGGGGTGTATTGGAGGGCGCCTCCACTGCGGTGGAGGCATCTGAATCTTGCCTTCAGCAGTCCGAAGGTGCGCTCGATCAGGTTCCTGGTCCTCTTATGCGCACTGTTGTATTGCCTCTCTGATTCAGTTCTGGGTGTTAAAAACGGAGTCATGATCCAAGGCCTGAGAGCATATGCACTGTCACCTGTTGGGCACAAAAATACACGGTTAGGAAGTCCAGATTGTCGTGCACAGTGACCTGTGTGTATGTCTGCAAGTGTCTGTGGCTCTACCTAGGAGGTAACCGTCTCCAAATTCCCCACGTTCCAGGCGTTGATGTATCCCACTATGCCTAAAAATGTATGAGTCATGGGTACTGGCAGGAAACTTAGCTACGATGTCCGTGATGACATAATGGGCATCACAAACAACCTGTATGTTGAGTGAGTGGGTACACTTCCTGTTGCGGAAAATGTGTTCCAGATTAGCAGGGGGGCATATTTGAATGTGTCCCCCATCTACACACCCTATGACATGAGGAAAGTGGGCAATGCGGTAAAAGTCCAGCTTGGTGCTGTTAATTTCTGCCTCATTCCTTGGTAAGCATATGAAGTGAGACATGTGCGTGACTAAGGCATCTAGGAATGCCCTGAGGAACCTTGACACTGCACTTTGGGATACCCCACCTGCCACGGCAATGACCCCCTGATAGCTCCCTGAGGCCAAGAGGTGCAGTGCGCATAGCACTTGCACATGCGTAGGGATGGCGCAGCCACGCAGAGTCTTGTGTTCTAGCTGTGGTTTCAGTAAATCTATTAATTCTAGAATGGCTGCGCTGCTAAGGCGGTATTTGTCATAGATCTCCTCTTCAGTTTGCTGAAAAAGAGTCTGCCTGGTTCTATATATCTTCTCCTGTCTGTGGCCCCTCCTCCTCCTCCTCTGCTGGGCTGCGTAGACTCTCCTCCTCACTGCTATCAGGTATATCTCCGCCATCTTGAGTAACCCAGATGCCTTCTGGGTCCCCTTTTATATTTTGGTAATGGTTACCACCTGCTCTGAGTTAGTGGTAAATGGGACATGCAAACTGGGCTTTTTGCGACTAGTCGCAATTTGCGAGTTGCAATTGCATAAGGTTTGCGACTCGCAAATTGCGACTTGCAATTTGCAGGTCGCAAAATGGGGTCGCAACGGATGCGACTCGCAAACGGGACCCATCGCTTTTTGCGAGTCGGAAATGGGCTTTTTGCATCCCATTTCCGATTTTGCACTGTCGCAAATTGCGAATCTGCCCGTTTGCGAGTCGCAAACGTTTGCTACATCTGGCCCCCGGTTCTTATAATATGGGCTTGAATGAGTTGTACAATATACACAACGCAGAGCCTACACTTTTACAAAATAATCTCCTCTATTTAATAGATAAATGAAAACGTTCCTGATAGTATAAAGAAAAAAACATCGTTTTAAAAAAAAAAAATGGGACACTATAAGAAATTGGTAATTTGAACAATTGGTGACTGGTCACCATTGAGACTGTCTTAAAATACATATCTCCCCATCATCTACTATGTATTTCAAATTTGTTTCTAAATTTACATGGGAGACAAACAGGGTCATGAAATGTCAAGGGAGTGCCTTGACATTTGATACTTCTACAGAAAGTTATGAATGGACCAAGTAAAAAAAAAAGCCTTTCTTGGAACTTGTTTTTATCGATATATCGAAAACTGTAGGCACACTTATAAATTAGAATATATTTAAAATGATTGAAAGGTAAAAAAACCCTAATGTATATGTTATTTCATTACAATTGTGTACACAAATTCAACTATATATTTGAAAGGCAAGAAAAATTAAACCAACCCTGAAATATTATTGAAAACTGGGGTATTGTTCTCATTACATCATCATGGATCATTTACTATGTAAACATCAAAGAGATGGCAAAGGCTCCATTCCTTTAACATAACATAGCAAATTCCTTTGCTAATGCTATTGCAGTATTCAATGAGTCACAGAAACTGGATTATTATTTTGGATGGACAAGTGTCCACTTCAAAGGATAAGGCATGCACTTGCTAGATGTCACAAAAAATACATAAATAAAATTAATAAAAGTAATTTACCAACTCCATACAGTGAATTTACCAAAGATTTGAATTATTCTGAATAAGTAACTCTGGTTAGTGCTGATTTTAGCACAAAAATATCCCTCACCTCCAAAATGAACGCAAGGATGCATGCAACAGAACCTGAATTACCAACTGCCACTACAATGGGGTGGTCCTGATGCAAGGAATGCAGCATGCTGAAGATGCTTAAGGGTGCTGGGGGTTTTCCTGTGCCCACCTCCTTGTCCATGAACATAGAGGGGCAACTTTAGCCTCTGGGATCAATGTCCCTCAAAGTCTGGTTGGAGTACACCACAAAAACAGTTGCCACTGGTCTATTTATCTCCGGTTACAGCAAAATCAGTGGTCCCTCTTAACATGCAGTAACTTCCATGCTGGGTGACCAAACTACACTCCAACAACTCTCCAGGGTCCAGCATACACAGGTGAAACATTTGAGGTTGGGACTCTGTCTTCCAGGCTGCACTTCAGTGTCGAGCGGTGATCAGGCTTCTTGGCACTAGACTCTCAACGAAGCAGGCTTCCTAGCTTTTCTGGCTCTGTGGCTTTAATGGGGGGTCAGCCAATTGACTGTTGGAGTCACCTTTTCCGTCTGGGGCTCAAGGAGGACTTTTCCTTCAGAGAGACCCCACAATCCTTTTTTTGCTAGCCCAAGATGCAGCAGGTGCCATTGGTGTAGTCTTTCTTTGCTGGGTCCAGAGAACAGCAGGGCAGTCCTTTTTCCGTGCCAAGGGTGCCACTTTTATGCCTCATACTAGCCAATGGGCTACCTGGTCTCCTCCCACCTGATGACAACTTAATGCAAAGTGTGGCATCTAGCTAACCCAGAATGCCCTATTCTGCCAACTGATAAGTGTGGAACTCTGTAGCCCAACCCAGAGATGTGGCTACCTTGAGGCTAGATGGCCACAGATAACAGCTTCTCCCTCTCTGCCCGAGATGTTTCCTGAAACAAAAGAGCAGCCACTCATGTGCATGGTTAACATTTGCCTTTCAAAGACGGCTTCTTCTTTAAAGCTTGTCTTTTGGGCTCTCCTCCAAACTGGCTATTTGACCTGGAGGAGGTCATACTTCAGTCTATACTTTACCCCTCTTCCTGAGAGTACTTCATATCTCTCTTTAGCAGGGCTATAGGCTATTGCAACAGTAAATGGCTTGTGTGCAACAGTAAACAGCTACTGGAAGCTTTGCACTGCAAAGTGTCAAGAGTTACAAAACTTACATTTAATTTGACTTGAGCAATAAGCCATTTTTAATGCAATGATTCTTTTGATACCTTGATATACCATTTTAGTATTTCCATTCAGAGGTTAGCACTGCTGAGTTATCAGCATGTAACTCCATACTTGCCAATGGGGCTACTAGCTTTTCCACAGTAAAAGCAACAATGTGCTGTTTTGACTGTCAGGACGTGCTCTTCTTTTTATTACAATGCACCCTGCTTTTAGGGCTCAGTAGGCCTGCCTTATGGGTGAGATAAATATATTAAAAAGGAAGGTCTTGACTTTGCTATTGGTTTAAATGGTAAAGTCAAGTTAGTAGATTAAACACTGCTCTGCCAGCCAGCAATGGTAGGCCATGAGTCATGCTTTTCTTTATCACACTTGTGGTGGCACGTTAAGTGCTGCAGTTCATTAGGGACACTAACTTACAGGCCATGGGTACTCCTGGTACCATATACCAGGGACTAAACAAGTTAACTTATGCCATTTGTGGGAAAGTCAATTAGACATATACCTTTTTAAGGCTCAGAGCCCTGCCAGTGAGGACTGTTTGAAAGGACTCAGGGCACCCCCCAGAATTGAAAAGCCAGCAGCAACAGTCTTACATTTTGGAGGTGATCATGCAAAAAGTGGCATTTCCTCACAGTAGGACAGTGTACCATGGCATTTACTACTGTCCTCCCACATTTAGCACTCAAATCCAATTTTCAGCTTGCCCCTTACCCACAACAAATCAGGAGACAGATGACTGGTAGGTCAGAAGCAGGATCCTGCAGCACCCGGACAGTGGATACCTGGCATCTCATTTGCTGTTTTTGTGTGCACCATTGTTTTACATGGGGCTAATAGAGACCTATTAGGCAGGATTTGACATTATGATGCCATCAGGATGGCAGCCACCATCATTCTGCTGAGTTCATATTGACCATCTCTTCCAATTCAGGCCAACCTGTCAGTAACAGTGACCTTTTGTAAGGGCTGAGGGGGGGGGGGAGGGGCGAGGTGCTGCAAAAGAGTGGTAAAGGTGAATGCTAATTAGACTTCTGAAAGTTCAAGCAGTTAACATAATCTTAATTAAATTTTTTTCAATATGTGTAATAAAAATCAAGCTTTGCCATTAAACTGAAGTTCTCTTAAATATTAAAAAGAAAATATGTCTTTGAATGGCTTCTGTAGCTGGTGCAGGTCAAAAGTTATAAATTAAAGTGTATAATCAATAGTATGACTTCTGTTTGCCAGCTACAGCCTGACCAGCAACAATGTACTTTTGGGCCTAGCCACTTGGGGAACATGCCATTTCTAATGTTACACATGGTCCACTCTTAAATATTATGCACTCTGCCTTGTGGCCAGCAAGGTGTGTTTAGGGGTAACTGTAAGAAACTGAGTTATTGGTTGAGAGCGGTGGAAGTCCCACTCAGGCAGCAACCGCAATCCTTATCAGGGTCAAACACAACAGTCACTAAATCACCCTGTGCTTAAGCCTCAGGTAGTTTGTCGCAAAAGCAGTCAGGCTTAACTTAAAGACAATTGGGGGTCATTATGACTCTGGCAGTCTTTGACCGCCAGGGCCAAAACAACGGGAGCACCGCCAACAGGCTGGCGGTGCCTCCCGGTGTATTTGGACCGCGGCGGTAGCGCCGCGGTCGCACCACCGGGGCCGGCAGTATACTGCCATTTTAGCCCCAGCGGTGATAATCCGCCAGGGCAGCCCTGCAAGCAGGGCTGCCCTGGGGATTATGACTCCCCTACCGCCAGCCTGTTTCTGGCGGTTTGCACTGCCAGGAAGAGGCTGGCGGTAATGGGACTCAGGGGGCCCCTGCACTGCCCATGCACTTGGCATGGGCAGTGCAGGGGCCCCCAGACAGAGCCCCGTTACGCATTTCACTGCCCGAATTTCGGGCAGTGAAATGCGCGACGGGTGCTAATGCACCCGCTGCACATCAGCATTGCTCCGGCTTAATTACGAGCCGGCGGCAATGTTGATGTGACTTTTCCGCTGGGCCAGCGGACGGTAACTCTGTTACCGTCCGCTGGCCCAGCGGAAATGTCAAAATAGGGAGCCAGCCATATCGCCAGCAATGGCGGTATTCTGGCGCCCGTAACGACCCCCAATATGTAAAGCATTTATGCAGCGCACAAACAGTAACAAAGTGAAAATAGAACACAAGAAAAATCCTAAACCAATTTGGATGGAGTAAATGTAATACATAAAACAATAACGGAACAACAAAAATCCATTCAATACAACAGGAGACATTCAATTTTAGCGTTTTGAGTGAAAATATGGCTTCAGAGCACAAAGCACCACTCGCAGTCACCTGGTCTAACGAGACCAGGCATAATCAAAAGTTCAGGGCCAACACTGAAGGAGCACAGGTCAATCAATCAATCAACCAGTTCTTTTAAAGCATGGCTAATCACCTGAGACGGTATCCAGGCACTGAGACTACTGCTGCACAGGGCAGGCTTGCTTGGAACAGACAGTTCTTGAGTCCTTTCCAGAAATCCCGTGGAGAGGTGGTGGTCGCAGGTGGAGGTCTTTACAGGACTTTGCAGCGAGGTAGGAGAAGGAGAGTCCCCCACTGCTGCTTCAGTAGATGTGGAAGGGTGTGAGAAAAGGAGAGGAAGGCAGAGAGCAGGTATATGGAGGGTTGGTGGAAATTCAGGCGATGGTTGCGGTATGCTGGTCTTCGGTTTTGTGGGGATTTGTCGGTTTGGATCAGCATCTTGAAGTGAAATCTCTTCTGACTGGGTTGAGTGGCGCTTCCTGAGGTGGGGGGGTGATGTGGGTTTGCTTCAGGAGGTCAAGGATGAATCTGGCGGCTGAGTTCTCTGTGGTCTGCAGTCTCTTGAGGAGGTGCGCAGTGACTCCTCATTGTAGTGTGTTGCCGTAGTACAGCTGGTTGGTGACTAGGCTTTAGTGAAGGTATGCCTGGTGTTGATGGGGAGCCATTTTAAGGTCTTGCGGAGCATGCAGAGAGTGAGGAAGCAGGTGGACGAGACTGCGTTGATCTGGCTTTTCATGGTAAGCTTGCTGTCCAGGATGATGCTGAGGTTGCGGGCATGATCAGGTGTCGTTCCACAAGGAGGTGTTGTTCCTGAAGAAGCACTTCTGTTTTGTGTGTGTTGAGTTTTAGGCAGCAGTCTTTCATCCAGTTGTGGCTGCTCATCATGAGTCTGTGGAAATTGCCCATCATAGTGGATCGGTCTTCTGAAAGCAAGAAGATGAGCTGGTCAGATACAGGGATCAGGTTAGTCTGGCTGATAGGTTACCTTCTAAGTCTAGCACGAAGAGTTCAATTTGTGGTGGAGAGGGCTGCAAGGGACAGGTTGAGAATAGTGTATTGTTGTCGCTGTAACACAAAGAGCAGGCTGAGTGTTGCAGATAGTTGTCACTATAGCGCAAAGAGCTGGTCAGGCATCCTGGACGGTCATTGCTAAAGCTTTGCATTGTTGGTCACCACTGGTGGTCACAGGCAGCGTGAAGAGCAGAGTTCACCAGAGCTTTGCATTAGCAGTCATCTTGGGTGGCAGGGTTTTGGCATGAACCAGCCTTTTAGTGGTCATGGACAGTCCAAACCTCAGGATTTGTAATTCTCCTGTAGAAGTACATCTGACTGGTGCCAGCCAAGGGTCCCATGACCTAGGAAGGTACCTCAAGGGGGTCAGGACTCACCCCAGCAGAAGTCAGCAGGGCTCAGGCATGTCCATTTGCAAGTCCAGTAAGGTCCAGTTGCAGCAGGTCAGCTGACAGTTGCAGTGAGGCCTCTGAAACTTGTGTTCCTGTGGCTAACACAGGAGGGAGGTCACCCAACTGTCCCTGGGCATTACTCTGGGTAGACTGGGATGAAGGCAAGCACGTCCAATTTTCTTCTTCTCAGACAATAAGGCGGTCCCTCAAGCAGCAGGCAATCCTTCTTCTTAATCTTCCATAGGTCCAAGAGCGTTCTGATGAGTGGCTCTGGAACTCCAATATTTGTACCTGATGCCAGCTTTTGCACGGGGAAACTCCCTGCCCCATTCCCACATCTGGTTCTGGAAAGGTCTTTCCCTTTACCTGTCAAGGCCCCAGTCTGTCTGGGGATGACAAAAGGCAGGGCAGACCTAGTGTCAAATCCCTTAGTGTGTGCAGGGGGCAAAGCCCTTTGAAGTGTAAGTGGCGACGGGTATAGCCTCTCCCTTGCCATGCTGTTACGATTGTGCATTTAATCCCCCTTTGTGTTCTTCTCTGGAAGCAGCACACAAAAACAAACAGCAGAGCCATTCAAAGCCATGTTACCTAGGACACTGACAGATGGCACAGTTAGTTAGGACAAGAAAATGTAAACTTTCTAAAAGTGGAATTTTCAAATTGTGACTTAAAATCTGACTTTACAAGTGAAAAGGGGTTACAATTAAAATTCATTTGAGTGTAAACAGCATATCTCTATCTGCTCCCAAACCAAACTTACTAACTGTAACAAGGTTCCATAGTGTTAGTCAAGGGGAGAAATAGACCCTACAGTGGAAAGCACATTTAAGAGTTTTTTACAGTCAGGACATGTAAAACTTAAGTACACAGGTCACCCTTTTAAATGCGATGCACCCTACCCTATGAGCCTTTTTGGGCTTATCTTAGGGGTGATTTATAAGGATTAAATAGGAAGGTTTAGACTTGCCAAGAGACTCATTTTGTTAGGTCGAAATGGCAGTTTAAACTGCACTACAGGCCGCAGTGGCAGATTTGAGTGCTACTTCAGTGGGTGGCAATTTACAGGTCCTTGTTACAGGTAGTACCATATACTAGGGGCTTACAAATAAAATAAATGTACCAATCAACTAGGTGACAATTGTACCATGTTTAGGGAGAGAGCAGAAGCCCTTTACTACTGGTTATCAGGGGGAAAGTATACAGAGTCCTGATACCAACAAAACAGGTTCAGCAACAGAAGGCAAAAAGTTAGGGGTGACTCTGAGAAAAGGTCCGGGTCCAGCAGTGGCTTTGTTAATATTTAAAATCAAGTTTTTTTACCTGTCAAAGGATGATTGTGACAGGTCTGTGGAGCAGAGTTCAAGCTGTTTGCTGTTGGACTAATCTAGGTAGGCCTGAAACCATTGTAGTGTAATTTATGGCACAATAGGTGAAGCCGTCTGCAAGTGACAATCAGGTTTAAAGCTAATTTCAACATGTTTATGTAGGAGCCTTGCCTGGTTTGTAGTGGGTACTTAATGTACTTACACCTTATACCAGGTCCAGTTATCCCTTATTAGTGAAATGTAGGTAGTGTCAAGAAGCCAGGGACTCTAGGGGTAGTGTGGATGAGCAGCCAACCCCTAACTAGGAGACATTCAAAGTTCATGCAATACCACTGTAATCACACAGTACTCACACACATGAAAGAAAATACTCAGTGTTACAAAAATAAAGGTACTTTATTTTGGTGACACAAATGCCAAAAATACCATAGAGACTATACTCCCTTAGGAGGCAAGTAATACACAAGTTATATGCACTACTATGCAGACATAGCTGTAAAAAGTTAGAAAACAGTGCAAATAGTGAAAAACACAATAGTTAGAAATGGGCCATGGGGGGACACAAACCATACACTAAGAAAGTGGAATGCGAAAGTCGGTTTCCCATCTAGGCAAGTGTAGTGTGTAAAGGTGTGCTGGGAGTATTAGAACACACCAAAGGTAAGTAATAGAACCCACCCCAGAGCCCAGGAAAGCAGTAGTAAATCACAGCAACTTTCCTAGAACACACAAGAACACAACAAAAAAGATATTGCAAGAACCAGAAGAGACTGCAAGATCCCAACGATGGATTCCTGGACCTGAAGACCTGTGGAAGAAGGGGACCAAGTCCAAGAAGCACAGAAGAGTCCAGGGAGAACAGGAGCCTCTACTAACTCGGCAAAAGAAGAACCACCAGTGAAGAACAACAGTCAGTACTTAACCCAAGAAGATGGATGTGGGTTCCTGGTTGGCGCAGATGATGCACCACGCCAGATGGATGATTGCAGTCTGGTTTGCATAGCTGGATTCCTCCAACAAGCCTTGGCACAAGCAAAGCTCACGGTTAGCAGAAAATGGCGCTGCCTGGGACCAAGACGGACCTGGTGGAAACTACCCAGGAGGGGGAGTCAGAGGGGGTTCTAGGCAACTCAGAGAGCCCTCAGAACTGCCACGCTTCCGGAGAACCACACAGGAAGCTGTGCATAACAGGAAGGAGTGCTGGGGGCCGGAGCTGCACGGTACACGAAGAACGTCATGGAAGGATGCCAATAAGCCTTGGCAACTGCAAAATATGGAGTGCACTGGGGTACTGTCTTCCGTGGGGAAGCAAGCTCTTACCTCCACTAAAGTTGGACAGTTGGACGTCAGGACCACTTCAGTCCAAGACCTGTGAGACAGGATTCACGCAGCTCTTCAGTAGAGGGGACCCACACTGCCGGCCACCGAAGCAGAGAGCTGCCTGCTGAAGCAGGGGAGTGACCCCTTCACTCCAAGGAAGATTCCTTCTTTGTTTTGGTGCAGGCTGAAGACAGCTGTCCTCTGAGGATGCATGACAGGAAACAGTTGCAGTTGCTGGCAGAAGCTGAAGATACAATGTTGCAGAAGTTGTCTTTGCTTCTTTGTTGCAGTTTGTAGAGTTCCTGCAGGGTCCAGATGCATTTTCTTTGGTGAGAAGGTGAAGTGAAGGATGCAAAGGATTCCTGCTGGACTCTTGCAATCTAAATCTGAAGAACCACCCAAGAGAGAGGCCATAAATAGCCCTGAAAGGGATTGATCAGCTAAACAGATAAGCACCTGTCACGCCGCCGGAGAACCACTCAGGGGGTTGAGCATCACAGGATAGAGTGCTGGGGGGCCTGGGCTACGCTGTGCATGAGAGATTCCTTGGAGAAGTGCACAAAACCTCTAGGAGCGGCAAAACATGAGGTGCACAGTATGAAAAGCTGGCCTGGTTTGAAGTGGGTACCAGAGGTTCATTGATCCACCTTAGTGAAATGTAGGCAGTATCTAGCAGCTTAGGCTGTCTAGAGGTAGCTGTAGCAGAGCAGCCAAGGCTGAACTAGGAGACATGCCAAGCTTTTGCAATACCACTGTAGTCACCCAGTACTTATATACAAGAAAGACAATACTCAGTGTTACCAAAATAAAGGTACTTTATTTTAGCGACACAAGGCCAAAAATATCTTAGAGGCTACACTCCTTCTGGAGGTAAGTATCATACACAATGTATACACTAGTAACCAAAATCAGGTAAGTAAACAGTCATAGAATATTGCAAACAGTAGAAAATACAATAGATTGCAATGGACACAACCATATACTAAAATAGTGGAATGCGGATGCCGGTTTCCCACCTAGGCAAGTGTAGTGTGTAGAGGGGCGCTGGGAGTGTAGGAAAACACCAAAGGTAAGTAAATTACTCCACCCCAGAGCCCAGGAAAACAGGAGTAAAGTACAGCAAGTTTCCTCAGAACACACTATAAGTCGTGAGAAAGTAATATGCAAAAAACAATCAAGGCTGCAAGAAACCAACAATGGATTCCTGGACCTGAAGATCTGTGGAGAGAGGAGACCAAGTCCAGAAGTTGATGAAGAGTTCAGGAAGAACAGGAGTCCCTGCTAACCCTGATGAAGGTGCAAGAGTGGATTCTCCGGTTGGAAGGAAAAGTCAGAAATGCACCAAAGAAGAGAGCTGTGGGTTCCTGCTTGGTGCAAGGGATGTCCCATGCCAAGTCATTGGATGCAGGCTGGTTTTCATCGCTGGATTCCGCCAACAAGCCTTCGCTCGTGTAAATGTCACAGTTGGCGGGAATAGGCGCTAACTGTGCCCAAGAGGGACCTGGGTGTCTCAACTTAGACTGAAGAGACACAAGGGCTCTCTTTAGAGAGTCCTCAGAAGACCAGGCAGCACCCACAGGAGTCCCAGAACACAGGGACAAAGGAGTTGCAAAATGCGGTCAGCGCAGCACTACACAAAGGGATCCCACACCGCTGCAGAACAACTCAGGGAGCTGAGCATTCCAGGATAGAGTACTGGGGACCTGGGCTACGATTTAGACAGAGGATTCTTGGAAGAAGTGCACAGAAGCCCAAGGAGCTGCAGAACTTGAGGTGCACATGGGCACTGTCTGGCACGGGAGGCAAGCTCTTACCTCCACCAAATTTGGACAGCTGGACCGTTGGAGAGTCAGGGTCACTTTGGTCCACCACCTGTGTTCCAGGGATCAGGCTAATCAACAGGAGAGGAGCCCCAGAGAACCGGGTGTTGTTGCAGAGAGGTGCCTGCTGAAGCAGGAAAGTGACTCCGTCACTCCACGGGAGATTCCTTCGGTTCTTCTGGTGCAGAATGAAGACAGGCCGTCCTCAGAGTGCGCACAATCTGGAACCTGTTGCAGTTGCTGGCAGGAACTGAAGTTGCAGAGTTGCAGTAACCTTCTTGGATACTTTGTTGCAGTTACAGTGTTCCTGGAGCAGTCTGCGGGTAATCTGATGGTCAGAAGCTGAAGCAGAGGAGTCCTGGTGGAGTCTTGCATACTGAATCTGAAGAAACATCCAGAGGAGAGACCCTAAACACCCCTGAGAGGGCGATTGGCTACCTAACCAGGTATGCACATATCAGAAGGTGTGTCTGACGTCACTTGCTGGTACTGGCCACTCAGATGCTCCTAGAGGGTCCCCACACCTTGGAATCCAAGATGGCTAATGCCAGGCACATTCTGGAGGAGCTCTGCGTATCACCCCTAGGGTGGCGATGGACAGGGGAGTGGTCATTCCCCTTTCTTTTGTCCAGTTTTTCTCCAGAGCAGGGACTGGGTGCCCCTGAACTGGTATAGACTGGATTATGCAAGGTTGGCACTGTGTGTGCCCTTCAAAGCATTTCCAGGGGCTCTGTGAGGATACCACTCCCATGTCTGTAACTCCTATTTCCAATGGGAGAGGGTGTAACACCCCTCTCCTAAAGGAAATGCATTGTTCTGCTTTCCTTGAATTGAGCTGCTCAATCCACAGGAGGGCAGAAACCTGTCTGTGAGGTGGCAGCAGCTGGGGCTGCAGTGGAAACCTCAGAGAGGTGTTTTGGCAGTGCTGGGGGTCCATGGTGGAGTCCCCAGGGTTCATGAAATTTCCCTCCTATATCAGAATTGGATTGGGGTACAATTTCTCAATCTTAGACACCCCACATGGCCATATTCGGAGTTACCATTGTGAAGCTACATATATGTGTTGACATATATGTAGTGCACGCTTATAATGGTGTCCCCACACTCACGAAGTCCGGGAAATAGGTCCTGAACAACGTGGGGACACCTTTGCTAGTGCAAGGGTGCTCTCACACACTAACTTTGCACTTAGCCATTAGTAACTGTAGGTTAGATATATAGGTGACTTACAAGTTACCTGGTGCAGTGAAAATGGCTGTGAAATTCACTCAGGCTGCAGTGGCAGTCCTGAGGGAGTGTTTGTATGAGCTCCTTATGGGGGGCAAAAGAAATGCTGCAGCCCATAAGGATGTCCTGGGACCCCAATGCCCTAGGTACCATATACTAGGGACGTATAAGGGGGTCCAGTTTGCCAATCTGGATTGGAATATGGAGTCACTAGACTGTAATGACAAATTTGGAAACAGAGAGAGCATAAGCACTGGAGTTAGTTCTGGTTAGCAGGACTCCAGTGATACAGTCAAGCATACTAACAACACAGTAAAACACACTGACATATGGGCCACAAATTATGAGCACTGGGGTCCTGCCTAGCAGGATCCCAATGTGACAGTAAAAACAGACTGACAAACAGGTAGAAATTGATGGTAACATGCCAAGAAGGATGGTACTTTCCTACAGCCCCCCCCCCCCCACAAGGGACAATAAGGCTAACCTTGTCCAGATGAGTCTTCATTGTCTAAGTGGAAATATCTGGAGAGTCCATCTGCATTGGAGTGGGTACTCCCAGGTCTATGTTCCACTGTAAAGTCCATCCCCTGTAGAGAAATGGAAAAAACCTCAGCAATTTAGGGTTTTCTTCTTTCATCTGTTTTAACCATAAGAGAAGTTTGTGGTCTGTCTGAACTATGAAGCGAGCCCCAAATAAGGATGGTCTCAGCTTCTTCAGGTCCCAGACCACAGAAAACGCCTTCCTCTCTATGGCTGACCAACACTTTTCTCTAGGGGTCAACCTCCTACTGATAAAAGCAACCGGTTGATCCTAACCCTCTGAGTTTAGTTGTGAAAGCACTGCCCCAACCCCCAGTTCAGAAGCATCTGTCTGCACAATGAATTTTTTAGAATAGTTTTGGCTTTTTAGGACAGGTGCTGTACACATGGCCTGCTTAAGCTCCTCCAAAGCTTTTTGACAGCTGGCTGTCCATAATACCTTTTTTGGGCATTTTATTAGCGGTGAGGTCATTAAGAGGGGCAACAATGGAGCCATAGTTCTTAATGAACCTCCTGTAATACCCAGTGAGACCAAGAAAGGCTCTGACCTGGGTCTGAGTAGTCAGGGGAGCCAGTCTAAAATAGTTTGGATCTTCCCCTGTAGTGGTTCAATCTGTTCCCCACCAACCTGGTGTCCTAGATAAACCACTTTTCACTGCCCTATCTGGCATGTAGAAGCCTTGATAGTGAGGCCTGTATTTTCTAGGGCCTCCAAAACTTTCCACAGTTTGTCTAGGTGGTCATCCCAGGTGGAGCTAAATACAGCAATATAGTCCAGATATGCTGCACTGAATGCTTCCAGACCTTGGAGGACTGTGTTCACCAGCCTTTGGAAAGTGGCAGGTGCATTTTTCAGACCAAAGGGCATAACTGTGAATTGATAATGCCCTCCAATGGTTAAAAATACAGTTTTTGGTTCAGCATCCTCTGATACTTTGATCTGCCAATACCCTGCAGTCAAATCAAAGGTGCTTAGATACTTGACAGATGCCAGTGTATCTATTAGCTCATCTACCCTGGTTATAGGGCAAGAATCTGTTTTTGTAACTGTATTGAGCCCTCTGTAGTCTACACAAAACCTAATTTCCCTTTTTCCGTTTTGACTATGAAGTTTGGGGACAAGCACCACAGGGCTGGCCCAGGGGCTGTTGAGGGCTCAATAACTCCTAGATCCAACATCTTCTGAACCTCAGATTTAATATAGTCTCTGACATGGTCATGCTGCCTATAAATCTTACGTTTGACAGGCAAACTGTCTCCAGTATCAATAGTATGTTCACACCAAGTAGTCTGACCAGATGTGAGTGAAAAGAGCTCAGAGAAGTGGCCTAGGAGGTCCTTGCATTCCTCCTTTTGCTCTGCTGTAAGGCAGTCTGCAAGGACGACCCCCTCCACTGAGCCATCAGCTGCAGTGTTGGAGAAGAGGTCAGGGAGGGGCACTCTCTTCTTCCTGCCCCTCATCTGTGGCCATGAGTAGGGTCAAAGCTTCCCTATCATAGTAGGGTTTAAGGCGGTTGACATGAAGTATCCTGAGGGGGCGTCTGGGGGTGCCAAGGTCCACCAAATAGGTGACCTCACCCTTCTTTTCCACATTAAGATGTGGTCCACTCCATTTGTCTTGGAGTGCTCTTGGTGCCACAGGCTCCGAGACCCACACCTTCTGTCCTGGGTGGTACTCAGTCATGACAGCCTTCTGGTCATGCCATTGCATTTGAAGCTCCTGGCTGGCCTGAAGGTTTTTAGTGGCCTTTTTCATTTGCTCAGCCATTCTTGATCTTAGGACAAGCACATAATCCACAGTGTCTTGTTTAGGGGGCTTTAAGGGTTGTTCCCACCCCTCTTTGCAAAGTGCATGTGGACCTCTAACATGGTGACCAAATGGAAGTTCAGAGGGGCTGTAGCCCACTGCTTTTTGGGGTACCTGTAGGAAAGTACCATCTTGCCTGGCATGTTACCCCCATTTTTCACTGTATATATGTTGTTTTAGTTGTATGTGTCACTGGGACCCTGGTAACCCAGGGCCCCAGTGCTCATAAGTGTGCCTGAATGTGTTACCTGTGTAGTGACTAACTGTCTCACTGAGGCTCTGCTAATCAGAACCTCAGTGGTTATGCTCTCTCATTTCTTTCCAAATTGTCACTGACAGGCTAGTGACCATTTTTACCAATTTACATTGGCTTCCTGGAACACCCTTATAATTCCCTAGTATATGGTACTGAGGTACCCAGGGTATTGGGGTTCCAGGAGATCCCTATGGGCTGCAGCATTTCTTTTGCCACCCATAGGGAGCTCTGACAATTCTTACACAGGCCTGCCACTGCAGCCTGAGTGAAATAACGTCCACGTCATTTCACAGCCATTTTTCACTGCACTTAAGTAACTTATAAGTCACCTATATGTCTAACCTTTACCTGGTAAAGGTTAGGTGCAAAGTTACTTAGTGTGAGGGCACCCTGGCACTAGCCAAGGTGCCCCCACATTGTTCAGAGCCAATTCCCTGAACTTTGTGAGTGCGGGGACACCATTACACGCGTGCACTACATATAGGTCACTACCTATATGTAGCTTCACAATGGTAACTCCGAATATGGCCATGTAACATGTCTATGATCATGGAATTGCCTCCTCTATGCCATCCTGGCATAGTTGGCACAATCCCATGATCCCAGTAGTCTGTAGCACAGACCCTGGTACTGCCAAACTGCCCTTCCTGGGGTTTCTCTGCAGCTGCTGCTGCTGCCAACCCCTCAGACAGGCAGCTGCCCTCCTGGGGTCCAGCCAGGCCTGGCCCAGGATGGCAGAACAAAGAACTTCCTCTGCGAGAGGGTGTGACACCCTCTCCCTTTGGAAAATGGTGTGAAGGCAGGGGAGGAGTAGCCTCCCCCAGCCTCTGGAAATGCTTTGTTGGGCACAGAGGTGCCCAATTCTGCATAAGCCAGTCTACACCGGTTCAGGGACCCCTTAGCCCCTGCTCTGGCGCGAAACTGGACAAAGGAAAGGGGAGTGACCACTCCCCTGACCTGCACCTCCCCTGGGAGGTGTCCAGAGCTCCTCCAGTGTGCTCCAGACCTCTGCCATCTTGGAAACAGAGGTGCTGCTGGCACACTGGATGGCTCTGAGTGGCCAGTGCCACCAGGTGACGTCAGAGACTCCTGCTGATAGGCTCCTTCAGGTGTTAGTAGCCTATCCTCTCTCCTAAGTAGCCAAACCCTCTTTTCTGGCTATTTAGGGTCTCTGTCTCTGGGGAAACTTTAGATAACGAATGCATGAGCTCAGCCGAGTTCCTCTGCATCTCTCTCTTCACCTTCTGATAAGGAATCGACTGCTGACCGCGCTGGAAGCCTGCAAACCTGCAACATAGTAGCAAAGACGACTACTGCAACTCTGTAACGCTGATCCTGCCGCCTTCTCGACTGTTTTCCTGCTTGTGCATGCTGTGGGGGTAGCCTGCCTCCTCTCTGCACCAGAAGCTCCGAAGAAATCTCCCGTGGGTCGACGGAATCTTCCCCCTGCAACCGCAGGCACCAAAAAGCTGCATTACCGGTCCCTTGGGTCTCCTCTCAGCACGACGAGCGAGGTCCCTCGAATCCAGCGACTCTGTCCAAGTGACCCCCACAGTTCAGTGACTCTTCAGCCCAAGTTTGGTGGAGGTAAGTCCTTGCCTCACCTCGCTGGGCTGCATTGCTGGGAACCGCGACTTTGCAGCTACTCCGGCCCCTGTGCACTTCCGGCGGAAATCCTTTGTGCACAGCCAAGCCTGGGTCCACGGCACTCTAACCTGCATTGCACGACTTTCTAAGTTGGTCTCCGGCGACGTGGGACTCCTTTGTGCAACTTCGGCGAGCACCGTTTCACACATCCTCGTAGTGCCTGTTTCTGGCACTTCTCTGGGTGCTACCTGCTTCAGTGAGGGCTCTTTGTCTTGCTCGACGTCCCCTCTCTCTTCAGGTCCAATTTGCGACCTCCTGGTCCCTCCTGAGCCCCAGCAGCGTCCAAAAACGCCAACTGCACGATTTGCTTCTAGCAAGGCTTGTTGGCGTCCTTCCGGCGGGAAAACACTTCTGCACGACTCTCCAAGGCGAGAGGGATCCGTCCACCAAAGGGGAAGTCTCTAGCCCTTTTTGTTCCTGCAAAAACCTCAGCTTCTTCTGTCCAGTTGAAGCTTCTTTGCACCCGCAGCTGGCATTTCCTGGGCATCTGCCCATCTCCGACTTGCTTGTGACTTTTGGACTTGGTCCCCTTGTTCCACAGGTACCCTAGATTGGAAATCCACAGTTGTTGCATTGCTGGTTTGTGTCTTTCCTGCATTATTCCTCTAACACGACTACTTTCTCCTTAGGGGAACTTTAGTGCACTTTGCACTCACTTTTCAGGGTCTTGGGGAGGGTTATTTTTCTAACTCTCACTATTTTCTAATAGTCCCAGCGACCCTCTACAAGGTCACATAGGTTTGGGGTCCATTCGTGGTTCGCATTCCACTTTTGGAGTATATGGTTTGTGTTGCCCCTATCCCTATGTTTCCCCATTGCATCCTATTGTAACTATACATTGTTTGCACTGTTTTCTAAGACTATACTGCATATTTTTGCTATTGTGTATATATATCTTGTGTATATTTCCTATCCTCTCACTGAGGGTACACTCTAAGATACTTTGGCATATTGTCATAAAAATAAAGTACCTTTATTTTTAGTATAACTGTGTATTGTGTTTTCTTATGATATTGTGCATATGACACTAAGTGGTACTGTAGTAGCTTCACTCGTCTCCTAGTTCAGCCTAAGCTGCTCTGCTAAGCTACCATTATCTATCAGCCTAAGCTGCTAGACACCCTATACACTATAAGGGATAACTGGGCCTGGTGCAAGGTGCAAGTACCCCTTGGTACTCACTACAAGCCAGTCCAGCCTCCTACATTGGTTGTGCAGTGGTGGGATAAGTGCTTGAGACTACTTACCACTCTTGTCATTGTACTTTTCATAAGAGAAAAATATACAAAACAAGGTCAGTGTATATACACATAGCCAAAAAGTTTTGCATTTCCTCTTTTCACTCTTTTCTAAGTGCTAAAAAGTACTCCTAAACTTTCAAAAAGTTCTTAAAAGTTTAAAAAGTTTTTTTCTGTCTTTCCAAAAAGTTCTGAAAACTTTTTTCTCTTTTTCTATCACTTTAACTCTCTCTAAAAATGTCTGGCACAGGCCAAAGTGTTGATCTGTCCAAACTTGCATATGACAACCTTAGCTGGAAAAGAGCAAGGAGTCTCTGTATAGAGAGAGGTTTGAGTGTAGGGAAAAATCCTTCCTTGGAACTGTTACTTAATATGCTTAGAGAACAGGATAAGGCCATAGGTGCCCCATCTGTTGAAAAAGTACCTAATAGCTCCCAATCTGATTCAGGGACTCCCCCAGGAAAAGATTCAGGAAAGAAACTTCCTAGCCTGCCCATTACTAGACAATCTAGCATAGATGGTAATGATGATGAGCCACACCAAATAAATAGTGTTGTCTCACATCATAGCAAAAGCATTTATTCTCACCATACTGGTAGTAATGTTTCTGTAAACCAAGCTGTTAGGTTGGCTTCTGTAAGGGACAGGTCTCCTTCTGTTCATTCCCATCACAGCTCTGTTTCTAGAAATGTCCCTCCCACCAACCCTGATGACAGAATGTTAGAGAGGGAACTCAATAAGTTGAGGGTGGAACAAACCAGACTGAAGCTTAAAAAGCAACAGCTGGATTTGGATAGACAGTCTTTTGAATTAGAGAAGGAAAGACAGAAGTTGGGTTTAGATACCCATGGTGGCAGCAGCAGTATTCCCCATAGTCATCCTGCAAAAGAGCATGATTCCAGGAATCTGCACAAGATAGTTCCCCCTTATAAGGAGGGGGATGACATTAACAAGTGGTTTGCTGCACTTGAGAGGGCCTGTGTTGTACAGGATGTCCCTCAAAGGCAGTGGGCTGCTATCCTATGGCTATCATTTAGTGGAAAAGGTAGGGATAGGCTCCTTACTGTGAAAGAAAATGATGCCAATAATTTCCAAGTTCTTAAGAATGCACTCCTTGATGGTTATGGCTTAACCACTGAACAGTACAGGATAAAGTTCAGAGAGACCAAAAAGGAGTCTTCACAAGACTGGGTTGATTTCATTGACCAGGCAGTGAAGGCCCTGGAGGGGTGGTTACATGGCAGTAAAGTTACTGATTATGACAGCCTGTATAACTTAATCCTGAGAGAGCATATTCTTAATAATTGTGTGTCTGATTTGTTTCACCAGTACTTGGTGGACTCTGATCTGACCTCTCCCCAAGAATTGGGAAAGAAGGCAGACAAATGGGTCAGAACAAGAGTGAACAGAAAAGTTCATACAGGGGGTGACAAAGATGGCAACAAAAAGAAGGATGGTAAGTCTTCAGACAAGGGTGGGGACAAATCTAAAAATGAGTCTTCATCAGGCCCACAAAAACACTCTGGTGGGGGTGGTGGGTCCAAATCCTCCTTTAATCAGAACAAGGAAAAGAAACCATGGTGCTATTTATGTAAAATAAAAGGCCATTGGACAACAGATCCCAGTTGTCCAAAGAAAGGCACCACAGCTCCTACCACTACAACCCCTACTGCTACACCTAGTGTCCCTACTAATAGCAGTGGTGGTGGGAGCAAACCTACTAATAGCCAATCCAAGGGAGTAGCTGGACTCACTTTTGGTAATTTAGTTGGGGTTGGTCTGATTAGGGAGACCACAGAGGCTACTTTAGTCTCTGAAGGGGCTATTGATTTAGCCACTTTGGTTGCTTGCCCCCATAACTTGGAGAAGTACAAGCAACTAACCCTAATAAATGGTGTTGAGGTCCAGGCCTACAGGGATACAGGTGCCAGTGTCACAATGGTGATTGAGAAACTGGTGCACCCTGAACAACACATACTTGGACACCAGTACCAAGTAACCGATGCTCACAACATAACACAAAGCCACCCCATGGCTGTTGTAAATCTCAACTGGGGGGGGGGGTAACTGGTCCAAAGAAAGTTGTGGTAGCTTCAGATTTACCTGTAGACTGTCTATTAGGGAATGATTTGGAGACATCAGCTTGGTCAGATGTGGAATTGGAGGCCCATGCAGCAATGCTGGGCATCCCAGGGCATATTTTTGCTTTGACAAGGGCTCAGGCCAAAAAGCAAAAAGGACAGGGAAGCTTGGATCCTGGAACAATGGACCAAGTGCTCCCTAAAGCTAGGGCTAGTAGAAGCAAACCACTTCCTACTATCCCTCCCTCTACAGTGGATTCTACTTCTGAGGAAGAAGAATTCCCTCCCTGTGCAGAACCTACACCAGAGGAGCTGGAAGCAGACACTGCTGAGCTTTTGGGTGAAGGGGGGCCTGCCAGAGAGGAGCTGAGTGTGGCACAGCAAACCTGTCCCACATTAGAGGGTCTCAGACAGCGAGCTGTCAAACAGGCTAATGGGGATGTCAGTGACTCTCACAGAGTTTACTGGGAGGACAACCTCTTGTACACTGAGCATAGGGATCCTAAACCTGGAGCTGCCAGGAGATTAGTGATTCCTCAGGAGTACAGAAAGTTCCTCCTAACACTGGCACATGACATTCCCCTAGCTGGGCACCTGGGTCAAATGAAAACTTGGGACAGATTGGTTCCATTGTTTCATTGGCCTAGGATGTCTGAGGACACAAAGGAATTTTGTAAGTCCTGTGAAACCTGTCAAGCCAGTGGCAAGACAGGTGGCACTCCAAAGGCACCCCTTATCCCACTGCCTGTGGTTGGGGTTCCCTTTGAAAGGGTAGGGGTTGACATAGTTGGCCCCCTTGACCCTCCTACTGCTTCAGGCAATAGGTTTATCTTGGTGGTAGTGGACCATGCCACAAGATATCCTGAAGCTATTCCTTTAAGGACCACTACAGCTCCTGCAGTGGCAAAGGCCCTCCTGGGAATATTTTCCAGGGTGGGCTTCCCAAAGGAAGTAGTATCAGACAGAGGAAGCAATTTCATGTCTGCATACTTAAAGGCCATGTGGAAGGAGTGTGGTGTAACGTACAAGTTCACAACACCCTATCATCCACAAACAAATGGACTGGTGGAGAGATTTAATAAAACTCTCAAAGGCATGATTATGGGTCTCCCTGAAAAACTCCGCAGGAGATGGGATATCCTTCTACCATGCCTCCTTTTTGCCTACAGGGAGGTACCCCAGAAAGGAGTGGGCTTCAGCCCCTTTGAACTTCTTTTTGGACACCCTGTTAGGGGTCCACTCACACTTGTAAAGGAGGGTTGGGAACAACCTTTAAAAGCTCCTAAGCAGGATATTGTGGATTATGTACTTGGCCTCAGATCAAGGATGGCTGAGTACATGAAAAAGGCCAGTAAAAACCTTCAGGCCAGCCAAGAGCTCCAGAAGCAATGGCATGATCAGAAGGCTGTTTTGGTTCAGTACCAACCAGGGCAGAAAGTGTGGGTCTTGGAGCCTGTGGCCCCAAGAGCACTCCAAGATAAATGGAGTGGACCCCACACAATTGTTGAAAAGAAGGGTGAAGTCACCTACTTGGTTGACTTAGGCACTGCCAGGAGTCCCCTTAGGGTGCTCCATGTCAACCGCCTGAAACCCTACTATGACAGGGCTGATCTCACCCTGCTCATGGCAACTGATGAGGGACAGGAAGAAGACAGTGATCCTCTACCTGATCTCTTCTCTTCCACAGAACAAGATGCTCTTGTGGAAGGTGTAGTTTTGGCAGATTGTCTTACTGCTGAGCAGAAAGACCATTGCATAAATCTCCTAGGACAATTTTCAGAACTCTTCTCTACTGTGCCAGGCACCACTTCTTGGTGTGAGCACACTATAGATACTGGAGACAGTTTACCTGTCAAAAGTAAGATCTATAGGCAGCCTGACCATGTCAGGGACTGCATAAAGCAAGAAGTTCAGAAAATGTTGGAACTAGGAGTGGTTGAGCCCTCTGACAGCCCATGGGCTTCCCCTGTGGTACTGGTACCAAAACCCAATTCTAAAGATGGAAAGAAGGAAATGCGGTTTTGTGTAGACTATAGAGGTCTCAACTTGGTAACCAAAACTGATGCTCACCCTATACCCAGGGCAGATGAGCTTATAGATACACTGGCATCTGCCAAGTATCTAAGCACTTTTGATTTGACTGCAGGGTATTGGCAGATCAAATTATCAGAAGATGCTAAATCTAAGACTGCATTTTCTACCATTGGAGGACATTACCAGTTTACTGTAATGCCTTTTGGTTTGAAAAATGCACCTGCCACTTTTCAGAGGTTGGTGAACACAGTCCTGCAAGGGCTGGAAGCTTTCAGTGCAGCATATTTGGACGATATAGCTGTCTTTAGCTCCAGCTGGGATGATCACCTGGTCCACCTATGGAAAGTTTTGGAGGCCCTGCAAAAGGCAGGCCTCACTATCAAGGCTTCAAAGTGCCAGATAGGGCAGGGTAAGGTGGTTTATCTGGGACACCTTGTTGGTGGGGAACAGATTGCACCACTTCATGGGAAAATCCAAACAATTATTGATTGGGTTCCCCCTACCACTCAGACTCAGGTGAGAGCCTTCCTAGGCCTCACTGGGTATTACAGGAGGTTCATTAAGAACTATGGCTCCATTGCAGCCCCTCTTAATGACCTCACATCCAAGAAAATGCCTAAAAAGGTATTATGGACAGCAAACTGTCAGAAAGCTTTTGAGGAGCTGAAGCAGGCCATGTGCTCTGCACCTGTCCTAAAAAGCCCTTGTTACTCTAAAAAAATTCTATGTCCAAACTGATGCATCTGAATTAGGAGTAGGGGCAGTCCTATCACAACTTAATTCTGAGGGCCAGGATCAACCTGTTGCTTTTATTAGTAGGAGGTTGACCCCTAGAGAAAAGCGTTGGTCTGCCATTGAGAGGGAGGCCTTTGCTGTGGTCTGGGCTCTGAAGAAGTTGAGGCCATACCTGTTTGGCACTCACTTCATTGTTCAGACAGACCACAAACCTCTACTTTGGCTAAAACAAATGAAAGGTGAAAATCCTAAATTGTTGAGGTGGTCCATATCCCTACAGGGAATGGACTATACAGTGGAACATAGACCTGGGAGTAGCCACTCCAATGCAGATGGACTCTCCAGATATTTCCACTTAGACAATGAAGACTCATCAGGTCATGGCTAGTCTTATTGTCCTTCGTTTGGGGGGGGGTTGTGTAGGAAAGTACCATCTTGCCTGGCATGTTACCCCCATTTTTCACTGTATATATGTTGTTTTAGTTGTATGTGTCACTGGGACCCTGGTAACCCAGGGCCCCAGTGCTCATAAGTGTGCCTGAATGTGTTACCTGTGTAGTGACTAACTGTCTCACTGAGGCTCTGCTAATCAGAACCTCAGTGGTTATGCTTTCTCATTTCTTTCCAAATTGTCACTGACAGGCTAGTGACCATTTTTACCAATTAACATTGGCTTACTGGAACACCCTTATAATTCCCTAGTATATGGTACTGAGGTACCCAGGGTATTGGGGTTCCAGGAGATCCCTATGGGCTGCAGCATTTCTTTTGCCACCCATAGGGAGCTCTGACAATTCTTACACAGGCCTGCCACTGCAGCCTGAGTGAAATAACGTCCACGTTATTTCACAGCCATTTTTCACTGCACTTAAGTAACTTATAAGTCACCTATATGTCTAACCTTTACCTGGTAAAGGTTAGGTGCAAAGTTACTTAGTGTGAGGGCACCCTGGCACTAGCCAAGGTGCCCCCACATTGTTCAGAGCCAATTCCCTGAACGTTGTGAGTGCGGGGACACCATTACACGCGTGCACTACATATAGGTCACTACCTATATGTAGCTTCACAATGGTAACTCCGAATATGGCCATGTAACATGTCTATGATCATGGAATTGCCCCCTCTATGCCATCCTGGCATAGTTGGCACAATCCCATGATCCCAGTGGTCTGTAGCACAGACCCTGGTACTGCCAAACTGCCCTTCCTGGGGTTTCTCTGCAGCTGCTGCTGCTGCCAACCCCTCAGACAGGCAGCTGCCCTCCTGGGGTCCAGCCAGGCCTGGCCCAGGATGGCAGAACAAAGAACTTCCTCTGAGAGAGGGTGTGACACCCTCTCCCTTTGGAAAATGGTGTGAAGGCAGGGGAGGAGTAGCCTCCCCCAGCCTCTGGAAATGCTTTGTTGGGCACAGAGGTGCCCAATTCTGCATAAGCCAGTCTACACCGGTTCAGGGACCCCTTAGCCCCTGCTCTGGCGCGAAACTGGACAAAGGAAAGGGGAGTGACCACTCCCCTGACCTGCACCTCCCCTGGGAGGTGTCCAGAGCTCCTCCAGTGTGCTCCAGACCTCTGCCATCTTGGAAACAGAGGTGCTGCTGGCACACTGGACGGCTCTGAGTGGCCAGTGCCACCAGGTGACGTCAGAGACTCCTGCTGATAGGCTCCTTCAGGTGTTAGTAGCCTATCCTCTCTCCTAAGTAGCCAAACCCTCTTTTCTGGCTATTTAGGGTCTCTGTCTCTGGGGAAACTTTAGATAACGAATGCATGAGCTCAGCCGAGTTCCTCTGCATCTCTCTCTTCACCTTCTGATAAGGAATCGACTGCTGACCGCGCTGGAAGCCTGCAAACCTGCAACATAGTAGCAAAGACGACTACTGCAACTCTGTAACGCTGATCCTGCCGCCTTCTCGACTGTTTTCCTGCTTGTGCATGCTGTGGGGGTAGCCTGCCTCCTCTCTGCACCAGAAGCTCCGAAGAAATCTCCCGTGGGTCGACGGAATCTTCCCCCTGCAACCGCAGGCACCAAAAAGCTGCATTACCGGTCCCTTGGGTCTCCTCTCAGCACGACGAGCGAGGTCCCTCGAATCCAGCGACTCTGTCCAAGTGACCCCCACAGTCCAGTGACTCTTCAGCCCAAGTTTGGTGGAGGTAAGTCCTTGCCTCACCTCGCTGGGCTGCATTGCTGGGAACCGCGACTTTGCAGCTACTCCGGCCCCTGTGCACTTCCGGCGGAAATCCTTTGTGCACAGCCAAGCCTGGGTCCACGGCACTCTAACCTGCATTGCACGACTTTCTAAGTTGGTCTCCGGCGACGTGGGACTCCTTTGTGCAACTTCGGCGAGCACTGTTTCACGCATCCTTGTAGTGCCTGTTTCTGGCACTTCTCTGGGTGCTACCTGCTTCAGTGAGGGCTCTTTGTCTTGCTGCTCGACGTCCCCTCTCTCTTCAGGTCCAATTTGCGACCTCCTGGTCCCTCCTGGGCCCCAGCAGCGTCCAAAAACGCCAACTGCATGATTTGCGTCTAGCAAGGCTTGTTGGCGTCCTTCCGGCGGGAAAACACTTCGGCACGACTCTCCAAGGCGAGAGGGATCCGTCCACCAAAGGGGAAGTCTCTAGCCCTTTTCGTTCCTGCAGAAACCTCAGCTTCTTCTGTCCAGTCGAAGCTTCTTTGCACCCGCAGCTGGCATTTCCTGGGCATCTGCCCATCTCCGACTTGCTTGTGACTTTTGGACTTGGTCCCCTTGTTCCACAGGTACCCTAGATTGGAAATCCACAGTTGTTGCATTGCTGGTTTGTGTCTTTCCTGCATTATTCCTCTAACACGACTACTTTGTCCTTAGGGGAACTTTAGTGCACTTTGCACTCACTTTTCAGGGTCTTGGGGAGGGTTATTTTTCTAACTCTCACTATTTTCTAATAGTCCCAGCGACCCTCTACAAGGTCACATAGGTTTGGGGTCCATTCGTGGTTCGCATTCCACTTTTGGAGTATATGGTTTGTGTTGCCCCTATCCCTATGTTTCCCCATTGCATCCTATTGTAACTATACATTGTTTGCACTGTTTTCTAAGACTATACTGCATATTTTTGCTATTGTGTATATATATCTTGTGTATATTTCCTATCCTCTCACTGAGGGTACACTCTAAGATACTTTGGCATATTGTCATAAAAATAAAGTACCTTTATTTTTAGTATAACTGTGTATTGTGTTTTCTTATGATATTGTGCATATGACACTAAGTGGTACTGTAGTAGCTTCACACGTCTCCTAGTTCAGCCTAAGCTGCTCTGCTAAGCTACCATTATCTATCAGCCTAAGCTGCTAGACACCCTATACACTAATAAGGGATAACTGGGCCTGGTGCAAGGTGCAAGTACCCCTTGGTACTCACTACAAGCCAGTCCAGCCTCCTACAGTACCTACTTGTAGGCAAAAAGGAGGCATGTCAGGAGGACATCCTATGTCCTTCTGAGTTTTTCAGAGAGTCCCATGATCATGCCTTTGAGAGTTTTATTAAATCTCTCAACCAGTCCATTTGTTGTGGATGGTAGGGTGTGGTGAAATTATAGGTTACACCACATTCCTTACACATTGCTTTTGAGTATGCAGACATGAAGTTACTACCCCGTCTGATACTACCTCTTGGAAAGCCAACCCTGGAAAATATTCCCAGGAGAGCCTTTGCTGCTGCAGGAGCTGTAGTCGTCCTTAAGGGGATTGCTTCTGGGTATCTTGTGGCATGGTCCACTACTACTAAGATGAATCTGTTTCCTGAAGCAGTTGGAGGGTTGAGGGGGGCAACAATATCAACCCCTACCCTTTCAAAGGGCACCCAAGCCACAGGCAGTGGGATTAAGGGGGCCTTTGGGGTGCCACCAGTTTGCCACTAGCCTGGCAAGTGACACAAGAGCGACAGAACTCTTTTGTGTCCTCTGACATGTGAGGTCAGTGAAAGTGAGGGACAAGTCTGTCCCAGGTCTTACTTTGGCCCAGATATCCTGCCACAGGAATATCACGTGCAAGAGTTAGGAGGAATTCCCTATATGGCAGGGGAATGATCAGTCTCCTGGTAGCACCAGGTTTTGGGTCCCTTGCTTCAGTATAATGGAGATTGTTCTCCCAATAAACTCTATGTGAGTCACTGATATCCCCAGCTTGCTGCTTAACAGCTTGCTGTCTTAGACCATCTAGTGTGGGACAGGTCTGCTGTGCCACACTTAGTTCCTCCCTGGGAGGCCTCCCTGCATCCAAGAGTTCAGCTGTGTCAGCCTGAAGCTCCTCTGGTGTAGGTTCTGCACAAGGAGTTGACTCCTCCTCATCAAAAGGGGAATCTTCTGGAGAGGGAGGGATAGTGCACAAGGCTTTGCCCTTTCTACCTCTAGTTTTTGGGAGCACTTGGTCCATTGTTCCAGGATCCATGTTTCCCTGTCCTCTTTGCTTCTTGGCCTGAGACCTGGAAAGAGCAAAGATGTGCCCTGGAATGCCCAGCATAGCTGCATGGGCCTCCAACTCCACTTCAGCCCAAGCTGAAGTTTCCAAATCGTTGCCCAATAGACACTCTTCAGGTAATTCAGTGGATACCACAACTTTCTTAGGACCAGTACCCCCCCAATTGAGATTCACAACAGCCACAGTGTTGTTATGGGCGTCAGTAACTTGGTACTGATGGTCAAGTAAGTGTTGCTCAGGGGCAACCCTTTTCTCCATCACCACAGTGACACTGGCACCTGTGTCCCTGTAGGCCTCAACCTGAACACCATTTATTAGGGGTAGTTGCTTGTACTTATCCATATTAAGGGGACAAGCAACTACGGTGGCAATGTCAATACCACCATCAGAGACTAAAACAGCCTCAGTGGTCTCCCTAACTAGATCAACCCCCACTACTTTGCTTAAAGTGAGGCCAGCTACACCCTTTGTTTGGCTATTTCTAGAGTTTTTCCTACCACCTGTGCTATTACTAGGGCCACTAGTGGAAGCAGAGGGGGTTGTGGCGGTGGGAGGTTTGGTGTTTCTCTTGGGACAAGTGGGATCACTTGTCCAATGGCCTCTGTTTTTACACAAATAACACCAAGATCTTTTCTGATGATTAGAAGAGGATTTGGGCCCACCACCCCCAGATGGTTTTTGTGGGCCTGATAAAGACTGTGATGATTTTTATCTTTGTCCCCACCCTTGTCATGTAACTTACCATCCTTCTTCTTGATGTCCTTGTGACCCCCTGTATGAGTTATCTGCTCACCCTTGTTCTGACCCATTTGTCTGCTTTCTTTCCCAATTCTTGGGGAGAGGTCAGATCTGAGTCTGCAAAATACTGGTGTAACAAATCAGACACACAATTGTTAAGCATATGCTCTCTCAAGATTAGATTATATAAGCTTTCATAATCAGACACCTTGCTGCCATGCAACCAACCTTCTAAGGCCTTCACTGAACATTCCACAAAGCCTATCCAATCTTGTGAAGACTCTTTTCTGGTTTCTCTGAACTTAATCCTATATTGTTTAGTGGTTAAGCCAAATCCATCCAAGAGTGCAGTCTTCAGAACATTGTAATTATCGGAATCATCTTCTCTGACAGTAAGGCGCCTATCTCTCCCCTTGTGAGAGAAGGGCAACCACAGAATAGCAGTCCACTCTACCTGAGGGACCCTCTGAATTTTACAGGCCCTCTCAAGTGCATCAAACCACTTGTAGATGTCACCCCCCCCTCCTTGTAAGGGGGAACAATTTTATACAGGTTTCTAAAATCAAATGTATTCTCTTTGACATTGTAACTTCTAAAACTTCCGTTGCTTCTGCCACCATGGGAAACCAACCCCAAACCCTGTCTTTCCCTTTCCACAGCTAGGGATTCCCTATCTAAGGCCAACTGCTGCTGCTGTAGCCTCAGTATGGCGTCCTCCAACCTCAGCTTTCTGAGTTCCCTATCTAGGGACAGGCCCTCAGCGTTGGATGTGTGGGACACTTCTGACACTGAAGTGATATGGGAGTGTGCAGAGGTTGATCTTTCCCTAACTTGTGTAACCCTAGTGACCTGGCCTCTACTTGTGAAGAGTGCCCTACTTGTGCGTGACCCCTTTCCACTACCAGCTACACTAGGAGGTTTGTTAAGAGAAAGATCTGTGGAAGGACCCTACCCTGCATCTGCAGGAACCTCTCCTGAATCTACCTGGTTAGATTCCCCCTCTGCCTCCCCCTCTCGTTGTACATGATCATCAGAATGCTCCTGGTCATCTTGCTAGAGGTGATTTAAGTGAAAATTGTTATTGGGGTTCTTCCAAATCCCTAAGCCTCTTCCTAGGCAGAGCTCCCTCAGACTTTTAAAGTTAAGGTTCTCAAAGGTTGTCTTGATAACCCTGGGTGTAGCCTCAATAGAAGACATAGTGATAGAAACGTTTAGGGAAAAGAGTAAGAAGTAAGTAAAACTATTTCACCTAACTTTTTAGAGAGAAGGAAAACATTTTGGAAAACAATTTCTTTAGAGTGAAAATAAGACTGCTAGGTATAATTGTATATAGCTCTAAGTATTAGAGTACACTTTTTTGTGGAAAGCATTAGTGACAAAGTGATTAGGCAATTGCAAGTACTTATCCCAGCACTGCCACCAATGTGAGAAGCTGGACTGGTTTGTAGTGGGTACCAGAGGTACTTACACCTTATGCCAGCTCCAGTGATCCACCTTAGTGAAATGTAGGCTGTCTAGCAGCTTAGGCTGTCTAGAGGTAGCTGTAGCAGAGAAGCCAAGGCTGAACTAGGAGACATGCAAAGCTCTTGCTATACCACTATAGTCACACAGTACTTATACACAAGGAAGACAATACTTAGGGCCTCATTACAACATTGGCCGGCGGCAACCGCCGCCCACCAAGTTGTAACCGCCTTGCGCCCCCCAATGCGGCCGCACTCCTGCGGTGCCCATTAGGACATCCCCGCTGGGCCGGCGGGCAGAAACAGAGTTTTGGCCCGCCGGCCCAGCGGGGATGTGGGACGCAACATGGGAGCCGGCTCCAAATGGAGCCGGCGGTGTTGTGGCCGTGCGACGGGCGCACTTGGACCCGTCGCGCTTTTCACTGTCTGCTGTGTAAATAGTCAGAAAATAGTGCAAACAGTGAAAAACACAACAGGTTTCAATGGGCCTAGGGGCAACACAAACCATATACTAAAATAGTGGAATACGGATGTCGGTTTCCCCCCTAGGCAAGTGTAGTGTGTAGAAGGGCGCTGGGTATGTAGGAAAACACCAAAGGTAAGTAAATTACCCCACCCCAGAGCTCAGGAAAACAGAAGTAAAGTACAACAAGTTTCCTCAGAACGCACTAGAAGTCGTGGTGAAGGATTATGCAAAAAACCCAGAAAGACTGCAAGAAACCAACAATGGATTGGACCTGAAGACCTCTGGAAAGAGGAGACCAAGTCCAGAAGTCGATGAAGAGTCCAGGAAGATCCAGAGCCCCTGCAAACTAGGATGAAGGTGCAAAAGTGGATTCTCCGGTTAGAAGAAAAGAGCAAAAATGCACCAAAGAAGACAGCTGCGGGTTCCTGCTTGGTGCAAGAGATGTCCCTGTCAAGTCATTGGATGCAGGCTGGTTTTCGTCATTGGATTCCACCATCAAGCCTTAGCTCACGCAAATGTCGTGGTTGACGGTAAAAGGAGCTACCTGGGCCCATGAGGGACCTGGGTGTTGTAGGAGGCTGGCCTGGCTTATAGTGGGTACCTTGTGGTACTTACACCTTGTGCCAGGTCCAGTTATCCCTTATTAGTAGATTAGAAGTGTTCTAGCAGCTTAGGCTGATAGAGGTAACTATAGCAGAGCAGCTTAGGCTGAACTAGGAGACATGCAAAGCTCCTACTGTACCACTTATATCATATAGCACTATATCATAAGAAAACACAATACTCAGAGTTACTATAAATAAAGGTACTTTATTTTAGTGACTGTAGGAAGTTGGCTCTGTATGCACTATTTCAAAGTAAGGAATAGTATGCACAGAGTCCAAGGGTTCCCCTTAGAGGTAAGATAGTGGCAAAAAGAGATAATACTAATGCTCTATTTTGTGGTTGAGCAGTAGGCTTATCAAAGGAGTAGTGTTAAGCATTAATTGTACATACACAAGCAATAAATGAGGAACACACACTCAAAGACAATTCCAGGCCAATAGGTTTTTGTATAGAAAAATATATTTTCTTAGTTTATTTTAAGAACCACAGGTTCAAGATTTACATGTAATACTTCAAATGAAAGGTATTGCAGGTAGGTACTTTAGGAACTTTGAATTAGCAAAATAGCATATACAGTTCTCACATAAATCACATATAGCTATTTTAAAACTAGACAGAGCAATTTTCAACAGTTCCTGGGGGGAGTAAGAGTTTGTTAGTTTTTGCAGGTAAGTAAACCACCTACGGGGTTCAAGTTTGGGTCCAAGTTAGCCCACCGTTGGGGGTTCAGAGCAACCCCAAAGTTACCACACCAGCAGCTCAGGGCCGGTCAGGTGCAGAGGTCAAAGTGGTGCCCAAAACGCATAGGCTTCAATGGAGAAGGGGGTGCCCCGGTTCCAGTCTGCCAGCAGGTAAGTACCCGCGTCTTTGGAGGGCAGACCAGGGGGGTTTTGTATTGCACCGGGGGGGGGACACAAGTCCACACAGAAAGTACACCCTCAGCAGCAAGGGGGCGGCCGGGTGCAGTGTGCAAACACTCATCGGGTTTCAATAGGTTTCAATGGGAGACCAAAGGGTCTCTTCAGCGATGCAGGCAGGCAAGGGGGGGGGTCCTCGGGGTAGCCACCATCTGGGCAAGGGAGAGGGCCACCTGGGGGTCGCTCCTGCACTGGGGGTCGGATCCTTCAGGCCCTGGGGGCTGCGAGTGCAGAGTCTTTACCAGGCGTTGGATCTTAGAAGCAGGCAGTTGCGGTCAGGGGGAGCCTTGGGATTCCCTCTGCAGGCGTCGCTGTGGGGGCTCAGGGGGGCAACTCTGGCTACTCAAGGTCTCGCAGTCGCCGGGGAGCCCTCCCTGAAGTGATTGTTCTCCACAAGTCGAGCCGGGGCCTCGGGTGCAGAGTGCCAAGTCTCACGCTTCCGGCGGGAAACGCAAGTTGTTTCAAAGTTGCTTCTTTGTAGCAAAGTCGCAGTCTTGGGTGAACAGAGCCGCTGTCCTCAGGAGTTCTTGGTCCTTCTAGATGCAGGGCAGTCCTCTGAGGCTTCAGAGGTCGCTGGTCCTTGGGGAGAGTGTCGCTGGAGCAGTGTCTTTAGAAGTGGGGAAACAGGCCGGTAGAGCTGGGCCAAAGCAGTTGGTGTCTCCGTCTTCTCTGCAGGGTTTTTTCAGCTTAGCAGTCCTCTTCTTCTTAGGTTGCAGGAATCTGAGTTCCTAGGTTCTGGGGAGCCCTTAAATACTAAATTTAAGGGCGTGTTTAGATCTGGGGGGTTAGTAGCCCATGGCTACTTGCCCTGAGGGTGGGTACACCCTCTTTGTGCCTCCTCCCTGAGGGAGGGGGCACATCCCTAATCCTATTGGGGGAATCCTCCATCTGCAAGATGGAGGATTTCTAAAAGTTAGAGTCACCTCAGCTCAGGACACCTTAGGGGCTGTCCTGACTGGCAAGTGACTCCTCCTTGTTTTTCTCATTATCTCCTCCGGCCTTGCCGCCAAAAGTGGGGCCGTGGCCAGAGGGGGCGGGCAACTCCACTAGCTGGAGTGCCCTGTGGTGCTGTAACAAAGGGGGTGAGCCTTTGAGGCTCACCGCCAGGTGTTACAGTTCCTGCAGGGGGAGGTGATAAGCATCTCCACCCAGTACAGGCTTTGTTACTAGCCACAGAGTGACAAAGGCACTCTCCCCATGTGGCCAGCAACATGTCTGGTGTGTGGCAGGCTGCTAGAACTAGTCAGCCTACACAGATAGTTGGTTAAGGTTTCAGGGGGCACCTCTAAGGTGACCTCTGGGGTGTATGCTACAATAAAATGTACACTGGCATCAGTGTGCATTTATTGTGCTGAGAAGTTTGATACCAAACTTCACAGTTTTCAGTGTAGCCATTATGGTGTGGTGGAGTTCGTGCATGACAGACTCCCAGGCCATATACTCTTATGGCTACCCTGCACTTACAATGTCTAAGGTTTTGCTTAGACACTGTAGGGGCACAGTGCTCATGCACTTGTGCCCTCACCTATGGTATAGTGCACCCTGCCTTAGGGCTGTAAGGCCTGCTAGAGGGGTGACTTATCTATACTGCATAGGCAGTGTGAGGTTGGCATGGCACCCTGAGGGGAGTGCCATGTCGACTTACTCGTTTTGTCCTCACTAGCACACACAAGCTGGCAAGCAGTGTGCCTGTGCTGAGTGAGGGGTCCCCAGGGTGGCATAAGACATGCTGCAGCCCTTAGAGACATTCCCTGGCATCAGGGCCCTTGGTACCAGTTACAAGGGACTTACCTGAATGCCAGGGTGTGCCAATTGTGGAAACAAAAGTACAGGTTAGGGAAAGAACACTGGTGCTGGGGCCTGGTTAGCAGGCCTCAGCACACTTTCAAATCAAAACTTAGCATCAGCAAAGGCAAAAAGTCAGGGGGTAACCATGCCAAGGAGGCATTTCCTTACACAACCCCCCCCCAAACAAAAGAGGATGAGACTAACCTTTCCCAAGAGAGCCTTCATTTTCTAAGTGGAAGAACCTGGAAAGGCCATCTGCATTGGCATGGGCAGTCCCAGGTCTGTGTTCCACTATAAAGCCCATACCCTGTAGGGAGATGGACCACCTCAACAGTTTTGGATTTTCACCTTTCATTTGCATCAGCCATCTGAGAGGTCTGTGGTCAGTTTGAACTACAAAGTGAGTACGAAAGAGGTATGGTCTCAGCTTCTTCAGGGACCAAACCACAGCAAAGGCCTCCCTCTCAATGGCACTCCAACGCTGCTCCCTGGGGAGTAACCTCCTGCTAATGAAAGCAACAGGCTGGTCAAGGCCATCTTCATTTGTTTGGGGCAAAACTGCCCCATCCCATGTTCAGAGGCATCTGTCTGCACAATGAACTGCTTGGAGTAATCTGGAGCTTTTAGAACTGGTGCTGTGCACATTGCTTGTTTCAGGGTGTCAAAGGCCAGTTGGCATTCTACAGTCCAGTTTACTTTCTTGGGCATTTTCTTGGAGGTAAGTTCTGTGAGGGCTTTCACTATGGATCCATATCCCTTCACAAACCTCCTGTAATACCCAGTCAAGCCAAGGAATGCCCTGACTTGAGTCTGGGTTTTTGGAGCTACCCAGTCCAGAATAGTCTGGATCTTAGGCTGGAGTGGCTGAACTTGGCCTCCACCTACAAGGTGACCCAAGTAAACCACAGTTCCCTGCCCTATCTGGCATATGGATGCCTTGATAGAGAGGCCTGCTGATTGCAGAGCCTTCAAAACCTTCTTCAGGTGGATCAGGTGATCCTGCCAGCTGGAGCTAAAGACAGCAATATCGTCAAGATAAGCTGCACTAAAGGACTCCAAGCCAACAAGGACTTGATTCACCAACCTTTGGAAGGTGGCAGGGGCATTCTTTAAACCAAAGGGCATAACAGTAAACTGATAATGCCCATCAGGTGTGGAGAATGCTGTCTTTTCTTTTGCTCCTGGTGCCATTTTGATTTGCCAGTACCCTGCTGTTAAGTCAAAGGTACTTAAGAATTTGGCAGCACCCAACTTGTCAATCAGTTTATCAGCCCTTGGAATGGGATGGGCATCTGTCTTGGTGACATAATTAAGTCCTCTGTAGTCCACACAAAACCTCATCTCTCTCTTTTCATCTTTGGTGTGAGGTTTGGGGACTAAGACCACTGGGCTAGCCCAGGGGCTGTCAGAGTGCTCAATGACTCCCAATTCCAGCATCTTGTGGACTGCCACTTTGATTCTTTCCTTAACTTGATTAGACTGTCTGAATATTTTGTTTTTGACAGGCATGCTGTCTCCTGTGTCCACATCATGGGTACACAGGTGTGTCTGACCAGGGGTTAGGGAAAAGAGCTCAGCAAACTGTTGCAGGACCTTCCTGCAGTCAGATTGCTGTTGGCCAGAGAGGGTGTCTGAATAGATCACTCCATCTACTGAACCATCTTTAGGGTCTGAGGAGAGGAGATCAGGGAGAGGTTCACTCTCAGCTTCCTGGTCCTCATCCGTTACCATCAACAGATTCACATCAGCCCTGTCATGGAAGAGCTTAAGGCGGTTCACATGGATCACCCTCTTGGGGGTCCTGCTAGTGCCTAGGTCCACCAGGTAGGTGACCTGACTCTTCTTTTCTAGCACTGGGTAAGGGCCACTCTATCTGTCCTGAAGTGCCCTGGGAGCCACAGGCTCCGAAACCCAGACTTTCTGCCCTGGTTGAAATTCAACCATTGCAGCATTTTGGTCATATCAAAACGTCTGGAGCTGTTGGCTGGCCTCAAGGTTTTTGCTTGCCTTTTCCATGTACTCTGCCATCCTTGAACGTAGGCCAAGTACATAATCCACTATATCTTGCTTAGGCTCATGAAGAGGTCTCTCCCAGCCTTCTTTCACAGGAGCTAGTGGTCCCCTTACAGGGTGGCCAAACAGAAGTTCAAAGGGGGAAAACCCTACTCCCTTCTGAGGCACCTCTCTGTAACCGAAAAGCAGACATGGCAAGAGGACATCCCATCTCCTTTTGAGTTTTTCAGGGAGCCCCATGATCATGCCTTTCAATGTTTTGTTGAATCTCTCAACAAGACCATTGGTTTGTGGATGGTATGGTGTGGTGAATTTGTAAGTCACCCCACACTCATTCCACATGTGCTTCAGGTATGCTGACATAAAGTTGGTACCTCTGTCAGACACCACCTCCTTAGGAAAACCCACTCTGGTAAAAATACCAATGAGGGCCTTGGCTACTGCAGGGGCAGTAGTCGACCTAAGGGGAATTGCTTCAGGGTATCTAGTAGCATGATCCACTACTACTAGTATGTATAGGTTCCCTGAGGCTGTGGGAGGTTCAAGTGGACCCACTATGTCCACACCCACTCTTTCAAAGGGGACCCCCACCACTGGAACTGGAATGAGGGGGGGGGCTTTGGGTGCCCACCTGTCTTACCACTGGCTTGACAATAGGCACAGGAGACACAAAACTCCTTGACCTTCTGGGACATGTTGGGCTAATAGAAGTGGTTGACTAGTCTCTCCCACGTCTTGGTCTGTCCCAAATGCCCAGCAAGAGGAATATCATGAGCTAAGGTTAGAATGAACTCCCTAAACTCCTGAGGCACTACCACTCTCCTGGTGGCACCATGTTTGGGATATCTTGCCTCAGTGTAAAGGAGTCCATCTTCCCAATAGACCCTATGTGTTCCTGTTTTCTTTCCATTGGACTCTTCAGCAGCTTGCTTCCTAAGGCCTTCAAGAGAGGCACAGGTTTCTTGCCCCTTACACAACTGCTCCCTTGATGGTCCCCCTGGGCCTAGGAGCTCAACCTGATAAGGTCCTAACTCCATAGGCTCAGTTCCCTCAGAGGGCAGAACTTCTTCCTGAAAAGAGAGGTTCTCTTTTTGTTGTTGTGTTGCAGCTGGTTCTCCAGTTGTCTTTCCTTTTCTCTTGGTAGGTTGGGCCCTTTTTCCAGGCTCCAAAACTACTTTTTCACCCTGAGCCTTGCACTGTGCCCTTGTCTTGACACATACTCAGGGATACCCAGCATAGCTGCATGGGTTTTCAGTTCTACCTCAGCCCATGCTGAGGACTCCAGGTCATTTCCAAGCAAACAGTCTACAGGGATATTTGAGGAGACCACCACCTGTTTCAGGCCATTGACCCCTCCCCACTCTAAAGTTACCATAGCCATGGGATGTACTTTAGTCTCATTGTCAGCGTTGGTGACTGGATAAGTTTGTCCAGCCAGTTATTGACCAGGGGAAACCAGTTTCTCTGTCACCATGGTGACACTGGCACCTGTATCCCTCAGGCCTTCTACACTTGTCCCATTAATTAAGAGTTGCTGCCTGTATTTTTGCATGTTAGGGGGCCAGGCAGCCAGTGTGGCTAAATCCACCCCACCCTCAGAGACTAATGTAGCTTCAGTGTGACACCTGATTTGCTCTGGGCACACTGTTGATCCCACTTGGACACTGGCCATTCCAGGGTTAGCTGGAGTGGAGTTAGAAGTGGTACTTTTCTTGGGACAGGCCTTGTCTCCAGTTTGGTGTCCAGGCTGATTACAGCTACGACACCAGGCCTTTTTGGGATCAAAGTTTTTACCCTTGTACCCAAAATTGTTTTGTGAAGAGGCTCTGGGCCCACCCTCCTGTGCAGGTTTTTGGGGGCCTGTAGAAGACTCTTTACTATTTTTACCTTTGGATGTCTCAACACTCTTCCCCTGGGGATGCTTTGTGACCCCTTTCTTTTGGTCACCCCCTGTGGAAGTCTTGGTCACCCTAGTCTTGACCCAATGATCCGCCTTCTTTCCCAATTCTTGGGGAGAAATTGGTCCTAGGTCTACCAGATGCTGATGCAGTTTATCATTTGAACAATTACTTAACAGGTGTTCTTTCACAAATAAATTGTACAGCCCATCATAATAATTTACACCACTGCCTTGAATCCAACCATCCAGTGTTTTCACTGAGTAGTCCACAAAACTAACCCAGGTCTGGCTCGAGGATTTTTGACCCCCCCTGAACCTAATTCTATACTCCTCAGTGGAGAATCCAAAGCCCTCAATCAGGGTAGCCTTCTAGAGGTCATAGGATTCTGCATCTTTTCCAGAGAGTGTGAGGAGTCTATCCCTACACTTTCCAGTGAACATTTCCCAAAGGAGAGCACCCCAGTGAGATCTGTTTACTTTTCTGGTTGCACAAGCCCTCTCAAAAGCTGTGAACCATTTGGTGATGTCATCACCCTCTTCATATTTAGTTACAATCCCTTTTGGGATTTTCAACATGTCAGGAGAATCTCTGACCCTATTTATGTTGCTGCCACCATGGATGGGACCAAAACCCATCTCTTATCTTTCCCTTTCTATGGCTAGGAGCTGTCTCTCTAAAGCCAATCTTTTGGCCATCCTGGCTAGCAGGAGGTCATCTTCACTGAGGCTATCCTCAGTGATTACAGAGGTGCTGGACCCTCCTGTGAGGGAAGCAGCATCTCTGACTATCACAGTTGGAGTCAAGGCTTGAGGGGCCCTGATCTCCCTAATTAGGACTGGAGGGGGGAATTCTCCTCCAAGTCACTAGCTTCATCCTCTGGGAGGTCATCCTCAGAGGGGTTGGCTTTGTCAAACTCTGCCAGCAGCTCCTGGAGCTGTACTTTGGAAGGGCTTATGCCAACTTTAATTTTGTTTATTTTGCAGAGAGACCTTAGCTCCCTCATTCTAAGATGGAGGTAAGGTGTGAGGTTAATTTCCATCACACTCTCTTCTGCATTAGACATTATGGGGGTCATTAGATCATTGGCGGTAAAAGTCGCTTACCGCCGTGCAGAAGACCGCCAATACACTGGTGCGGCGGCGGTAGTCCGCCACAGCTATTATGACACACATCTCGGAATCCACCGAAATTCAGACACCCACACAACTCCGCCACACCAAAGGTCAGTGTTAAACTGGCGATAACAAAACCTCCACCTCCACGCCAACAGAAACACGCCCACGCTATTACGACCCACGAATCCACGCGGCAGTCTTTCAACCGCGGTATTCCATTGGCAGTACACACCGCCGCGCTCAAAATACACACACATCTACAAAACACCGCCACATTGGACAATTCGAAATATACACACCTGATACACATACAAACAACACTCCCACACCCAACACAATATAAAACACACACCCACATCACCCACAAACCCCTACGACCACAATTTCGAGACGAAGGCCAGAGAGACAGCACAGCCAAGACAACACCACCATCCGGAGGCACACAACACCATCACCCACACAACATCCACGCACAAAACACCACACACCGCTACACATCACCACACACATCAACACTCACACCGCCCCACACATCACACACACCACCCCATGTCACGCCAAGGACACCTCCGCTTCTCCGAGGAGGAGCTCAGGGTCATGGTGGAGGAAATCATCCGGGTAGAGCCACAGCTATTTGGCTCACAGGTACAGCACACCTCCATAGCCAGGAAGATGGAGCTATGGCGAAGAATCGTGGACAGCGTCAACGCCGTGGGACAACACCCAAGAAATAGGGAGGACATCAGGAAGAGGTGGAACGACCTACGGGGGAAGGTGCGTTCAACGGTCTCCAGGCATAACATCGCGGTTCAGCGGACTGGCGGCAGACCCCCAGCTCCTCCCCCCACAACTAACAACATGGGAGGAGCAAGTCTTGACCATCATGCATCCTGAGGGCCTCGGAGGAGTCGGTGGAGGAATGGACACTGGTAAGTCTAATCTTAACTATCATATCCCCAACCCTACCTGAATGCTATCACACACCCCCACCCTCACCCCCTCCCCTATCACTACAACTCCTCACTAATGTACTCATAACACAAAGCACCCATCCCAACACCAAGCCCTGCATGACACAACTAAGCATGGACACCCAGCACTAAAGCATGCCCATTGCACATACCCATACAACCCCCTAAACCCCACCATCACACAAGCTCCCACACAGGAATGCTTGCACTGGGGTACACGCTCACCCACCCATTGCACACCATTTTACATACACATGCAATAATCATGCTCTTATGCCCCTGCAGGAACCCGAAGGACCGTCACCACACCAGAGGGTCCAGACAACACCACTCCACCCCCAGAAGAGGCCCACAGTAACGATAGCAGCTCTGCCCTGCTGGATCCTGATGACCAGCCCGGACCATCGTGGGCCTCAGGACAGTCAGTTCCCCTTGCACAGGCACAGCCCAACACCGACCATCCACCTTCTGGTAACACCAGCACAGCACCCACCCAGCAGGCCCAAACCTCCGTACCCAGGACAGGTCAATCAGCGGTGTGTCCACCACTACAGGGAACCCAGGAGAACCCACCACCCCAACAACAATAGGGACCTGGGGGCAGTGGTAGTGGGCACACGGTCCAGGGGACAGAGGCACAGGAACACAGGGGAACTGGGTGGGCTGCTGTGCGACAGGGGGCAGACAGGCCAAGGGAACCCACTCTCCACGAGGCCCTATCCTCCATCATCGGAGCCTACCACCACTCCCAGGAGACGATGGCGACGGTCTTGGACAAGTTGCAGGAGACCCTGCGCCTGCAGGAGGAACAGTATTTGGGGTTCAGGGAGGAGCTCAGGGCCATCAGCTCCGCCCTGGGCACCATCGTAGGGGTGCTGAAGGACATACAGCAGACCTTGAGGAACACCATGGCACTCCAAGGGGCCCCTGACACTAGCCAGGACGATGAATTGCCCACCACCTCCGCCGGCGCTAGTGGACAGGACGCCCGCCACAGGACCACCACACCAGCACCCCACCCCCTGCAGACGGAGAACAGGACAGAGCAAGATGGCAAGACCCCCGCTAGGAAATTAGACCACCCTCTTTGTCCTCCCACTGTCCCACTTTGTTACCCTGTCCATACTTAAACTGCCCCAGCTCCACTTCCTATGCCCAGATGGGCAGTGCACCTGTGAGACTAATAGACTAGACTCTGCCATGGACATTCCTCCGCCATCACCCATCCTCAATTTACAACCCCCTCCCATTTCTGAGCACTTCAATAAACACCCTTGAAACACAAAACAATCTGGAGTCAGTCTGTGATTTAATAAATATGTATTAACAATGACAGTGTCACAATGCGTTTCCTATTGTAAAGCTAACATACCTATGTCACACATCACAAGTCCTTGAAGGATGCAAGCAGATGACACGTTGGTAACCACACCTGTGAAACCGTAATGGAAAGGTACAACTCAGTTACCAAATACTGGTTGAAATCGACAGACAGGATAGAGGTAGACATGTGAAAGTTAATGTAATGGTAAAAATTTAAATGTTCTCACCTGTGTGTCACTAGAAATATTGCTGTATGACTGACTCCCTGTTGTCATTGTCTTCTTCCTCAGCTTCCTCCTCATCACTGTCCACAGGCTCCAGAGCTGCTACAATACCGTCATCTGGATCATCCTCCTGCAGAAAAGGCACCTGGCGTCGCAAAGCCAAATTATGAAGCATGGAGCAGGCGATGATGATCTGGCACACCTTCTTCGGTGAGTAGAATAGGGAACCACCTGTCATATGGAGGCACCTGAACCTGGCTTTCAGGAGGCCGAAGGTGCGTTCGATCACCCTCCTAGTCCGCCCATGGGCCTCATTGTAGCGTTCCTCTGCCCTGGTTCTGGGATTCCTCACTGGGGTCAATAGCCAGGATAGGTTGGGGTAACCAGAGTCCCCTAATAGCCACACCCGGTGCCTCTGGAGTTGACCCATTATATCAGGGATGCTGCTATTCCGCAGGATCTAGGCGTCATGCACTGAACCAGGGAACATAGCATTTACCTGCGAGATGTACTGGTCTGCCAAACAGACCATCTGAACATTCATAGAATGATAACTCTTCCTGTTCCTGTACACCTGTTCACTCCTGTGGGGGGGGACCAGAGCTACATGGGTCCCATCAATGGCACCTATGACGTTGGGGATATGTCCAAGGGCATAGAAGTCACCTTTAACTGTAGGCAAATCTGCCACCTCAGGGAAAATGATAACTCTCCTTACGTGTTTCAGCAGGTCAGACAACACTCTGGACAGCAAGTTGGAAAACATAGGCTGGGACATCCCTGATGCCATGGCCACTGTTGTCTGAAAAGACCCACTAGCAAGGAAATGGAGCACTGACAGTACCTGCACGTCAGGGGGGGATTCCAGTGGGATGGCGAATTGTTGACATCAGGTCTGGCTCCAACTGGGTACATAGTTCCTGGATTGTGGCACAGTCAAACCTGTAGGTGACGATGACATGTTGCTCTTCCATTGTCAACAGGTCCACCAGCGGTCGGTACACTGGAGGATTCCGCCACCTTCTCACATGTCCCAGCTGACGGTGCCTACGAAGGACAACAGCGACGAATCAGTCATTATTCCTCCAGGTATGTACCCACAGTTATACACAAGACTACACCACTCACAAACCCCTTCCTGTTTGTGTGTTGAGTGTAGGCCTAGCTATGTGTGACGCAGAGGTAAATGAAGCCATGTGGGCCCCTGAAATGGCGGCTGCCTGACCTCTAAACTGGGACAATTGGATTGTGGGGTAACTGCGCTGGCGTTGCACACCGTCACGGTAGGCGGTCGTAGACCGCGGCGCAATGCTGCATTGGTTGACATAGGACCCTATGGGTCCCAGGAGCCAATGAACAGGTGCGCCAGCGATGATGATGCACACCGCCACGGACGTCACCGCCGCGGACGTCACCGCCATTTTGTATCTGTTCAATCACTAGATACCTGACCTTCGACAGGAGAGGACCTACACTGCAAGTGCTGCTGTGAGTTCGGTCTGGAAGCGACGATGGCTGCTGCGTCTGGGGAAAGGGCCCCTGCCTTCACTGCACAGGAGTTGGAGAAACTGGTAGACGGGGTCCTCCCCCAGTACACGCTACTCTACGGTCCTCCAGACCAACAGGTTAGTACACAGGGAGCACTTTGTATGGGCTAGGCCTGGGTGAAGAGGGCTGGTTGGAAGAGGGAAGGGGGCCGAGTTCATAGAACATTAATGCATGGGAATGAATGGGCCACATGGCCAGAGTAGGGAGGGGGCCACTCACATCGACGGTGCAGTTGGTAATGACTGTTCCTCTTTCCTTGTGCATGTCATGTAGGTCAGCGCCCACCAGAAGGGGGACATCTGGCGTGCCATCGCCAAGGAGGTCCGGAACCTGGGGGCCCACCAGAGACGGGACACCCACTGCCGGAAAAGATGGGAGGACATTCGATGCTGCAGCAAGAAGATGGCAAAGGCTCAGCTGGGGATGGCCTCCCAACGTGGGAGGGGTGCCCGTCGAACCATGACCCCCCTGATGTTCCAGATCCTGGTGGTGGCCTACTCGGAGTTGGATGGGCGCTTGAGGGCATCACAGCAGACACAAGGGGGTGAGTACACTATCATTCCGCTGACTTTGCGTGCAGTGGAGGTGTCTGGGTGGGGGAGGTGGGCTGTGGGTTTCCCTAGGCCAGGGCAAGTTCGGTAGGCAAGGCCCCTCTGTAATGCAGGCCATGTGGCACTCTACCCCACCTCAGCAGAGTGCCAAGTACAGGTATAGTTGCCCCTGTGGCATCCATGTGTGCAGATGTCCACCACTGCCATGTAGGCCATATCCCAGAAATTGCATATGCAGAGGGCAGGAGCACGGCGTAATGCAGGGGGCTGCTGTGTCTGTCTTGTCCGCCAACTGTAGCGGTATGCCATGCACTCAAACTCTCTTTCTTCTGTCTCCCCCCCCTTTTTCTGCTCTCCCTGTCCTTTTGTACATCAGCATCATCAGGCGGAGGTACAATGGCACCGGAGCACGAGGGAGCTGCATCCCACATGGCCATGGAGGGCCACACCACGGACTCTGAATGCACCAGTGGGACGGAGGGCGAGGGGAGCTTCACGTCGGCCACCGGATCACCAAGCAGCGACTCCGACTCATTCGCCGATGGGGGCTCCCTTGTGGTGGCGGCACCATCTGTGCCCCCCACTTCTACAGGTACAGCCGCCACCTCCCCTACCAGCACCGCCCTCCCAGCAGCCCCTCAGCGTTCGCCCCGTGCCCGCTCACCCAGGAGGGTGGGCATCACCTTTGCCCCAGGCACCTCAGGCCCTGCCCCAGTCACCCCTGCTGCCCTCAGTGAGGAGGCCATTGACCTCCTCAGGTCACTCACTGTTGGGCAGTCTACCATTGTGAATGCCATCCAGGGTGTAGAACAAGAGTTGCAACACGGTAATACATTCCTGGAGGGCATTCATTCTGGTCAGGCTGTCCTTCAGCGAACCCTGCAATCTCTGGCCTCAGCACTGATGACAGCCATTGTCCCTGTGTCTAGCCTCCCCTCTCCAACTTCCTCCACCGAGACCCAATCTCCTGTACCCCAGCCCATCCCAAGCACACCTACAGACCAGCATGCACACAAGTCAGCACACACAAGTAGCTCAAGCAAACATAGGCACCACACAACCCACAGGCACTCACGCAAGCCACTGTGTCCCCCTCCTCCTCTTCTCCCTCCTCCCTCCCAGTGTCATCTACACACACACCTGCATGCACCACATCTACAGGCACCATGAATCGCACAAGGACACCCAGCACCACAAGCCGCTCACCTGCACTCACCACCTCCACTGCCATTTACACGTCCCCTGCGGCCTCTACCAGTGTGTCTGTGACGCCCCCTCCCAAAGTACACAAACTCAGGCACCCACACACCCAACATCCATCCACCTCACGACAGCCTCCAGTACCTGCACCTGCACCCAAAACACCTAAAGTGACACCTCCGACAACCACCTCCTCTTCCTCCACTCCCAGACCCCCTCCAACTACCCATCCCAGTGTACGTCAGAAACTGTCCCTCTGTAAAGTTGACCTTTTTGCCCCCACCCCCCTCCAATTCATCAGTCCCGTCGTAGCGCCTCAGCCAAAAAGCCTCCAATACCAGTGGTGCCTGTTCAAGGTTTGTGGAGTGCACCGGCCACCAGGGCAGGCAGTGTGACCCGGAGCCAAGGCACTGGCAGCCCACCCCCTGTAAAGGCTCTAAAATTGGAGAGTTGACGACGGGACCGTGTCAAGACTCCTGGTGGGAAAACAACTGACATGGGTTCCAAGGGGATTGGAAAGTCAGCTGTGACTCCACCAAAGGTGGGGAAGGGCCAGAGGAAGTCTGCCCAGCCTGTTGTGAGTGTCATGGCGGAGAAGGGCGGCATCATTCCCGGCGGTCGAGACACAACCACCAGCACCGTCGTCACTGGTCAGGAGACCACCGCCGGAGTCACAGCCCAGGAGGGCCCAAGTATCGTCACTGGTCAGGAGACCACCGCCGGAGTCACAGCCCAGGAGGGCCCAAGTATCGTCACTGGTCAGGAGACCACCGCCGGAGTCACAGCCCAGGAGGGCCCAAGTATCGTCACTGGTCAGGAGACCACCGCCAGAGTCACAGCCCAGGAGGGCCCAAGTATGGTCACTGGTCAGGAGACCACCGCCACCGCCGGAGTCACAGCCCAGGAGGGCCCAAGTATTGTCACTGGTCAGGAGACCACCGCCAGAGTCACAGCCCAGGAGGGCCCAAGTATCATCACTGGTCAGGAGACCACCGCCACCGCCGGAGTCAGTGCCCAGGAGGGCCCCGGCTGCCACAGCCCAGGTGGGCTATGATGGAACGTCATGCCACACACCAATGCCCAGTGTAGGGAACGTCATGCCACACACCAATGTCCGTACCAGAACCGCCATGGTAAAGCACCGCTGAACAGTCCAGAACCGCCATGGCAAAGTACCGCTGAACAGTCCAGAACCACCATGGCAAAGCACTGCTGAACAGGGCAAAGATCGCCATGGCAAAGCACCGCTGAACAGTCCAGAACCGCCATGGCAAAGCACCGCTGAACAGGGCAAAGACCGCCATGGGAAAGCACTGCTGAACAGGGCCAAGACCGCCATGGCAAAGCACCGCTGAACAGTCCAGAACCGCCATGGCAAAGCACCGCTTAACAGTCCAGAGACCGCCATGGCAAAGCACCGCTGAACAGTCCAGAACCGCCATGGCAAAGCACCAATGAACAGTCCAGAACCGCCATGGCAAAGCACCGCTGAACAGGGCAAAGACCGCCATAGCAAAGCAACGCTGAACAGTCCAGAACCGCCATGGCAAAGCACCGCTAAACAGTCCAGAACCGCCATGGCAAAGCACCGCTGAAAAGGGCAAAGACCGCCATGGCAAAGCACCGCTGAACAGGGCAAAGACCGCCATGGCAAATCACCGCTAAACAGGGCCAAGACCGCCATGGCAAAGCACAACTGAACAGGGCCAAGACCGCCATGGTGAAGACCGCTGAACAGGGCAAGCACCGGGTAGGAATGAATAGACCGCAACATCAGGCATCCTTATCCCATGTGCAACTGGGACAGTGACAGGACAGGAACTTTCACGGGGTGACTCATCCAGTCTGGGCACCAGTCCCCCTCCAGAACAAGTGGAGACATGCATACACTACCTCAGTCCTGCACAGGATGAAGCACTCTGGGCACCTGTCCCCCCCAGAACCAGTGGAGAATGTTATTGACTTGAGAGAATGTGGCTTTGCACTCCCCAGGATGGCACGGTTGGCACCCCACCCACTGTATAGACTTGAGAGACTGTGGCTTTGCACTCCCCAGGATAATGCAGTGGGCACCCCACCCAGTGTAGAGATTTGAGAGACTGTGGCTTTGCACTCCCCAGGATGGCATGGTGGGCAACCCACCCACTGTAGAGACTTGAGAGACTGTGGCTTTGCACTCCCCAGGATGGCACAGTGGGCACCCCACCCACTGTAGAGACTTGAGAGACTGTGGCTTTGCACTCCCCAGGATGGCACAGTGGGCACCCCACCCACTGTAGAGACTTGAGAAACTGTGGCTTTGCACTCCCCAGGATAATGCAGTGGACAACCCACCCACTGTAGAGACTTGAGAGACTGTGGCTTTGCACTCCCCAGGATGGCACGGTGGGCACCCCACCCACTGTAGAGACTTTAGAGACTGTGGCTTTGCACTCCCCAGGATCATGCAGTGGGCATGGACCCCCGTCGTGGATCTGGCTTTGCAGTCATCCGGCTGAGGTGCCCCCCTTTCGCCTGAGGTGCCTGTAGTATTTCTATCTGATGCCCCGGCAGTGTTCTCTCCGATTGTAGTCAGGTATCTTTTGTGGGCCTCGCCCATGCATTTTTGGACTGTTGGTGCACGGACATTGTTATGTACATATCTGCACTACTTCTCGTCATGTATATATTTCTGACTGAATTTCGTATATATCTGTATATTTTTGAAATACATGTATATAGCAACATTACAATGTTTGAACGGATTTCACTTTGTCTTTTCATTCTTCCGGGGGGATTGTGGGTTGTTACTGTGATTTTTGTGGATGCATTGGTGTGTATGTTGTAATATGCGAGGGTGGGGGTGTTTGGTGGGTGTCCCCCTAACTTTTGCCTCCCCCTCCCCCATGTCGTAGGTGCAGTACTCACCGTTGTCTTCGGCGCCTACGTAGATGGTGGTCGTAGCGGAGCAGAAAGACAAGGGCAGGGAGTATTTGGAGTTCCGGGTCCATGGAGTCCTCGTTCCTCGTGGGATGTGTTCAGGTGAGCGTTTTCCCATTGCAAAAGCTGTTTCCGCCGTGTTTTTATCCACGGTGAATCCGCCCTGGAAAAGGTGGCGGATTGGCGGGTTGTGATACTATGGGCGGTACATTGTCTTCTGCCTGTCTGTTGGCGGTGACCGCCGCGCTGCTTGTCTGTACCGCCGTGGCGGGCGGTGTGCTAAAGTGGCTGTCTTTGTTGCCGGTTTCCGCCAGGGTCATAATTCCTTTTTTTTAACCGCCACCCTGTTTGCGGTATTTTACCGCAGCTTTAACGCCGTCCGCCAGGGTTGTAATGACCCCCTATGTTTCTAAAAGTTGGAATGCTTTTTAAGAATCTAAAACTATCTCTAGAACTTAGTTCAAACTTTCACAAAACTTTTAAACTCTAAAAGAAATGCTAAAAGGGACTAACACAAGGCCCTAGCAGGACTTTTAAAATTTTTGAAAAATAGCTCAAATTGCAAAAATCAGTTTCTAATGACAATTTTTGGAATTTAGTCGTGTGATCAGGTATTGGCTGAGTAGTCCAGCAAATGCAAAGTCTTGTCCCCACCGCCGATCCACCAATGTAGGAAGTTGGCTCTGTATGCACTATTTCAAAGTAAGGAATAGTATGCACAGAGTCCCAGGGTTCCCCTTAGAGGTAAGATAGTGGCAAAAAGAGATAATACTAATGCTCTATTTTGTGGTAGTGTGGTCGAGCAGTAGGCTTATCGAAGGAGTAGTGTTAAGCATTTGTTGTACATACACAAGCAATAAATGAGGAACACACACTCGAAGACAATTCCAGGCCAATAGGTTTTTGTATAGAAAAATATATTTTCTTAGTTTATTTTAAGAACCACAGGTTCAAGATTTACATGTAATACTTCAAATGAAAGGTATTGCAGGTAGGTACTTTAGGAACTTTGAATGAGCAAAATAGCATATACAGTTCTCACATAAATCACATATAGCTATTTTAAAACTAGACACAGTGCAATTTTCAACAGTTCCTGGGGGGAGTAAGAGTTTGTTAGTTTTTGCAGGTAAGTAAACCACCTACGGGGTTCAAGTTTGGGTCCAAGGTAGCCCAATCTGAGTTCCTAGGTTCTGGGGAGCCCTTAAATACTAAATTTAAGGGTGTGTTTAGATCTGAGGGGTTAGTAGCCAATGGCTACTAGCCCTGAGGGTGGGTACACCCTCTTTGTACCTTCTCCCTGAGGGAGGGGGCACATCCCTAATCCTATTGGGGGAATCCTCCATCTGCAAGATGGAGGATTTCTAAAAGTTAGAGTCACCTCAACTCAGGACACCTTAGGGGCTGTCCTGACTGGCCAGTGACTCCTCCTTGTGTTTCTCATTATCTCCTCCGGCCTTGCCGTCAAAAGTGGGGCCGTGGCCTGAGGGGGGCGGGCAACTCCACTAGCTGGAGTGCCCTGTGGTGCTGTAACAAAGAGGGTGAGCCTTTGAGGCTCACCGCCAGGTGTTACAGTTCCTGCAGGGGGAGGTGATAAGCATCTCCACCCAGTACAGGCTTTGTTACTAGCCACAGAGTGACAAAGGCACTCTCCCCATGTGGCCAGCAACATGTCTGGTGTGTGGCAGGTTTCTAGAACTAGTCAGCCTACACGGATAGTCGGTTAAGGTTTCAGGGGGCACCTCTAAGGTGCCCTCTGGGGTGTATGTTACAATAAAATGTACACTGGCATCAGTGTGCATTTATTGTGCTGAGAAGTTTGATACCAAACTTCACAGTTTTCAGTGTAGCCATTATGGTGCTGTGGAGTTCGTGCATGACAGACTCCCAGACCATGAACTCTTATGGCTACCCTGCACTTACAAAGTCTAAGGTTTTGCTTAGACACTGTAGGGGCACAGTGCTCATGCACTTGTGCCCTCACCTATGGTATAGTGCACCCTGCCTTAGGGCTGTAAGGCCTGCTAGAGGGGTGACTTATCTATACTGCATAGGCAGTGTGAGGTTGGCATGGCACCCTGAGGGGAGTGCCATGTCGACTTACTCGTTTTGTCCTCACTAGCACACACAAGCTGGCAAGCAGTGTGCCTGTGCTGAGTGAGGGGTCCCCAGGGTGGCATAAGACATGCTGCAGCCCTTAGAGACCTTCCCTGGCATCAGGGCCCTTGGTACCAGTTACAAGGGACTTACCTGGATGCCAGGGTGTGCCAATTGTGGAAACAAAAGTACAGGTTAGGGAAAGAACACTGGTGCTGGGGCCTGGTTAGCAGGCCTCAGCACACTTTCAAATCAAAACTTAGCATCAGCAAAGGCAAAAAGTCAGGGGGTAACCATGCCAAGGAGGCATTTCCTTACAGTGACAATATGCCAAAAGTATCTCAGAGGATATACTCCCTTAGGAGGTAAGTAGAATACACAAAATATACACACAAACCAAAATCAGGTAAGTAAAACACTTAGAAAAGTAGTGCAAACACTGTAGAACACAATAGAATGCAATAGGAGACAATTGTCATGGTCTGCACACAGCTTCTCACCTCTGGATGCAGGACTTGAAAGAACACCCGGTCTTCTGCTGGTTCTGGATAAACCCAGATAGGGGCGACCCTTTCTAGTAGCCACAGTGCCGCTTGACAGAAAACGTCTAAGCAGACCGCACCCACCAGAGGGAGTCCCAGAGGAAAAACCCCCAAAGAAATGGGGAAAAAACCTCAAAACAGGAACTCCTGAAACGGAAGAAAAAACAGGACTTGAAAAAGGGGCAAAAAGCAAAATCACAAACCGTGAAATAGGAATGATGAACAGGAGCGAAGAGCACCACCAAAGGGAAGTGTTTGCAACGCAAGGCAGATCAGGACTGAGTGACTTATATACTGGAAGACAGGAAGTGACAACAGAGGAAAGCGAAACAACACCATCTTGAATTGGGAAAAGCCCATAGATAAGAATAGGAAAAAGGTTGTAGTATAAAAGAAAAAGGCATGCTGGGAAAAAAGAAACAGGAAGAAGACAATATGGAAGCCAGCAAGAATACAGAAAAAATGAGGTGCACAGAGGCCAAAAGAAAAGAAGAAAAAAGGACAAGAAAGAGACCACCACTGACAGGAAAAACAAGCATTTCCAATGCAATGGGTCTCGCTTTTGGTAGAGTTAGAGCTATTAGCATTGTAAAATCTTAATTGGACTTTTCTTGCCACATAAATTGAAAATGAAAAGTAAAACAGTTGACATAAGCAATCCGATTTAAAACGCCACAGCCGTCACAAGCCTGAGTGTGCAGGAGAGACTCAAAAGGAAAAGAATTTTGATCGCAATCAAACATTTTAGCAAGCATGCAATTATCCATGTAACAAGGTTGATGGCCAAGGAGGTAACACAACTCCCCAAGGAGGGACAAATGTAAAGCATTTACCAATGATAACAAATGATTTTTGAAAGGCAACCTCATGAAATAGTGATAGTGATAGGCATGCAGTGGACGTGGTTAAAAGCCCACAGATAGTTTCAACAGGCCAGAGCGCTTGCGCACTTGACCAAAAAAGAAAAAAGTAGCGTGCCACACTAAGGTAAATGGGCAATTATGCAATAATACATGTAACAGGGTCTGTCTCCTAGACAGTAACAAATCAGCCTCAAGGCGGTACACACATAAAGCATTTACCTATGAAATCAAGGGAATTTTGAAAGGCAGGCCAAGGAATGAATGAAAGTGATGGGTGTGAGATAGGTGTGATGAAAGCCCACAGAAGTAGATAACAGCATGTAGAAAAACAATGCGTGAACACTGCCTATACTTGACCTAAGAAGGGGTCAATACCAAAGAATGCCTTGCATGTATTTGTACCGTTATTAGGTGGCTTAATGTAGAAGCCACTGTTTGAGAAAATGTTCTCTTAGTGGTGATAATACTTTGGAGGCCTGTCATGCAGACTATAAATTTGTCTTTTTCATTATTTTAAGCTGCTTAAGGTCTCAGAACCCGAAAATAATAAGACTCTTTTGAGATGTTTGGCACTAATGTTTTGTGACAGTGTTTAGTAGAGTTACCTCTCAAGTTACAGAGCTATTATGTCTTCAGCATTGAGCCAGAAGATATGTTCCCCTAATTACACAATCCTTAAAGCCTTAAGCCCATGATTTCCTTCTAAACTAACGTAAAATCTCAAACACCGCCACTGTGACATACCAAACTATCTGAGACTCACTCATCTTTCTTATCTGTTGTCACACACCAAAGCGAGTAATTGCCAAATAACAGTCTTGAATCAACGCCACCAAAACATGCCTGGGACACACAAATATATCAGTCTAGCTCTTTAGTTCACTGCAACATGTACTGATCCAAAAGTTTGGTTTGGTGTCACTGTAATACGAGTGTCACACTGGCACCTCGTCCTGTGTAACTTGACACACTATCACACCACACAATCATGCAGACAATTACTCTTTAACATGACGCATTATCACACAGAAGAATCAACAGGCAGTTTAACCTTTGTCGCAGATCTATTGACAAAAAAATTAATTTTTTCAACTGTTGCTACTAACTACACAAAAAGAAAATGTCATATGCATCTCGCTTTTTATAACCACCAAATACAAACTGTGAGTACGTCACACTGCATCACCATAACACACTAACAAAGAATGATGTGTATCTCACCCTCTGTCACTGTGCAACACTAATACGTCACATGTATAGAACTAACAAAACACTCGTATAATTATCTGCATCACTAAAACTGTACAATAAGACCTCTGAAATTACCGAAAGCGTTCTACAAAACACCTAAACCTAAAAATGGATACATACAAATTACACCATCTCACTACCGTCACAACACACAAAATTAGATACTGATCGTCATTGTGACCCACTAGCAACACAACTCAGACGTCTATGCCTGGGTCACCCTTGACGTCACACTGTGATAAACCTGCACACATTTGCGTTATAAGCAAGCGGTATGACAAAACAAGGCACTGTACTACCCATCTCAGCGGTATCTGGCCCACAATACCCCTCAAGAGCTCGAGCAGCACACAGGCCGTGGTCTCCGAGTGCGCACTGCCAGCAGCACACAATGCAGTCATGGGGAAGCCCGACACCCCGCAGCCCAACTGTCCCCACAGCAGGCCAGGGCGTGACAGACCCACCTCCCGGTGTCTGGTGGCGAGGGAGGAGCAGCATTTGAATGGGAATGCCCCGGGGAAGCCCTCTGGCCGGAGAGGAGTGGGTGTCCCACAGTGCAGAAGAGAGGGCGCTCTTCACATCCTTTCACTAAGCCTCTTTGGGTCTTCTCCGCCCCTTGCACTGTGATGAGAACTGTGGTTCCCCACAAAGCCTTCCCCGCCCGAGCTATATGAGAGCGCACTCCTTCAGCTCTGCGCACGAGCTGTAAACATAGCAAACAGATTTCTAAAGCTTGTCCACAGGCACTGTTAAGTGACTGATTCAGCTACAATGCCGTCTCCATAAAAGCCCAGGCAGACCCTAGAGAGTGATCGCTCTGAGAACACAGGATGTCAAAACAAAAAAAACCTAAAACAATCCGTCAGGATTACAGTGGGGGCAGCGGGAGAAAGCATGAAAGAACAGAGCCACGGAAGCCAGGAGCGAGAAAAGAAAGCACGTTTTTCAACAGTGGGTGGGTTTGAGGTAGTGTGACCAGATCTTAAGAACCAACACGCATTTGGAGTGCAATCGTCTCGTGTTTGCTCGAATTAGAGCTCAGAGCGTTGTAAATTACTGACTGGACTTTTATTGCCAGACAGACTGAAAACAACAAGAGGAAGAGAGCGAGGGCGAGAGCGAGCTGGAACTGGAAAAGCACCCCTCTGTTGTTGGTCTATGTTTACAGAGGGAGCTGGTGGGGAGGAGGGACTGAACACACACCCACAGTGAAGGCAAACAGGCCAATACTGAAAGAAAAAGTCCCCTTCAGAAGAGATAAACAGGACAAAGCATAATTACACAGTACTTTGTGCTGCTCCCAAAGTGAAAAAAGGCAGGACAAAGAGGCAAACTGACCACTAGCAAGCAAGGATTTTTGAAGGACACTGCAACTAACAAATCAGAACGTTGGAACTCACTCTATTGTATACTTTAGTATACAGCAGGCCGAACGCTAACGCTTGACCTAAAAAGGATTTAGCAAAATAGATGCGACCGGGAGCATAAAACATGCTTCCTGGAATGCGTCGCCAAAACGGGGAAAAAATGCGGAGGACGGGGCTCCGACAATCGGAAGCGTGATTCGACCACGGTCGGGGAGAGATACGCGCGGTTAGGTGCAGCGTCACAACAATAGGCCTAGGGGCAACACAAACCATATACTCCAGAAGTGGAATGCGAACCACGAATGGACCTCAGGTCTAGTTTAGTGTGTAGAGGGTCGCTGGGAGTGTAAGAAAACACTGATGGTATCCAAGATACCCCACCCCATGACCCTGAAAAGTAGGAGTAAAGTTACCCTACTACCCCAGAAAGACAGTAAAGTCGAGATAGGGGATTCTGCAAAGACAACAACTGACTGCAAAGCACTGAGGACGGATTCCTGGACCTGAGGACCTGCAAAGGAAGGGGACCAAGTCCAAGAGTCATGCAAGTGTCCGGGGGGGCAGGAGCCCACTAGACCCCGATGAAGGTGCAAAAGGGCTGCCTCTGGGTGGAAGAAGCCAAAGATTCTGCAACAACGGAAGATGCCAGGAACTTCTCCTTTGGTCACAAGATGTCCCACTGCGTGCTGGAGGATGCAGAGTTGCTTCCATGCGGAAAGATTACAAATAAGCCTTGATAGCTGCAAGAGTCACGGTTAAAGGTTTTGGGTGCTGCCAGGGCCCAGGAAGGACCAGGATATCGCTCCTTGGAGTAGGAGACAGAAGGGGCGCTCAGCAACAGAGAGAGCCCACGCAGAAGCAGGCATCACCCGTAGAAGTACCTGAACAGGCATTCAAGAAATCTGAGCACAGCGGTCATCTCAGCACAACAAAAGAGGGTCCCACGAAGTCGGAGGTCAACTCAGCGAGTTGAGCAATGCAGGATGGAGTGCTGGGGACCTGGGCTGTGCTGTGCATGACGGAAGTCTTGCAAAAGTGTACAGAAGCCCTAGCAGCTGCAGATCACGCAGTACACAGGATTACTGTCTGGTGTGGGGAGGCAAGGACTTACCTCCACCAAATTTGGACAGCAGGACCACTGGACTGTCGGGGTCACTTGGATCCAGCTCCTGTGTTCCAGGGACCAGGCTCGTCAAGAGGAGAGGGAATCCAGAGGACCGGTGATGCAGAAGTTTGGTGCCTGCGGTAGCAGGGGGAATATTCCGTTGACCCACAGGAGATTTCTTCTTGGCTTCCAGTGCAGGGTGAGGGCAGACAGCACTCAGAGCATGCACCACCAGGAAACAGTTGAGAAAGCCGTCAGGATTAGGCGCTACAATGTTTCTGGTAGTCTTCTTGCTACTTTGTTGCGGTTTTGCAGGTGTCCTGGAGCAGTCAGCGGTCGATCCTTGGCAGAAGTCAAAGAGAGAAGGGCAGAGGAACTCTGGTGAGCTCTTGCATTCGTTATCTGAAGAGGAACCCACAGGAGAGACCCTAAATAGCCCTCAGAGGAGGATTGGCTAGCTAACCAGGTAAGAGCCTATCAGGAGGGGTCTCTGACGTCACCTGCTGGCACTGGCCACTCAGAGGTCTCCATTGTGCCCTCACACCTCTGCATTCAAGATGGCAGAGGTCTGGGACACAATGGAGGAGCTTTGGGCACCACCCCTGGGGTGGTGATGGACAGGGGAGTGGTCACTCCTCTTTCCTTTGTCCAGTTTCACGCGAGAGCAGGGGCTGGGGGCTCCCTGAACCGGTGTAGACTGGTTTATGCAAGGAGGGCACCATCTGTGCCCTTCAAAGCATTCCCAGAGGCCTGGAGAGGCTACTTCTCTCAGGCCCTTAACACCTATTTCCAAAGGGAGAGGGTGTAACGCCCTCTCTCAGAGGAAATTCTTTGTTCTGCCTTCCTGGGCAGAAACCTGTCTGAGGGTTGGCAGCAGCGGTAGCTGCAGATAAAACCCCAGAGAGCTAGTTTGGCAGTACCCAGGGTCCATGCTGGAGCCCCGGGAATGCATGGGATTGGCACCCCAATACACATTTGGCTTGGGGGGACAATTCCATGAACTAAGACATGTTACATGGCCACATTCGGAGTTACCATTGTGAAGCTACACATAGGTCTTGACCTATATGTAGTTCACACGTGTAATGGTGTCCCCGCACTCACAAAGTCCGGGGAAATTGCCCTGAACAATGTGGGGGCACCTTGGCTAGTTCCAGGGTGCCCTCACACTTAGTAACTTTGCACCTAACCTTCACTAAGTGAAGGTTAGACATATAGGTGAATTATAAGTTACTTAAGTGCAGTATAAAATGGCTGTGAAATAGCGCGGACGTTATTTCACTCAGGCTGCAGTGGCAGTCCTGTGTAAGAATTGTCTGAGCTCCCTATGGGTGGCAAAAGAAATGCTGCAGCTCATAGGGATCTCCTGTAACCCAAATACTCTGGGTACCTAGGTACCATATACTAGGGAATTATAAGGGTGTTCCTGTGTGCCAATCAGAATTGGTAAAATTAGTCACTAGCCTGCAGTGACAATTTTAAAAGCAGAGAGAGCCTAAACACTGAGATTCTGGTTATTAGAGTCTCAGTGATACAGTTAGGCACCACACAGGGAACAAATACAGGGTACAACCTATTAGCACTGGTGTCCTGGCTAGCAGGATCCCAGTGACACAGGCAAAAACAAACATAAATACAAGTAAAAATTGTGGGTAACATGCCAGGTAGGATGGTACTTTCCTACAGGTGTCTCAACTTGGACTGAGGAGCCAGAGGGGGCTCTCAGCACTTTAGAGATCCCTTAGAAGACCAGGAGCAATTACAGAAGCCCAGAACACAGGGACAAAGGAGTTACAAGATGCAGTCATCGCAGCACTACACAAAAGGATCCCACGCAGCCGGAGAACAACCTAGGGAGCTGAGCATAGCAGGATAGAGTGCTGGGCACCTGGGGAACGGTGTGCATGGAGGATTCTTGGAAGAAGTGCACAGAAGCCCAAGGAGCTGCAGAACACGCGGTGCACAGGGGTACTGTCTGGCACGGGAGGCAAGCTCTTACCTCCACCAAATTTGGACAGCTGGACCTTTGGAGAGTCAGGGTGACTTTGGTCCACCACTTGCGTTCCAGGGATCATGCTCGTCGACAGGAGAGGAGTCCCAGAGAAACGGTTGTCTTTGCAGAGAGGTGCCTACTGAAGCAAGGAAGTGACTCTGTTACTCCTCGGGAGATTCCTTCGGTCCTTCTGGTAAAGAATGAAGGCAGGCAGTCCTCAGAGCATGTATAACCTGGAAACTATTGCAGTTGCTGGCAGGAGCTGAAGTTGCAGAGTTGTAGTAGCCTTCTTGGATATTCGGTTGATCCGATGGTCAGAAGCTGAAGCAGAGGATGCAGAGGAGTCCTGGTGGAGTCTTGCAAACAAAATCTGAGGAAACACCCAGATTAGAGACCCTCAATAACCCTGATAAGGGGATTGGCTACCTAACCAGGTAGGCACCTATCAGGAGGGGTCTCTGACGTCACCTGATGGCACTGGCCACTCAGATGCTCCCAGCGGGTCCCCACACCTTGGAATCCAAGATGGCTAACGCCAAGGACACTCTGGAGAAGCTCTGGGCACAACCCCTGGGGTGGTGATGGCCAGGGGAGTGGTCCCTCCCCTTTCCTTTGTCCAGTTTTGCGCCAGAACAGGGACTGGGAGTACCTGAACCGGTGTAGACTGTATTATGTAAGGAGGGCACCGTTTGTGCCCTTCAAAGCATTGCCAGAGGCTCTGTGAGGATACTCCTCCCATGCCTGGAACACCTATTTCCAATGGGAGAGGTTGTAATACCCCTCTCCTAAAGGAAATACATTGTTCTGCTTTCCTGGGATTGAGATGCTCAATCCCCAGGAGGGCAGAAACCTGTCTGTGAGGTGGCAGCAGCTGGAGCTGCAGTGGAAACCTCAGAGAGCTGGGCTGGCAGTACGGGGGCCTATGGTGGAGCCCCCAGGGTGCATGGAATTGGCTCACCAATACGAGATTTTGAATGGGGGTTCAATTTCACAATCTTGTCTTCTGTGTCTTCTGCAGCTCCTTGGGCTTCTGTACACTACTTTCAAAAGTTTTTCGTGCATGGCATACTCAGGCTCCCAGTACTCTATACTGCGACGCACAGCTCCCTGAGTTGTTCCACAACAGCGTGGGATCCTTTTGTGTAGTGCTGCAACGACCTCACTGTGCAACTCTCTGACCCTGTGTCCTGGGACTCATGTGGGTGCTGCCTGGTCCTCTGCGAGCGCTCTGAAGTTCTGAGAGCCCCCTCTGTCTCCTCAGTCTGGGCCCGGGCAGCCCCTCTTTGACACAAAACGGTGTTGCGTAAGCTCTCATTATTCTAATGAGACTACTGAATTTTGAGCAGCAGATATGCCCGTGATGTGAGAGACTAAGGCCCTCATTACAACCCTGGTGGTAAAGTCCGATGACTGCTGTGCTGACTGCTGCCAACATACCGTGTCCGCAGCGGAAATCCACTACGGGTAGTATTATGACCCACACTTAGAAATCCTCCACAATACAGACACCCACACAAGTCCGCCACACCAAAGGTCAGTGATAAACTGATGGTACCAAAACCCACAGGTTACGCCAACAGGATACGCCCACACTATCACGACCCACGAATCAACGCAGTGGTCATTCAACCGCGGTAAACCATTGGCGATACACATCGCAGCGCTCAAAATACACACACATTTACAAAACACAACCACATTGGACAATCCAAAATATGCTCACCTGATACACGCACCACACCCACACAACCAATCCAATATAAAACACACACCCACATTACCCACAACCCCTTACAATGACTTTTTTGGAAGAAGCAGAGAGAGAGAAAAGCTAAGACAACACCAGCATCCAGAGGCACACAACACCATCACTCATACACCATCCACGTACAAAACACCACCCACCCCAAAACATCACCCCAAACATCATATCTAACATGTCCTCACACATCACTCACACCACATCATGGCACCCCAAGACACCCCAGGTTTTCTGAGGAGGAGCTCAGGGTCATGGTGGAGGAAATCATCCGGGTAGAGCCACAGCTATTTGGATCACAGGTGCAGCAGACCTCCATTGCAAGGAAGATAGAGCTATGGCAGAGAATTGTCGACAGGGTCAACGCAGTGGGACAGCATCAAAGAACATGGGATGACATCAGGAAGAGGTGGAACGACCTACGGGGAAGGTACGTTCCGTGGTATCCAGACACCAGGTAGCCGTACAGAGGACTGGCGGTGGACCCCCACCTCCTCCCCCACAACTAACAACATGGGAGGAGAAAGTCTTGGCGATCATACATCCTGAGGGCCTCGCAGGAGTAGAAGGAGGACTGGACTACTGTAAGTCATATCTCTACTATTATATCTCCCTCACCCTACCTGCATGCCATCACAAACCCCAACCCCTATCCTCACACCCATCACCCCAACACCTCACATATACCCCACTATCATAACCCACACATCCAAATACCAAGCCCTGCATGTGACAACAATGCATGGACACCCATCACAGACCTGCATGGACACCCATCACCAAAGCATGTCCAAGGGAGAGACTCACCCAGGGCACACAATCACCAATCACACAATGGCCAAGGCGATATTGCAAGCACAGTAGTAGAGGTAAACACACCCATTGCACAAGATGGCACACACCGATACAATAACAATGCAATTACATCCCAACAGGACCCCTACACAACGTCACCAGACAGGAGGTGCCAGCCATATCCAGTCCCCCCACAGAAGAGGCCCACAGTGGCGACAGCAGCTTTGCACGCCTGGATCAAGATGACCAGCCCGGTCCATCAGGGACCTCTGGACAGTTGGTTCCCCTGCCACAGTCCCAAGCCACCACAGAACCTCACCCTTCAGGAAACACCACCACAGCACCCACCCAGCGGGCCCATGCCACTGTCCCCAGGAAACGTCAATCAGCAGTGTGTCCACCACTACAGGGACCCCAGGCAACTCCACTAACACAGGATGATCAGGGACCTGGGGTCAGTCGCAGTGGGTACACGGTTCAGGGGACAGAGGTACAGGATAACAGAGAAGCTGGGAGGGCTGCTGTGAGACAGGGGGAGGACAGGCCCAGGGAACCCACTCTCCACAAGGCACTCTCAAACATCATGGGAGCATACCACCATTCCCAGTTGATCATGGGCACAGTACTGGCCAAGTTTCAGGAGACCCAGCGGCTGCAGGAGGAACAGTACCTGGGGATCAGGGAGGACTTGAACTCCATTAACAACACCCTGGTCATCATTGCAGGGGTGCTGGCAGACATGGCCAACACCATGAGGGAGAAAGTGGCATACCACCGGGCCCCTGACACCAGCCCGAACGATGAACAGCCTTCAACGTCCACCGGCGCTAGTGGACAGGAGGTCCCGCCACAGGACCAACAGGCCATCAGCACCCCACACCCTGCAGGAGGAGAACACCCCTCAAACTGTCCCTGCGATCCGGGCACAAGGCAGAGAACATTGCCAAGACCCCCGCCAGGAAATAGGACTCTCCTGATTGTCACCCTTCTGTCCCACTCTGTCACCCTGTCCACCTTGAACTACCATTACTCCCCTTTCTATGCCCCCTTGGACAATGCACCTGTGATACAAATAGACTGGACTCTATCCTGGACATTCCTCCACCATCACCCCAGCCAATTGCACATACCCCTCTACTTATTAGCATTTAAATAAACACCCTTGAATCACAAAACAATCTGGAGTCAGTCAGTACTTTCACAAATTAGAATTTCTTCGACAAATATCAAGGTAAGTGTTCATTTGCACACACCAATGTATGACAGTTGTTGGGCAGCAATAAACATAGCAGAAGGCAGAATGAGGTACCCAGATCTGTGAAAAGGAAAGCCAAAGTGAACTGTCAGGGTCCATATACAGAGGTTAAAAGGCTGACTTATACAATGTCTCTTACCTGTGTCTCACTGGAAGTACTGCATGATGATGTTGTTTCGGGTGTGTCAATATCTTCTTCCTCTGCCTCCTCTTACTCGCTGTCCACAGGCTCCACAGCTGCCACAAGTCCATCGTCAGGCCCATCCTTCTGCAGAAAGGGCAACTTGCGTCGCAAAGCCAGGTTGTGCAACATACAGCATGCCACGATTATCTGGCACACCTTCTTCGGTGAGTAGTATAGTGAGCCACCTCTTAGATGAAGGCACCGGAATCTGACCTTCAGGAGGCCGAAAGTCCCCTCAATAATACGCCTAGTTTTATTAGGCGCCTCTTTGTAGCGTTCCTCTGCCCTTGTCCTGGCATTCCTCACTGGGGTCAATAGCCATGAGAGGCTGGGGTAACCAAAGTCACCTGCAAATGTCGATGGATATCTGTTAGACACACACCAACCCTGTGTGGTGATCTTGGGCTCACCTATTAGCCACACATGGTGCCTCTGGAGTTGGCCCATCACATAAGGGATGCTGCTATTCCTCAAAATGTAAGCGTCATGCACAGAGCCAGGATACTTGGCATTCACATGAGAGATGTACTGGTCTGCCAAACACCCCATCTGCACATTCATTGAATGGTAGCTTTTTCGATTTCTGTACACCTGTCCATTCTTGCGGGGGGGACAAATGCCACATGTGTACCATCAATTGCACCAATGATGTTGGGGATATGTGTCAGGGCATACAAGTCAGCTTTCACTGTGGCCAAATCCTCCACCTGGGGGGAAACGATGTAGCTGCACATGTGTTTCAGCAGGGCAGATAAAACTCTGGTCAACACGTTAGAAAACATTGGCTGAGACATTCCTGATGCCATGGCCACTGTTGTTTGAAAGGAATCACTTGCCAGGAAATGGAGCACTGACAGGACCTGCACTAGAGGGGAGATACCTGTGGGATGGCGGATAACTGACATTAGGTCTGGCTCCAATTGGGCACACAGTTCTTGGATTGTGGCATGATCAAGTCTGTAGTTGATAATGATGTGTCTGTCTTCCATTGTTGATAGGTCCACCAGGGTCTGAACACCGAAGGATGACACCATCTCATCATCTGCCCCAGCGGATGTGCCCTATGGAGGAGAATGGTGAGCAGAGGGTCATGTACCACATAGGGTGCACAAGTGTTTTTGCAGTAATGTGAGTAAATCTGTGTGTGGCGTTGTCTGTCAGTATTTCTGACCAGATGTGCAGTAACGTAGTTAGGTGCCATGCCATGTGCCACCCTAAAATGGCGGCTGCCTGATCTGTAAGGAGGGACAAGGGGAAATGAGGTAACTGCGCTGGCATTGTGCAGCGTCGTTGCAGGAGGCGGTCAAAGACCGCCGCACAATTCAGCAGTGGTTATTATTGGGCCCTATGGGTTCCAGGAGCCAATGACGATGTATGCCGGTGGTGACGGTATGCAACGCCGCGGACGTGACTGCCATTTTCTATCTCTTCACTCACTTGATACCTGACCTTCAATACGAGTGTACCTACACTTCAAGTGCTGCTGTGACCCATGTCTGGAAGCGACAATGGCTCGAGTGTCTGGGGAAAGGGCCCCTGCCTTCACTTCGGAGGAGTTGGAGAGGCTAGTGGATAGGGTCCTCCCTTAGTACATGCTACTCTACGGTCCTCCAGGCAAACAGGTGAGTACACTGTGAGCATGATGCATGGGACATGAATGTATGGAGTGGTGTGTATGGAAGATACATGGGGGGGGTGAGGCCTGCATGAGAGGATGGTTAGTGTATGTGTGTGAGGGCATGGGTGGGAAGTGGTGGGCAATGAGTATGATGAACCGGATGGGAGAGTAATTTCCTTTCATCCTTTACCTTTCCTCTAGGTCAGCGCACACCAAAAGAAGGTTATTTGGCGTGCCAACGCCAGGGAAGTGCGGACCCTGGGGGTCTATCATAGACGGAGCACCCACTGCCGCCAGAGATGGTAGGACCTGCGCTGCTGGAGCAAGAAGGTGGCGGAGACCCAGCTGGAGCTGGCCTCCCAACGTGGAAGGGGTGCCCGTCGCACTGTGACCCCCCTGATGTTCTGGATCCTGGCGGTGGCATATCCGGAGTTGGATGGGCGCTTGAGAGCATCACAGCAGCCACAAGGGGGTGAGTAAAGTCTCATTCAGCTGACTCTGCGTGCTTTACGAGGTGGTTGGATGGGGGATGTGGGCTGTGGGTTCCCCTAGGCCAGGGCAAACTTGGTAGGGTAGATCCCTTGTTAGGCAGGCTCTGTGGCACTCCAACACCAATAGTGGTAGTGGCCATCTACAATTAGTCAGCCTCCTCTGGGTTCCAGGTGTGCAGCAAATGGGGTTAGGCATAGTCCCCCATGGCAGGTGTTTTTCCTACTAACTGCTAATGCATGGCCTAGTGCATAGGGCTGCTCCTTGTGTGTTGTTTCCACCAACGGTAGTGGTGGTGCTGGCATTGACCATGTGTCTCCTCTGTCTTTCCCCCCATTTTGTTTTGTCACCCTGTCCTTGTGTGCATTAGCATCATCTGGCGGAGGAGCAGAGGCACCAGAGACGGAGGGAGCTGTATCCCACATGGCCCAGGAGGGTGAATGTACGGAGTCTGAAGGCACCAGTGGGACGGAGGGCGAGGGAAGCTCCACGACGGGGACAGGAGGGAACTCCTCCTCTGATGGGAGCTCCCTTGCGGTGGCGGGCACCTCTGTGCCCACTGCAACAACCGATACAGCTGCCACCCCCCACCAGCACCGCCCTCCCAGCAGCCTCTCAGCGTGTTTCCTGTGCATGCTCACCCAGGAGGATGGACATCTCCTTTGCCCCAGGCACCTCAGGCCCTGCCCCAATCAGCCCTTCTGCCCTCAGTGAGGAGGCTATTGACCTCCTGAGATCCCTTACTGTTGGGCAGTCAACCATTTTGAACGATATCCAGGAAACAAATGCATACCTAGAGGACATTCATTCTGGCGTGGCGGCCCAACAGAGAGCATTTCAGGCTTTGACCTCAGCACTGATGGCAGCCATTGTCCCTGTCTCCAGCCTCCCCCCTCCAACTTCCACTACCCAGACCCAAACCCCTCTATCTCAGCCTATCCCAAGCACACCATCAGACCGGTATGCACACACATCAACACACAAAAGTTGCTCAGGCAAACATAAGCACCACACATCCCACAGGCACTCACACAAGCACCATACCCATGCAGACACACCAACATCCACTGCCTCCACTGTGTCCCCCTCCTCCACCTCCCTCCCTGTCTCATCTCCACTCACACCTGCATGCACTACATCCTCAGCCACTACCTCCATCACCAGCACGCCCATCACTATACACTGCTCACGTGCAATCACCACCCCCACTACCATTCACATGTCCCCTGTGTCCTCTCCCAGTGAGTCTGTGAGCCCTCCTCCCACGAACGCCGGCACACACCCATCTCAACAGCCACCCACCTCACAACAGCCTCCAACCCATGCACCTTCACCCAAACTCAGCAGACGTACACCTCCTACAACCACTAACTCTTCCTCCACTCCCAAACCCCCTCCATCTTCCCATCCCAGTGTGTCTAAAAAACTTTTCCTGGCTAACATTGAGCTCTTCCCTACACCTCCCCCGTCCTTCCTCTAGGGCCAGGATGTCTAGAGCCCAGACCAGCACCTCAGCCACCAAATCGTCATTCACTGTGGTCCCTGCAAGTCTGGGAGGAATGAAGGGGGCACCCATCAGGGCTGCTAGTGTGCCACCTACGGAAGCTAAGGACCACCCGATTCTGCCATGTGCCAAGGTAAAGAAGGGGTCAGCATGCAGAAGGGTAAAGCAGCACCACCCACCCAGCAAGGCCTCATCTAGAACCAAAGAGGACAGTGGCAAGGTCCCAGCGGCAACTACCAAGGTGGGGAAGGGACACAAAAGCAAAGCAAAGTCACCTCAGGGCACAGATCCTCCTGGTGAGGCACTGGTGACCCCCATTTCTCATGACTGGCCAGCAACCTGTACCACGGTGAGCACCGCCGCAACGACCGCCGTCTTCACCACCATCTGCACTGCCACCTGCACGGCAGCTGCCACAACTACAGTCACCAGCATCATCCTCAGTGGGCAGCCGTCTGAGGCTGCAGGAGATGGCCTGGTGTCTCCCTCCAATACTAAAGACACCTGCACCACGTGCAGCACCGTCAGCATCTCCACTGCAGACACTGCCGCAGCCACCACCACCTGCCCCGCTACGTGCTCAGCCAGTGCCACTACAGCGGACATCAGCAGCATCTCCAGTGGGCAGCCGTCCGAGGCTGCAGGAGATGGCCTGGACCCTATACACACTACATGAGGCACCACCACCAGCACTGGCACTACCAGCAGTTTAAAACCTAGGTTGCTGCAAGGTGGAGTGTGGCCCTGGCTCCACGGAGTATCATGCTACCTGTTCCCTGATATTCTCGTGGCTCAGACACCCAGGTGAGGGAATGGGAACTGCCACACCACAGGTGCAGCATCACTGGATAAAAAGCCCCCTCCAGAACCAGTGGAGAAAAGCATCCACTAACACAGTCCTTGGCAGGATGAAGCACTCTGGGCACAAAGCCCCCTCCAGAACCAGTGGAGAAAAGCATCCACTAACACAGTCCTTGTCAGGATGAAGCACTCTGGGCACAAAGCCCCCTCCAGAACCACTGGAACATATCACCCACTTGAGAGACTGTGGCTTTGCACTCCCCAGGACCAAGCAGTGGGCAAACCACCCACTTGAGAGACTGTGGCTTTGTACTCCCCAGGACCAATCAGTGTGCATGGACCCCCTCGAGGAGCAGTGGCGTCGTCCCATCATCCGGCTGAGGTGCACCCCCTCCCCTTCGTCCTGAGGTGTCTGTTTTTTTTTTACCTGATGCCCCTGCAGTGTTCTCTCCGTTTTGAGGCAGGTGTCATGTGCGGGCTTCACCCATGCTTTTTGGGACCACTGGTCCATGGACATTTAATGGGACAGTGTACGGACTTGTGTACTTGCTGTAAATATTTGTATATACTGCTTATTTACTGTTCTCTTGAGCTATATGATTGTTCGAATATTACACTAGTTAAACTCATTTTGTTTGGTCCTTGCGTTCTTCCAGGCGGTGATGGAGTGTATCTGTGATTGGATATGTGTGTGTGTGTTGTGGGTGGGTGGTGGGGGTGGGGGTGTTGAGTGTGTGTGTCACTCTCTTTTCCCTCCTCCCCTCCCCTGTGTGCTAGATGCAGTACTCACCGTGGTTGTCGCCGCCGTCCTTCGTACTCCTGGTAGATGAGAAGATGCACCAACATTGGTATCACCTGTAGTTCGGGCTCCATGGTGTCCTAGTTCCTCGTTGGGTGTTGAGAGGTGAGTGGTTCTCCTTCCAAAGACTGTTTCCACCGTGCTTTTGATGGCAGTGGTACCACCCCAGAAAAGCTGGTGGATTGGTGCCTTGTTATAGTGTGGGTGATACATTGTCTTCTGCCTGTCTGTTGGTGGTTACCGCCGCGGTGTTTGTTTCTACCACCGTGGTGGTCGGTGTGTTAAAGTGGCTGTCTGTGTTGGCGGGTTCCACCATGGTCGTAATTCCATTTTATTACCGCCGGCCTGTTGGCGGTATTACCGCCGCATTATCACTGACTGCCAGGGTTGTAATGAGGGCCTAAGTCTGACCCACGGCAGGTGACACCTGTCACTCCAATCCGGGTTTTGCTCCGACTAACTAGCAGTGCCTCACCTCTACCCAAGGGCAGAGATGACTAGGAAGTGCGTATAAAGAAGGAGGTGGCAAAACAGAGAAACCGAGGGCAGGAGCCCTTCAATTTAAAAAACCCTTGCGTTCCCGCCCTGCAAGAAGGAGGCGGCAGCCCTTTAAATACAGACTCGCGCTCCCGCTATGCGGGAAGCGCATATAAAGGAGGAGGCGGCAGGACATAGAAACCGAGGGCAGGAGCCCTTCAATTTCAAAAACCCTCGTGTTTCTGCCCTGCGAGGAGGAGGCGGCGGCCCTTTAAATACAGACTCGCACTACCGCTATGTGGGACGAGCGCGGGTGACGCACGGGCACAGCCCAGGCCATGGGGAGGGCCCGTCCTGTGCCCGTCAGCGTCTGACAGAGGCTGGGCTGGGCCACCCCCCCTGACATCTTAATCAGTACTCAATGGTATGGGTACTTATATATAGGGTTGGAACTTGCCCTTCATCAGGCTGACTCCCCTATGGATTTCATGACTCAGCGTGTTACAGGGCTGCAAGGAGACGTTTAAGGACTCAGACTTGCAGCTAGTGCCGGTTCTGTGGACAATAACTCTTTTGTGCTCCCGCATCGTGCCCACCAGAGCCCGGAGGAGGCTGGGCCGGGCACACCCTGTTGATATTTGGTTTAGAGATTTGCATATACCTTGCTGTGACTAGCTAAGAGTGCTTAATATAGTAAACCCCATATATATATATAATGGGGAAAAGAAAGCAAAATCAAATAGGGAACAGTATTAATACAAAAACTCAGAGAAGTACCAATACGATAACAAATTACCTTACAGATGCAATGGGGAAAATAAATGAAGAAATTATCAATGTTGAAGCACGTCTAGTGGCAATAAAAAATGTCTTACATGAGGCTATCACCGAAGTGAGCTTTGAGGCTGTAGGCTTAACCTCTGAATTAAAATCCCCAAAGGAAAAATTTACTCGGGTGGATCCTAGATTTTCCTTAGGCTCTTTACTTCCTACAGACATAATAGAGGAAATCAATCCATCAAACAGTACAGATGACCAAATTTCATCACCGCCCAAGAAAAAAAGAAGCAGTCAGATTACCAAATCTAAGTATATGTTACCACCTCCACAGTTCCCCAAGGGTAATAAAATAACTACAGAAATGCATGGGGGTCATGCAGTAGTACTATCATCAGGCAACGATGGTCCCTTACAAAAACGTATGGAAACTCTTTTTAAGAAATTGCATGGCAAGTTAGACCAAATAGAGTCAAAAGTATTGCTAGAATTTAAAGAGATAAAAGAACGCATAACTAGGATAGAAGTAAGTGTTAATTCAATGACTAAAGCAAAAGTTTTCCCCCCTGGTAGTGATACTATATCAAATGAGAGTCAAGAGGTTTTAGATATAAGGAATAGTGCAATGACAGGGAAAGCAGATCCTAACATAAGAAGTATGAAATGTCGGCACCCCATACAGGAAGAAATCCCCCAGTCCAAGGCATCTATGATTAATCAAATGGAGCAATTGGATAGAAATCATAGATGCCAGTCCTTGACTAGAAATAGACTTGTGAAAGAGGTATTACAATTACCGCCAGATGCTACTCCATATACAATCATTCTCAAAAATGTTCCCAAATTGGGACCAATCATCATTGAGACCTGGCCAGATTTACGTAATAAAGTAGTACACTGGATGTCAGGGAATATATGTACACCAGATATACTATTTTGTGAAATTTTATATGCAAGGAGAGTTGATTGGGTGGGATATCTGGAGGAAGAAGAGGGAGATTGGATCGTGGTCAATTTTCGTAATCCTCGCTTTGAGGGCCAACTGCTAGTGGATTTGGACATAAGACATCGAAACTGTAGAAATTCGAGAAGGGAGATTATGGCTGTTCCCCTAGGATACTTTTATAGAATGATGAATACCTCAGGCACAAGAGATACAGGGGCTATAGGGAATATACCCAGTAATTTGGACAGGCATAATAAACTAGAGTATTCCAACCGATTTGCTCCCCTGAGTAACATGGAAGATTTAGACTGACTGCAGGAGAATACGAGTAGAAAAGAGATTTTGTTACCCGACAAAACACAATCTATTACTGTAGTGTCCAAATTAAAATCTTTAAGTTGTAATAGCGACGTTGAGACAGATGGGAGACCCCTAGCAGGAGACCTAATTATACTCATGTCGTGGAACATAGCTGGAGTAAAAATGAAAATGGTTGAGAAGGAGTGGCAGACCATAATAAGTTCATCACATATAATCTGCCTACAAGAGACATGGCACACGGGATCCTTTTTTAATGAAGGCTATGCCATATTCTCCACACCAGCCTCGGCCACAGCCAGGGGTAGGGCAAAGGGAGGACTAGCAATATTGATTTCAACACTGGTACTGTATACATTGGTGAAATCCTCCCTTGACTCCCCTTACTATCAGTTTTTATATTTTCTGATAGATGGGACTTTAGGAATTCTATTAATAAACTATTACAATAATAAATTTGATGGCACTAATAGAGTAGTGGCATCGACTCTCCAGGATGATCTACAGACCTTTGTAAATTATATAACTTCAAGCTATATAATAATATGGGTTGGAGATTTTAACATCGGGACATGCCAGAATACTATAGGAAAGACATGTGGATTTATGGACGATGGGGGAAGCGCCCAATTGCACTTTTTGCATAATAACTATGGAACTGTACTGAATGAAATATTATTTAGACATGATTTAGAATTGATTGTAGGAAAGTACCATCTTGCCTGGCATGTTACCCCCATTTTTCACTGTATTTATGTTGTTTTAGTTGTATGTGTGACTGGGACCCTGCCAGCCAGGGCCCCAGTGCTCATAAGTGTGCCCTGTATGTGTTACCTGTGTTATGACTAACTGTCTCACTGAGGCTCTGCTATCCAGAACCTCAATGGTTATACTCTCTCATTTCTTTCCGAATTTTCACTAACAGGCTAGTGACCAATTTCACCAATTTACATTGGCACACTGGAACACCCTTATAATTCCCTAGTATATGGTACTGAGGTACCAAGGGTGTTGGAGTTCCAGGAGATCCCTATGGGCTGCAGCATTTCTTTTGCCACCCATAGGTAGCTCTGACAATTCTTACACAGGCCTGCCACTGCAGCCTGAGGGAAATAATGCACACATTATTTCACAGCCATTTTTCACTGCACTTAAGTAACTTATAAGTCACCCATATGTCTAACCTTTACCTAGTAAAGGTTGGGTGCTAAGTTACTTAGTGTGTGGGCACCCTGGCACTAGCCAAGGTGCCCCCACATTGTTCAGGGCAAATTCCCCGGACTTTGTGAATGCGGGGACACCATTACACGCGTGCACTACACATAGGTCACTACCTATGTGTAGCTTCACAATGGTAACTCCGAATATGGCCATGTAACATGTCTAAGAACATGGAATTGCCCCCTCAATGCCATCCTAGCATTGTTGGCACAATCCCATGATCCCACGGGTCTCTAGCACAGACCCGGGTACTGCCAAACTGCCTTTTCAGGGGTTTCACTGCAGCTGCTGCCAACCCCTCAGACAGGTTTCTGCCCTCCTGGGGTCCAGCCAGGCTTGGCCCAGGAAGGCAGAACAAAGGACTTCCTCAGAGAGAGGGTGTTACACCCTCTCCCTTTGGAAAAAGGTGTTAAGGCAGGGGAGGAGTATCCTCCCCCAGCCTCTGGAAATGCTTTCATTGGCACATATTGTAGGAGGCTGGACTGGCTTGTAGTGAGTACCAAGGGGTACTTGCACCTTGCACCAGGCCCAGTTATCCCTTATTAGTGTATAGGGTGTCTAGCAGCTTAGGCTGATAGATAATGGTAGCTTAGCAGAGCAGCTTAGGCTGAACTAGGAGACATGTGAAGCTACTACAGTACCACTTAGTGTCATATGCACAATATCATAAGAAAACACAATACACAGTTATACTAAAAATAAAGGTACTTTATTTTTATGACAATATGTCAAAGTATCTTAGAGTGTACCCTCAGTGAGAGGATAGGAAATATACACAAGATATATATACACAATAGCAAAAATATGCAGTATAGTCTTAGAAAACAGTGCAAACAATGTATAGTTACAATAGGATGCAATGGGGAAACATAGGGATAGGGGCAACACAAACCATATACTCCAAAAGTGGAATGCGAACCACGAATGGACCCCAAACCTATGTGACCTTGTAGAGGGTCGCTGGGACTATTAGAAAATAGTGAGAGTTAGAAAAATAACCCTCCCCAAGACCCTGAAAAGTGAGTGCAAAGTGCACCAAAGTTCCCCTAAGGACAAAATAGTCGTGTTAGAGGGAAAATGCAAGGAAAACACAAATCAGCAATGCAACAACGATGGATTCCTGACTGAGGGTACCTGTGGAACAAGGGGACCAAGTCCAAAAGTCACAAGCAGCTCGGAGATGGGCAGATGCCCAAGAAATGCCAGCGGTTGGTGCAAAGAAGCTCTTACTAGGCTGAAGAACTGTGAATACTGCAGGAACAACAAGAGCTAGAGACTTCCCCTTTGGAGGATGGATCCCCCACGCCTTGGAGAGTCGTGCAGAAGTGTTTTCCCGCCGGATGAACGCCAACAAGCCTTGCTACACGCAAATCGTGCGTTTGGCTTTTTTGGACGCTGCTGGGGCCCAGGAGGGACCAGGAGGTCGCAAATTGGACCTGCAGAGAGAGGGGACGTCGAGCAAGACAAAGAGCCCTCACTGAAGCAGGTAGCACCCGGAGAAGTGCCAGAAACAGGCACTACGAGGATGCGTGAAACGGTGCTCGCCGAAGTTGCACAAAGGAGTCCCACGTCGCCGGAGACCAACTTAGAAAGTCGTGCAATGCAGGTTAGAGTGCCGTGGACCCAGGCTTGGTTGTGCACGAAGGATTTCCGCCGGAAGTGCACAGGGGCCGGAGTAGCTTGCAAAGTCGCGGTTCCCAGCAATGCAGCCCAGCGAGGTGAGGCAAGGACTTACCTCCACCAAACTTGGGCTGAAGAGTCACTGGACTGTGGGGGTCACTTGGACGGTGTCGCTGGATTCGAGGGACCTCGCTCGTCGTGCTGAGAGGAGACCCAAGGGACCGGTAATGCAGCTTTTTGGTGCCTGCGGTTGCAGGGGGAAGATTCCGTCGACCCACGGGAGATTTCTTCGGAGCTTCTGGTGCAGAGAGGAGGCAGACTACCCCCACAGCATGCACAAGCAGGAAAACAGTCGAGAAGGCGGCAGGATCAGCGTTACAGAGTTGCAGTAGTCGTCTTTGCTACTATGTTGCAGGTTTGCAGGCTTCCAGCGCGGTCAGCGGTCGATTCCTTATCAGAAGGTGAAGAGGGAGATGCAGAGGAACTCGGCTGAGCTCATGCATTCGTTATCTGAAGTTTCCCCAGAGACAGAGACCCTAAATAGCCAGAAAAGAGGGTTTGGCTACCTAGGAGAGAGGAAAGGCTACTAACACCTGAAGGAGCCTATCACAAGGAGTCTCTGACGTCACCTGGTGGCACTGGCCACTCAGAGCAGTCCAGTGTGCCAGCAGCACCTCTGTTTCCAAGATGGCAGAGGTCTGGAGCACACTGGAGGAGCTCTGGACACCTCCCAGGGGAGGTGCAGGTCAGGGGAGTGGTCACTCCCCTTTCCTTTGTCCAGTTTCACGCCAGAGCAGGGGCTAAGGGGTCCCTGAACCGGTGTAGACTGGCTTATGCAGAATTGGGCACATCTGTGCCCAACAAAGCATTTCCAGAGGCTGGGGGAGGCTACTCCTCCCCTGCCTTCACACCATTTTCCAAAGGGAGAGGGTGTCACACCCTCTCTCAGAGGAAGTTCTTTGTTCTGCCATCCTGGGCCAGGCCTGGCTGGACCCCAGGAGGGCAGCTGCCTGTCTGAGGGGTTGGCAGCAGCAGCAGCTGCAGAGAAACCCCAGGAAGGGCAGTCTGGCAGTACCAGGGTCTGTGCTACAGACCACTGGGATCATGGAATTGTACCAACAATGCCAGGATGGCATAGAGGGGGCAATTCCATGATCATAGACATGTTACATGGCCATATTCGGAGTTACCATGGTGAAGCTACATATAGGTAGTGACCTATATGTAGTGCACGCGTGTAATGGTGTCCCCGCACTCACAAAGTTCAGGGAATTGGCTCTGAACAATGTGGGGGCACCTTGGCTAGTGCCAGGGTGCCCTCACACTAAGTAACTTTGCACCTAACCTTTACCAGGTAAAGGTTAGACATATAGGTGACTTATAAGTTACTTAAGTGCAGTGTAAAATGGCTGTGAAATAACGTGGACGTTATTTCACTTAGGCTGCAGTGGCAGGCCTGTGTAAGATTTGTCAGAGCTCCCTATGGGTGGCAAAAGAAATGCTGCAGCCCATAGGGATCTCCTGGAACCCCAATACCCTGGGTACCTCAGTACCATATACTAGGGAATTATAAGGGTGTTCCAGTAAGCCAATGTAAATTGGTCAAAATGGTCACTAGCCTGTCAGTGACAATTTGGAAAGACATGAGAGAGCATAACCACTGAGGTTCTGATTAGCAGAGCCTCAGTGAGACAGTTAGTCACTACACAGGTAACACATTCAGGCACACTTATGAGCACTGGGGCCCTGGGTTACCAGGGTCCCAGTGACACATACAACTAAAACAACATATATACAGTGAAAAATGGGGGTAACATGCCAGGCAAGATGGTACTTTCCTACACAACCCCCCCCCAAACGAAGGACAATAAGACTAGCCATTACCTGATGAGTCTTCATTGTCTAAGTGGAAATATCTGGAGAGTCCATCTGCATTGGAGTGGCTACTCCCAGGTCTATGTTCCACTGTATAGTCCATTCCCTGTAGGGATATGGACCACCTCAACAATTTAGGATTTTCACCTTTCATTTGTTTTAGCCAAAGTAGAGGTTTGTGGTCTGTTTGAACAATGAAGTGAGTGCCAAACAGGTATGGCCTCAACTTCTTCAGAGCCCAGACCACAGCAAAGGCCTCCCTCTCAATGGCAGACCAACGCTTTTCTCTAGGGGTCAACCTTCTACTAATAAAAGCAACAGGTTGATCCTGGCCCTCAGAATTAAGTTGTGATAGGACTGCCCCTACTCCTAATTCAGATGCATCAGTCTGGACATAGAATTTTTTAGAGTAACAAGGGCTTTTCAGGACAGGTGCAGAGCACATGGCCTGCTTCAGCTCCTCAAAAGCTTTCTGACAGTTTGCTGTCCATAATACCTTTTTAGGCATTTTCTTGGATGTGAGGTCATTAAGAGGGGCTGCAATGGAGCCATAGTTCTTAATGAACCTCCTGTAATACCCAGTGAGGCCTAGGAAGGCTCTCACCTGAGTCTGAGTGGTAGGGGGAACCCAATCAATAATAGTTTGGATTTTCCCCTGCAGTGGTGCAATCTGTTCCCCACCAACAAGGTGTCCCAGATAAACCACCTTACCCTGCCCTATCTGGCACTTTGAAGCCTTGATAGTGAGGCCTGCCTTTTGCAGGGCCTCCAAAACTTTCCATAGGTGGACCAGGTGATCATCCCAGCTGGAGCTAAATACAGCTATATCATCCAAATATGCTGCACTGAAAGCTTCCAGCCCTTGCAGGACTGTGTTCACCAACCTCTGAAAAGTGGCAGGTGCATTTTTCAAACCAAAAGGCATTACAGTAAACTGGTAATGTCCTCCAATGGTAGAAAATGCAGTCTTAGATTTAGCATCTTCTGACAATTTGATCTGCCAATACCCTGCAGTCAAATCAAAAGTGCTTAGATACTTGGCAGATGCCAGTGTATCTATGAGCTCATCTGCCCTGGGTATAGGGTGAGCATCAGTTTTGGTTACCAAGTTGAGACCTCTATAGTCTACACAAAACCTCATTTCCTTCTTTCCATCTTTAGAATTGGGTTTTGGTACCAGTACCACAGGAGAAGCCCATGGACTGTCAGAGTGCTCAACCACTCCTAGTTCCAACATTTTCTGAACTTCTTGCTTTATGCAGTCCCTGACATGGTCAGGCTGCCTATAGATCTTACTTTTGACAGGTAAACTGTCTCCAGTATCTATAGTGTGCTCACACCAAGAAGTGGTGCCTGGCACAATGGAGAAGAGTTCTGAAAATTGTCCTAGGAGATTTATGCAATTATCTTTCTGCTCAGCAGTAAGACAATCAGCCAAAACTACACCTTCCACAAGAGCATCTTGTTCTGTGGAAGAGAAGAGATCAGGTAGAGGATCACTGTCTTCTTCCTGTCCCTCATCTGTTGCCATGAGCAGGGTGAGATCAGCCCTGTCATAGTAGGGTTTCAGGCGGTTGACATGGAGCACCCTAAGGGGACTCCTGGCAGTGCCTAAGTCAACCAAGTAGGTGACTTCACCCTTCTTTTCAACAATTGTGTGTGGACCACTCCATTTATCTTGGAGTGCTCTTGGGGCCACAGGCTCCAAGACCCACACTTTCTGCCCTGGTTGGTACTGAACCAAAACAGCCTTCTGATCATGCCATTGCTTCTGGAGCTCTTGGCTGGCCTGAAGGTTTTTACTGGCCTTTTTCATGTACTCAGCCATCCTTGATCTGTGGCCAAGTACATAATCCACAATATCCTGCTTAGGAGCTTTTAAAGGATGTTCCCAACCCTCCTTTACAAGTGTGAGTGGACCACTAACAGGGTGTCCAAAAAGAAGTTCAAAGGGGCTGAAGCCCACTCCTTTCTGGGGTACCTCCCTGTAGGCAAAAAGGAGGCATGGTAGAAGGATATCCCATCTCCTGCGGAGTTTTTCAGGGAGTCCCATAATCATGCCTTTGAGAGTTTTATTAAATCTCTCCACCAGTCCATTTGTTTGTGGATGATAGGGTGTTGTGAACTTGTAAGTTACACCACACTCCTTCCACATGGCCTTTAAGTATGCAGACATGAAATTGCTTCCTCTGTCTGATACTACTTCCTTTGGGAAGCCCACCCTGGAAAATATTCCCAGGAGGGCCTTTGCCACTGCAGGAGCTGTAGTGGTCCTTAAAGGAATAGCTTCAGGATATCTTGTGGCATGGTCCACTACCACCAAGATAAACCTATTGCCTGAAGCAGTAGGAGGGTCAAGGGGGCCAACTATGTCAACCCCTACCCTTTCAAAGGGAACCCCAACCACAGGCAGTGGGATAAGGGGTGCCTTTGGGGTGCCACCTGTCTTGCCACTGGCTTGACAGGTTTCACAGGACTTACAAAATTCTTTTGTGTCCTCAGACATCCTAGGCCAATGAAACAATGGTACCAATCTGTCCCAAGTTTTCATTTGACCCAGGTGCCCAGCTAAGGGAATGTCATGTGCCAGTGTTAGGAGGAACTTTCTGTACTCCTGAGGAATCACTAATCTCCTGGCAGCTCCAGGTTTAGGATCCCTATGCTCAGTGTACAAGAGGTTGTCCTCCCAGTAAACTCTGTGTGAGTCACTGACATCCCCATTAGCCTGTTTGACAGCTTGCTGTCTGAGACCCTCTAATGTGGGACAGGTTTGCTGTGCCACACTCAGCTCCTCTCTGGCAGGCCCCCCTTCACCCAAAAGCTCAGCAGTGTCTGCTTCCAGCTCCTCTGGTGTAGGTTCTGCACAGGGAGGGAATTCTTCTTCCTCAGAAGTAGAATCCACTGTAGAGGGAGGGATAGTAGGAAGTGGTTTGCTTCTACTAGCCCTAGCTTTAGGGAGCACTTGGTCCATTGTTCCAGGATCCAAGCTTCCCTGTCCTTTTTGCTTTTTGGCCTGAGCCCTTGTCAAAGCAAAAATATGCCCTGGGATGCCCAGCATTGCTGCATGGGCCTCCAACTCCACATCTGACCAAGCTGATGTCTCCAAATCGTTCCCTAATAGACAGTCTACAGGTAAATCTGAAGCTACCACAACTTTCTTTGGACCAGATACCCCCCACCAGTTGAGATTTACAACAGCCATGGGGTGGCTTTGTGTTATGTTGTGAGCATCGGTTACTTGGTACTGGTGTCCAAGTATGTGTTGTTCAGGGTGCACCAGTTTCTCAATCACCATTGTGACACTGGCACCTGTGTCCCTGTAGGCCTGGACCTCAACACCATTTATTAGGGTTAGTTGCTTGTACTTCTCCAAGTTATGGGGGCAAGCAACCAAAGTGGCTAAGTCAATAGCCCCTTCAGAGACTAAAGTAGCCTCTGTGGTCTCCCTAATTAGACCAACCCCAACTAAATTACCAAAAGTGAGCCCAGCTACTCCCTTGGATTGGCTATTAGTAGGTTTGCTCCCACCACCACTGCTATTAGTAGGGACACTAGGTGTAGTAGTAGGGGTTGTAGTGGTATGAGCTGTGGTGCCTTTCTTTGGACAACTGGGATCTGTTGTCCAATGGCCTTTTATTTTACATAAATAGCACCATGGTTTCTTTTCCTTGTTCTGATTAAAGGAGGATTTGGGCCCACCACCCCCACCAGAGTGTTTTTGTGGGCCTGATGAAGACTCATTTTTAGATTTGTCCCCACCCTTGTCAGAAGACTTACCATCCTTCTTTTTGTTGCCATCTTTGTCACCCCCTGTATGAACTTTTCTGTTCACTCTTGTTCTGACCCATTTGTCTGCCTTCTTTCCCAATTCTTGGGGAGAGGTCAGATCAGAGTCCACCAAGTACTGGTGCAACAAATCAGACACACAATTATTAAGAATATGCTCTCTCAGGATCAAGTTATACAGGCTGTCATAATCAGTAACTTTACTGCCATGTAACCACCCCTCCAAGGCCTTCACTGCCTGGTCAATGAAATCAACCCAGTCTTGTGAAGACTCCTTTTTGGTATCTCTGAACTTTATCCTGTACTGTTCAGTGGTTAAGCCATAACCATCCAGGAGTGCATTCTTAAGAACTTGGAAATTATTAGCATCATTTTCTTTTACAGTAAGGAGCCTATCCCTACCTTTTCCAGTGAATGATAGCCATAGGATAGCAGCCCACTGCTTTTGAGGGACATCCTGTACAACACAGGCCCTCTCAAGTGCAGCAAACCACTTGTTAATGTCATCCCCCTCCTTGTAAGGGGGAACTATCTTGTGCAGATTCCTGGAATCATGCTCTTTTGCAGGATGACTATGGGGAATACTGCTGCTGCCACCATGGGTATCTAAACCCATTTTCTGTCTTTCCCTCTCTATTTCTAAAGACTGTCTATCCAAATCCAGCTGTTGCTTCTTGAGCTTCAGTCTGGTTTGCTCCACTCTCAATCTATTGAGCTCCCTTTCTAACAATCTGTCATCAGGGTGGGTGGGAGGGACATTTCTAGATACAGAGGTATGATGGGAATGAACAGAAGGAGACCTGTCCCTTACCAAGGGCACCCTAACAGCTTGGCTACCAGCATAATGTGAGAGCACATCATCAGTATGATGTGATTCAACCTCTGTACCAACTATGCTAGACTGTCTAGTAATGGGCAGGCTGAGAAGTTTCTTTCCTGAACCTTTTCCTGGGGGAGTCCCTGGATCAGATTGAGAACCATTAGCTACTTTTTCTACAGATTGGGCACTTATGGCCTTATCCTGTACTCTAAGCATATTAATTAACAGTTCTAAGGAAGGATTCTTCCCTACACTCAAACCTCTCTCTATGCAGATACTCCTTGCTCCTTTCCAGCTAAGGTGATCATATGCAAGTTTGGACAGTTCAACTTTTTGGCCTGTGCCAGACATTTTTAGAGAGAGTTAAAGTGATAGACAAAGAGAAAAAAGTTTTCAGAACTTTTTGGAAAGACAGAAAAAAAACTTTTTAAACTTTTAAGAACTTTTTGAAAGTTTAGAAGTACTTTTCAGCACTTAGAAAAGAGTGAAAAGAGGAAATGCAAAACTTTTTGGCTATGTGTATATACACTGACCTTGTTTTGTATATTTTTCTCTTATGAAAAGTACAATGACAAGAGTGGTAAGTAGTCTCAAAGCACTTATCCCACCGCTGCACAACCAATGTAGGAGGCTGGACTGGCTTGTAGTGAGTACCAAGGGGTACTTGCACCTTGCACCAGGCCCAGTTATCCCTTATTAGTGTATAGGGTGTCTAGCAGCTTAGGCTGATAGATAATGGTAGCTTAGCAGAGCAGCTTAGGCTGAACTAGGAGACGTGTGAAGCTACTACAGTACCACTTAGTGTCATATGCACAATATCATAAGAAAACACAATACACAGTTATACTAAAAATAAAGGTACTTTATTTTTATGACAATATGCCAAAGTATCTTAGAGTGTACCCTCAGTGAGAGGATAGGAAATATACACAAGATATATATACACAATAGCAAAAATATGCAGTATAGTCTTAGAAAACAGTGCAAACAATGTATAGTTACAATAGGATGCAATGGGGAAACATAGGGATAGGGGCAACACAAACCATATACTCCAAAAGTGGAATGCGAACCACGAATGGACCCCAAACCTATGTGACCTTGTAGAGGGTCGCTGGGACTATTAGAAAATAGTGAGAGTTAGAAAAATAACCCTCCCCAAGACCCTGAAAAGTGAGTGCAAAGTGCACCAAAGTTCCCCTAAGGACAAAATAGTCGTGTTAGAGGGAAAATGCAAGGAAAACACAAATCAGCAATGCAACAACGATGGATTCCTGACTGAGGGTACCTGTGGAACAAGGGGACCAAGTCCAAAAGTCACAAGCAGCTCGGAGATGGGCAGATGCCCAAGAAATGCCAGCGGTTGGTGCAAAGATGCTCTTACTAGGCTGAAGAACTGTGAATACTGCAGGAACGACAAGGGCTAGAGACTTCCCCTTTGGAGGATGGATCCCCCACGCCTTGGAGAGTCGTGCAGAAGTGTTTTCCCGCCGGATGGACGCCAACAAGCCTTGCTACACGCAAATCGTGCGTTTGGCATTTTTGGACGCTGCTGGGGCCCAGGAGGGACCATGAGGTCGCAAATTGGACCTGCAGAGAGAGGGAACGTCGAGCAAGACAAAGAGCCCTCATTGAAGCAGGTAGCACCCGGAGAAGTGCCAGAAACAGGCACTACGAGGATGCGTGAAACGGTGCTCGCCGAAGTTGCACAAAGGAGTCCCACGTCGCCGGAGACCAACTTAGAAAGTCGTGCAATGCAGGTTAGAGTGCCGTGGACCCAGGCTTGGCTGTGCATGAAGGATTTCCGCCGGAAGTGCACAGGGGCCGGAGTAGCTTGCAAAGTCGCGGTTCCCAGCAATGCAGCCCAGCGAGGTGAGGCAAGGACTTACCTCCACCAAACTTGGGCTGAAGAGTCACTGGACTGTGGGGGTCACTTGGACGGTGTCGCTGGATTCGAGGGACCTCGCTCGTCGTGCTGAGAGGAGACCCAAGGGACCGGTAATGCAGCTTTTTGGTGCCTGCGGTTGCAGGGGGAAGATTCCGTCGACCCACGGGAGATTTCTTCGGAGCTTCTGGTGCAGAGAGGAGGCAGACTACCCCCACAGCATGCACAAGCAGGAAAACAGTCGAGAAGGCGGCATGATCAGCGTTACAGAGTTGCAGTAGTCGTCTTTGCTACTATGTTGCAGGTTTGCAGGCTTCCAGCGCGGTCAGCGGTCGATTCCTTATCAGAAGGTGAAGAGGGAGATGCAGAGGAACTCGGCTGAGCTCATGCATTCGTTATCTGAAGTTTCCCCAGAGACAGAGACCCTAAATAGCCAGAAAAGAGGGTTTGGCTACCTAGGAGAGAGGAAAGGCTACTAACACCTGAAGGAGCCTATCACAAGGAGTCTCTGACATCACCTGGTGGCACTGGCCACTCAGAGCAGTCCAGTGTGCCAGCAGCACCTCTGTTTCCAAGATGGCAGAGGTCTGGAGCACACTGGAGGAGCTCTGGACACCTCCCAGGGGAGGTGCAGGTCAGGGGAGTGGTCACTCCCCTTTCCTTTGTCCAGTTTCGCGCCAGAGCAGGGGCTAAGGGGTCCCTGAACCGGTGTAGACTGGCTTATGCAGAATTGGGCACATCTGTGCCCAACAAAGCATTTCCAGAGGCTGGGGGAGGCTACTCCTCCCCTGCCTTCACACCATTTTCCAAAGGGAGAGGGTGTCACACCCTCTCTCAGAGGAAGTTCTTTGTTCTGCCATCCTGGGCCAGGCCTGGCTGGACCCCAGGAGGGCAGCTGCCTGTCTGAGGGGTTGGCAGCAGCAGCAGCTGCAGAGAAACCCCAGGAAGGGCAGTCTGGCAGTACCAGGGTCTGTGCTACAGACCACTGGGATCATGGAATTGTACCAACAATGCCAGGATGGCATAGAGGGGGCAATTCCATGATCATAGACATGTTACATAGCCATATTCGGAGTTACCATGGTGAAGCTACATATAGGTAGTGACCTATATGTAGTGCACGCGTGTAATGGTGTCCCCGCACTCACAAAGTTCAGTGAATTGGCTCTGAACAATGTGGGGGCACCTTGGCTAGTGCCAGGGTGCCCTCACACTAAGTAACTTTGCACCTAACCTTTACCAGGTAAAGGTTAGACATATAGGTGACTTATAAGTTACTTAAGTGCAGTGTAAAATGGCTGTGAAATAACGTGGACGTTATTTCACTTAGGCTGCAGTGGCAGGCCTGTGTAAGATTTGTCAGAGCTCCCTATGGGTGGCAAAAGAAATGCTGCAGCCCATAGGGATCTCCTGGAACCCCAATACCCTGGGTACCTCAGTACCATATACTAGGGAATTATAAGGGTGTTCCAGTAAGCCAATGTAAATTGGTAAAAATGGTCACTAGCCTGTCAGTGACAATTTGGAAAGAAATGAGAGAGCATAACCACTGAGGTTCTGATTAGCAGAGCCTCAGTGAGACAGTTAGTCACTACACAGGTAACACATTCAGGCACACTTATGAGCACTGGGGCCCTGGGTTACCAGGGTCCCAGTGACACATACAACTAAAACAACATATATACAGTGAAAAATGGGGGTAACATGCCAGGCAAGATGGTACTTTCCTACACATATGGTGCCCATTTCTGCATAAGCCAGTCTACACCGGTTAAGGGACCCCTCAGCCCTGCTCTGGCGTGAAACTGGACAAAGGAAAACGGAGTGACCACTCCCCTGACCTGCACCTCCCCTGGGAGGTGCCCAGAGCTCCTCCAGTGTGCTCCAGACCTCTGCCATCTTGGAAACAGAGGTGCTGCTGGCACACTGGACTGCTCTGAGTGGCCAGGGCCAGCAGGTGACGTCAGAGACTCCTTCTGATAGGCTCCTTCAGGTGTTGCTAGTCCATCTTCTCTCCTAAGTAGCCAACCCCTCTTTTCTGGCTATTTAGGGTCTCTGCTTTGGGGAATTCCTTAGATAACGAATGCAAGAGCTCATCAGAGGTTCCTCTGCATCTCTCTCTTCACCTTCTGCCAAGGAATTGACTGCTGACCGCGCTGGAAGCCTGCAAAACTGCAACAAAGTAGCAAAGACGACTACTGCGACCTTGTAACGCTGATCCTGCCGCCTTCTCGACTGTTTTCCTGGTGGTGCATGCTGTGGGGGTAGTCTGCCTCCTCTCTGCACTAGAAGCTCCGAAGAAATCTCCTGGGGGTCGACGGAATCTTCCCCCTGCAACCCCAGGCACCAAAGAACTGCATCACCGGTCCTCTGGGTCCCCTCTCAGCACGACGAGCGAGGTCCCTTGAACTCAGCAACTCTGTCCAAGTGACTCCCACAGTCCAGTGACTCTTCAGTCCAAGTTTGGTGGAGGTAAGTCCTTGCCTTCCCACGCTAGACTGCATTGCTGGGAACCGCATGTTTTGCAGCTACTCCGGTTCCTGTGCACTTTTCCAGGATTTCCTTTGTGCACAGCCAAGCCTGGGTCCACAGCATTCTAACCTGCATTGCACAACCTCCTGAGTTGTCCTCCGGCGGCGTGGGACTCTCTTGTGCAACTTCGGGTGAGCACTGTTTCACTCCACTTCGTAGTGCCTGTTCCGGCACTTCTGTGGGTGCTGCTTGCTTCTGAGAGGTCTCCTTGTTGTGCTGGACATCCCCTCTGTCCCCTCACGCAATTGGCGACATCCAGGTCCCTCCTGGGCTACAGCAGCATCCAAAAACCCTAACCACGAGTTTTGCAGCTAGCAAGGCTTGTTTGTGGTCTTTCTGCGGGAAAACACTTCTGCACGACTCTTCACAACGTGGGACATCCATCCTCCAAAGGTGGCAGCTTCTTTGCACCCACAGCTGGCATTTCCTGGGCATCTGCCCACTCTGGACTTGATCGTGACTTTTGGACTTGGTCCCCTTGTTCCACAGGTACTCTCGTCTGGAAATCCATCGTTGTTGCATTGCTGGTGTTGGTCTTTCCTGCAGAATGCCCCTATCACGACTTCTGTGCTCTTTGGGGAACTTCAGTGCACTTTGCACTCACTTTTCAGGGTCTTGGGGTGGGCTATTATTCTTACCCTCACTGTTTTCTTACAGTCCCAGCGACCCTCTACAAGGTCACATAGGTTTGGGGTCCATTTGTGGTTCGCATTCCACTTCTAGAGTATATGGTTTGTGTTGCCCCTATCCCTATGTGCCCCCATTGCATTCTATTGTGACTATACATTGTTTGCACTGTTTTCTATTACTATTACTGCATATTTTGGTATTGTGTACATTTATCTTGTGTATATTTGCTATCCTCATACTGAGGATACTCACTGAGATACTTTTGGCATATTGTCATAAAAATAAAGTACCTTTAGTTTTAGTATATCTGTGTATTGTGTTTTCTTATGATATTCATTGTGCAAGTGACACTAGTGGTACTGTAGGAGCTTCACTCGTCTCCTAGTTCAGCCTAAGCTGCTCTGCTAAGCTACCATTTTCTATCAGCCTAAGCTGCTAGACACCCTATACACTAATAAGGGATACCTGGGCCTGGTGCAAGGTGTAAGTACCCCTTGGTACTCACTACAAGCCAGTCCAGCCTCCTACAGGGTGGGCGGTACATTGTCTTCCACCTGGCTGTTGGAGGTTAGCGCTGCAGTGTTTGTTGCTACCGCTGTGGTGGTCGGTGTGTTAAAGTGGCTGTCTGTGTCGGCAGTTTCTGCCGTGGTCATGAATCCATTTTTTTTACTACTGGCCTGTTGGTGGTATTGCCGCCGCTTTAACACCGACCGCCAGGGTAGTAATGAGGGCCATAGTGAGAAAATGGGAATATTTGCCTCAGTTGGTGGGTGACTGGGCATCCCCCACTTCTTATGCTATTATCAGGCAGCCACGCTGTGTTATATGGTGGAATGATCTAGACCTAGCACCAAAAAGCACTGCTGCTTTCTTCACCTAGCAGTCACCGGCATCTATATTTGGTAAGTGCCATGGCTCCTGAAATGGCACCGACCTGTGGGGGTATGTATCTCACCATTCCTCCACGCTGCAATGGGAGTCTGGGACAAGGTGCAATTCTGGTGGAAACAGTGCTCTCCCATCTCACCGGAGACACCCATCATTGGGAATGCAGATCACCCCCCGGCACTAAAGGGCTCCTCATTCATACAATGGGAGGAAGCCATTTGCAAGAGCGTGGGCAGACGCAGATGGCCTTATAGACTAGACTTCCCCCAGCTCCAATATGATTATGGGCTACCAGACTCTGCCTATTGGGAATACACTGCTATGCGGAACTGGGTTGAGTCCCCTGGTACATTAAGACACAGGCAGGCCACTCACGGCCTTTGAGAAATGGCTTCTTACCAGCTCATTTGACAAACGTATCCTTTCTGACATCTGTTCCTTCCTCAACGTGCCCTAAGCCCTCATCCCATCACAGGCACAGCGGAGGTGAAATGTGAACTCACCTTCACCACAAAGGAATAGCACAACATTTTACACTGAGCCCGAGCCTCAGCCCACAGTGCTGCAAGCAAAGAAATGTTCCTCAAAATCACACACTATTAGTATTATACCTGGCTAGAATTGCACAGTGGAAGAGCGACAGTGATGATACTTGCTGGTGCCAATGTGGCCAGGTTGGTACTCTTACTCATCTCCTGTGGCACTGTCCCCAGATAATATGTTTCCAGACAAGGACCTTATAAGCGGTTGACGAAATATGAGAGACTGATGTCCCTAAGTTTCCTATCTATATCTTACTAGGCCTACTGTAGTAAGGTAGCTGTAGGAAAGTACCATCTTGCCTGGCATGTTACCCCAATATTTCATTGTATATATGTTGTTTTAGTGTATGTGTCACTGGGACCCTGCCAGCCAGGGCCCCAGAGCTCATAAGTGTGCCCTGTATGTGTTCCCTGTGTGATGACTAACTGTCTCACTGAGGCCCTGCTAACCAAAACCTCAGTGGTTATGCTCTCTCTGCTTTCCAAATTGTCACTAACAGGCTAGTGACCAATTTCACCAATTCACTTTGGCATACTGGAACACCCTTATAATTCCCTAGTATATGGTACTGAGGTACCCAGGGTATTGGGGTTCCAGGAGATCCCTAGGGGCTGCAGCATTTGTTTTGTCACCCATAGGGAGATCTGACTATTCTTACACAGGCCTGTCAGTGTGGCCTGAGTGAAATAACGTCCACGTTATTTCACAGCCATTTACCACTGCACTTAAGTAACTTATAAGTCAGCTATATGTCTAACCTTCACCTGGTGAAGGTTGGGTGCAAAGTTACTTAGTGTGTGGGCACCCTAGCATATCGTTCAGAGCAAATTCCCCGGACTTTGTGAGTGCGAGGACACCATTTCACGTGTGCACTATACATAGGTCACTACCTATGTATAGCGTCACATTGGTAACTCCAAACATTGCCATGTAACATGTCTATGATCATGGAATTGTCACCCCAATGCCATTCTGGCATTGGGGAAAAAATTCCATGATCCCCCGGGTCTCTAGCACAGAACCCAGGTACTGCCAAACTGCCTTTCCCGGGGTTTCACTGCAGCTGCTGCTGTTACAAAACCCCTCAGACAGGTTTCTGCCCTCGAGGGGTCCAGCCAGGCCTGGCCCAGGAAGGCAGAACAAAGGACTTCCTCAGAGAGAGGGTGTTACACCCTCTCCCTTTGGAAAAAGGTGTCAGGGCTGGGGAGGAGTAGCCTCCCCCAGCCTCTGGAAATGCTTTGATGGGCACAGATGGTGCTCATCTCTGCATAAGCCAGTCTACACCGGTTCAAGGATCCCCCAGCCCTGCTCTGGTGCGAAAGTGGACAAAGGAAAGGGGAGTGACAACTCCCCTGACCTGCACCTCCCAGGGGAGGTGCCCAGAGCTCCTCCAGCGTGCCCCAGACCTCTGCCATCTTGGATTCAGAGGTGTGCTGGCACGCTGGACTGCTCTGAGTGGCCAGGGCCAGCAGGTGACGTCAGAGACTCCTTCTGATAGGCTCTTACCTTTCTTACTAGCCAATCCTCTTTCCTAGGTAGCCAAACCTCCTTTTCTGGCTATTTAGGGTCTCTGCTTTGGGGAATTCTTTAGATACCGAATGCAAGAGCTCACCAGAGTTCCTCTGCATTTCTCTCTTCACCTTCTGCCAAAGGATCGACCGCTGACTGCTCAGGACGTCTGCAAAACCACAACAAAGTAGCAAAGATGACTACTGCAACCTTGTATCGCTTCATCCTGCCGGCTTTCTCGCCTGTTTCCTGGTGGTGCATGCTCTGGGGGTAGCCTGCCTCCTTCTTGCACCAGGAGCTCTGAAGAAATCTCCCGTGGGTCGACGGAATCTTCCCCCTGCAACCGCAAGCAACAAAAGACTGCATCACCGGTGCTCTGGGTCCCCTCTCAGCACAATGAGCGTGGTCCCTGGAACTCAGCAACTCTGTCCAAGTGACTCCCACAGTCCAGTGACTCTTAAGTCCAAGGTTTGGTGGAGGTAAGTCCTTGCCTCCACACGCTAGACTGCATTGCTGGGTACCGCGTGATTTGCAGCTGCTCCGGCTCCTGAGCACTCTTCCAGGATTTCCTTTGTGCACAGCCAAGCCTGGGTCCCCGACACTCTAACCTGCAGTGCACAACCTTCTGAGTTGTCCTCCGGCGTTGTGGGACTCCCTTTTCTGACTTCGGGTGGACTCCGGTTCACTCTTCTTCCAAGTGCCTGTTCCGGTAGTTCTGCGGGTGCTGCCTGCTTCTGTGAGGGCTCCCTGACTTGCTGGGCGCCCCCTCTGTCTCCTCATCCAAGTGGCGATATCCTGGTCCCTCCTGGGCCACAGCAGCATCCAAAAATCCTAACCGTGACACTTGCAGCTAGCAAGGCTTGTTTGTGGTCTTTCTGCATGGGAACACTCTGCAAGCTTCTTCATGACGTGGGACATCCATCCTCCAAAGGGGAAGTTCCTTGTCCTCTTCGTTCTTGAAAACACCAAGCTTCTTCCATCTGGTGGCAGCTCCTTTGCACCCTCAGCTGGCATTTCCTGGGCATCTGCCCACTCTCGACACTGTCGCGACTCTTGGACTTGGTCCCCTTGTTTCACAGGTACTCAGGTCCGGAAATCCACTGTTTGCTTTGCTGGTGCTGGTTTTCCTTGCAGAATCCCCCTATCACGACTTCTGTGCTCTCTGGGGGTTGTAGGTGCACTTTACACCTACCTTACAGGGTCTTGGGGTGGGCTATTTTTCTAACCCTCACTGTTTTCTTACAGTCCCAGCGACCCTCTACAAGCTCACATAGGTTTGGGGTCCATTCGTGGTTCGCATTCCACTTTTGGAGTATATGGTTTGTGTTGCCCCTATACCTATGTGCTCCTATTGCAATCTACTGTAACTTTACATTGCTTGCATTACTTCCTTTTGCTATTACTGCATATTATTGGTATTTTGTACATATATCTTGTGCATATTTGGCATCCTTATACTGAGGGTACTTACTGAGATACTTTTGGCATATTGTCATAAAAATAAAGTACCTTTATTTTTAGTATATCTGTGTATTGTGTTTTCTTATGATATTGTGCATATGACACCAGTGGTATAGTAAAAGCATTGCATGTCTCCTAGTTCAGCCTAAGCTGCTCTGCTATAGCTACCTTCTATCAGCCTAAGCTGCTAGAAACACCTCTTCTACACTAATAAGGGATAACTGGACCTGGTACAGAGTGTAAGTGCCCCTTGGTACCCACTACAAGCCAGGCCAGCCTCCTACAGTAGCCTCTTTCTAGCCTTGTTACCCCCACTTTTGGCCTGTTTGTGAGTATATGTCAGGGTGTTTTTACTGTCTCACTGGGATCCTGCTAGCCAGGACCCCAGTGCTCATAGTGGAAACCCAATTTGTCAGTGTGTTTTATATGTCTCACTGGGACCCTGCTAGCCAGGGCCCCAGTACTCATAGGTTGTGGCCTATATGTGTTCCCTGTGTGGTGCCTAATCTGTCACTGAGGCTCTGCTAACCAGATCCTCAGTGCTTATGCTCTCTCTCTGCTTTTAAAATTGTCACTGCAGGCTAGTGACCATTTTCACCAATTCTGATTGGCACACTGGAAAACCCTTATAATTCCCTAGTATATGTTACCTAGGTACCCAGAGTATTGGTTCCAGGAGATCCCTATGGGCTGCAGCATTTCTTTTGCCAACCTTAGGGAGCTCAGACCAATATTACACAGGGCTGCCACTATAACTTATAAATCACCTATATGCTTAACCCTCACCTAGTGAAGGTTAGATGCAAAGTTACTAAGTGTGAGGGCACCCTGACACTAGCCAAGGTGCCCCAACATTGTTCAGTGCAATATCCCCGGACTTTGTGAGTGCGGGGACACCATTACACATGTGCACTACATATAGGTCAATACCTATATGTAGCTTCACAATGATAACTCCGAACATGGCCATGTAACATGTCTAAGATCATGGAATTGTCCCCCCATGCCAAATCTGTTATTGGGGTGCCAATCCCATGCATCCCCAGGGCCCCACCATGGACCCCGGGTACTGCCAAACTAGCTCTCTGGGGTTTTCACTGCAGCTACCGCTGCTGCCAACCCACAGACAGGCTTCTGCCCTCCTGGGGTCTGGGCAGCCCAGTCCCAGGAAGGCAGAACAAAGGATTTCTTCTGAGAGAGGGTGTTACACCCTCTCTCTTTGGAAACAGGTGTTAAGGGCTGGGGAGGAGTAGCCTCCCCAAGCCTCTAGAAATGCTTTGAAGGGCACAGATGGAGCCCTCCTTGCATAAGCCAGTCTACACCGGTTCAGGGATCCCCCCGGCCCCTGTTCTGGCTCGAAAATAGACAAAGGAAAGAGGAGTGACCACTCCCCTGTCCATCACCACCCCAAGGGTGGGACCCAGAGCTCCTCCAGTGTGTCCCAGACCTCTGCCATCTTGAATGCAGAGGTGTGAGGGCACAATGGAGGCCTCTGAGTAGCCAGTGCCAGCAGGTGACGTCAGAGACCCCTCCTGATAGGTGCTTACCTGGTTAGGTGGCCAATCCTCTTCTGAGGGCTATTTAGGGTCTCTCCTGTGGGTTTCTCGTCAGATAACGAATGCAAGAGCTCACCAGAGTTCCTCAGCATCTCTCTCTTCGACTTCTGCCAAGGATCGACCTCTGACTGCTCCAGGATGCCTGCAAAACCGCAACAAAGTAGCAAGATGATAACCAGCAACATTGTAGCGCCTAATCCTGCCGGCTTTCTCAACTGTTTCCTGGTAGTGCATGCTCTGAGGGCTGTCTGCCTTCACCCTGCACTGGAAGCCAAGAAGAAATCTCCAGTGGGTCGACGGAATCTTCCCCCTGCTAACCCAGGCACCAAACTTCTGCCTCACTGGTCCTCTGGGTCCCCGCTCATCCTGACGAGCGTTGTCCCTGGAACACAGGAGCTGGATCCAAGTGACCCTGACAGTCCAGTGGTCCTTCTGTCCAAATTTGGTGGAGGTAAGTCCTTGCCTCCCCACGCCAGATAGTAATCCTGTGTACTGCATGAACTGCAGCTGCTAGGGCTTCTGTGCACTTTTGCAAGGAAGCCTTCGTGCACAGCACAGCCCAGTTCCCCAGCACTCCGTCCTGCATTGCTCAACTCGTTGAGTTGACCACCAGCTTCGTGGGACCCTCTTTTGTAGTGTTGAGATGACCGCCGTGCTCAGATTTCTTGAACACCTGTTCAAGTGCTTCTGCGGGTGCTGCCTGCTTCTGCATGGGCTCGCTGTACTGCTGTGTGCCCCCTCTGTCTCCTCCTCCAAAGGGCGACCTCCTGGTCCTTTCTGGCCCAGGCAACACCCATTTTCTTCAACCGTGACTTTTGCAGCTATCAAGGCTTGTTTGTGGTCTTTCTGCATGGAAACAACTCTGCGTACTCCAGCACGCGGTGGGACATCTTCTGTACAAAGGAGAAGTTCCTGGCATCTTCCGTTGTTGCAGAATCTTTGGCTTCTTCCACCTAGAGGCAGCCATTCTGCACTTTCATCCGGGGTTTAGTGGGTTCCTGTGAGAAGGTAGCCTCTTTCTAGCCTTGTTACCCCCACTTTTGGCCTGTTTGTGAGTGTATGTCAGGGTGTTTGTCACTGTTTTCACTGTCTCACTGGGATCCTGATAGCCAGGCCTCAGTGCTCATAGTGAAAACACTATGTTTTCAGTATGTTTGTTATGTGTCACTGGGATCCTGCTGGTCAGGACCCCAGTGCTCATAGGTTTGTGGCCTATATGTATGTGTCACTGGGACCCTGTCACACAGGGCCCCAGTGCTCATAGGTGTGCATGTATATGTTCCCTGTGTGGTGCCTAACTGTCTCACTGAGGCTCTGCTAACCAGAACCTCAGTGGTTATGCTCTCTCATTACTTTTAAATTGTCACTAACAGGCTAGTGACCAATTTTACCAATTTACATTGGCTTACTGGAACACCCTTATAATTCCCTAGTATATGGTACTGAGGTACCCAGGGTATTGGGGTTCCAGGAGATCCCTATGGGCTGCAGCATTTCTTTTGCCACCCATAGGGAGCTCTGACAATTCTTACACAGGCCTGCCACTGCAGCCTGAGTGAAATAACGTCCACGTTATTTCACAGCCATTTTACACTGCACTTAAGTAACTTATAAGTCACCTATATGTCTAACCTTTACCTGGTAAAGGTTAGGTGCAAAGTTACTTAGTGTGTGGGCACCCTGGCACTAGCCAAGGTGCCCCCACATTGTTCAGAGCCAATTCACTGAACTTTGTGAGTGCGGGGACACCATTACACGCGTGCACTACATATAGGTCACTACCTATATGTAGCTTCACAATGGTAACTCCGAATATGGCCATGTAACATGTCTATGATCATGGAATTGCCCCCTCTATGCCATCCGGGCATAGTTGGCACAATCCCATGATCCCAGTGGTCTGTAGCACAGACCCTGGTACTGCCAAACTGCCCTTCCTGGGGTTTCACTGCAGCTGCTGCTGCTGCCAACCCCTCAGACAGGCAGCTGCCCTCCTGTGGTCCAGCCAGGCCTGGCCCAGGATGGCAGAACAAAGAACTTCCTCTGAGAGAGGGTGTGACACCCTCTCCCTTTGGAAAATGGTGTGAAGGCAGGGGAGGAGTAGCCTCCCCCAGCCTCTGGAAATGCTTTGTTGGGCACAGATGTGCCCAATTCTGCATAAGCCAGTCTACACCGGTTCAGGGACCCCTTAGCCCCTGCTCTGGCGCGAAACTGGACAAAGGAAAGGGGAGTGACCACTCCCCTGACCTGCACCTCCCCTGGGAGGTGTCCAGAGCTCCTCCAGTGTGCTCCAGACCTCTGCCATCTTGGAAACAGAGGTGCTGCTGGCACACTGGACTGCTCTGAGTGGCCAGTGCCACCAGGTGACGTCAGAGACTCCTTGTGATAGGCTCCTTCAGGTGTTAGTAGCCTTTCCTCTCTCCTAGGTAGCCAAACCCTCTTTTCTGGCTATTTAGGGTCTCTGTCTCTGGGGAAACTTTAGATAACGAATGCATGAGCTCAGCCGAGTTCCTCTGCATCTCTCTCTTCACCTTCTGATAAGGAAACGACCGCTGACCGCGCTGGAAGCCTGCAAACCTGCAACATAGTAGCAAAGACGACTACTGCAACTCTGTAACGCTGATCCTGCCGCCTTCTCGACTGTTTTCCTGCTTGTGCATGCTGTGGGGGTAGCCTGCCTCCTCTCTGCACCAGAAGCTCAGAAGAAATCTCCCGTGGGTCGACGGAATCTTCCCCCTGCAACCGCAGGCACCAAAAAGCTGCATTACCGGTCCCTTGGGTCTCCTCTCAGCACGACGAGCGAGGTCCCTCGAATCCAGCGACGCTGTCCAAGTGACCCCCACAGTCCAGTGACTCTTCAGCCCAAGTTTGGTGGAGGTAAGTCCTTGCCTCACCTCGCTGGGCTGCATTGCTGGGAACCGCGACTTTGCAGCTACTCCGGCCCCTGTGCACTTCCGGCGGAAATCCTTTGTGCACAGCCAAGCCTGTGTCCACGGCACTCTAACCTGCATTGCACGACTTTCTAAGTTGGTCTCCGGCGACGTGGGACTCCTTTGTGCAACTTCGGCGAGCACCGTTTCACGCATCCTCGTAGTGCCTGTTTCTGGCACTTCTCCGGGTGCTACCTGCTTCAGTGAGGGCTCTTTGTCTTGCTCGACGTCCCCTCTCTCTGCAGGTCCAATTTGCGACCTCCTGGTCCCTCCTGGGCCCCGGCAGCGTCCAAAAACGCCAAACACACGTTTTGCGTGTAGCAAGGCTTGTTGGCGTCCTTCCGGCGGGAAAACACTTCTGCACGACTCTCCAAGGCGAGTGGGATCCGTCCACCAAAGGGAAGTCTCTAGCCCTTTTCGTTCCTGCAGAAACCTCAGCTTCTTCTGTCCAGTCGAAACTTCTTTGCACCCGCAGCTGGCATTTCCTGGGCATCTGCCCATCTCCGACTTGCTTGTGACTTTTGGACTTGGTCCCCTTGTTCCACAGGTACTCTAGATTGGAAATCCACAGTTGTTGCATTGCTGGTTTGTGTCTTTCCTGCATTATTCCTCTAACACGACTCTTTTGTCCTTAGGGGAACTTTAGTGCACTTTGCACTCACTTTTCAGGGTCTTGGGGAGGGTTATTTTTCTAACTCTCACTATTTTCTAATAGTCCCAGTGACCCTCTACAAGGTCACATAGGTTTGGGGTCCATTCGTGGTTCGCATTCCACTTCTGGAGTATATGGTTTGTGTTGCCCCTATCCCTATGTTTCCCCATTGCATCCTATTGTAACTATACATTGTTTGCACTGTTTTCTAAGACTATACTGCATATTTTTGCTATTGTGTATATATATCTTGTGTATATTTCCTATCCTCTCACTGAGGGTACACTCTAAGATACTTTGGCATATTCATATTGTCATAAAAATAAAGTACCTTTATTTTTAGTATAACTGTGTATTGTGTTTTCTTATGATATTGTGCATATGACACTAAGTGGTACTGTAGTAGCTTCACACGTCTCCTAGTTCAGCCTAAGCTGCTCTGCTAAGCTACCATTATCTATCAGCCTAAGCTGCTAGACACCCTATACACTAATAAGGGATAACTGGGCCTGGTGCAAGGTGCAAGTACCCGTTGGTACTCACTACAAGCCAGGCCAGCCTCCTACATTGGTTGTGCAGTGGTGGGATAAGTGCTTGAGACTACTTACCACTCTTGTCATTTTACTTTTCATAAGAGAAAAATATACAAAACAAGGTCAGTGTATATACACATAGCCAAAAAGTTTTGCATTTCCTCTTTTCACTCTTTTCTAAGTGCTGAAAAGTACTCCTAAACTTTCAAAAAGTTCTTAAAAGTTTAAAAAGTTTTTTTTCTGTCTTTCCAAAAAGTTCTGAAAACTTTTTTCTCTTTTTCTATCACTTTAACTCTCTCTAAAAAATGTCTGGCACAGGAAAAAATGTTGAACTGTCCAAACTTGCATATGATCACCTTAGCTGGAAAGGAGCAAGGAGTCTCTGCATAGAGAGAGGTTTGAGTGTAGGGAAGAATCCTTCCTTAGAACTGTTAATTAATATGCTTAGAGTACAGGATAAGGCCATAAGTGCCCAATCTGTAGAAAAAGTAGCTAATGGTTCTCAATCTGATCCAGGGACTCCCCCAGGAAAAGGTTCAGGAAAGAAACTTCTCAGCCTGCCCATTACTAGACAGTCTAGCATAGTTGGTACAGAGGTTGAATCACACCATACTGATGGTGTGCTCTCACATTATGCTGGTAGCCAAGCTGTTAGGGTGCCCTTTGTAAGGGACAGGTCTCCTTCTGTTCATTCCCATCATACCTCTGTATCTAGAAATGTCCCTCCCACCCACCCTGATGACAGATTGTTAGAAAGGGAGCTCAATAGATTGAGAGTGGAACAAACCAGACTGAAGCTCAAGAAGCAACAGCTGGATTTGGATAGACAGTCTTTAGAAGTAGAGAGGGAAAGACAGAAGTTGGGTTTAGAAACCCATGGTGGCAGCAGCAGTATTCCCCATAGTCATCCTGCAAAAGAGCATGATTCCAGGAATCTGCACAAGATAGTTCCCCCTTATAAGGAGGGGGATGACATTAACAAGTGGTTTGCTGCACTTGAGAGGGCCTGTGCTGTACAGGATGTCCCTCAAAAGCAGTGGGCTGCTATCCTATGGCTATCATTTAGTGGAAAAGGTAGGGATAGGCTCCTTACTGTGAAAGAAAATGATGCTAATAATTTCCAAGTTCTTAAGAATGCACTCCTGGATGGTTATGGCTTAACCACTGAACAGTACAGGATAAAGTTCAGAGAGACCAAAAAGGAGTCTTCACAAGACTGGGTTGATTTCATTGACCATTCAGTGAAGGCCTTGGAGGGGTGGTTACATGGCAGTAAAGTTACTGATTATGAAAGCCTGTATAACACAATCCTGAGAGAGCATATACTTAATAATTGTGTGTCTGATTTGTTGCACCAGTACCTGGTAGACTCTGATCTGACCTCTCCCCAAGAATTGGGAAAGAAGGCAGACAAATGGGTCAGAACAAGGGTGAACAGAAAAGTTCATACAGGGGGTGACAAAGATGGCAATAAGAAGAAAGATGGTGAAAAATCTCAAGATAAGCATGGGGATAAGGGTAAAACCAAAGATCCCACTTCAAATCTTAAACACTCTTCAGAGGGTGGGGATAAAACAAATTCTTCCTCTTCTTCCCAACCTGCACACATTAAAAAGCCTTGGTGCTTTGTGTGTAAAAACAGAGGCCATAGGCCAGGGGATAAGTCCTGTCCAGGTAAACCCCCTGAGCCTACCACCACTAATACATCAAGCTCTAGTGCCCCTAGCAGTAGTGGTACTAGTGGTGGGACTGCTGGCAACAGTCAAGCAAAGGGTGTAGTTGGGTTCACTTATGGGTCCATAGTGGAAACTGATGTAATCAGTCCCAAGACAGTTTCTGTCACACCTAGTGGCATTGGCCTTGCCACACTGGCTGCTTGTCCCCTTACAATGGATAAGTACAGGCAGACAGTTTCAATAAATGGTGTTGAGGCCTTGGCCTACAGGGACACAGGTGCCAGTTTCACTTTGGTGACTGAAAACCTAGTGCCTCCTGAACAACACATCATTGGACAACAGTATAAGATTATTGATGTCCATAACTCCACTAAGTTTCTTCCCTTAGCTATAATTCAGTTTAGTTGGGGTGGAGTTACTGGCCCTAAGCAGGTGGTGGTATCACCTAGCTTACCTGTAGACTGTCTCTTAGGAAATGACCTAGAGGCCTCAGGTTGGGCTGATGTAGAGTTTTATGCCCATGCAGCCATGCTGGGCATCCCTGAGGAATTGTTCCCTCTCATTTCAAGTGAAATGAAAAAGCAAAGGAGAGAAGGCCTGAAAACTCAGGATCCCTCTCCATCAACAGGTAAAAAGGGTATCACAGTATCCCCTAACCACCCTACCATTCAGGATACCATTCCTGTGGTGGGAGAAACCTCTCCTGGGGTGGCACCTGTTCCAAGGGAATCATCAGCTGGCAAAGCTGGACTCCCTGAGGTGGAAGTACCTCTCTGTGGGATAACTAACATTGGTGAGAAAAACAGCACCATTTTAGTTAACATGGAGCATCCCTCCAACCCTCCCAGAGAAACTTTAGTGCAGAAACCCTACACTACCTCACAACACTTAGGACAGCATCCCTGCCCTAGTGTGGAGCTCATAGGACAGCATCCCTGCCCTGCTCCAACTCAAGAGAAACAGCATCCCTGTTCCCTCTTCCAGCCATATGGACAAAGTGTTTGCCCAGCTATGGCTTTTCTGAGACAGCATCCCTGTCTGGCATTTCCATCACTACAAATAGGTTCAGTGGACAATTCCCACTGCTCTAAACTAAAACTTACTGATAGAAACTCTGAAAATACATCTTCACATTGTTGCTTAGCTAAAAAACTTCAAACAGGGTGGTTTACATCCCCACAGGGAAGTAACCATATAGTGGATGATAAAGGGAGTAACCAGTCTACTGCAGAGCTACTCTCTACTTATCACCACTTAGACAATAAAGTCTCAACTGGCCAAGGTTAGCCTTATTGTCCTTCGTTTGGGGGGGGGTTGTGTGAGAAGGTAGCCTCTTTCTAGCCTTGTTACCCCCACTTTTGGCCTGTTTGTGAGTGTATGTCAGGGTGTTTGTCACTGTTTTCACTGTCTCACTGGGATCCTGATAGCCAGGCCTCAGTGCTCATAGTGAAAACACTATGTTTTCAGTATGTTTGTTATGTGTCACTGGGATCCTGCTGGTCAGGACCCCAGTGCTCATAGGTTTGTGGCCTATATGTATGTGTCACTGGGACCCTGTCACACAGGGCCCCAGTGCTCATAGGTGTGCATGTATATGTTCCCTGTGTGGTGCCTAACTGTCTCACTGAGGCTCTGCTAACCAGAACCTCAGTGGTTATGCTCTCTCATTACTTTTAAATTGTCACTAACAGGCTAGTGACCAATTTTACCAATTTACATTGGCTTACTGGAACACCCTTATAATTCCCTAGTATATGGTACTGAGGTACCCAGGGTATTGGGGTTCCAGGAGATCCCTATGGGCTGCAGCATTTCTTTTGCCACCCATAGGGAGCTCTGACAATTCTTACACAGGCCTGCCACTGCAGCCTGAGTGAAATAACGTCCACGTTATTTCACAGCCATTTTACACTGCACTTAAGTAACTTATAAGTCACCTATATGTCTAACCTTTACCTGGTAAAGGTTAGGTGCAAAGTTACTTAGTGTGTGGGCACCCTGGCACTAGCCAAGGTGCCCCCACATTGTTCAGAGCCAATTCACTGAACTTTGTGAGTGCGGGGACACCATTACACGCGTGCACTACATATAGGTCACTACCTATATGTAGCTTCACAATGGTAACTCCGAATATGGCCATGTAACATGTCTATGATCATGGAATTGCCCCCTCTATGCCATCCGGGCATAGTTGGCACAATCCCATGATCCCAGTGGTCTGTAGCACAGACCCTGGTACTGCCAAACTGCCCTTCCTGGGGTTTCACTGCAGCTGCTGCTGCTGCCAACCCCTCAGACAGGCAGCTGCCCTCCTGGGGTCCAGCCAGGCCTGGCCCAGGATGGCAGAACAAAGAACTTCCTCTGAGAGAGGGTGTGACACCCTCTCCCTTTGGAAAATGGTGTGAAGGCAGGGGAGGAGTAGCCTCCCCCAGCCTCTGGAAATGCTTTGTTGGGCACAGATGTGCCCAATTCTGCATAAGCCAGTCTACACCGGTTCAGGGACCCCTTAGCCCCTGCTCTGGCGCGAAACTGGACAAAGGAAAGGGGAGTGACCACTCCCCTGACCTGCACCTCCCCTGGGAGGTGTCCAGAGCTCCTCCAGTGTGCTCCAGACCTCTGCCATCTTGGAAACAGAGGTGCTGCTGGCACACTGGACTGCTCTGAGTGGCCAGTGCCACCAGGTGATGTCAGAGACTCCTTGTGATAGGCTCCTTCAGGTGTTAGTAGCCTTTCCTCTCTCCTAGGTAGCCAAACCCTCTTTTCTGGCTATTTAGGGTCTCTGTCTCTGGGGAAACTTTAGATAACGAATGCATGAGCTCAGCCGAGTTCCTCTGCATCTCTCTCTTCACCTTCTGATAAGGAAACGACCGCTGACCGCGCTGGAAGCCTGCAAACCTGCAACATAGTAGCAAAGACGACTACTGCAACTCTGTAACGCTGATCCTGCCGCCTTCTCGACTGTTTTCCTGCTTGTGCATGCTGTGGGGGTAGCCTGCCTCCTCTCTGCACCAGAAGCTCAGAAGAAATCTCCCGTGGGTCGACGGAATCTTCCCCCTGCAACCGCAGGCACCAAAAAGCTGCATTACCGGTCCCTTGGGTCTCCTCTCAGCACGACAAGCGAGGTCCCTCGAATCCAGCGATGCTGTCCAAGTGACCCCCACAGTCCAGTGACTCTTCAGCCCAAGTTTGGTGGAGGTAAGTCCTTGCCTCACCTCGCTGGGCTGCATTGCTGGGAACCGCGACTTTACAGCTACTCTGGCCCCTGTGCACTTCCGGCGGAAATCCTTCATGCACAGCCAAGCCTGGGTCCACGGCACTCTAACCTGCATTGCACGACTTTCTAAGTTGGTCTCCGGCGACGTGGGACTCCTTTGTGCAACTTCGGCGAGCACCGTTTCACGCATCCTCGTAGTGCCTGTTTCTGGCACTTCTCCGGGTGCTACCTGCTTCAGTGAGAGCTCTTTGTCTTGCTCGACGTCCCCTCTCTCTGCAGGTCCAATTTGCGACCTCCTGGTCCCTCCTGGGCCCCGGCAGTGTCCAAAAACACCAAACGCACGTTTTGCGTGTAGCAAGGCTTGTTGGCGTCCTTCCGGCGGGAAAACACTTCTGCACGACTCTCCAAGTCGAGTGGGATCCGTCCACCAAAGGGGAAGTCTCTAGCCCTTTTCGTTCCTGCAGAAACCTCAGCTTCTTCTGTCCAGTTGAAGCTTCTTTGCACCCGCAGCTGGCATTTCCTGGGCATCTGCCCATCTCCGACTTGCTTGTGACTTTTGGACTTGGTCCCCTTGTTCCACAGGTACTCTAGATTGGAAATCCACAGTTGTTGCATTGCTGGTTTGTGTCTTTCCTGCATTATTCCTCTAACACGACTCTTTTGTCCTTAGGGGAACTTTAGTGCACTTTGCACTCACTTTTCAGGGTCTTGGGGAGGGTTATTTTTCTAACTCTCACTATTTTCTAATAGTCCCAGTGACCCTCTACAAGGTCACATAGGTTTGGGGTCCATTCGTGGTTCGCATTCCACTTCTGGAGTATATGGTTTGTGTTGCCCCTATCCCTATGTTTCCCCATTGCATCCTATTGTAACTATACATTGTTTGCACTGTTTTCTAAGACTATACTGCATATTTTTGCTATTGTGTATATATATCTTGTGTATATTTCCTATCCTCTCACTGAGGGTACACTCTAAGATACTTTGGCATATTGTCATAAAAATAAAGTACCTTTATTTTTAGTATAACTGTGTATTGTGTTTTCTTATGATATTGTGCATATGACACTAAGTGGTACTGTAGTAGCTTCACACGTCTCCTAGTTCAGCCTAAGCTGCTCTGCTAAGCTACCATTATCTATCAGCCTAAGCTGCTAGACACCCTATACACTAATAAGGGATAACTGGGCCTGGTGCAAGGTGCAAGTACCCCTTGGTACTCACTACAAGCCAGGCCAGCCTCCTACAGTTCCTGCCCCACCTGGACACTTGCGTGACTCTTGGACTTGATCCCCTTCCTTTACGGGTCCTCAGGTCCAGGAATCCGTCTTCAGTGCTTTGCAGTCAGTTGTTGCCTTTGCAGAATCTCCTATCACGACTTTAGTGTGTTTCTGGGGAAGTAGGGTAACTTTACTCCTACTTTTCAGGGTCTTGGGGTGGTGTATCTTGGACACCCTTAGTGTTTTCCTACACTCCCAGTGAACCTCTACACACTACACTAGGCCTGGGGTCCATTTGTGGTTTGCATTCCACTTTTGGAGTATATGGTTTGTGTTGCCCCTAGGCCTATTTCTCCCTATTGCATTCTATTGTGTTCTAGAGTGTTTGCACTACTTTTCTAACGGTTTACTTACCTAATTTGGTTTGTTTGTGTATATTTTGTGTATATTTTGTGTATATTACTTACCTCCCAAGGGAGTATATCCTCTGAGATACTTTTGGGATATTGTTACTAAAATAAAGTACCTTTATTTTTAGTAACTCTGAGTATTGTGTTTCCTTACAACATAGTGCTAAGTGATATAAGTGGTATAGTTGGAGCTTTGCATGTCTCCTAGTTCAGCCTAAGCTGCTCTGCTATAGCTACCTCCATCAGTCTAGGCTGCTAGAACACCTCTAATCTACTAATAAGGGATAACTGGACCTGGCACAAGGTGTAAGTACCACAAGGTACTCACTATAAGCCAGGCCAGCCTCTTACATTGGTGGTGCAGCGGTGGGATTAGTAGTTCTAACTGCTTTACCACTTTGTCATTGGTGCTTTTCATGAGAAAAACATATACCAAATACTTCAAGATATACACATTGAACTAAACAGTTTAACTTTCCTTTTCTAAAAACTTTCTTAAAAGTTTCTAAAAAGTTGCTCATAGTGAAAACCCTAAGTTGTCAGTGTATTTGATATGTGTCACTGGGATCCTGCTAGCCAGGACCCCAGTGCTTATAAGTTTGTGGCCAATATGTGTACCCTGTGTGGTGCCTAACTGTATCACTGAGGCTCTGCTAACCAGAACCTCAGTGTCCATGCTCTCTCTGCTTTTAAAATTGTCACTACAGGCTAGTGACTAATTGTAGGAGGCTGGACTGGCTTGTAGTGAGTACCAAGGGGTACTTGCACCTTGCACCAGGCCCAGTTATCCCTTGTTAGTGTATAGGGTGTCTAGCAGCATAGGCTGATAGATAATGGTAGCTTAGCAGAGCAGCTTAGGCTGAACTAGGAGACGAGTGAAGCTCCTACAGTACCACTAGTGTCACTTGCACAATATCATAAGAAAACACAATACACAGATATACTAAAAATAAAGGTACTTTATTTTTATGACAATATGCCAAAGTATCTCAGAGTGTACCCTCAGTGAGAGGATAGGAAATATACACAAGATATATGTACACAATACCAAAAATATGCAGTATAGTCTTAGAAAACAGTGCAAACAATGTATAGTTACAATAGGATGCAATGGGGAAACATAGGGATAGGGGCAACACAAACCATATACTCCAAAAGTGGAATGCGAACCACCAATGGACCCCAAACCTATGTGACCTTGTAGAGGGTCGCTGGGACTATTAGAAAATAGTGAGGGTTAGAAAAATAGCCCACCCCAAGACCCTGAAAAGTGAGTGCAAAGTGCACTAAAGTTCCCCAAAGGACAAAGAAGTTGTGATAGGGGAATACTGCAGGAAAGACACAAACCAGCAATGCAACAACGATGGATTTCCAGTCGAGGGTACCTGTGGAACAAGGGGACCAAGTCCAAAAGTCACAAGCAAGTCGGAGATGGACAGATGCCCAGGAAATGCCAGCTGTGGGTGCAAAGAAGCTTCTACTGGACAGAAGAAGCTTAGGTTTCTGCAGGAAGGACAAGGACTAGAGACTTCCCCGTTGGAGGACGGATCCCTCACGCCGTGGAGAGTTATGCAGAAGTATTTTCCCGCCGAAAGATCACCAACAAGCCTTGCTAGCTGCAAGTCATGCAATTAGCGTTTTTGGATGCTGCTGTGGCCCAGGAGGGACCAGGATGTCGCCAATTGTGTCTGGGGACAGAGGGGGCATCGAGCAAGATAAGGAGCCCTCTCAGCAGCAGGTAGCACCCGGAGAAGTGCCAGAAACAGGCACTAAAAGGATGCATGAAACGGTGCTCACCCGAAGTTGCACAAAGGAGTCCCACGTCGCCGGAGACCAACTTAGAAAGTCGTGCAATGCAGGTTAGAGTGCCGTGGACCCAGGCTTAGCTGTGCACAAAGGGTTTCCACCGGAAGTGCACAGGGGCCGGAGTAGCTGCAAAAGTCGCGGTTCCCAGCAATGCAGTCTGGCGTGGGGAGGCACGGACTTCCCTCCACCAAACTTGGACTGAAGAGTCACTGGACAGTGGGGGTCACTTGGACACAGTTGCTGGATTCGAGGGACCTCACTCGTCGTGCTGAGAGGAGACCCAAGGGACCGGTAATGCAGCTTTTTGGTGCCTGCGGTTGCAGGGGGAAGATTCCGTCGACCCACAGGAGATTTCTTTGGAGCTTCTAGTGCAGAGAGGAGGCAGAATATCCCCACAGCATGCACCACCAGGAAAACAGTCGAGAAGGCCGCAGGATCAGCGTTACAGAGTTGCAGTAGGCGTCTTTGCTACTATGTTGCAGTTTTGCAGGCTTCCAGCGCGGTCAGCAGTCGATTCCTTGGCAGAAGGTGAAGAGAGAGATGCAGAGGAACTCAGATGAGCTCTTGCATTCGTTATCTAAAGTTTCCCCAGAGACAGAGACCCTAAATAGCCAGAAAAGAGGGTTTGGCTACCTAGGAGACAGGATAGGCTAGCAACACCTGAAGGAGCCTATCAGAAGGAGTCTCTGACGTCACCTGGTGGCACTGGCCACTCAGAGCAGTCCAGTGTGCCAGCAGCACCTCTGTTTCCAAGATGGCAGAGGTCTGGAGCACACTGGAGGAGCTCTGGACACCTCCCAGGGAAGGTGCAGGTCAGGGAAGTGGTCACTCACCTTTCCTTTGTCCAGTTTCGTGCCAGAGCAGGGCTAAGGGGTCCCCTGAACCGGTGTAGACTGGCTTATGCAGAATTGGGCACATCTGTGCCCAAGAAAGCATTTCCAGAGGCTGGGGGAGGCTACTCCTCCCCTGCCTTCACACCATTTTCCAAAGGGAGAGGGTGTAACACCCTCTCTCAGAGGAAGTCCTTTGTTCTGCCATCCTGGGACAAGCCTGGCTTGACCCCAGGAGGGCAGAAACCTGTCTGAGGGGTTGGCAGCATCTGCAGTGAAACCCCAGGAAAGGCAGTTTGGCAGTACCAGGGTCTGTGCTACAGACCACTGGGATCATGGGATTGTGCCAACTATGCCAGGATGGCATAGAGGGGGCAATTCCATGATCATAGACATGTTACATGGCCATATTCGGAGTTACCATTGTGAAGCTACATATAGGTAGTGACCTATATGTAGTGCACGCGTGTAATGGTGTCCCCGCACTCACAAAGTCCGGGGAATTGGCCCTGAACAATGTGGGGGCACCTTGGCTAGTGCCAGGGTGCCCTCACACTAAGTAACTTTGCACCTAACCTTTACCAGGTAAAGGTTAGACATATAGGTGACTTATAAGTTACTTAAGTGCAGTGTAAAATGGCTGTGAAATAACATGGACGTTATTTCACTCAGGCTGCAGTGGCAGGCCTGTGTAAGAATTGTCAGAGCTCCCTATGGGTGGCAAAAGAAATACTGCAGCCCATAGGGATCTCCTGGAACCCCAATACCCTGGGTACCTCAGTACCATATACTAGGGAATTATAAGGGTGTTCCAGTAAGCCAATGTAAATTGGTAAAATTGGTCACTAGCCTGTTAGTGACAATTTGAAAGAAATGAGAGAGCATAACCACTGAGGTTCTGATTAGCAGAGCCTCAGTGAGACAGTTAGTCACTACACAGGTAACACATTCAGGCACTCTTATGAGCACTGGGGCCCTGGATACCAGGGTCCCAGTGACACATACAACTAAAACAACATATATACAGTGAAAAATGGGGGTAACATGCCAGGCAAGATGGTACTTTCCTACAGACCCCTAACAGGGTGTCCAAAGAGGAGTTCAAAGGGGCTAAAGCCCACTCCTTTCTGGGGTACCTCCCTGTAGGCAAAAAGGAGGCATGGTAACAGGATATCCCATCTCCTGCGGAGTTTTTCAGGGAGTCCCATAATCATGCCTTTGAGAGTTTTGTTAAATCTCTCCGCCAGTCCATTTGTTTGTGGATGATAGGGTGTAGTGAACTTGAAAGTCACACCACACTCCTTTCACATGGCCTTTAAGTATGCAGACATGAAATTGCTTCCTCTGTCTGATACTACTTCCTTTGGGAAGCCCACCCTGGAAAATATTCCCAGGAGGGCCTTTGCCACTGCAGGTGCTGTAGTGGTCCTTAAAGGAATTGCTTCAGGATATCTTGTGGCATGGTCCACTACCACCAAGATAAACCTATTTCCTGAAGCAGTAGGAGGGTCAAGGGGGACAACTATGTCAACCCCTACCCTTTCAAAGGGAACCCCAACCACAGGCAGTGGAATAAGGGGTGCCTTTGGTGTGCCACCTTTCTTGCCACTGGCTTGACAGGTTTCACAGGACTTACAAAACTCTTTTGTGTCCTGAGACATTCTAGGCCAATGAAACAAGGGAACAAGCCTGCCCCAAGTTTTCATTTGTCCCAGATGTCCTGCTAGGGGATTGTCGTGAGCAAGAGTTAGGAGGAACTTTCTGTACTCCTGGGGAATCACTAATCTCCTGGCAGCTCCAGGTTTAGGATCCCTTGCCTCAGTGTACAAGAGGTTGTCCTCCCAGTAAACTCTGTGAGAGTCACTGACATCCCCATTAGCTTGTTTGACAGCTTGCTGTCTTAGACCCTCTAATGTGGGACAGGATTGCTGTGCCACACTCAGCTCCTCCCTGGCAGGCCCCCCTTCACCCAAAAGCTCAGCAGTGTCTGCTTCCAGCTCCTCTGGTGTAGGTTCTGCACAGGGTGGAAATTCTTCTTCCTCAGAAGTTGAATCCACTGTAGAGGGAGGGATAGTAGGAAGTGCTTTACTTCTACTAGCCCTAGCTTTAGGAAGCACTTCGTCCATTGTTCCAGGATACAAGCTTCCCTGTCCTTTTTGCTTTTTGGCCTGAGCCCTGGTTAAAGCAAAAATATGCCCTGGGATGCCCAGCATTGCTGCATGGGCCTCCAACTCCACATCTGACCAAGCTGATGTCTCCAAATCATTTCCTAGTAGACAGTCTACAGGTAAATCTGAGGCTACCACAACTTTCTTTGGACCAGTAACCCCCCCCCCCCCAGTTGAGATTTACAACAGCCATGGGGTGGCTAAGTGTGTTGTTGTGAGCATCGGTTACTTGGTACTGGTGACCAAGTAGGTGTTGTTCAGGGTGGACCAGTTTCTCTATCACCATTGTGACACTGGCACCAGTGTCTCTGTAGGCCTGAACCTCAACACCATTTATTAGGGGTAGCTGCTTGTACTTATCCATATTAAGGGGACAAGCAACTAAGGTGGCTAAATCAATAGCCCCCTGAGAGACTAACACAGCCTCTGTGGTCTCCCTAACAAGACCAACCCCAACTAAGTTACCAAAGGTGAGCCCAGCTACTCCCTTAGATTGGCTATTAGTAGGTTTGCTCCCACCACCACTGCTATTAGTAGGGACACTAGGTGTAGCAGTAGGGGTTGTAGTGGTAGGAGGCTTGGTGCTTTTCTTTGGACAACTGGGATCTGTTGTCCAATGGCCTTTTATTTTACATAAATAGCACCATGGTTTCTTTTCTTTGTTTTGATTAGAAGCGGATTTGGGCCCACCACCCCCACCAGAGTGTTTTTGTGGGCCTGATGAAGACTCATTTTTAGATTTGTCCCCACCCTTGTCAGAAGACTTACCATCCTTCTTCTTGTTGCCATCTTTGTCACCCCCTGTATGAACTTTTCTGTTCACCCTTGTTCTGACCCATTTTTCTGCCTTCTTTCCCAATTCTTGGGGAGAGGTCAGATCAGAGTCCACCAAGTACTGGTGCAACAAATCAGACACACAATTATTAAGAATATGCTCTCTCAGGATCAAGTTATACAGGCTGTCATAATCAGTAACTTTACTGCCATGTAACCACCCCTCCAAGGCCTTCACTGAATGGTCAATGAAATCAACCCAGTCTTGTGAAGACTCCTTTTTGGTCTCTCTGAACTTTATCCTGTATTGTTCAGTCGTTAAGCCATAACCATCCAGGAGTGCATTCTTAAGCACTTTGTAATCATTGGCTTCACTTTCTTTCACAGTAAGGAGCCTATCCCTACCTTTTCCACTAAACTATAGCCATAGGATAGCAGCCCACTGCCTTTGAGGGACATCCTGTACAGCACAGGCCCTCTCAAGTGCAGCAAACCACTTGTTAATGTCATCCCCCTCCTTGTAAGGGGGAACTATCTTGTGCAGATTCCTGGAATCATGCTCTTTTGCAGGATGACTATGGGGAATACTGCTGCTGCCACCATGGGTTTCTAAACCCAGTTTCTGTCTCTCCTTCTCTACTTCTAAGGTCTGTCTATCCAAATCCAGCTGTTGCTTCTTGAGCTTCAGTCTGGTTTGTTCCACTCTCAATCTATTGAGCTCCCTTTCTAACAATCTGTCATCAGGGTGGGTGGGAGGGACATGCCTTGAAACAGAAGTATGGTGAGAATGGACAGAAGGAGACCTGTCCCTTACAGAAGGCACCCTAACAGCTTGGCTTACAGAAACATCACTTCTACTGTGGTGAGAATGAATGCTCTTGCTATGATGTGAGACAACACTATCTGTATGGTGTGACTCTTCATCATTACAAACTATGCTAGACTGTCTAGTAATGGGCAGGCTAGGAAGTTTCTTTCCTGAATCTTTTCCTAGGGGAGTCCCAGGATCAGATTGGGAACCATTAGCTACTTTTTCAACAGATGGGGCACTTTTGGCCTTATCTTGTTCTCTAAGCATGTTAAGCAACAATTCCAAGGAAGTATTCTTCCCTACACTCAAACCTCTTTCTATACAGAGACTCCTTGCTCCTTTCCAGCTAAGGTGGTCATATGCAAGTTTGGACAGATCAACATTTTGGCCTGTGCCAGACATTTTAGAAAGAGTTCAAGTGATAGAAAAAGTGAAGAATTTGTTTTTCAGAACTTTTAGAAAGACAGAAAAAACTTTTTAAACTTTTTAGAACTTTTTAGCAAGTTCAGAAGTACTTTTCAGCACTTAGAAAAGAGTGAAAAGAGGGAATGCAAAACTTTTCAGTTATGTGTACACACACTGAACTTGTTTTGTATATTTTTCTCTTATGACAAGTACAATGACAAGAGTGGTAAGTAGTCTCAAAGCACTTATCCCACCGCTGCACAACCAATGTAGGAGGCTGGACTGGCTTGTAGTGAGTACCAAGGGGTACTTGCACCTTGCACCAGGCCCAGTTATCCCTATTAGTGTATAGGGTGTCTAGCAGCATAGTCTGATAGATAATGGTAGCTTAGCAGAGCAGCTTAGGCTGAACTAGGAGACGAGTGAAGCTCCTACAGTACCACTAGTGTCACTTGCCCAATATCATAAGAAAACACAGTACACAGATATACTAAAAATAAAGGTACTTTACTTTTATGACAATATGCCAAAGTATCTCAGAGTGTACCCTCAGTATGAGGATAGCAAATATACACAAGATATATGTACACAACACCAAAAATATGCAGTATAGTCTTAGAAAACAGTGCAAACAATGTATAGTTACAATAGGATGCAATGGGGACACATAGGGATAGGGGCAACACAAACCATATACTCCAAAAGTGGAATGCGAACCACAAATGGACCCCAAACATATGTGACCTTGTAGAGGGTCGCTGGGACTATTAGAAAATAGTGAGGGTTAGAAAAATAGCCCACCCCAAGACCCTGAAAAGTGAGTGCAAAGGGCACTAAAGTTCGCCCAAGGACAAAGAAGTCGTTATAGGGGAATTCTGCAGGAAAGATACAAACCAGCAATGCAATAACGATGGATTTCCAGTCGAGGGTACCTTTGGAACAAGGGGACCAAGTCCAAAAGTCACAAGCAAGTCGGAGATGGGCAGATGCCCAGGAAATGCCAGCTGTGGGTGCAAAGAAGCTGCTACTGGACAGTAGAAGCTTAGGTTTCTGCAGGAATGCCAAGGGCTAGAGACTTCCCCTTTGGAAGACGGATCCCTCACGCCGTGGAGAGTTGTGCAAAAGTGTTCTCCTGCCGAAAGATCACCAACAAGCCTTGCTAGCTGCAAGTCGTGCAATTAGCGTTTTTGGATGCTGCTGTGGCCCAGGAGGGACCAGGATGTCGCCAATTGTGTCTGGGGACAGAGGGGACATCGAGCAAGACAAGGAGCCCTCTCAGAAGCAGGCAGCACCCGCAAAAGTGCCAGAACAGGCACTACGAAGAGGAGTGAAACGGTGCTCACCCGAAGTTGCACAAAGGAGTCCCACGTCGCCGGAGACCAACTTAGAAAGTTGTGCAATGCAGGTTAGAGTGCCATGGACCCAGGCTTGGCTGTGCACAAAGGATTTCTGCCGGAAGTGCACAGAGGCCAGAGTAGCTGCAAAAGTTGCGGCTCCCAGCAATGCAGTCTGGCGTGGGGAGGCAAGGACTTACCTCCACCAAACTTGGACTGAACAGTCACTGGACTGTGGGAGTCACCTGGACACAGTTGCTGGATTCAAGGGACCTCACTTGTCATGCTGAGAGGAGACCCATGGGACTGGTGATGCAGTTCTTTGGTGCCTGCGGTTGCAGGGGGAAGATTCCGTCGACCCACGGGAGATTTCTTCGGAGCTTCTAGTGCAGAGAGGAGGCAGACTACCCCCACAGCATGCACCACCAGGAAAACAGTCGAGAAGGCAGCAGGATCAGCGTTACAGAGTTGCAATAGTCGTCTTAGCTACTTTGTTGCAGTTTTGCAGGCTTCCAGCGCGGTTAGCAGTCGATTCCTTGGCAGAAGGTGAAGAGAGAGATGCAGAGGAACTCTGATGAGCTCATGCATTCGTTATCTAAGGAAATCCCCAAAGCAGAGACCCTAAATAGCCAGAAAAGAGGGTTTGGCTACTTAGGAGAGAGGATAGGCTAGCAACACCTGAAGGAGCCTATCAGAAGGAGTCTCTGACGTCACCTGGTGGCACTGGCCACTCATAGCAGTCCAGTGTGCCAGCAGCACCTCTGTTTCCAAGATGGCAGAGGTCTAGAGCACACTGGAGGAGCTCTGGACACCTCCCAGGGGAGGTGCAGGTCAGGGGAGTGGTCACTCCCCTTTCCTTTGTCCAGTTTCGCGCCAGAGCAGGGCTAAGGGGTCCCTGAACCGGTGTAGACTGGCTTATGCAGAAATGGGCACCAAATGTGCCCATGAAAGCATTTCCAGAGGCTGGGGGAGGCTACTCCTCCCCTGCCTTCACACCATTTTCCAAAGGGAGAGGGTGTAACACCCTCTCTCAGAGGAAGTCCTTTGTTCTGCCATCCTGGGACAAGCCTGGCTTGACCCCAGGAGGGCAGAAACCTGTCTGAGGGGTTGGCAGCAGCAGCAGCTGCAGTGAAACCCCAGGAAAGGCAGTTTGGCAGTACCAGGGTCTGTGCTACAGACCACTGGGATCATGGGATTGTGCCAACTATGCCAGGATGGCATAGAGGGGGCAATTCCATGATCATAGACATGTTACATGGCCATATTCGGAGTTACCATTGTGAAGCTACATATAGGTAGTGACCTATATGTAGTGCACGCGTGTAATGGTGTCCCCGCACTCACAAAGTCCGGGGAATTTGCCCTGAACCATGTGGGGGCACCTTGGCTAGTGCCAGGGTGCCCTCACACTAAGTACCTTTGCACCTAACCTTTACCAGGTAAAGGTTAGACATATAGGTGACTTATTAGTTACTTAAGTGCAGTGTAAAATGGCTGTGAAATAACGTGGACGTTATTTCACTCAGGCTGCAGTGGTAGGCCTGTGTAAGAATTGTCAGAGCTCCCTATGGGTGGCAAAAGAAATGCTGCAGCCCATAGGGATCTCATGGAACCCCAATACCCCGGGTACCTCAGTACCACATACTGGGGAATTATAAGGGTGTTCCAGTAAGCCAATGTAAATTGGTAAAATTGGTCACTAGCCTGTTAGTGACAATTTGAAAGAAATGAGAGAGCATAACCACTGAGGTTCTGGATAGCAGAGCCTCAGTGAGACAGTTAGTCACTACACAGGTAACACGTTCAGGCACACCTATGAGCACTGGGGCCCTGGCTGACAGGGTCCCAGTGACACATACAACTAAAACAACATATATACAGTGAAAAATGGGGGTAACATGCCAGGCAAGATGGTACTTTCCTACACTAATTTTACCAATTCTGATTGGCACACTGGAACACCCTTATAATTCCCTAGTTTGTGGTACCTAGGTACCCAGGGTATTGAGGTTCCAGGAGATCACTATGGGCTACAGCATTTCATTTGCCACCCATAGGGAGCTCAGACAATTCTTACACAGGACTGCCACTGCAGCCTGATTGAAATAACGTCCATGTTATTTAACTGCCATTTAACACTGCACTTAAGTAACTTATAAGTCACCTATATGTCTAACCTTCACTTGCTGAAGGTTAGGTGCAAAGTTACTTAGTGTGAGGGCACCCTGGCACTAGCCAAGGTGCCCCCACATAGTTTAGGGCCATTTCCCCAGACCTTGTGAGTGCGGGGACACATTACACGCGTGCACTACATATAGTTCAATGCCTATATGTAGCTTCACAATGGTAACTCTGAATATGGCCATTTACCATTTCTAAGATCATGGAATTGTCCCCCATTCCAAATCTAGTACTGGGGAGCCAATTCCATGCATCCTGGCGGCTCCACCATGGACCCCCAGTATTGCCAAACCATCTCTCTGAGGCTTGCACTGCAGCTACAACTGCTGCCACCTCACAGACAGGGTTCTGCCCTCCTAGGGTCTGGACAGCCCAGTCCTGGGAAGGCAGAACAAAGCATTTCCTCTGAGAGTAGGGTGTTACCCCCCTCTCCCGTTGGAAATAGGTGTTCCCAGTCTCTGGAAATTGTTTGAAGGGAACAGATGGTGCCCTCCTTGGATAAACCAGTTTACACCATTCCAGGGACCCCTTCTCCCCTGCTCTGGCGGGAAACTGGACAAAGAAAAGGGGAGTGACCACTCCCTTGTCCATCACCACCCCAGGGGTGGTGCCCAGACCTCTTCCAGTGTGTCCCAGACTTCAGCCATCTTGCTTTGCAAAGTGTGGGGGCACTCTGGAGGGCTCTGAGTGGCCAGTGCCAGCAGGTGACGTCAGAGACCCCTCCTGATAGGTCCATATCTGATAAGGTAGCCAATCCCCCTCTCAGGGCTATTTAGGGTCTCTCCTGTGGGTTCTCTTCAGATTCTGCTTGCAAGTTTCCTTCAGGAATCATCTGCTACAACTTCAGACTCTTCTGACCTCGGATCAACCGCAACCTGCTCCAAGAAACGCTGCAACAAAGTGTCTACAAGAGGCACTTTTCTTCAGCAACCTCTGCTTCAAGTCAGTAATTGCAACATTTTCCATGGTGTGCATGCTCTGGGGACTCCCTGTCTTAATCCTGCACCAGAAGGACCGAAGAAATCGCCTGTGGAGTGACAGAGTCACTCCCCTGCCCCAAGCATGTACCTTCCAAGGTGATGACCTGTACCCTGGGACTCCTCTCACGGCAACGAGCGTGCTCCTAAGGACAGAGAGGGTGGATATCATCGACTGTCATGATGTCCTGCTGACGCAATTTGGAGCAGATAAGACCTTGCCTTCCCCGAGAACGATGGTACCCCTGTGTATTGTGTCTTCTTCGCCTCCTGAGGCCTCTGTGCACTCTATGCAAAATTCCTTCGTGCACACCCTGGCCCAGGTCCCCAGCACTCCACCCTACGACGCTCAACTTGGTGAGTTGTTCTCTGGCAGCATGGGACCTTCTTTTGTTGTTCTGCATCAACTGCATTTTGCATCTCCTTTCCTGAGGGCTCTCTAAAGTGCTGAGTGCCCCCTCTTCCTCTTCACATAGAGTTGAGGCCCCAGGTCCCTCCTGGGTCCACCCATTGCCATTTGGATGAAAAACACACTTTTGTCATAGCCAAGGCTTGTTGACACCTTCCAACACGAAATCTCATCTGCAGCGATCATCACACTGTGGGACATCTTTTACATCATGCAGGAACCCGCTGGCATCTTCCTAGGGTGCATTTCTGCAGTCTTCTACTAACTGGGGACTCCTCTTTTGCACCCTCTTCTAGGTTGGGAGGGGCTTCTGTCCTTCCTGGAACTTCTTTCAACTTATGTACTTGGTCCCCTTCCTTTGCAGGTCTTAAGGTCCAATAATCCATCAGTTGTTCTTTACAGACTTGGTTGGCTGCTGCAAAATCCCAAAAACGAGGTGTAGTGTGTCCTAAGGAAACTTGCAGTACTCAACTCCTGCTTTCCTGGGCTCTGGGGTGGGGTAATTTACTTACCTTTACTCTATTCTTACTCTCCTAGTCATTCTGCACACACTGCACTTGTCTAGGGGGGAATTCATGATTCACATTCCACTTTTTTAGTATATGGTTTGTGTTAACCCTAGAACTATTTTCTCCCATTGCATTCTATAGGTTTTCCTACTGTTTGCCTTGTTCTATGACTATTTACTTGTCTAATGTTGGTGTCTAGTGTATACATGGTGTATAATACTTACCTCCAGAAGGAGTATTGTCTCTAAGATATTTTTGGTGCAGTGTCACCCAAATAGATACCTTTATTTTCGGTAACACTGAGTATTGTCTTTTCTTGTGTACTGTGTAACTATAAGTGGTATTGCATGAGCTTTGCATGTCTCCTAGTTCAGCCTAAGCTACTCTGCTATAGCTACCTCTATCAGCCTAAGCTGCTAGAACACTACTGCTTCACTAATAAGGGATAACTGGACCTGGTATAAGGAGTAAGTACCCAAGGTGCCCACTACAAACCAGGCCAGCCTCCTACAGGCGGTCGAAACAGGGACAATGGCTGCCATCAGGGAGGAGGCCAGAGCCTGAATCGATCTCTGTTGGGCCGCCAAAACACCATGAATGCCTTCCAGGAATTCATTGCATTGTTGCATCTGGGATGCCAGCCCCTGGATGGCATTTACAGTGGTTGACTGCCCTACAGAGATGGATCTCAGGAGGTCAATAGCCTCCTACCTCAGGGCAGCAGGGCTCACTGGGGCAGGGACTGTGGTGCCTGGGGCGAAGAAGATGCCCACCTCCCTGGGTGAGCAGGTATGGGCAACTCGCTGAGGGGCTACTGGGAGGGTGGTGCAGGTACGGGGGTCGTGGCTGTACCTGCAGCTGGGGTGGTCACAAAGGTATCCGCCGCCACCAGGGAGCTCCCATCGGAGGAGGTATCAGAGTCTGTGTTGTCCCCGCCAGTCTCCGCCGTGGTGCTCCCCTTGCCCTCTGTCCCACTGGTTCCCTCGGCGTCGGTGGACTCTGCCTCCAGGGTCCTGTGGGATGGAGCTCCCTCTGTCGCCGGTGCCTCTGCTTCTCCACCAGATGATGCTGATGCACACAAGGACAGGATGAAAAAACAAGAAAGGGGGGAAGAGACAAAGGATACACTGGGTCAATCACTGCACCAACACCACTGTTGGCGTACACAGCACCCTCACACACAGGGAATAGTCCCAAGCACTATGCATTGCACTACCAGTGACATTGCTAGCCACCAAGGCATGAGGAGGAGCACACACCGCCAACTGCAGCACACCTGGGACACACGCAGCCCTGTCTAGAGGTGAATGCTAACAAGCTAGGTTACCTGTATTTGCCAGGCAACCATTACCCTTCAGAGGACCTACGCTGCTATATCTGGCCTGGCCTTAGGGGCACCCACTACCACACAACCACCACCCAGATACCACCCCACCAGCCATAAGTTGCAATGATACCCACAGAACTCACCCCCTTGTGGCTGCAGGGGCTGCTGTGATGCCCTCAAGCGCCCATCCAGCTCTGGGTAGGCCACCACCAGTATGCAAGCCATCAGGGGGGTCAGGGTCCGACGGGCACCCCTTCCTCATTGGGAGGCCATCCCCAGCTGGGCCTCTGCGGTCTTCCATGCCCAGCGTCTCAGGTCCTCCCACTGTTCCCGACAGTGGGTGCTCTGCCTGCCATAGACCCCCCAGGGTCTGCATGTCCTTGGTGATGGCACGCCATAATCCCTTCTTTTGATGGGCGCTGACCTGCAGAGGCAATACAGACAGGAGGACACCATTGAACAAACAGTCCAGCATGTTACACAAATGGCCCACCATACCTGTTTCTATCACCATTGGCACACACATAGCCCAGCGCACAATATATACCCCACCAACAGACAATTCCTCCCCCACCCACCCTTGCCCAATACCTTCATGCACATCTCCATGCATTCATGCCACATGCATCGTGCTCACAGTGTACTCACCTGTTGGTCTGGAGGCCCATACAGCAGTCCGTACTGGGGTAGGACCCCATTGACCAGTCATTCCAAATCCTCCGAAATGAAGGCTGGGGCTCTTTCCCCAGTCACACCGGCCATGGTAGGTTCCAGACACAGGTCACAGTAGCACATGCAGTGTAGATCTTTTCCTATGGAGATACCTGATATCAGCTATCTGTCATCCCACTGGGATCCCCCTTCTTGTGCAGGTTCTGTCGGTGCTCCATTTCCTGCCAACTGGTTCCTTCCAAGTGACAGTGGGCTTGGCAGCAGGAAAGCCACAGCCAATGTTCTCAATAGTGCTGGCAAGGGTATTGTCCACCCTGATAAAACACATGCGCAGCCACATAGCTTTCCCCCAGGCTGAAGATTTGGCCATTGTGAAGGCCGGGTTTTATGCAATGGGACATATCCCTAATATATTTGGGGCGGTTGACGGTACACATATTGCATTTGTCCCCCCCGCCAGAATGACCAGGTGTACAGGAATCGTAAGAGTTTCCACTCCATGAATGTGGGGATGGTGTGCCTGGCGGACCAGTACATCCCCCACATCAGTGCTAAGTATCCTGGGTCAGTGCATGCTGCCTTTGTGCTGCGGAATAGCAGCATACCAAATGTGATGGCCCAACTACAGAGACACAGAGGGCCTGATTCTAACTTTGGAGGACGGTGTTAAACCGTCCCAAAAGTGGCGGATATACCACCTACCGTATTACGAGTCCATTATATCCTATGGAACTCGTAATACGGTAGGTGGTATATCCGCCACTTTTGGGACGGTTTAACACCGTCCTCCAAAGTTAGAATCAGGCCCAGAGTGTGGCTTATAGGTGAGCCTTGGTCTCCACCCACTGTATGTTGGTGTATGCCTATGCAGTTGGCCAAATAGGATAGTGTGTGGCTAAATGTTGTCCCTCAGTATTTGCAGGTGACTCTGGTTACCCAAACCTATTGTGGCTGCTGAACCCTGTGAGGAATGCCAGGACAATGGCTGAAGAACGTTAAAATGAGGCACATGGGTGAACCAGAAGGATCATTGAGAGAGCCTTTGGCCCCTGAAGGCCAGGTTCAGGTGCCTCCATCTGCCAGGTGGATCCCTGTGCTACTGACCCGAGAAGATCTGCCAGATAGTAGTGGCATGCTGCATGTTGCACAACCTGGCCCTCAGACGACATGTACCGTTTCTGGAGGAGGAGACTGGAGTTGCCCCTGTGGCAGCGGTAGACCCTGAGGACAGTGAGGATGAGGAAGCAGAGGATGTGGACAACAAAACATTAGTGATCTGTCAGTACTTCCAATGACACACAAGTGAGACAGCGAAACTTCACATTTCCATGACTATTGTTGTATTCTGTGTGGCCTTGGCATGCTGGCATTACCCACTTGTTTCCACTACTTACTGTTACCTATAGATTGTCATTTTACAGATGTTGGTGATATGACAACAATGTCCTGATGTGATCACAACAGCCAGAAACAGGCCATTTATTCTATGCTGTCACTATGTACAGGTCATTTGCAATGGATGTAGCTGTTTCAATCAATACAAATTTTCAAACATGAAATACTGGTAGTCGAAGTTTGTCCAAGGGTGTTTATTGTAGTGCTAAGAAATAGAGGGTAAAGTGCAATGGAATTGGGTGATGATGGAGGAACGTCCAGGGTATTGTTTCAGTCTGTTTAAAGCACAGGTGCAGTGTCCAAGTGGGGACATAGGAAGGGAAGCTATAGCAGTTCACAGTGGACAAGGTGACGGTGTGGGACACAAGGGGGACAATCAGGAGAGTCTCATTTCCTGGTGGTGGTCTTGGCAAGTGTCTCTGGCTTCTGTCTGGGTTGCAGGGAACGTTTGCAGGGTGGTTCACCTTCTGCAGGGGGAGGGGTGCTGGTGGCCTTTGGGTCCTGTGACGGGGCCTCCTGGCCACTAGCGGCAGCGGAAGTAGAGAGCTGGTCGATGGACCGGCTAGTGGTAGGGGCCCCCAGGTGTGCTGTTGCCTCCCTCATGATGTTGGCCATGTCTGCCAGCACCCCTGCTATGGAGATCAGGGTGTTGTTGATGGCCTGCAAGTCCTCCCTGATCCCCTGATACTGTCCCTCCTGCAGCCGCCTGTTCTCCTGCACATTGTCAAGGATCTGGCCCATCATGTCCTGGGAATGTTGGTAGGCTCCCAGGATCTAGGAGAGTGCCTCCTGGAGAGTCGGTTCCCTGGGCCTGTCCACCCCATGGTGCACAGCAGTCCTCCCAGTGTCCATGTTGGCCTGTGCTTCTGTCCCCTGAACGGTGTGCCCACTGCCACTAACCTCAGGTCCCTGATTGTCTTGTGGGTGAGGTGTGGCCTGGGGTCTGTGTACAGGTGGGCACCCTGCTGATTGACGTGTCCTAGGGACAGAGGTGTGGGTATGCTGGGTGGGTACTATGGTGTTGGATTCTGATGGGGGTGCTCTGTGGTGGTCTGTGAGTAGGCTTGGGTGACCGACTATCCAGTGGTCCCTGATGGGCCAGGTAGGTCCTCCAGATCCTGAAGTCCAGAGTTACTGTTATCACTGGGGGCTTCTTCTGTTGGGGGACTGGAAAGTGGTGGCACGTCCTCTCCACTGACATTGACTGGGGTACCTGTGGGGATGTAAACAATGTATTATGTTTCATGTGTCTGACATTTGTACTTCCCTAGCTTCCCCTCTATGGTTGGTGTCAACCTACCAGCTTTTGCTTGTGTATGGTGATGTATTGTGGTTATGTTAGTTTCCCTATGCTATGCATGCTTTAGTGATGGGTGTCCATGCAGGGCTGAGAGGGGTGTCCATGCATTGGTATGGCATGCAGGGCTTGGCATTGGGGTTAGTCAGATGTGAGGTTGCAGTGTGTGGGATGGAGTGGAGTGATGAGGGTGAGGGTGTCGGTGTGAGATGGCATGCAGGTATTGGGGGTGATAGGTAGTAAATATTGACTTACCAGTGTCCAGTCCTCCGGCAACTCCAGTGAGCCCCTCAGGATGCAGTATTGCCAGTACCTGCTCCTCCCATGCTGTGAGCTGTGGGGGAGGAGGTGGGGGTCCACCCCCAGTCCTTTGTATGGAAAGCTGGTGTCTTGCTGCAGGTGAACGTACCTTCCCCCATAGGTCATTCCACCTCTGCCTGATGTCATCCCTTGTTCTTGGATACTGTCCCACGGCGTTGGCCCTGTCCACGATTCTCTGCCATAGCTCAATGTTCCTTGCTATGGAAATCTGCTGTACCTGTGCTCCAAAGAGATGTAGCTCTACCCTGACAATTTCCTCCACCATGACCCTTAACTCCTCAGTGAAACGGGGCTGCCTTTGTGGTGCCATGGGTGTTGTGTGATGTGTTTTTGGTGAGGGTGTGTTGGGTATTGTCGTGGGGTGTGTGATGTGGAGTGCGTGAGGGGTGTCTGGGTGTAAGTAGTGTGTGTGTCTAATTGTCTCTGTTCTCTTCTTCTCAGTCTGATGGCAGCAATTGTTTTTTGTAAAGGGTTGTGTGTAATGTGGGTGGGTGTTTTATAGTGGTGTCAGTGTGTGGGTGTGGTGTGTGTATGGGTGTCAGGTGTGTGTTTTTGGTATTGGCCAATGTGGTGTTGTTTTGTATGTGGGTGTTCATTCTGAGCGTGCCGGTATGTACCGCCAATGGTTTACCGCCGTTGAATGTCCGCCATGGTAATTCGTGGATCATAATGTGGTGGGTGTTGTTTTGTTGGTGTAACGGTATGGGTTTTGGTTCCGCCACTTTATCACTGACCTTTGGGCTGGCAAATTTGTGTATGTGGCTGTATTCTGTCGGATTGGTGCGTGTGTGTTATAATATGGTTAACAGATATCTGCCACCGCTGCAGTAAGTTGGCGTCCGTCAGCGTGGTGGTAAGCGGGATTTACCGACAATGTCATGATGAGGGCCTAATTGTTGTGGTGCAAATGTTTAGGGTCGTGAAATCCTATATCTGCTGCCTGGACAAATTAGGTGGAAGACTTCTGTACTCACCTCCAATGGTCTGCCAGGTAATCATAGTGTGTGCAATATTGCATAATAACTGTCTCAAAACTAATGTAAAGGGGGACAATAAGACTGAAATCACACATGAAACGGAAGAGGATTGTAAATACGGATGCAGATACAGAGCACACATTGGCAGGTCATGTGGGACAGCATGATTTAGTGGCAATTTGTATTTCATAATTACATGAAAAGAAAATGATAGTAATAGTGACAAAAATGATCTAAACCTATCATCCAATAAATGTATTTTTTGAACCCATCCATTGTGTGGTGTTTGTCAACATCTACATGATCCCATAAGCTAACATCCTCCGAGCACACGGAATCACTATCCTCTCCTATGCAGATGACACCCAACTCATCCTCTCCCTCACCCGCCATCCCACCACCGCCAAAACCAAGCTACACACCGCTCTCCTCGACACCGCCAACTGGATGACCACTAACAACCTCAAGCTCAACTCAAACAAAACCGAGATCATCATCATCGGGGCCAACAAAACCACATGGGACTACTCCTGGTGGCCCACTGCCCTAGGCCCGCACCCACCCCCGCAAACCGCGCACGCAACCTCTGCATCATCCTTGACCCCTCCCTCTCCATGACACAGCAAATCAATGCTCTAACCTCCTCCTGCTTCCACACACTCCGCACTCTAAAAAAATCCTTCAAATGGATTCCCCCAGAAACCAGAAAGACAGTCACCCACGCACTCATCAGCAGCAGACTGGACTATGGTAACGCCCTCTACACCGGCACCACACTCAAACTCAAACGCAAACGCCAGAGAATCCAGAACACAGCCGCACACCTCGTCCTGGGCCTCCCCCGCCACGAACTAATCTCACCACACCTCAAATCCCTTCACTGGCTCCCCATAGACAAGAGAATCACATTCAGGATCCTCATCCTTGCACACAAATCCCTCCACAACACCGGCCCAACCTACCTCAACGAAAGAGTTAACTTCGACACTCCCACAAGCAACCTCCGATCAGCCGACCTCGCCCTAGCCACAGTCCCCCGCATCCAACGCACCACCACAGGAGGCAGGTCTTTCTCCTACCTCGCCCCCAAAACCTGGAACTCCCTCCCCACCGACCTTCCCAAAAACCAAAGACCTGGTTTTCAGAAAGAACCTCAAGACATGGTTGTTCGATCAGTGACCCTCCCTGCCCCCCTTATCCCCCCCCCAGCGCCTTGAGACCCTCACGGGTGAGTAGCGCGCTCTTCATATTTTTTTGATTGATTGATTGATTTGTGTGCATGTCAAGGTACATTTATTGTTGCTCACATCATCTCAACTAGATGTAGGTTTCAACATGTATGACTCTTGATTTTCAAGCTGTTGCTAAACATGGGGGCATTTCTCAAATTAGCAACAAATCAACCAGCAAGCCAATGTGATGCAGTGCACTGCATGAAAGAGAGAGGGGAGGGTAGACCCATTTCTATATAGATATGGGTCACTTCCGTCCTCCCTCTTTTAAGAAGTGCAGTGCAGCACAGCAAGCTGTCTTGCTGTGTTCTGCTGCATGAAAGTGTGTTAAATGTGTCTCTCAGTGTATTGTGGGTCACAATTCTCTCATTAAGTCAGTACTTGAGGCAATCTTCAAATTGATGTGTGTTGCAGATAATGACTAGCTTGCAAACAGGCAGCACTTTGTTGGAATAAATGTTACAGCAGATACCATCACAGATCGTAGGAGACATCTGTCATGGCCAAAGACCTAGCCTCAGGTGCAGATATCAAAAAGCCATTTGTTAAATTGACATTCATGCATGTGTGGAGATCCACAAAAAGCACACTTGTGGCACCTTCCTAGGGCCGATTGACGCATTTCTACATTTGCCAACACTTGATACAATACACATTTATTATGCTTTGCAGACCAGTGCAAGAAGGCTCAAAGGCTTGTGCAAAAAGACTCTAAACTGCTGAATTACCAAAGTGTAGCATATATGTGACAAGTAAGACAAGAGATTTGTTTGCGAAGCATTGCATCACTTTAGAAATACAGAATTGTGTCATGTGGGAAGCATGTATGTCATAATGCAAGCACAGATGTTTGTGGACCTACTCAAACATTTGAAATATGGTGCAATGATGGTGTTGGTTTGGAATTGTCCTATGCATGGTAAGACTTGTGTACCCCTGATCTAAGTGTCCAACTATATTGTTGTATGGATCTCTAATGCTGGTATATTTCCATAGGGAAACATGAAATATATGTATGTGCCATGTCATAGGCCTGTGTCATGGATTGCAGTCCAAGAGGGGCACCTAAAGAGCTACCCTCATAGATGTGGTATGCTACTGCTTTCGCCAGCAGTAAAGCATTGTGGGTGTGGTTGTGGTCGCATACCGTGTACTGATCAGTAATAGTGACATGCCATTCCATTCTACCCTGAGTGTCAGAGTCACCAGATCCTCGGGGTCTGTGGACGTTCCCAACACTTCCACCACAAGACAGCTCAAGTACTCTGATTAGATTTGTCATAGAGTCTAAGAGAGTCCAAGTGGGGAAAAGGGGATTAGGAAGGGAACAGCTAGGAAGGAGACCTGTAGGAAGCAAAAGTTAAAACACACAGTATCAAAATTACATCACAAGAAATCAGTACCAGGTAATGACTCTAAGCATCGTCATTCTGAAAACACGAACAACCTAAACATAGACTTAAAATGTCTAGGCTTCAAGATGACTGGATACCTGTGAGGGAATCAAGAAATGGTTAAATGAAACTTTCAAATTCAAGTACTTTCCTTTGCATGAGAATCAGGAAACAATCTGAATAATTTCTAAACCATCATATGAATCATTTTTTAGAAAACATATTAGGAACACACCACATTACATCTAGAACTCTGGCCTTTTTGTTTTCTCAAATTGTCGGAACATGAATTTGCGCACTTTGCAGATTTTCACATAGATACTAAACACTATAGAAGGATTGTGCACCATGAATAACACCGTGTAGATTCGAGGAATAAATCACACGACTTGTCAACTCGAAAGCTTCCAAGTAAATGCCTTAGAATGAATAACATGAATTAAGCATGATTAAAGAATCGCGCGTCTTGCCAATTCGAATGCCACCATGAAACTGCCAAGGAATGGTAGCGCACAATGAATAACATGAATTAAGCATGAGGAAAGAATTGTGCGTCTTGCAGATTCGAGTGCCACCATGTAACTGCCAAGGAATGGTAGCGCACAATGAATAACATGAATTAAGCATGAGGAAAGAATCGCGCGTCTTGCTGATTTGAATGCCACCATGTACTTGCCAAGGAATGGTAGCGCACAATGAATATCAAGGGTTAAATCACAAGAACATGAATCGCGCTTCTTGCCGATTCGAGCATCAACTTGCAAATGCCACAAAACGCCCAAGCGCACATTCACACGCACAAGAGTTAAATGGTTTATCATGCAAGAATTAGGCCCAAGAACTCAAGCGTCCTCGATAATGGGGTCGGGGGCCCAGCCCAACCTCCGTCTTACCGCCCTGATTAAGGATCACCAATGTAAATGAAGGGCAGAGGCCTGGAAGATCAAGGTAGGCCACCGAAACAGGAGCTCTGGAAGTTGCTGCTGCTCTGCACCGGGACCTCTGAATAGTGAGCACGTGGAGCTGGTCTGGCTCCCTAATATAGAGTCTTGGCCCAGCCTACAAACCACACCCAGGCATGCTGCAGGGAAAGCTTCTAGAAGGCCCTGGAAGGGGACCACATCCTGACACAGTCTGGAAACCTGCAGCAGTACATAGCATGTCAACAATATTTATATGCATGCTGAACATAAGTCTTTAAGATTAAACTCTGCAATGCAAAAGGTTAAACAATGTCATATTATCACAATGCATAAATTATGTTAGCTTGAAACTGTTGGGTTTTTGCATTCTTGTTGCCCGTAGAGCGCGCACTGCCCTGATGTTGACACTGAGACACTGGAGTGAGGCCTACAGGCTTACTAACCTCTTCTAAAGTTCTGCTGCTATGTGTTCCACCCACCCATACCCAATATCAGGTTGAGCTGGAAGTGCATGATAAAACCATGCTGAATGCATGTGCCCGTGCAAGACATACACTAGAGATAGGGTGAAATGTGCGAACAGTGTGCACATGGTAAATGCTTGTATGCTGGTAGTGTGTGTTAAAAGTGACGCACTCTAATACAGTACAAAGGGGCTGTAGTACTGAACAGTGTGTGCAGACTGAGCATGTGTGCTGCATGTGAGTATGCTTGTGGTAGCATAATGCATGTGGATAACAGTACTGGGCACTGAATGTGCTGTGACTGTACACCCAGTATAGACGTTCCGGCACTGCTACATAACATGGAGGACCTTGGGTTCCTTTTTGGGTAATTACATGAATGCCTGGGGAAAACATAAGGAGCAGAGGAATTCCCACCAGTCTAAGTCTGATAGTCCTGCAAAGCTCCAAGTTGGGCGGGGCATACACTGGAGGATGAGAGGGCCAGCCTGTCGCTGTGCCTTGCTGTGTGTTTTATGATTCAGTGATACATAACACGGAAAAGGCCTCAACACATCTCAGGAAGACAGAGATTGGGCTGAATCAAAAAGAGTAGGGGCAGAGGGCCTTGGATCAATCTTTTGATACACATATGACTGTGCCTGACATCCAGGTGTGTACTCTAGTAACTCATCTGAATCTTGTTGTGGGATCAATCAGCTTTTAAGTCCGGCTTTGCTGTGCTGCTGTGCTGCCTGCTGTTCTAGCCGGGGTGAGAAGGACTGCACATGCATCCCTTGAACCCAGAGTGACTCCAAGGTCTAACTGGCTCAGGGACACAAAAGATTTCCAACCACCCTGCTTCTGCACCTGGACTCTGCCGTCTGCCAGTCTGCCCTGCCAAGCGGGCCACCCCAGTCCTGTATCCTTGGAAGTGGGCCTAAGGTGCTTGCTCCAGCAGATGCCATGCATCTTCTGTCAAATTGACGCATCGCAGCTGCTGCACAGATCAGAACTGGTGCATCACCTCTGTTGCGTGGGCTAGAACTGGTGCATCGCTTCTTTTATGTGGGTTGGAACTAATGCCTTGCTGCTATTGTGTGGCCCCTTGCATTGCTGTATATGTGCAACTACGTAGTACCTCGTGCAATGTACATTTGTGTAGCAATGCATCAGAAAAAGGGACACAAATATTGAGAACCTGCCCTGCCACCCAGGAAATAATGCAATGGGTGTGACTGCATACTTGAAAATGTAAATGTTGTGCTCACTTTCTATTAGTGTCTGTTAGTTGGTGCTGTTGGTTTTAGGAGTGCTGTGTGAGTTATGTGGAGTTTTCAGCTGTTTCTAGCATAGTCTGTCTGGCCCGACCCTGTAAATAATATTTTGCACAGTAATTGTGCCTAAGTGTTGTTTTTTGTAATTGTATTTGTATTGTTGGGTGTTTGTCTTTTTTGGGATAATAGTTAATTAAGTATAGTTAGGCATTTAAGTTTTTTTTTTTAGGAACCTAAGGATAGGTAGGCCTTGTGCCAAGGTGGCCATGCCTGCAAAGGGGAGAGGGAAAAACTTCATGTAGAGAGACGTTGGCTGTCTCAACTGGCTGGTAATGCATTTCCTGCTGCAGACACATGCTGCAGTGGGGAGGGTCAGCAAAGACTACAGACCCAAGATTAGAAGGATCGATGGAACGCACCTTTGGTATATGGGCAAGGTGGACCACGAGGAGTGCTCTGTCTCCCAACTTAAACATGGTTGGGGGGATGTCATTACCCAGGATTCTGATGTTCTTGACCTGCTGTAATTGGAGAAGGGAAGGCCCACATGTATGTATTAATGTACCATCCACATGTAGTAATGTAGCTAACTTTGTAAGGTACATATCAATATCAAAATGTATTTGGAATGTGTAGATGCCTTCTGGCACATAAGGCAAAACAGGGTGACACCGGGTGGCTCATGAATGAAACTGTCACACAAAGCAGCACACCTTGCATAAATGCTGTGTTGCATTAGAGCAAGCTATCACTCTAGATGCTAAGTAATGTAACACAGCTCTTTGTCCAAATGCGGCTTACCATTTAACAATATTCAGCATTGAAGAAGGTTCGGGCTTGTAAATGTAATTGGTTTAATCATTTATTACTGTTTTCCCTCACTCATGTGAGTTAAACACTGATCAATATGTGGCTATATCAGCCACTATTGGTAGAGTCACAATACAGGTCATTATTCACACTGCACAAGGCATTAGGTGTGTCTGTGTGGCAAAGCTAGTATGTATGTACCAAGGGTCACATTAATCAGAATTCACCCAGCACAGCAAGTCACCTTGCTGCGCTGGCCTATGTGAAAGGGCAGGAATGCATTGTATTTAACATTTTACTGTGCATTCCTGTCTTATCTTAGAGCTGGCACACTTTGACTGCCTAGTGCCAATGCTTGCACCCTTCCGTCATGGTGCAAGTGGGTCTGTGATGAAGCTGGCCAGTGGTACCTACAACATTACAAGCAGGGGGCCTGGTTTTGATATATGCTGTAAGACATTTCTGACCTTTCACCTCCTGTCAGATCAGCCCTGCGAGGTGACTAGCTGGGTTCCTTGGTCTAAATATGTGTACATATGTGTGCAAGGGTGTTTAAATGTGCCATTACACTGGAACGTCATAGTAATTAGTTAAGATTTCAATGTGTTTGTAGTTGCTTCATTTTTAATGCGGTCTCCATTTTTGTTTTGCAGGTGGACATTGTCCATTCATCCAAAGCTGACAGCTTCATGGATCGTGATACGGAAAGTAAGTGTCATGATTACATGGTTATAGCTCTGTGACAACTGTGTGTGATCAGTGATAGTTGTAACAGTGTAATGTGTATGGGGAGGGTATACATCAGCTGCTATCAAATCATTCAGATGCATGTTCATATGAAAAGTAGTGTCAATATAGGTATAGGTAAGTTTTTCTTCAGTACCCCACTTGAAATATGGGGATGGTATACCTGTGATGGTAGCTGTGTGTCATGCCTAACAACACTTTGCATAAACATTCATGACAGTGTTACCAGCGTAGCCATCACAATGCAATCATTGCACAGCAGATAGATACTGTAAATGTGTCAGTTGCTTTTCAACCTTAGCTGTATCCTTAAAACAACCCAAGGAAGGGTACAATTGACATCTCAACATGTGTCGCCGCTGGAGTGTGAGTCATTTGTATGACATCTAAAAATTCCCTCAGCATTACCACTTACCTGAGGTATACCTGTTGTAATCCCATCGTAGGGGTGACTGAACACCCCTCAGAGGTATCCATGTCAGACTTATGTAGAATGGAGTGACAGTGGCCCCATTTCACTGATGCCCTGGAGGCTGCATAGATGTAGGGCAACTAATGTATTGATCCAAGGTGCGTTTCAAATCAATAGCTCACAGCCTGTCTAATGCACATTGTGGGGGTTGATGCCCACATGGCAAGGATACAATATAAATAAGAGTTGAAGTCCCACTCAGGAGGTTCGTGAAATTGTAAAAGTAAAGATTTATTTCATTGTTGTACAGGCATTGTAGTCCCAATTATTCAAAGAGTCACTTATTTATAGAGCAAAATGCAGAGTCCAAGGTCCAAAAATGATGACAAAAGAAGAGGAGAGGATCAGCCAACACGTGTTTCGCCCCCTCCGGCTATATATAAGCCAGGGCTTTCTCAAGGCACGGGAAGTGAGGCAGACATATGTGGAATGAAAACTGGAATAGTCATTTTCTTATTTCAAGTGCATGGAATCAGAATGCCGTACAAATATGGCCAAAAACAAACACGTGTTTCGCCCCCTCTGGCTATGTATAAGCAGGGGCTTTCTCAAGGCTGGAAATAAACAGAAAAATCTAATTTCAAGTAGAGTTACTCATATAAACAGGTAAGATGTCATCAGAGACACCATCAAGAAAGTGAGCAGAGGAGAAGTCCCGTGCAGAAGTAAGTTGGGATGTGATAATCCAAGATAAGAAAGAATTTTAATTATTGTGACCAATTACATAACTAGGAATTAGTAGGTGATTAGGATCGGACTCAAAACTTTGGAAGTCCATAAGAATCAGGAAAGCAAACAGTGACATGTCATTCGTGCTCCCAAAAGGAAGTGATGTTAGAAAAAATGGTGAGGTTTAGGAAAGAGATTTTTTGAAGAGAAAAAAAGTCAGCGATTGCATCCAGTGTACCCAATACCAAAGGAAATCAGAAAAAACCCTAAATGAATCAGTGCTCGAAAATGAATAATAGCAATAAGGGAATACTGAGATTCTAGCAAACATACCACGGGAAGTGAGGCAGACATATGTGGAATGAAAACTGAAATAGTCATTTTCTGTAAGGAGACAATAATCTATCGGTTGAGGCATTCAATTTTTTAAAAAAAATATGATAGAAGATATTGTAAAGCTTATAGCTAGTCGTGTAAGCTATGATACAAATAGTAAATAGATTAAGGAATACATACAAATTATATTACGGAGTATTTACTCAAAACAGTAGACATTCACGTAGTTAATTAGAGAAACCACCTTCTAAAAAGTAAGCTAGAGTTCGAAATTCAAAAAGATCCAATCTTAGAAGCTTAATCGAATGAGGGAAGATACTGCATATAATATATTAGTTGTGGCATTCTGAGCTTCGATCGATGATATTAGAAGGCTTATATCGGTCGAACAGCTATAACACACGTAAGTCGTAAGTTCAGAAATACAAACAAGGTATATTTAGGCGTATTTAGACAAAACAGTAAACAGTCACGGTGTTTAATGGAGAGACCACCTTCTTGAAAGTAGGCTATGTTACGGAGTTCAATGAGAGCCAATTTTAGAAAATCCCGCTTATAGGTAAATCTATCTACAGATAGCAAGAGTACTCCTATCCTTACCTTATTTCAAGTGCATGGAATCAGAATGCAGTACAAATACGGCCAAAAACAGAGAAGAACAGGGGAAACGGGACAGGCGCGTACGCGTTTGAATTTGCGTTCAAATGTCTGTGTCTAAATAAGCGAAATAGAGATAGAGAGAGGACTCACGCTCTACGGGGAGGACAGCGCCATCTTGGTGAGCAATAGCGAAAGTAGCTGTCATCTTTAAGTAGCTGAGTTAAGACCTCGGTGCAAATAGCTCCATCTTATTGAAACCATGTTCTACTGAATTTATGTAATAAGGTAATGTTCGGTGAGAATCATAATAAGCAAAAACCAGGTAAGTTACATCAAAAGGATAATAGAGTACATGAAAAAGAAGAAAGAAAAGAGAAGAAGAAGGGAAAAAAGAAAGAAAGAAAGGGGGAAAGGGCCAAAAAGATTTAATGAATACAAATAAAGAAAAAGGAAAAAAGAAATTGAAAGACCGCTAGTAAATAAACAGCAATGCAATTGGGAACAACATTATTACTTGGATATCAAGGGTACAATAAAACAGGATAGAACCAAAAACAATAACTCGAGCATGTACATTTTCAAAAAAAGAACTAGAGTTGAGCTTTACAAATGTCAAACATGTACTTATTCCAGTTCCTGAAAGGTGAAAGGAGGAAAAGGAAGAGGCACAAACCCTTATATTATTTACATTAGCCAAAAATGCCATTCATGATCTTTGTTGAGACCATTGTTAACAGTATCATGTTTGATTATTAGACGGCTCTCTTCTTGGCGTAATCGCAGTGGTGTGTTACCTCCTCTTGGGGAGGATGTAATACGTTGTAAACCACTAAAGGTAAAGGTGAGTTGATATTGGTGGCACTTGATAAAATGTTCAACCATAGGTGCTTGAATATCAGACTTTTGTATGTTCCGAAAATGTTCCTGTATTCGAGTTTTTAAAGGACGGACCGTGCTACCAATATAGGTTAAGTTACAGGGGCACCAAATGGCATAGACAACAAAAGTGCTGGAACAATTAATGAAGTCAGTGATCCGATGAGTATGGTTGTTGATACTGACTGATGTAGATTTGGAAAGGCCAAGTTTGCATACAGAACATTTACTGCAGGTGTAAAAGCCTTTTGGTTTAGATGGTAAAAATGTAGTGGAAGACCTTCGTTGAAAAAATGAGGGACAAAGTTTATTGCGTAGGTTAGGTGCCCGTCTAAAACCTATTTGTGGATGGTTAGTGATGTGTTGGTTAATCGAAGGGTTGTTCAGAAATAGAAACCAGACTTTTGCTAAGTGATTTTCGAATATGATTATGACCATTGCGAAATACTGTGATAAAGCGGATAGTTGTTTTCTTGTTGATATTTTTAGGTTTGTTCAACAGAGAGTTCCGATCCATATTTCTCACTTCATTTCTAATGGTGGTTAGAGAGGCCCGATTATACCCCCTGGATGCAAGTCTCATGGTCATTTCAGAGGATGTTTTGTCATAGTCAGAAATATTAGAACAGTTAAGTCTGGCTCGTCTAAATTCACCTTTGGGTATATTCCGAATAGTACTTCCTATGTTAGAGACACTAAAGATATTTTACAAAAGTTACAAGATATAGAGTGGCAATCTTATTTTTTTCTTGTAACTATTGATGTTGTCAGTCTTTATAGGGTGGAGCAAATTTTGCTCCCATCGCGGTCCCTTGGAGCTGTAGATAAAAATTTCCATCAAAAAGAAAATAGTTATTTTCCAGACTGAATTTTTGAAAGTCCAAAATCATTGTATTCCGTGTCAAATATTGAACTGATCTGGTGGACAAGCATTTGCTCACTGCTGCTAGGCCATCAGAAATGAAGTGAGAAATATGGATCGGAACTCTCTGTTGAACAAACCTAAAAATATCAACAAGAAAACAACTATCCGCTTTATCACAGCCTTTCCCAATGGTCATAATCATATTCGAAAATCACTTAGCAAATTTTGGTTTCTACTTCTGAACAACCCTTCGATTAACCAACACATCATTAACCATCCACAAATAGGTTTTAGGCGGACACCTAACCTACGCAATAAACTTTGTCCCTCATTTTTTCAACGAAGGTCTTCTACTACATTTTTACCATCTAAACCAAAAGGCTTCTACACCTGCAGTAAATGTTCTGTATGCAAACTTGGCCTTTCCAAATCTACATCAGTCAGTATCAACAACCATACTCATTGGATCACTGACTTCATTAATTGTTCCAGCACTTTTGTTGTCTATGCCATTTGGTGCCCCTGTAACTTAACCTATATTGGTAGCACGGTCCGTCCTTTAAAAACTCGAATACAGGAACATTTTCGGAACATACAAATGTCTGATATTCAAGCACATATGGTTGAACATTTTATCAAGTGCCACCAATATCAACTCACCTTTACCTTTAGTGGTTTACGACGTATTACATCCTCCCCAAGAGGAGGTAACACACCACTGCGATTACGCCAAGAAGAGAGCCGTCTAATAATCAAACATGATACTGTTAACAATGGTCTCAACAAAGATCATGAATGGCATTTTTGGCTAATGTAAATAATATAAGGTTTTGTGCCTCTTCCTTTTCCTCCTTTCACCTTTCAGGAACTGGAATAAGTACATGTTTGACATTTGTAAAGCTCAACTCTAGTTCTTTTTTTGAAAATGTACATGCTCGAGTTATTGTTTTTGGTTCTATCCTGTTTTATTGTACCCTTGATATCCTAGTAATAATGTTGTTCCCAATTGCATTGCTGTTTATTTACTAGCGGTCTTTCAGTTTATTTTTTCCTTTTTCTTTATTTGTATTCATTAAATCTTTTTGGCCCTTTCCCCCTTTCTTTCTTTTTTCCCTTCTTCTTCTCTTTTCTCTTTTCTTTCTTCTTTTCCATGTACTCTATTATCCTTTTAATATAACTTACCTGGTTTTTGCTTATTATGATTCTCACCGAACATTACCTTATTACATAAATTCAGTAGAACATGGTTTCAATAAGATGGAGCTATTTGCACCGATGTCTTAACTCAGCTACTTAAAGATGACAGCTACTTTCCCCATTGCTCACCAAGATGGCGCTGTCCGCCCCGTAGAGTGTGAGTCCTCTCTCTATCTCTATTTCGCTTATTTGGACACAGACATTTGAACGCGAATTCAAACGCGTACGCGCCCGTCCCGTTTCCTGTGTTCTTCTATGTTTTTGGCCGTATTTGTACGGCATTCTGATTCCATGCACTTGAAATAAGGTAAGGATAGGAGTACTCTTGCTATCTGTAGATAGATTTACCTATAAGAGGGATTTTCTAAAATTGGCTCTCATTGAACTCCGTAACATAGCCTACTTTCAAGAAGGTGGTCTCTCCATTAAACACCGTGACTGTTTACTGTTTTGTCTAAATACGCCTAAATATAACTTGTTTGTATTTCTGAACTTACGAATTACGTGTGTTATAGCTGTTCGACCGATATAAGCCTTCTAATATCATCGATCGAAGCTCAGAATGCCACAACTAATAGATTATATGCAGTATCTTCCCTCATTCGATTAAGCTTCTAAGATTGGATCTGTTTGAATTTCGAACTCTAGCTTACTTTTTAGAAGGTGGGTTCTCTAATTAACTCCGTGAATGTCTACTGTTTTGCGTAAATACGCCATAATATAATTTGTATGTATTCCTTAATCTATTTATATCATAGCTTACACGACTAGCTATAAGCTTTACAATATCTTCTATCATATTTTTGAAAAGTTTTTGAATGCCTCAACCGATAGATTATTGTCTCCTTACAGAAAATGACTATTTCAGTTTTCATTCCACATATGTCTGCCTCACTCCCCGTGGTATGTTTGCTAGCATCTCAGTATTCCCTTATTACTATTTTTCCTTTTTGAGCACTGATTCATTTAGGGTTTTTTCTGATTTCCTTTGGTATTGGGTACACTGGATGCAATCGCTGACTTTTTTTCTCTTCAAAAAATCTCTTTCCTAAACCTCACCATTTTTTCTAACATCACTTCCTTTTGGGAGCACGAATGACATGTCACCGTTTGCTTTCCTGATTCTTATGGACTTCCAAAGTTTTGAGTCTGATCCTAATCACCTACTGTAGTTCCTAGTTATGTAATTGGTCACAATAATTAAAATTCTTTCTTATCTTGGATTATCACATCCCAACTTACTTCTGCACAGGACTTCTTCTCTGCCCACTTTCTTGATGGTGTCTCTGATGACATCTTACCTGTTTATATGAGTAACTCCACTTGAAATTTGATTTTTCTGTTTATTTCCAGCCTTGAGAAAGCCCCGGCTTATATATAGCCAGAGGGGGCGAAACACTTGTTTGTTTATGGCCGTATTTGTACGGCATTCTGATTCCATGCACTTGAAATAAGAAAATGACTATTTCAGTTTTCATTCCACATATGTCTGCCTCACTTCCCGTGCCTTGAGAAAGCCCCGGCTTATATATAGCCAGAGGGGGCGAAACACGTGTTGGCTGATCCTCTCCTCTTCTTTTGTCATCATTTTTGGACCTTGGACTCTGCATTTTGCTCTATAAATAAGTGACTCTTTGAATAATTGGGACTACAATGCCTGTACAACAATGAAATAAATCTTTACTTTTACAATTTCAAGAACCTCCTGAGTGGGACTTCACCTCTTATTTATATTGTATACTCTCTTTAGAGGACGTTGGTCCCTGTCCTCTGGTCAAGTCCCCCATCTCATGAAGTAGGCATTCAATACAGGAGAATAGTGACTTTTGGCCCCCTCCAATTCTTGGAGTTTTTTGTTCTCAACCACATGGCAAGGAACCTGCGCTGTGGCCTAACAGTTGTACTGTGGATGGCAGCCTGCATATCTCAGTTATATATGTATCTGTATGCAGCCCCAGTAGGCCTCACTACATGTATACAAAGTCATTGACCTACGTTTGACTAGCAGGACGTATGCACTAGATTTCCCATATATTGGCATATCAATGCCAGCCTCATGGGCAGTATCTAACTCATGTGGCATTTATGTCAAGTTTTTATGCAGTGCAATGCGCCAAGTCACCTTGCTGCACTGCATGAAAGGGCAGTTATGCACAGTGATTCCATGATACAGTGCATTCCTGTCCTTTCCTACTGGTGGCATACTTTTGCCTGTCAGCACAAATTCAGGCACCCTTGCATCATGATGCAAGAGAGCCTGCATTGTAGGCAAAATGTTTTGTGGGCAGGTAAAGATGGCTGCCTGCATAAACACACTTGGGAGAGGCTTTTTGCTCTTTCTTTCTGTGCTGCAGAATGCAGCACAGGGAGAATGAGGGAACAGAAAAGTGAAATTAGATTTTTTTCTCCTGGTTTAGATTAATCTGTGGACTTGATACATTATGACACATTTCCAAGTTTAGCAATAATGTCAAATCTGTAAAGCTGTAAAATAAGGGTGTTGATGCAGTGAAACACCCACCTTTCATCTATGAAATGGCTCCCTGCCACAGAGTAAGGGAAGTCAGCAATATGCGCTGCGTTGCGTAACTCAAGATTACTTAATACATGCAGAGGCACACCGCTGCCGTTGCTTACCTTTACACATAACAATTACGTTTTGCCTTGGCCTTGCCCCCCCATTACATGATGCAAGACCAACAGCAAAAGTGTACATATCCGGCCCATGGTTATTATTTACCATTGACGCTTCATTATGAGTGGGAATTACTGGTATGAGAAAAATGCTTGGTCCTATATGGTACCTAAATAGATGTTTTGTACACATACCCTAACCTTACTTGGGTTAGTTGACATAATGCCATTCGAGAAGTCATTGTAATGAAGGTATGTTGTACATTTCTCTATACCAAGAATAGGTGTAGGTATGGACAAACACTTATTATTGCATAACACTGTCAGTTATATTTTGTGATGTACATATTATGCTTGCGCTAATCTGAGGTACAATTTTCTCCCTAGCTCACATGACATCAGACAAGCCTTGAGACGGGCACGATATGACTGCCTTCAGAAGGTTGCCCATGGCTTTCAGAGAATGGGCCTCAAATATTATGAAGGCAAGTCCATTGGCCTTTGGGGAGGACATGCTTTGCCACAAGCTCAGAAGACCCCACCCTATAACATCCCAATGTGCCACTCAGCAGGGAAGCACATCACACCCTACCCCTGGGCCCTCAGGAGGACAGCAGCGGCAAGCCACTGGACAGCCCAAAGCTTGAGTTGCTGCAGGGCAAAATTTTCATTTGTTGCTTGTCAGGAGGATGTGTCAAATGATCTGAAGGATTGCCATGAGGGAAAAAGTGCAGAAGTAGCAGGGTGACATTTTGCTGACGTGCAAGGAGGCACTGAAGTGGATTACCACCTAGGTTTGAATTCTCCCTGTGGACATCCCCTTCTCTGTTTTTTATACATTTTATATTATTAATTTTAGTGGCCATATTTATAGGTATAATGTTTAGTATACGTTTAGGAATAGTTACGTTAGCTCTAGAATAGTAATAAGATTTTATGTAGTCGAATTTCAGTATTTTGTTCATTATGGTAGGTTTTTAAGCGGTTGGGGGTTATGTTTTGAGTTAAAAAAATATTACAAAAATAAAATAAACACAAACAAAATAAATCTTAAACCTTTGTTTCGGCTTTTATGTGTAGGTAGTATACGTTTACGATGTAGTTGATGTTTGTATTATACTGCGCTATCTGCATTAAGGGAAGGGGTTAATGTTTAATTTGTTATGTGTCAATAGTGTTTTAAGATAGGTTAAAATTTAGATGACATAGTAAAGGCAAGTGTTATTGATAGTTAGTGTAGGTTAATTAGTATTTTTAGGTATTAAGATTTGTATTTAAGCACATTAATTATTGTTGTCTAGTTGTATATTATTTGTTTGTCATGAGTTACTATTGTGTTAGGTGAGTACATGATGTTCAATTTGTCCTGAGTACATTGTAGGAATATGTTGCATTTTAAGAGTCCTCTGGACAACTGTATGTCTTCCTCACAATACAGTTATATATAGAACCATTTCCATACTTTAGACATTGTAAGTGGGGCTCAGTATTTGATTTTACACACAGCACAACACAGGGAGTCTCCTTACTGGAGCACCCTGTGTGAAAGAGAGAAGGCAGGTAAGTGCTGTATTTTGCATTTTACTATAGATTGCTGCTCCCTGCCTGTACTGGGACACAAATGGATGCTTAGCACTAACGCAGGCAGCCTTGCACCATTGTGAAAGAGGGTCTGCGTTGTTGGGTGGTTTATAATTGTGCAAAAAGTCACACCTACCTGGACAACATCCATCATCATTGGCCTTTACCTCTTGCTAAGAGTGCCACATCATGCAGCTCACTTAAACAAAGCTAACAACAATTGTTTTTGTCCATCTATCTCCCATTTTCCCCTCTCCTGGGGAGATGTAGCTTTGTTACAGGTTCATTGGCCTGCCACATATGCAACAATATATGTGCAAATGATGTAAAGTGTGGATGTACTCACACTCAACACATGTGAGGCCTCTCTGTAGCAGAGTAAGACACGTCAGCTATTTTGCAATGTGTTGCACTACCCAACATTTATCAGTATACAGAGGGAGAGGCTGGGTGCCCTTGCAAGTCTTAGTCACTGTTATTCAAGGTATTGGGCACAAGTACAATGCAAATCCATGAGGATTATGGATATGAGTATCTGGCTAGTACTCGTACAACCATCCAGAGTTATGCATTGTTGATTATCTGTTGTGTGAACAGTGAGGTATTCACATTAGGTAATGATAATGTCATCTTTACTTTGCAACAATTATGTGGATCATTGGAACAGTGTTTTGGCCTCACACATCTCATTAATAGGTGGTAAGTATTTGTGCACTTTGCAAAAACGTCTTGCTGTGTATTTCTCAAGAAAATGCAGATACACTCTGAGGGTACATTGACAAGCAACACACTGCTCATCATACCATTGTAAAGGATGCAATTGGTGTAGATGCACATACAAAGTCAGCATGTGCAATTAACTTTAGCTCACTCTTTTTCAACAATACAAATTGCATAATTGTTCTATAAAAATATGTTTGTTTTATTCCAGAGTTTCAGATCCCCACATTACTACATGTGAGTAGTTGATTTGTTTCTCAAACAACATACATGGCAAAATATAATGTACTGCACATTAAAACACATTTGATTACATATGTGACTTCACATTTGCAAGTTTACTGAAAGAAGTGAGGGAGGACAAATTGCCATTAGCAGATATAGAATGATATTTTGGAGCACAAGTAGACATGATACATTACTACACAAACAAAGAGTACCATACTGTGTTCCAAAGAACATGGCATGATGTCCTACACAGGACAGATTGAAAAATGTGGCCATGGGGTATTCACAAACGCTTATCAGGAAGGTCTCCATCGGAAACTGGGGAATGCTACATCTTTCTTTTGTGTTAAGTGTTCTGCCTCCCCTGAAAGTTGTGGTGTTGGAATGGGAGTTAGCTGAATGATGCACCTAGTTTCAGGCACATCAGATGTAGAAGATGTGAATCTCATCTTCCTGACAACATTTGTGAGTGCTAGTAAGGCAGCATGGTAGTCTCTGGCAAGGGTTTGCTGGTTAGCCAACAAAGCAATGAAATAGCTATTGAGGGCACTGGTTGATGCTATTTAGGAGTCAGTCTTGGTTTTCAGGGACTGGATGTATGTATTAATGGCTCCCAGCTACTTGACAACTTCACTGGTGTCTGATGTAGAAGGCTGCTGTTGTTTTTCCGTCTGCATCATGACACCAGTGATGTCAGCTAGGGAGTCATCGATCCCATGGAGCCAGGACATGTGTCTGTGATTGCCTTTGCAATCCTTTATTAGGACTAAGACAACTACAGACTGTTTCAAGACTACCCTCTATGGTCTCCATCCCCAACCGGATTTCATCAGCCATTTACTACTGGACTGCTACCACTCGCTGTTAAAAAGTAACTTGGGGATACTCAAAGTCCTCAGCTGTTATGTGAAAAGTTGATGGTCCACGTCCAGTCGTGTTGGTTCATCTGGAGACCAACTACGTCATCTTCCCTTGCCAATACTGGAGGAAAAGCTTCAAAAGTGTCCAAGAGCTATTGGAAGGTGTCTTCATCCATGGGGAGCAGCACAATGTCCTCAACAGGTAGGGCGTCACAGACAGGCTGATCTTCAGGGGATGTTGTTTGTCCCTCTGGAAAGAAGTAGAAATATGTTACAAACGTTCCACAATTGAATATGACATAAGTTATTTCTGTTACATATTGACAGTATTTCTCTTCACTTTCAAGAACACAGGGATGTGTAGAACATATGTTTTTACGAGTGAATTTGCCCATGTTGTACTATTGTAGCTTTTCACATTGCAATATATGTATACTGGTCACACAACCTCAGTATTCACTAGGGGGCCTATTTGTGTAAACTGCACACAATGCAAAGCAGCTAGGCAGCATGCTGCTGTGCCTGAAAGAATGAGTGTAGGAATGGGCCACATTGAACATGTTACAGTGCATTTCTGCTCTCTGCCTGGAGTGATGCAAAAGTTGCTGCCAGCACCACTGCAGTAACCATTGCACCATGTAGCATTTGCCTGTATTTGCTCTAGCCTTCAGTTTGTTCCACAACACTAACCAAGACACTTAATGCACCATATATTGTTATACCTCACACATTCCTGCACTCTCCTGCACTCTAACTTTCACACAGCACAACACACCAAGATGCTTTGCTCTACTGTCTTGTATGCAATTTATGTATTTTTGTGCCCTAGGGGGTCATAGTTTACAAACATGCACACAACTCTACACTGCAAGCCACCTTGCTTCACTGCATGAAAGAGGAAGAACATGTATATGCCATAATTCAACATTTTCAGGGGAATACTGTAGTGTCCTAGCACACACACAGTCATCTCTGGACTCTACAATACAAGAAACTAAGGGCCTCGTTTACAACAATCTGGCGCATCGATCATGATGTGCCAGTTTGCTTGTGGTGCCCTTCGCCCCCCTAACTACACCATGGTAGCGCTGTATTTACAATACAGCACACCATGGTGTTTGTTAGCACAGCTGCATCAGAATTTCTGACACAGTTGTGGAGCTTTACTGGACTAGCATCAAAAATGTTGATGCTAGTCCAGCAAAGCTCGGGGAGGCCCATTTAAAACAGACTAATGTCACTTTAATGCCTGCCCTTGAGCAGGAATTAAAAATTACACTAGAATGATGCAGTGAAATCTTGTAGATTTCACTGTGCTATTCCTGCAGGCCTCCTAGCGGGGGAACGCCTCTCTTGCATACATTAAACCTGGTGCAGGTATAATGTGGCGCAAGGGGTTACAAACTCGTGCAATGGTCCCATTGCACCAGTTTGTAAATGAGGCTCTGTACGGGGGACTGTTTGCGCCACAGTAGCTTAAAAACAAATGATGCTACGGTTGTGCAAGAGGCTTGTAAATTAGCCCCTGATGACCATCTCTCAAGTGGATAGCCTCCTTCATAATTGGAAGTATGCAGCAGCACATGCTCACTGCATTCTCTCAGAACACAAGGAGCTCATCTGGAAAGTCCTACAAAGATCTTCACTCAACCCCACTCTCTGAAACGTACAGATGAGTCTTCTACCAAGCCTCATTAGGACCCAGGGAGTCTACATCATCTCTTACACTGATGACACCCAGTTGATACATTATCTCTCGGGAGACACCAACACCACCAAAAGTTGATACAGTGAGGTATGACCAACATGGCTGACTCTATATGAGATAGGTAGCTCATATTCAACCTGACAAGACGAGTGATAATATTTAGCAACATGAACTCACCCTGGTTGTCCACTTAGCTACGCCCGAACACCTCACTCTCCAACCACCCCAACAACCTGTCCATCACCCTGGATACCAACCTCAGTGTGAGACATCAAATTGCCACTAACACCTCCCCCTGCTCTCACATATTTGCATGTTCAGCGGTTTCTTCCTTTGGCTCCCTCCTGAAACCTGTAAGACCATCACCCAGGCCCTTTTCACATATAGACGGTACCATACCAATACCCTCTACTACAGCATCTCTGCACACGTGCTACACGAGGGGCAAACTACCCAACACACCCCTACCAGACTGTTACTCAACCTACCTGCAGCATGGACATCACACCTCACCTCAAACAAAGGGACCTGGTCCCCATTCAAACACACTGCCAGTTTATGATGGTTACCCACAACTACAGGGCACAACACTACCAGGGACCCACCTATCTCACCCACCATCTACACTTCCAACAACCAGTCATGAACCTCCACTCTGCATCACCTGCACTAACCCCATCCCCCATATCAATATCAGCAAGACAGGAGGTAGGGTGTTCTCTTACATGGCAGGCTACACTTGGAACAACCTTGCCCAGCAAATGAGGTCAGCTGTGTCAAATATGGATTTGTATTAGGAACGGTACACCTGGCTCTTCAAGTGAATCTACTTGCAATGCATACATCTACTCAGCGCCTGGAGACCCTCTTGGGTGACCCATTAACCCTCTACAAAGGCACATTCACTAAATTACAGTACACTTTTGGCTGCCTAGCCCCAACACAAGCACAATTGTGTCATGGAGGAAGGAGGCCTGCATTGGCACTGACATATCTGCCAAGTTTCCAAGGTCTATGCATGATGTGCTGCTCCAGTCCAGGTTCTCAACTTTGTGTTCTGGGGCTTGTAGTCCTGTCTGATGAAGGAAACAATTGCACTACAAGTCCCAGGATTCAATGGAAATACCTGGACTGCAGCAGCACATCACACATGGACCTGGGAAACTTGGTAGTGCTGGACTGGGCTGGAAAAATGGTACTGCCCAAGAAAAGGACAGTTATCTGAAGTGTGAGTTAACATGTGGGACATCCCTGCCCATTTTCTTTCACGCAGCATAGTGCAGCAAAGTGTCTTGCTGCGTTGCACTTTATGACAGTTTGCTAATATATGGTTCCTGGTGTCTACTCACTCTGTAGTTCTTGCTGGCCCTGTACTTCAGAACTGTCCTGACTTTCCGCTCCAGCTACCAACTCTATTGGAAAGAGGGATGCCACCTGCTTCTCTGATGGATCAAACCCCTCCAGGATACCAGGTCCTCCTTCAGTCCTTATGTCTGCCTTAAGGTTCCTGGGCAGTTTTCTGGGTCCTGCGTTTGTAGTCATGCCACCTCTTCTTTCACTCTAGGAGGGTCCTTTTCCTTTTTGCAGTGCAGTTTATCTTGTTCACTATGGATTGCTAAGTGACATCCTTCCTCTCTAATGGCAATTTGAAGCTGAAAAATAAGATATGTTAATTTTTTGTCACCTCACTTATTAGTATGTGGTTCTCCTTCTCATTAAAGTTGGACTTCCTCTTTCTTTTGTCCAGTGATGATGGCAAGTCTTCTGGGTCGGGGTTGTTATCTTCCTGGCTCCCTGAGGCTCCTTCCATGCTTCTCTTTACTTAGGATTATTGCTGTGTAAATTGAGTTGCTTTTTCAAGCGCTCCCACGAGCAAAGTACTCCTGTGTAACACAATGCTGATTTACGGTACGTCAAGGTGTTTTACGATGGCAAATGTGTTTTATGATGCACATTGTTTTTGTGTCACGAAGGTATTTCATGTGTTGCTGCACTTTACCCCATTCTCGAAACCGCATCTTTGGTTCTTGCGCCATGGTGCATCATCCCTAAAAATGGTGCATCCATGGTGCAGGGAAATGGTGCAACACAGCACAGACAATTCTGATGCAGGGTTGCGCAACGCAGGATTGTATTAGTAAGGATAAATATGACCCAGAGAGTGCTATGACCGCTAGTATTACAGAGACTGCAGCCCCTTTTGATCCGAATGCAATTCAGATTGAAAGACCACTTCCAAACACTCCCGATTGCACCTGCATCTGTTGAAGTAGCCTTTATTGTAATTACTTTGGCTTCTATTGTGACTCTACTGGCTCCAGTGTCACAAGCTGCATCACCTCAGACATTAAGGGGGTCATTACAACCCTGGCGGACGGTGTTAAAGCGGCGGTAATACCTCAAACAGGCTGGTGAAAAAAAAGGGAATTATGACCGTGGCGGAAACCACCAACAAAGACAGCCACTTTAACACTCTGACCGCCACGGCGGTACAGACAAGCAGCGCAGCGGTCACCGCCAACAGACAAGTGGAAGACAAAGAACCGCCTACAGTATTACAACAGGCCAATCCGCCACCTTTTCCGGGCGGATTCAGCATGGATAAAAACACGGCGGAAACAGCCATTTCAATGGGAAAACGCTCACCTTAACACACTCCACGAGGAAGGAGGGCACCATGGAGCCGGAATGCCAAATACTCCCTGCGATAGTGTTCCTGCTCCTCTACGAACATCAGCAACGCCGGCATCGAAGACAACGGTGAGTACTGCACCTACGACATAGGGGAGGGGGGAGGCAAAAGTCAGGGACACACACACGCAACACCCCCACCCCCACCAGACCCTCGCACACTACACACCAATGGATTTCCAAATATCACAGTAACAACCCCCAACCCCCCCCAGAAGAATGCAAACACAAAAGGAAATGAGTACAACCATTGTAATGTATCAAAATACAGTAACCAAATATATACAGAAATATATACACATTCCAAAAATATACATCACAATTAGTTGTGCAGGTATGCACCATTCAATGTCCGTGGACTACTGGGCCCAAAATGCATGGGCGAGGCCCACATCAGATACCTGTCCAGAAACGGAGAGAACACTGCAGGGGCATCAGATAGAAATACAACAGGCACCTCAGGGGGAAGGGAAGGGGAGGGCACCTCAGCCGGATGACAGCACCACACCAGATCCACGACGGGGCTCCATGCCCATTGGTGTATCCTGGGGAGTGCAAAGCCACAGTCTCTTAAGTCTTTGCAGTGGGTGGGTTGCCCACTGCTTTATCCTGGGGAGTGCAAAGCCACAGTCTCTCAAGTCTCTACAGTGGGTGGTTTGCCCACTGTACCATCCTGGGGAGTGCAAAGCTACAGTCTCTCAAGTCTCTACAGTGGGTGGTTTGCCCACTGTACCATCCTGGGGAGTGCAAAGCCACAGTCTCACAAGTCTTTTCAGTGGGTGGTTTGCCCACTGTACCATCCTGGGGAGTGCAAAGCCACAGTCTCTCAAGTCACTACGGTGGGTGGTTTGCCCACTGTACCATCCTGGGGAGTGCAAAGCCACAGTCTCTCAAGTCTCTACAGTGGGTGGTTTGCCCAATGTACCAGCCTGGGGAGTGCAAAGCCGCAGACTCTCAAGTGGATAACAGTCTCCACTGGTTCTGGAGGGGGACTGGTGCCCAGAGTGCATCACTCTCCCCATGACGGTCACAGTTCCGTCACTGCCCCTGCCGCACATGGGCTAGCGATGCTTGTGTTGGCGGTGCTTGCCCTGTTCAGCGGTGCCTGCCATGGCGGTCTTTGCCCTGTTCAGTGGTGCTTGCCATGGCGGTCTTTGCCCTGTTCAGCGGTGCTTGCCCTGTTCAGCGGTGCTTGACTTTGCTGTCTCTGACCTGTTCAGCGGTGCATGCCATGGCGGTCTTTGCCCTGTTCAGCGGTGCTTGCCATGGCGGTCTTTGCCCTGTTCAGTGGTGCTTGCCCTGTTCAGCGGTGCTTGACTTTGCTGTCTCTGACCTGTGCAGTGGTGTGTGCCATGGCGGGCCCTCATTGCCCAGTGGGGCTGTGGCTGCCGGGGCCCTCCTGGGCACTGACTCTGGCGGTGGTCTCCTGACCAGTGATGATTGTGCTGCCCTCCTGGGCAATGACTCTGGCGGTGGTCTCCTGACCAGTGACGATTGTGCTGCCCTCCTGGGCAATGACTCTGGCGGTGGTCTCCTGACCAGTGACGATGGAGCTGGCGATGGCCTCCTGGGCAGCGGGGATGATGACGGCCTTCTCCGCCGTGCTGCTCTTCCCAGACTTTGGCACTTTCTTCTGTCCCTTCCCCACCTTGGGAGGAGTCACAGCTGACCCAACACTCCCCCCGGGACCCTTGTGAGCGGCTTTGCCAGCAGGAGTCTTCACCCTCTCCCGTCGGGCACTGTCCAACTTCTGGTGCTTCACGGGGGGGACTGGCTGTGCTTTGGCTCCGTGTCACGCTGGCTGCCCTGGTGCCCGGTGCACTCCACATACCTCTAACAGGCACCACTGGTACCGGAGATTTTTTGGCTGAGGTGCTACTACGGGACCTATTATTTGGAGGGGGGGGTGGTGGGAAAGAGGTCAACGTTGTTCAGGAAAAGTTTCTGACGAACACTGGGACGGGTAGCTGGAGGGGGTCTGGGAGTGGAGGAAGAGGAGGTGGTTGTAGGAGGTGTAACCTTTGATGGTTTGGGTGCAGGTGCATGTTCTGGAGGCTGTTGTGAGGTGGATGGATGTTGGGTGTGTGTGTTCCCGCGTTTGTGTACTTTGGGAGGGGGCGTCACAGACACACTGGGAGAGGACACAGGGGACGTGTAAATGGTAGTGGGGGTGGTGAGTGCAGGTGAGCGGGGTGTGGTGCTGGGTGTTGTGGTGTGAGTCCTAGTGGCTGCAGTGGTAGTGCATGCAGGTGAGAGTGTAGGCGACACTGGGAGGGAGGAGGGAGACGACCAGGAGGGAGACACAGTGGAGGCAGTGGATGTTGGTGTGTCTGTATGTGGGTGATGCTTGTGTGAGTGCCTGTGGGATGTGTGGTGCCTATGTTTGCCTGAGCTGCCCTTGTGTGTTGACGTTTGTGCAGGCTGGTCTGATGGTGTGCTTGGGATAGGCTGAGGTACAGGGGATTGGGTCTGGGTGCAGGAAGTTGGAGGGGGGAGGCTAGACACAGGGACAATGGCTGCCATCAGTGCTGAGGCCAGAGATTGCAGGGTTCGATGATGGGCAGCCTGACCAGAATGAATGCCCTCCAGGAATGCATTAGTGTGTTGCAACTCCCTTTCTACACCCTGGATGGCATTCACAATGGTAGACTGCCCAACAGTGAGGGACCTGAGGAGGTCAATGGCCTCCTCACTGAGGGCAGCAGGGGTGACTGGGGCAGGGGCTGAGGTGCCTGGGGCGAAGGTGATGCCCACCCTCCTGGATGAGCGGGCACGGGGCGAAGGCTGAGGGGCTGCTGGGAGGGCGGTGCTGGTAGGGGAGGTGGCAGCTGTACCTGTAGAAGTGGTGGGCACAGATGGTGCTGCCACCACAAGGGAGCTCCCATCGGAGGACGAGTCTGTGTCGCTGGTTGCTGATCCGGTGACCGCCGTGAAGCTCCCCTCGCCCTCCGTCCCACTGGTGTATTCTGAGTCCGTGGTGTGGCCCTCCATGGCCATGTGGGATGCAGCCCCCTCGTGCTCCGGTGCCACTGTACCTCCGCCTGATGATGCTGATGCACAAAAGAACAGGGAGACCACAAAAAGGGGTGGAAAAACAGAAGAAAGACAGGTTGAGTGCATGGCTTACTGCTACCGTTGGCGGACAATACAGACACAGCAGCCCCCTGCACTACGCCGTGCTCTTGGCCTCTACAGAAGCAAATCCTGCGATCTGGCCTACATGGCTATGGTGGACATCTGCACACATAGATGACACAGGGGCATGTATACCTGTACTTGGCACTCTACAGGGGTGGGGTGGGGGGGCACATGGCCTGCATTGCGGAGGGGCCTAGCCTACGGAACTCGCCCTGGCCTAGGGAAACCCACAGCCCTCCTCCCCCACCCAGACCCCTCCACTGCACGCAAAGTCAGCAGAATGGGAGTGTACTCACCCCCTTGTGTCTGCTGTGATGCCCTCATGCGCCCATCCAACTCAGGGTAGGCCACCGCCAGGATCCGGAACATCAGGGGGGTCATGGTGCGACGGGCACCCCTCCCACGTTGGGAGGCCATCCCCAGCTGAGCCTCTGCCCTCTTGTTGCTCCAGCGGCGAATGTCCTCCCATCTTTTCCGGCAGTGGGTGATCCGTCTCTGGTGGACCCCCAGGGTCCGGACGTCCTTGGCGATGGCACGCCAAATATCCTTCTTCTGGTGGGCGCTGACCTACATGACATGTACAGGGGGAGAAGAGAAGTCATTGGCAACTGCACCATCGAAGTGAGTGGCCCCCATCCTTACCCTTGTCATGTGGCACATGCATTCACACTCCTTCATGCTCGCAGAACTCTGCCCCCTTCCTTCTTACATCCAGCCCTCTCCACCCAGGCATAGCCCATACAACTTGCACCCTATGTACTCACCTGTTGGTCCAGAGGACGGTAGAGTAACGTGTACTGGGGGAGGACCCCGTCCATGAGCTTCTCCAACTCCTGTGCAGTGAAGGCAGGGGCCCTTTCCCCAGACGCACGTGCCATTGTCTCTTCCAGACGGAGGTCACAGCAGGACTTGCAGTGTAGGTCCTCTCCTGTCGAAGATCAGGTATCAAGTGATTGAACAGATAGAAAATGGTGGTCACGTCCGCGGCGGTGCGTATCATCACCGCCGGCGCACTTCGTCATTGGCTCCTGGGACCCATAGGGTCCAATGTTAACCAATACAGCATTGCGCAGCGGTCTTCGACCGCCTACCGCAACAGTGTACAACACCAGCGCAGTTACCTCACATCCAATTGTCCCAGTTTAGAGGTCAGGCAGCCACCATTTCAGGGGCCCACATGGCTTCATTTTCAACTGCGTCACACATACCTAGGCCTGGACTCAACACTCTTACACACAACGTTTTGGATTATGTTTCGTGTTCAGTGTAGCTGTGGGTACATATCTCTGAGTTGCTTAACTCTGTGGTCGCTTTTGTCCTTCCTGGGCACCGTCAGCTGGGACATGTGAGGAGATGGTGGAATCCTCCGGTGTACCGACCGTTGGTGGACCTGTCGACAATGGAGGAGCGACATTTAATCATCACCTACAGGTTTGACTGTGCCACAATCCAGGAACTGTGTACCCAGTTGGAGCCAGACCTGATGTCAGCAATCCGCCATCCCACAGGAATCCCCCCTCAAGTGCAGGTGCTATCAGTGCTCCATTTCCTAGCAAGTGGGTCATTTCAAACAACAGTGGCCATGGCATCAGGGATGTCCCAACCTATGTTTTCCAACGTGTTGTCCGGAGTGTTGTCTGCCCTGCTGAAACACATGAGGAGCTACATCGTTTTCCCTCAGGTGGAGGATTTGGCTACAGTTAAAGGTGACTTCTATGCCCTTGGACATATCCCCAACGTCATAGGTGCCATTGATGGGACCCATGTAGCTCTGGTCCCCCCCCACAGGAGTGAACAAGTGTACAGGAACCGGAAGAGTTATCATTCCAGGAATGTACAGATGGTATGTTTGGCAGACCAGTACATCTCTCAGGTAAATGCTATGTTCCCTGGCTCAGTGCATGACGCCTACATCCTGCGGAATAGCAGCATCCCTTATGTGATGGGTCAACTCCAGAGGCACCGGGTGTGGCTATTAGGGGACTCTGGTTACCCCAACCTGTCATGGCTATTGACCCCAGTGAGGAATCCCAGGGCCAGGGCAGAGGAACGCTACAATGAGGCCCATGGGCGGACTAGTAGGGTGATCGAACGAACCTTCGGCCTCCTGAAGGCCAGGTTCAGGTGCCTCCATATGACAGGTGGTTCCCTATTCTACTCACCAAGGAAGGTGTGCCAGATCATCACTGCCTGCTCCATGCTTCACAATCTTGCTTTGCGACGCCAGGTGCCTTTTCTGCAGGAGGATGGTCCAGATGACGGTGTTGTGGCAGCTGTGGAGCCTGTGGACACTGATGAGGAGGAAGCAGAGGAAGAAGACATTGACAACAGGGACTCTGTCATACAGCAATATTTCCAGTGACACACAGGTGAGAACACTTTCTTTACTAATACATTTACTTTCACACTTCTACCTCTATCCTGTCTGTCAATTTCATGCAGTAATTGGTAACAGAGTTGTACATTTCCATTACGGTTTCACAGGTGTGGTTACCAACGTGTGTCATCTGCTTGCATCCTTCATGGACTTGTGATGTGTGACATAGGTATGTTGACATTACTATTGAGAACGGATTTTGTCATTGTCATAGCTAATACACTTTTTCAAAATCACAGACTGACTGCAGATTGTTTTGTGGTTCAAGGGTGTTTATTGAAGTGCTAGTTATTGGAGGGGGTGGTAAAATGGTGATGGGTGATGGTGCTGGAATGTCCATGGCAGAGTCCAGTCTATTAGTCTCACAGGTGCACTGCCCATATGGGCATAGGAAGTGGAGCTGGGGCAGTTCCAATATGGACAGGGTTACAAAGTGGGACAGTGGGATGACAATCAGGGTGGTCTCATTTTTTGGCGGGGGTCTTGCCATCGTGCTCTGTCCTGTTTCTGGATCTCAGGGACCGCTTGTGGGGTGGTTCTCCGTCTGCAGGAGGTGGGGTGCTGGTGTGGTGGTCCTGTGGCGGGGCGTCCTGTCAACTAGCGCCGGCGGAGGTGGTGGGCAGTTCATCGTCCATGCTAGTGTTAGGGGCCCCTTGGAGTGCTACGGTGTCCCTCATGGTGTTCTGTATGTCCTTTAGCACCCCTACGATGGTGCCCGGTGTAGAGGTGATGGTTCTGAGTTCCTCCCTGAACCCCAAATACTGTTCCTCCTGCATGCACTGGGTCTCCTGAAACTTGGCCAGGACCGTAGCCATCGTCTCCTGGGAGTGGCGGTATGCTCCCATGATGGAGGAGAGGGCCTCGTGAAGAGTGGGTTCCCTTGGCCTGTCCGCCCCCTGTCGCACAGCAGCCCTCCGAGTTCCCCTGTGTTCTTGGGCCTCCGTCCCCTGGACTGTGTGCCCACTACCACTGCCCGCAGGTCCCTGTTGTTGTTGGGGTGGTGGGTTATCCTGGGTTCCCTGTAGTGGTGGACACACAGCTGATTGCCGTGTCCTGGGGACGGATTTATGGGCCCGCTGGGTGGGTGCTGTACTGGTGTTTCCAGAGGGTGGAAGGTCAGTGTTGGGCTGTGCCTGTGCGAGGGGAACCGACTGTCCCGAGGCCCACGATGTCCGGGCTGGTCCTCTGGATCCAGTTAGCCAGAGCTGCTGTCATCACTGTGGGCCTCTTCTGTGGGTGGGGTGGAGATGTTTGGACCCTCCTGTCTGGTGACCTTAGGTAGTGGTCCTGCAGGGTTATAAAAGCATGATTATTGCATCTGTGTGTGTCATGGTGTGCAATGGGTGGGTGACCGTGTACCCCAGTGCTTGCATTCCTGTGTGGGACCTTGTGTGATGATGGTTTAGGGGGTTGTATGGGTATGTGCAGTGGGCATGCTTTAGTGATGGGTGCCCATGCTTTGTTGTTGCATGCAGGGCTTGGTGTTGGGATGGGTGGTTTGTGATGTTGGGACATATGTGAGGAGTTGGGGTGATAGGGGAGGAGGTGAGGGTGACGGCGTGTGATAGCATGCAGGTAGGGTGGGGGATATGATAGTTAAGATTTGACTTACCAGTGTCCATTCCTCCACCGACTCCTCCGAGGCCCTCAGGATGCATAATGGTCAAGACTTGCTCCTCCCATGTTGTTAGTTGTAGGGGAGGAGGTGGGGGTCCGCTGCCAGTCCGCTGAACCGCGATGTTGTGCCTGGAGACCACGGAACGCACCTTCCCCGTAGATCGTTCCACCTCTTCCTGATGTCCTCCCGATTTCTTGGGTGCTGTCCCACTGCGTTGACCCTGTCCACGATTCTTTGCCATAGCTCCATCTTCCTAGCTATAGAGGTGTGCTGCACCTGTGATCCAAATAGCTGTGGCTCTACCCGTACGATTTCCTCCACCATGACCCTGCGCTCCTCCTCCGAAAACCTGGGGTGTCTTTGGCGTGCCATTGGGTGGTGTAGGTGGTGTGGTGTATGTGGTGATGAGTGTGGTGATGTGTAGTGGTGTGGGGTGTTTTGTGCGTGGATGTTGTGTGGGTAATGGTGTTGTGTGCCTCTGTGTGGTGGGGTTGTCTATTGCTGTGCTCTCTTTGTCGCCTTCGTCTCTATTTTTTGGTCTTAGAGGTTTGTGGGTGATGTGGGTGTGTGTTTTATATTGTGTTGGGTGTGTGGGAGTGGTGTTTGTATGTGTATCAGGTGTGTGTATTATGAATTGTCCAATGTGGCGGGGCTTTGGAGATGTGTAAGTATTTTGAGCGCTGCGGTGTGTACGGCCAATGGAATACCGCAGTTGAAAGACCGCTGCGTGGATTCGTGGGTCATAATAGGATGGCCTTGTTTCTGTTGGCGTGACAGTGGAGGTTTTGCTTTTGCCAGTTTATCACTGACCTTTGGTGTGGCGGTGTTGTGTGGGTGTCTGAATTTCGGCGGATTCCGAGATGTGTGTCATAATAGCTGTGGCGGAATTCTGCGGCGGTGTATTGGCGGTCTTCTGCATGGCGGTAAGCGGCTTTCACTGCCAATGTTGTAATGACCCCCTAAATATTGTACCAAATACTGTTATTCAAGGTGCTATAGGAGGAGTGGCTGCATCAAGCTTCATCCCAACATTATAAAATTCACAAATTTTTGGCCGGGGCCCGACATAAAATGTTCAGTCATTGAGAGAAGGTAGAAGGATGGTTTTTACCATACCTTGACTTGAGGCTCATCTCTGTGTTTCGTAGGGGGTATTAAGCCTATTCCCTTTATGTCTGTTGATTTTTTGACTAAGAAATGTTCCAGTCTGAAATGCAAAGGCTTTATGCTTGTTATTTGATTCTCTCATCAGAACCCACTATTGGATATCTGAACTGAAACCTTTATCTCATATTATTTGCAATTAAGGACCTGATCTACATCTTGGCGGAATTGGTCCCATCATAATTTTTCTATTGGATAATCTGTCTGCTGTTTAGGTGGTCTGCCCACTTTATTTAGATACTGGCAGGTCCATAGACGATAGTCCGTCGGCGACCTCCTGTCACAGACAGAATTTTATACCTGCGTTGACTGTGCCATAGAAAAAAGTGGCTAGTGACGGGACCTTACAGCGGAGACAATAATGATGTGCCTTCCCACCTATGTAATTGTGGTGGGGAAAGCTCCACACCTGAGTTGGCGGATTGGAAGGCATATAAGGTCAAAACTTACCTCTATTCTCCTTTTCACTTCCCTTTCCGTTATGAACCCAATCGTATAATCCTTCATTGGCTGCTGATACTTGACCACGAATTAAATCATTCCCATCGTTGCCAGAATCAAAAGTGTCTTTGTTTAACTGTTATCATTGGAATTGTTTGTTTACATTAGCTCTGGACAGAAGCAGTTTAAATTCATACTAACAAGCAATAGTTTAATAATGTGCAATGCATATGTGTGTGTAATGTGGTAATTTAAGAAATGTAAAGAAACACACCTGTATGTTTAATTTACATGTACAAATTTGGTACAAGTAACCTTCATGCTAATGGCCACCTACACAAAATTCATATTAATCCCAAATTCTAAATGTGTCCACATAGATGTGTTTAATCAGTTTCCATAAACTATCAAATCAGATACATATGCATTACACATTATTTGAACAACATAAGTTTAATAAAATGTAGAAATTGCACTAGACAAGGCAATAAGTTGGTTGTGAGAAATGTAAAATCAACGCTACTTCCAAACTTAAAACATCTCATTTATGTATTAACCTCACATTTCTCCTGGTCCACTGCATTTACTGCATATCATTTCATTTTATTTAACTGTAAATTATTTTATATGTGTAATGCATATGTGTTTATTTTTAACACATCATTTTTAAACAAACACACCTGAATTATGATGAATGTTTGCTCCAAAATTACCATGCCCATTACAAATGTTCATCACTAATGTATTCACTGTACAAAAACGTTGTTGTTCACTATCATAAATGAAATTAATTTATTGTCACTCACATGTTCACAATTAACATTATTATTAATTAGTGACTTGTGAATAAAAAATAATGTCAGGACAAACTTTGTGAAAAGAAAAATATTTTCTTTTGAAATTAAATACTTCTCTCAATACCTTTCTTATTGAATAAACAACAAATGTCTAAAAAATAGATACTCAGCATCAAGTGTGGGTTTTTGGCCCAGAACCTGCCACCTAATTACACTGCTGAGGGATAACCTCCTCAGGAAGGGGTATCTAGTGGGCACAGAGCTATCACCTCTAGGAACCTTTTTGGGAGGGGTGGGTTTGGGTTTCACAGGTGTCAGTGACAGGTAAGAAGTGAAATTGGGTGGAGGAGAAGGGGTAAGTGGGGTGGGAGAGGGTTGGGTTTGGGAGATTGAGGGAGCTGGAACAGGTGATGTGTGTGTGTCTGTTTTGCAGGTGCAAGTGGGTCTGATGTAAGCAGTGTATGTTTGGGTGTGTGTCTTTAGAAGGTGTTTGGTGTTCAGATGAGTGTGTATGTTTGGGTTTAGTTGGTGTTGTGTGTGTGCCTTTGTGTGAGTGTGTTTGCATGAATGTGCTGTTGATGTGTTTGGTGTGCTTATGGTGTGTGTGTCTGTTTTGCAGTTGTATGTGTGTCTGGTATATGTTTGTATGTGTGTGGTTTAGCTCGTATTTGGTGTTCAGGGGTGTGTGTGCGTGTGTGTGTTTGGCTTTGGTGGGTGTTTTTTTGCATGTAGGTGTGTGTGTGCCTGATTGGATGAGTTGTTGAGGTGGATGTTGTTGTGATGCGTGGTTGTGGTAGTGGTTGTTTGTGCTGGTTTTTGTGGTTATTGTGGGTGTGCTGGTGGTTGTTGATGTGGTGATAGTTGTGGTGGTGGTTATGGTGTTTTGCCTGTGGGGGTGAGTGTTGTGGGTATAGTGGTGGTGGTGCTTGTGGATGTGGTGGTGGTTATAGTGCCTGTGGGTGTAATGTCAATAGTGTGTGTATGTTGAATGGGTGCTTGTGTTTCTTTGTATGTTTGTGTTTATGTGGGTATGCTGCGTGTGTCTGTTTGAGTGGGTGCATGTAAAGAACTGAGTGTGCTTGGTATAAAGGTGGGAGTTGGAATTTCATATGAGGAAGAGATTAGGGTTGGGGCACAAGGTTGGGCTGCTTGGGGGGCTAGAGTCAGCACAGGGGCTGTTTTCACAAGCGATCTCTGCATGCAAGACATTTAACTATAAATGGCATCCAGAAATGCAACCATTTGTTGCATTTGGCAACTAAGGCCCGTATTTATACTTTTTTAGCGCCACATTTGCGCTTCTTTTTGACGCAAAAGTGGCACAAACTTACAAAATTGTATTTTGTAAGTTTGCGCCGCTTTTGCATCAAAAAGTGACGCAAACGTGGTGCTAAAAAAAGTATAAATATGGGCCTAAGTTCCTGGATGCCATTCATGATCACAGTCTTCCCTATAGAGATGCTACATAACCGGTTAATAGCCTCTTCACTGAGAGCAACCAGGAAGACAGGAGTCGGGGAGGTGCCTGTGGCAAAGGAGACCCCGGCCCTTTTGGGGGGTGGGATTGGCAACCTAGGGGGATCAAGAGGGAGGGTAGAAATGGGAATCTAGGTGGCTGAAAAGGGTGCAGAAGGAACAGGTCTCATAGGGTCCGCCACCACTAGGGACTGGTTGCTTGTGGAAGCAACTGAAGAAGATGATGAGCCGGTGACCTTTGTTCCAGTCCCCTCACCCTCTATGCCACTGTGTCCATCGGTGTCTGATGTTTCACCATTCCGCACAGTGGCCAGCTGCTTCACTAACTTTGTGGCCAATGTCCCCTTCGTTTGTTCCTGAAGATGCTGAAAATACAAAACCAACATTTTTATTGTATCTGTGTAAATAAAACTGATCATGAGGTTTGTTCAAAAAACATTTCCACATTTTCATATTTCACCTATTTCAAGGTTTTCAAACTTAGGTATACTTTATCATTATCTCATGCATGTAGGGAACATCTTCAGGACACATTGGTACAAAGTTTAGTAATTTCCCATAATTACACCTATTTCATTTTTAATAATTTCTCTTAATCATTTTGAATTTTCTCCAGAAATTGTTTAACACCCCTGAATGGTACAGATTGTTTGATCTGATTAGTGAACTCACACTACAAAAATCTATACCTACCAAGAAAAACATTTCCAATGCACATTGTCTATCTGCAAAAGTCCCCTTCACTAAAATTCTTTACTTCAATATTGATTTATCATCTGAATATAAGAAAGGTTATAAAAAGATTTTTGGGTATGTGTATGCTTATCAAAATCATGTGTGAGAAAACAGATTGGATTACATGTTCATTTGTGAAGGAGTAAGACATCATGCCAATCTGCACCTTTTAACAGAAATTGACTTGTACTTTTTAGTGAAAACATATTTGTAACATGTTTTACTAAAAAATGATGATATTGTTCCCAGTTTTCTAGTCATTTTAGCTCACATGTTCACTACTGTGTGCACCTATGATACCAACTCACCAATGTTACGTTTGGAACATCCCCTGTTAATTTTATGCTATGTCACCTGTAATTGGGCCAGCAAAACCTCCTTCACAATTGTGGTGTAGCATCACACCTGACACAATCATAAATTGTAGCCTATTTTGTATAACAGACTCCTTATAACATCAAAAAAATGTATGTTCTTTTTTTTTTTGGGGGGCAGGCATCTGTCTGCTCTAAACAGTCACCAAGTAGTGACCAGAAACATAATTGTATCATGCTTTCTTAAAATATTAGAAAACACATCATTATGCACATTGTTCAAAATGTACACCTTCCAGAACTCTTCCTGTGCGTTGGATGTGTGTCATTCTTTACGTTGATGCCATAATTTGTTGCTGTAGCACAAGATAGTTATCCAACAATAATAACTCAAAAAATAACTTATCCCTTTGATGCGGATGTTGGGTTCTCAACTACAAGGATGCGAGCCATTAGGGGGGGTGAAGGTGCAGCACACGCACTTCCCATGTTGGGTGGACTGGCCGAGCTAGACTTCTTTGTGACAGTGAATGCTGCATCGCTTGTAGACCTCCAGGGTGCGCACCTTCTTCGCAATCGCCTTCCAGATATGTTGTTTCTGAGGGGCGTTAACCTGTATGGATGCAAAGTTTTGTGAGGTTTTGATTGTTTGCATTGATGTAACACAATTTTGATAAATCCATCACACGCCTTTTTAAAAGTTAGTACAGCATATTTATTGAAATTTATTTATTACGTGAAACCAACAAATTGTAGTGGCCTTTTGAGTATCCTTATCCCTTTTCATGTCCTCGTTTTACAAATCCAGCCCACTAACATGATCTAGGCCAGGGTTCTGAAACATTTTCTGTAGTGAGAGCTACTTCTGATAGGAAAAAAATATTGTGAGCTACTGAAAGCCAGATAACTTGTGCATTGTTACCACACCCTCCTACGCCCAGCTTCATTGGCTTGATGCCTAATGTTTTTAGAGCGCGATACTATGGTTTGAACCATATACTATAACTAAGGGCACTATAAAAAGGCTGCCATGGGAGTCAGTGAGAACGTGGTCTTTTGTGAAGTATGAACATGTGTGTGTAGGAACGGGATATATTTGTATGGATGCCTGAGAGCCTGTGTCATATGTATTTGCTGCACAGCACATAGCTTTCACCATATGTGGCACTATTACATGTATAACACAAACATACTCTCATTATTTGGTAAATGGGATTAATTTTAAGTGCAGAAAATTATTCAGCAGACAAGTTCTTAAACATACCTGCCAACTTTCATAGGTCCATGCGTGATGTGCTGCTCCAGTCCAGATTTTTCCCTTTGAATTCTGGGACTCGTGGTCTTGCTTTATAATGGAATAAACAAGACTGTAAGTCCCAGAATTCAAACATAAAAACTGAACTGGAGCAGCACATCATGCATGAATTTGGGAATCTTGGCAGTGCTGCATAATGTGTTTATTTTTTCTGCACTTTACATCGCTCAAATTTAAACACATGGCTATATTTTCACTTATACCTATGGCACAGTGCCTACTGGCCACTGGGAGTAAGGCTCATACAGTTTGTAAATGCAAACTTTGAAATGTGAGAATATTGAAAAGAGGAGTTACCACAATCATCAAGGTAACTTTTCATTTAAATTTCGTGACATTTAAAAATACTTAGAAACATCATTTTGTTCACAGCTCCAATACTGAATTGTCTTCATTCTAATCACTACACTTCACTCAAGATCTAAAAGGGGGATTTTACCCTGTAGTCCAAAAAAATGAATTAGTGAGAAATAAATTTTCTTTTTAAACATGTACCTGTTCCTCTGGTGAGCCGTACAGGTACAGGACCTATGGGGTCAGCAAATCGAGCTCCTCTGCTGAGAAGTTAGGGGCCCTATCACCTGCTTTTCCGGGCATCATGGCTCCCAGAGATCAGAAACTGCAGCAATTATAAAGGAGGTGTTGTTGGATGTAGTGTTAGGAGACAGGTGTGCTTTTTTTGATATACTACATACATGTATACTACACATGTGATAGTCTATAGAGACGGACACATCCATTGGCTTTCGTACATTGCTGTCCCACGTTAGCCTATGAGTGTGTCCATTGCAGAGTTTTAACACGATGTGTTCAACTTCCACCGATGGCCTTCTGATTGCAAATCTCCTGACGGCATGGTCAGGCGCCCACCATTTTAGATTGTGAAACAGTGTATTTGTGAATGTTAAGTGCATCACCACCACTCAAAATGGTGGCCAGTTTGTTTACATATACAAAATGCAAATGTTACTTATTTTTTAAACTAAAAACAGTGTTATGTTGTGCATTAATGTGGTTAAATGCAATAGCTGCACAGTTTTGTTTATACTTCTGTTGAATAAATTTTTGAAACTAAAATAAAAATAATTTGTAAATAATACGTTTTAAATGTACTATTTACACATTTAAAAAAAATCATTGACATGTTATTTGAAACAACAAAATTTATTTAAAAAAGGTTGTGTGGCGATATGTTAAAAAAATATATATTTTCAAAAGGACATGACATTTGAGTTAAATATCAAGGAAATGTTTGCACATTTAAATAATTGTTTTAAGTTTTTCCTAAATGCAACCATATGAACCCAGGGAGAGGTAGAAGATAACAGCCTCAAGTTTTTCAACCATTTACAGACATTCTACCAATGGGATATTATCTAACAATTTTGACTAAATAGGCAAACTAATCTGAAGGTATGTGATCAGCTGGAGCCAGGTCTTCTGCCTCACAATAGGAATCCCCCATCAATAATACCAATAGTGAAGCTCATGAGAGGACTCAATTTTGTGGGCATAGGATCATTCTGATACACTGTAACAGTATCTGGTGACATGTTACCATCAACTTTCGGTGGTGAAATGAGGATTTTGCCAATGTGAAGTGAGATGTTTATGCTTTGGGCAGCATACCATGTGGCTGGAGCAATTGATGACACATATATTGCTTTAGTGCTGCCCCAGGTCAAAGGACAGGTCTACTGAATTTGGAAGAACTTCCATTTAATCAATTTGCAAATTGTCTGCTAACCTGATTTGTACATCACAGGTGTGTGTGCGCTTTTCCCAAGTTCAGCACATGATTCCTTTGTACAACAGAACAGCAGCATACCCCTGCAAATGTCACAACTTGGACCTGACGGGGCCTGGCTTGCTGGTAAGTACAATCCGTCAATGTAATTATTCGGTTAATTTCTAGTTTAATGATCTACATTGATATTAAATATTTTGGCTAATTTTATTTTATTTTTTGAATTCATATAAGAGACTCAGGTTTACCCTAACTCCAACTATGATTATTAGTTCCTCTGAGGAATCCAAGAGTGCCAGGTGAAGTCCGCTTCAATGAGGCCCATATAAGAACACAGAGGCCAGTGAAGTGGTATTTTGGCCGCCTAAAGGCCAGACTTAGATGTCTGGAAAAGATTGGTGGAGCTCACCTCTACTCACCTGATAAGGTGTACGAAATAATCATGGCATGCTGCATGGTGCACAACATAGCCTTGTGACGGAACATCCCGTACATTCCAGAGTATGGAGACCATGATGAGCCACCGGGTGACGGTGTTGAATCGCCAAATGAAGATGATAGTGGTGAAGAGGAAGGAACTGATCTACATCAAAATGTTATTGACAACTTCTTCACATGAGTGTAAGTATATCTTTACATAATGTTACATTAAAGGCCAAAAAAGTTTAGTATATTCAGTGTATTAGTCTGTGCTGGACATGTTTTAGGAATGGAAAGTTAAGGAAATTCCAGGGTAAAGATGTTTGTTGCTCAAAGTTTCGACACATTAACTACTTTGCTCCTTTACAGTGTTTATCTTTGATTGTTCATAGTAAATGTGTACTCATAATTTATCATTTGTATTGTGTTTATTTTGTCATGTAATTTGAATAATGTTTTGTTGTTATTCTTTTTAGTTTCCTTCACCATGTCATCCTCATTTGTACATTTCAAAGTTGTGACATTTTCAGTTATTTGCTGCTGTTGCAAAATACAAAGGAATCATGGGTTGATCCTGTCAAAAACACACTCACTTTGGATGTACATATCTTGGACAACAACAGCTTGCACAGTGATTGAATAGACGTTTTTGAGGTTGCAATAGAGTTGTTTTCTGATGAATGTTGCCACAAAGACAATATAGGTTGCTCTAACCACATGCGTAATTCGACTCAAAGAATATTCATCTCCCTTTACATTGGAAAAATCCTCATTTTGTGTTAAGTGTATGAAACTGTTGATGTGCCTCATCTTTGTAGAAATAACTTTTTGTAGCACACCACTTGGTGTGGGATTCCTAATGTGAGGCAGGGGGTCTGGCTCCAGATGATGATATGAATCAATAATAGTTTGCCTACTGAATCTGAGTTTTAGGATTATATACCGTTAGTCTGTGGTGTCAATGTCTAAAACTGCACATATAAAAATGGCACAGAGTATTTGGGTTATGCAAGGGTTGTAATCTTTTTTGGAACGTTTGACAAAGAAGTCTTTATTACACTTGTATGAAAATTTGACTTTTAGATTTGTTGTGTTTGATATATTTTACATTTTTGAAAATGGAATTTAAAAAAAGTTTTTTATTATTTGCACTTAAAAATTCATGATGGAAGAAAACAAAACTAAAAATAGTTCAAGAAATACAACATCAGTCTTTTACTTTGTTGGTTTTTAATTTATTTTACGGAAACAAATAAACCAAAACAGGATGATTACAACAATTAAAGGAAATAAACAAGTAAAACAGTAATTTGTAGTGAATAAAACTATTATTGTGGAGGCAAAATTGTGCAAATTCCAAGGTACAAAATACAACTAGACTCAATAAGGTATATCTCTCCAGAAAATAGTCCTCAGAGTGAATGGTAGTCACATACTGGAGGAAATTAGGTTTTGCATCTCTTGCTGATAGAGGTGTTGCCATCCTCTCCTGGTGGTCCGTATGAAAATCCCCTCCTTTTCACAGTTGCAGGGACTGAGGTGGTTGAAGGGGTGTCTTCTTGTGCCAGGGCCTCCCTTTCTGGGGCTGAGGCAGGTGTAGTGGGGTCAGATATAGTAGAGCCACAGGAAGGGGTCGATGTTGCCGGGAAAGCCCAGTACATAGATGGTGGTAAATGTCAAATAACAAACCAGTCAGGGAGCTCAGATTAGAGTTTAGAATCTGCATCGCTACACTATGCTCCCTTTGCACCTGTTTCATGTCCCAGAGAGCTGGAGGACCTGTCCCATAATGTCTAGGGACATAGGTAGGGATACCAAGACTTTGTCAATGATGGCTGGGTGACAGTAAACCCATTGGCCTCACTTTGCTGGCCCACATATTCCCTCCCTCGAACCCTACCCCCAATACCCTGTGCCCTTGAGCCAGTATGCCCAATCCCTCTTGGTCCTGGCTGAACTGGAGTTGGTGGTGGTGTTGGCTCAACAGCAGCCAGGACTGGGTGGCACAAGATTGGGGTGATGTTCCTTTGGACACAGGAAGTGGAGATATCCTTAGGCTGAGGTGTGGTAACAGCGGGTACAGGAGGTGTAGATGTGGGCTGAGTGAGACTTACTGAAGCTATCTTTCCAGACAGACCAGGCAGCTCCTCATCATCCGGACTTGCAGGAGTGGAGTCCATAGTGAAGGCTTGATCCTGGTTTGGAGTGGAGGTATCCTCAGTGTCAGATGGTTATCCACATACTTTGGGCATTGGACCTAATGTGGATTATATGAAAACTAAAATGTCAAAGGCTGGATTATAGGTCATATGAGTTTTGAGCAACACATGAAGCAACCTAAGAGTAGTAAGATAATTAATAGTATGATTAGACCTTTCAGTGTTTTTTGGTAATTACACAAACAATTTAAATTACACACAGGCAAGCTTCAAAAAAAGCAGGTGAAGAGATGTCCTGAAAAAAAAATCACTTAAGAATTGTACGTAAAATATACCACACATTCAACCCAACACAGGTGGGAGGGGAATTGAGAAGTAACCCATTCCAAGGCCTAGCAGGCTAAACTTCAGACTGTCATACAACTTAGTAGGATTTATAGCATTAGTCATCATATAAACATTGCAAAGTGCATTTTCGTTATCACTACAGCTTATATTCAGCATACAACATAACATAGAAAACATTATTTGTCAACGTACTATAATTTGTGAAACCAATTACATAAATTCAATGAAAGAACAAGAAAGTGACAACATACAAAATAAAATAATGGCATTGTATTACATAGCATACAATGGAGATTGACAAATGAATAACACTTTAATATGTGTGCATATGTGGAGGAAAAGAGAGGAGAAACAACATCACTGCAAAATGATTTTCCAGATAGGAAAACAAGCCATCATGATAGTTAGAATCAGCTCAATTTAACATTAAGAACACTTGCAAAATTGTAAGTTGAACATTCCCAATGCAATATATGCAGTGAAGATGTACACACACTTTCTAAATAAATATATATGTGAAATATGGTAATAGGTGAGAAAACACAAACCGGCACCATACTTTCATGGTATAATAGATGGAATTGTCATGCTGTTATCTTAACTACAACAAAAGACATTCAACCAAACAGACAAGCAAATGCAAGAAATGATCAATGAAGAACACACATATTGACCACACATGTTGCCCAGTAGTAAAACAAGAGATAGTGACATAATGCTATTAATGTAATGATACAATAGTTTTGAAAATTTTAAAATTGGGTTTATATGTTTTACAAAGCTGCAAAACATATTATCAACAGCTATATTAAGAGTGAAAACTACATTTATGTTTATTGAGACATTCAAAAGTCAAACCTACCACTCTCCACTCACCAGGGATTCCTGTCAAGCCTTCGGGATGTGGGATCTGCAAGACCTTCTCCCAGGGAAAAAGTTGTAAGTGGGCTGGTAAAACCACCACCTGTCTTCTGGGCCACCAGGTGACGCTTGGAGGCCAGGGAAAACACTGTCCCCCACCAGCGTTCTACCTCTTCCTAATTTCCTTATGTGTGCGTAGGTTGTTTGCTACAGCAGTCACTCTGTCAATTATTCTGCACCACATTTGCCTTTTCTGAGCTATGGTTGTATTTTGTACTTGGGCTCCAAACAATTGTGGCTCTACTCTAATGATTTCATCCACCATGAATGACAATTCTCCCTCTGTAAAACAGGGATTTCTCCTCCATTCCATTGTGAGTAAATAAAATTGAATGCAACAGAGGTTTCACAAGAAAAATAAACATAGGAAGAAAAAAAATAACCTGACTTCTGTGTGGCAAAGTCAGCAGCAAAATGGTGTTCTACAGTGGAATGACAGAAGATCATGGTCTCAAATGGAGTGTTTTATAGTGTGGTATACAGGTGTAATCAGTTAGCCAAAAGACATCAGTTGTGTGCTGCTAACATCCGATAGCCGCAGACTTAGTAAAGTGTTGACCAGGTCCTGCAACTGACTCACGCCATCAGGAATCTGATGCTAGAACAACAGCAGCACAATGGTGAAATCTAAATATGCTCTGTGCAATCCTGCCATCCTGACGGCGACGGAGTAATGTTAGTTAGCATAGGAATCTGTGCATCGGCAGTGGGAAACCGCTTACAAGACGAACTACACTCTGTCGATGAGGACAGAGGTTCAGCCGCCATACATCTAAATGCGGCAGTCAGAATTCCATCACCTTGATGGAGTACTTGAAACCACCGCCACAGAGGGACAATTAAACTCCTGTCAAGACCTAAATCAGACCCTAAATCTAGATTAGGGAATTTCCTTTATGAAACAAACTTGTTGCATTTTAACTGTACCTACAGTTATTCTGATGAACTTATTATTTTATCTTATACTGAAACATCAATTATTGGACTATGTTCATTTCTAATGCTATTGCCTAGAAGATTAATCCTTACTGAATAAAATTGAGGTACCTGAAACATCAAAAAATCAAATATTTAAACTTACACCAGTTCTCGTTATAGACTGTACTATTAGTCTTTAATGATTAAGGCCCTCATTATGACATTGGCGGTAAATCCCACTTACCGGCATGTTCACTGCCACCAACATACCACGGCGGGGGCAGATATCCGTTCACCATACTATGACACGCACACACACACACCAATCCGTCACTATTCAGCCACAGACACAAATCTGCCACACCAAAGGTCAGTGATAAACTAGCAGTATCAAAACCCACGCAGTTACGCCAACAGAACAACAACCATCACACTATGACCAACGAATCACCACGGCGGACATTCAACAGCGGTAAACCAAATACACACACACAAACAAAACAACATTACATTGATCAATTTCAATAACACACACCTGACACCCATCCACACACTACACCACCCACTCACACCACTAAAAAACACACATCTATGTTACCCACAACCCTTTACAACTACAAATAATTGCCACCAGAGAGAGACAGCAAGACCACTGACACAACCAGAGCCACATAGCACTCACACCTATACACCACTCATGCACCCCACATCACATACCCCAACATATTACCCTACACACCTTATACAACAACCATGGCACCACAAAGACACCCCCAATTCTCAGAGGAGGAGCTAAGGGTCATGGTGGAGGAAATCATCAGGGTAGAGCCTCAGCTATTTGGAGCACAGGTGCAGCAGATATCTATAGCTAGGAAGATGGAGCTATGGTGGAGAATCATGGACAGGGTCAACGTCGTGGGACAGCACCCAAGAACTAGGGATAACATCAGGAAAGTGGAATGACCTACGGGGGAAGGGACGTTCCATTGCAGCAAGACACCAGCTCGCTGTACAGAGGACTGGCGGTGGACCCCCACCTCCTCCCCCACAACTAACAGCATGGGAGGAGCAAGTCTTGGCAATCCTGCATCCTGAGGGCCTGTCCGGAGTAGGATGAGGACTGGGCTCTGGTAAGTCAACTTCATACTACTACTACCCCCCTACCTGCCTGCCATCACATACCCTCAGTCTCACTCCCATCACTCCACCACCTCACACCCCCCCCACCATCACACCCCACTCATTCCAATGCCAAGCCCTGTATGTACTACCAATGCATTTACATCACTTACAGCCCTACATGGACACCTATCACCAAAGCATGCACACTAGAGAGAATCAGCTAGCCCACCATATACCAACTTACACAAGTGAAAGCTGCCAGGGCAAATACAACCAAATAGGGCAACCCACCGATGCACAATATGTCACACCTAGAAACAATAACACATCATTTCCATCCCCACAGGTATCCCGGCCAATATCACCGGAGAAGAGGTGCCAGCACTATCCAGTCCTCCAACTGAAGAGGCCCACAGTGATGACAGCAACTCTTGTCGCCTGGATCTGGATGACCAACCTGGCCCATCAGGGACCTCCGGACAGTCGGTTACCCAGGCCCAGTCACACACCACCACAACACCCACACATCAGGAAACACCACCACAACACCCACCCAGCTTACCCATACCTCTGTCCCCAGGACACATCAATCAGCAGTGTGTCCACCTCTACAGGGACTCAAGGGCACACCTCATACCCAAGACAAACTGTACAGTAATTGTGTACATAGGAAAGACCTGTAGTTGGCTGCAGTGATCACACCAGGAGCGATAGTGGGGCACCAACATCTGTAAAATTAATTGCCAAAGGGTACAGTAAGTGGGCATAGAAGTGGGAAATAACACCATGCCAGTGCCAAAGATATTCAAAATAATGACAATAAAATGTGAAGTAACACTGTTTTACCTGTGTGTCATTGGAAGTATTGTCTGATGACTGCTGTTTTGTGGTCCTCATCCTCATCCTCTGCCTCCTCATCCTCACTGTCCACAGGGTCCACTCCTGCCACACGGGCATCTCCAGCCTCCTCCTCCTGCAGAAAAGGAACATGGCGTCTCAAGGCAAGGTTGACCGTCATTTTCTATCTGATCACTCGCTTGCTACCTGACCTTCAACAGGAGAGGACCTACACTGCATGTGCTGCTGTGACCTGTGTCTGGAACCTACCATGGCCCGTGTGGCTGGGGAAAGGGCCCCTGCCTTCACCTCGGCGGAGTTGGAGCGTCTGGTGGATGGAGTCCTACCCCAGTACGGACTGCTGTATTGGCCTCCAGACCAACAGGTGAGTACACTGTGGGCACGATGCATGTGGCATGAATGCTGGAGTTGTGTGTGAAGGCCTCGTGTAAGGGGGGTGGGCGGATGTCCTCTGGGCGGCGTGTAGGTTGTGTGCTGGGCCATGTGTGTGCAAATGGTGATGTGAAGGGGTATGGTGGGCCAAAGGTGTAACAGGCATGTCTGTCTGACTGATACTATTTTCCTGTTTTTCTTCCCTCTGCAGGTCATCGCCCATCAAAAGAAGGGTATATGGCGTGCCATCTCCAAGGACCTGTGGACCCTGGGGGTCTACGGCAGGCAGAGCACCCACTGTCGGAAACGGTGGGAGGACCTGCGACGCTAGGCACGGAAGACGGCGGAGGCCCAGATAGGGATGGCCTCCCAACGAAGAAGGGGTGCCCGTCAAACCCTGACCCCTCTGATGGCCTGCATACTGGCAGTGGCCTATCCTGAGCTGGATGGGTGCATGACGGCATCACAGCAGCCACAAGGGGGGTGAGTACAGTGCCCACCACTACAACTTAAGCATGGTAGGGTGGTATCCGGTTGGGGATGTGTGTCACTGGTTGCACCTAGCCCAGGCCTGACATTGTAGAGTAGGTCCCCTGGTGGCAAGGGTCTTGAAGGGATAATCCTCCTACCTAGCTGGTAGGCATCCACAACTGGTCAGGGCTGCGAGGGTCCCAGGTGTGCTGCTTTTGGCAGTGTGTGCCCCTCCCCATGCCTTAGTGGCTAGCAATATAACTGGTAGTATAATGCATATGGCTGTTCCCTGTGTGTGAGAGTCGTGTGTACGCCAACGGTGGTGTTAGTGCAGCCATTGACCAGGTGTATCCTTTGTCTCTCCCCCCTTTTGTTTTGTCAACCTGTCCTTATGTGCATTAGCATCATATGGCGGAGGAGCAGAGGCACCGGCGATGGAGGGAGCTGCATCCTACAGGACTCAGGAGGCAGAGTCCACCGACGGTGAGGGCACCAGTGGGAGGGAGGGTGTGGGGAGCACCACAGCGGAGACTGGAGGGGACAGTTCGGACACAGATACCTCCTCCGATGGAAGCTCCCTGGTGGTGGCGGACACCTCTGTGACCACCTCAGCTACAGATACAGCCACCACCTGCCCTCCCAGCAGCCCCTCATCGAGTTGCCCGTGCCCACTCACCTAGGAGGGTGGGCATCTCCTTCACCCCAGGCACCTCATGCCCTGCCCCAGTGAGCCCTGCTGCCCTGAGTGTGGAGGCTATTGACCTCCTGAGATCCATCTCTGTAGGGCAGTCAACCATTGTGAATGCCATCCAGGTGCTGGCAGACCAGATGCAACAAACTAATGCATTTCTGGAGGGCATTAACACTGGCTCGGCGGCCCAACAGAGATCGAGCCAGGCTCTTGCCTCCTCTCTGATGGCAGCCATTGTCCCTGTTTCCACCCTCCAACATCTTCTTCCCAATCCCATTCCCATCGACCCCAAACTATCCCAAGCACACAGGCATATGAGCATGCACACAAGACAACACACAGGAGTGGCACTGGCAAATACAATCACATCACATCATCCCACAGGCACTCACACAAACACCATTCAGATCCAGACATACCAACATCCACAATTTCCACTGTCTCCCCCTCCTCCTCCTCCACCTCCCTCTCATTTCCGTCTACACTCACACCTGCATGCACTACATCCTCATCCTCTACCAGCATCACCACCACACCTAGCAGAACACACACCTCACTGACAGATACCTCCACAACAGCCAGGCACACGTCCCCTGTGTCCTTTCCCACTGTGTCTGTCCCCCCCTCCTAAAGTACACAAACACAGGCACTCAGACACCCAACAGCCATCCACATCACAACAGCATCCAGCCCATGCACCTGCACCCAATCTAAGCATACAGACACCTCCTACAAGCACTCCCTCTTCCTCCACTCCCAAACCTTCTCCCTCTTCCTGCCCCAGTGTCCCTAAGATGCTTTTTCTCTCAACCATTAACCTCTTCCCTACCCCCGTCCTTCACGTCTGGCCAGGGTGGCAAAAACCCAGGCAAGCACCTCAGCCAACCAGTCCACGGGCTCAGTAGTCTCCACACCAACTCGTGGTGGGAAAGGATCCAGGGCACTTGTGCACAGGGTGAAGGAGCCTACACCAGGCAGCCTCAAAGAAAGGGTGCCTGCTGCAGCTGCTGCCCAGAAGGGCAAGGAGCCTGCCCCAACTGCTGCCAGGAAGGGCAAGGAGCCAGCCCCAGCTGCTGCCAGGAAGGGCAAGGAGCCAGCCAGCTGCTGATAGGAAGCGAAAGGAGCCAGCACCAGCTGCAGCCAGGAAGGGCATGGAGCCAGCACCAGTAGGCAGGAAGGACAAGGAGCCTGGGGCAGGGACTCGGACGGAGCCCCCACCACCAACCATGGTTGTGCAACCATCCGAGGCTGCAGAGGATGGGCTGGAGCCTCCCCCCACCAGCAGCAACACCACTACCACCACTGGGCAGCAGTCCGAAGCTGCATGAGGTGGGCTGGATCCTTCCCCCACCAGCAGCAGCACCACCATGACCAACACTGAGCAGCCGTCACTGCAGGCGGACAGTATGTAATCCTGCGTCCATGGGCTGCTGTGCGGCTTGCCCCCTGAAAATCCAATGGGTATGACACCCACCTGAGAAACTGTGACCTTACACTCCCCAGAATCAAGGGCACGATGCCCCCTCCAGAACCAGTGGGTAAGACACCCACCAACCCCAGCCTCCTCAGGATCAAGGGCACAGGGTACGTTTCCCCCACCAGAGCATGTTGGCAAGTGACCCACTTGAGAGACTGTGACCTTGCACTCCCCAGGACAGAGCACAGGGAATTTTGCCCCCTACAGAGCATGTGGGCAAGTCATCCACTTGATAGACTGTGGACTTTCACTCCCCAGGACCAAGCACAGAACCAGTGGTCTTGTTCCATCAGCCGGCTGAGGTGCCCCCCGTTCCCCGTCCCCCTTAGGTGCCTGCCTATTTTCCAACTGATGCTCCTGCAGTGTTCTCTCCATGTTGATGCAGGTGACAAGTGGGAAACTTGGACTTTGACCTGTGGTCCTGTGGCCCACGCACACTGAAGACTGTCATCCTTGAACCAGCAATCTTGCCCAAAGCAAGAGTCCAAACTACCACATGGCGCCACCAACAATGGTGTTTGGGCACTAAATTTACGGGTACCCCGACTATCACTGTCTCACAGACTACAGGTACCCTAAGTACCATTATACTGAGATGTCCATGGTCTTTGGGAAATCCTCCTCAGCTGAACAGGGAACACCTAATTAGGCTGTAGGTTGTTCGAGCTTGAACTCATAAAAAGGAATATACTCCCCACTTGGTGTTCCATCTCTTCACCCATTTTTTCAAATATGGACATAGACATTCCTGAGAATGCCAGACAAGCATTAACATTACATCTAGTCGCGCATGGCTTAACAGATGAGGGCGGGATGTCACTTTCATAGTAGAAGCTAAGGAAGCTTATCCAACAGAAACATTCTTCTCCTGTGTCACCTTTCCTGAGGAAGACCACCGTTCACATACCAAGAGCATCAGAACTGGTTTAAAGGCACCCTACCACATGTAATGCCATGAGTGAGATTAGGTCCTTTAGGTAACGATGGACCAACATGACCTATGTTTGCCACATACACACCTCACCCGGACATACAAAGTTTGCAAGCAGCAGATCTGCAAAAATTATATAATAAAATAGTAACATTATATAGACAGCTTGTTCAGTTTGTAATGCGGACTTTGAATACAACACCAGCGCGTTCAGCACCACCAGCACCTGCTGGATACCAATTGGCTACTGGGATTAATCCACTAACAGTGCGTACTATTATGGGTAAAGTACCCACAGAGTGGGAAAAAATACCTTACTCGACAGCCGAGAAAACAAATCAGCTGGAAGCTGTGTTTCCCCATTCGGGACCAAAGGAGAAACATAGAATTCTAACAATGTGCTTGCCCTTTGGGATGGCTCCCTCAGTGGATGACTGTGCCACATGAGGTACAGTCTTCGCTGCAATATATACTACCACACATGGTACCCAGACACTTGCCAATTTAAGTGTTGAAAACATATACAGAATGAGCATGGGGCAGCACCTGCCCTAGATTTGGGGATGAAATTAATGCGTAATTTTGACGCAGTATCCTCGATAATACTCAGTAACATTAAAGGGGAAGCGGTAGCACTGGCTATACGCCAGCATCTCTGAGAAACTCCACATTTGGATCAAGAGAGACAGCTACCAAAAATTATTTCCTATACCTATACTAGTATAGGACGGGATAGTCTGGGAGCCAAGCCAAAGAAATTGGAAGTGCAGAGTACCACCCCTACGGAAGGTATGAAACAGACACAAGAGAGTTAAAAAAAAAAGCGCTGGGAGAAGCCAAAACAATTTAAAGAAAGACAGAAACTGAGAGCAGACTCTCCACATCCGGAGAACCCCGAAAGGAGGTATACTCTCAGAAATAGGGAGAATATTAGAACTCCTGATAGACATACTGATTCACATCCCTCTCGTTCCTTTCAGGATGCTCCTGATAGGCGTAGTAAGAGAGGCGCTGTCCTGACCGATATCGTGAATACGTGAAACAAAAGAAAGACTCATCACAGTCTACAGTCAAAAAAGAAGAGAAGACTTCGCAACAGAAACCACCGTTTAAAAAGAAAAAGGTGGCAGCAATATCAGTTAAAAATGCCAATACACTTGAGAACGTTGCAGAAGAACAAGACATGGGCAGTGACACTGCTAGACAGCGCAGCAGAGGTCACAATTTGTCTCCAGAGTCTGAAAGATCATCTGGATGCAACAGCAACTAGCGATTTTGTTGCAGTTGAAACGGCGGACGGGCGAGTACTCCCACCTGATAGACTTTATGACCTAAAGATCCAAATTGAGGGAGACGTGGAATGCACCATCAGTGTGATCTTTTGGGACGAACTTAATTGTGACATCCTATTGGCCGAAAGAGATTGGCCGCCCGAACACATCCGTAAACTCCTACATGGGGAAAATGTGATTTTGCTATCTTTCTCCAATCTTGTTTCAGAGGCAGAAAAGGAAGCCTGCGCTGTCATATGGGCTCTAGCGCAGGCATCTGCATTATATCGCAATCATGTAGGTTGGGACAGGGATTTTCCGTGTCATGTAATACCTATCAGGTCTACGCCCCAGTCTCAGACACAATATCCAGTCAAATACGAGGCTAAAGCTCCAGTGAGAGTGATCCTCACTCAGTTAGAATATCAGGGGGTATTTGAGTCCTGCGCCTCTGCAATGAATAATCCATTATTCCCGGTTGCGAAGCAGACCATTCCTATAGGATAGTCTTGGATTACAGACATTTAAACAGTCATACACGCACATAGGCATTACAAAATTCACATAGCACAGCACTAATAAACAATATAGTGCATAAAAAATATAAAACAACGCTGGATATCTCCAACGGGGTTTTCTGCCAGAACTTAGTGGAAGAAAGTCAGGACTTGAGTGCATTCTCATTTGGCTCACAAAAACACTTTTGCCGTTTGCCCCAAGGCTATGAGAATAGCACAGGGCTATACTCAGCCCGTGTTACATCAATATTACATGATATTGATTCTGAGGCGTTGTCCTATGTGGATGACATCTATCTCACAGATGACAACCTCAACATTCATTTTGTCAGGGTCGATCGGATCGTCTTGGGATTCACAGCCCTTGGATACAAATTTAATTTTAAGAAAATGAAAATAGCCTTTCTCAGTGTACTATTCCTGGGGTACGAGCTATCGAATGAGGGGAAGAGCCCGGCCCGCACTTTCTAGAGAAATGTGCACAACTGTACCCACCGAACATGTTGAAGAAACTACAGTCTTTACTTGGTTTCTACAACTTTGGCAGAACACATATTCCTGACTATGCACAATGTATCAAGCCACTGTACGACTTAATACATCCAGATTTTTCTAGCACTGGACAGTTGAACACACAAGCATCCTTAGGGAGTTGCAACAGGGCATGCTAGAAGCTAAACACTTACACACATGTGACAATAAAATTAATTTGGTCATCAGAATAATTGCTGGTGCCATTGGGTTTACTTATGTCACCTTCAATTAGGATGACACAGCACCCATAGCATAAATATCAAATTTATTCTCAAATGCAGAACAACGCTTTGCACCCACAGAAAAAATTCTAACTGCAGTTCAGATGGCTGTCATAAAAGAGAGGCCACTTGCCCAAGGGAAACGCATTATTGTCGTTACCCCGGTGCCAGCCTTGGAGGCCGTCACCAAAGCGAGCGTTCCTACTGCTAAAGCATTACATCCACGTTGGATTCAGTGGGCAACATCCCTGACCGCTAGTGATGTTGACTACATCTTTGACCCTAAACTCCAGACACAAGAATTTCTCCAATACGAACAGGAGTGTCCCGCTCCTCTACATCTTTGGCCTTTAGACAACTACCATACTGTCATTTATCCTGAAGGTTCAGTTCAACCAGCTGTAGGTACCAGATATCATTACTCAGCCGCTTGCGCAACTGTGAGTGGAGGGGACCCTAGGGGACTGCACAGCTCAGTTAGGCGAACTCAAAGTCCTTATTTTGGTGCTAGAAAAGACAGAGACAGGAAGACTGACTTTGATAGTCTGTGATTCATGTTACTGTGTTCAGTCTTACAATGATTATTTTAATAATTGGAAACTGAACGGGTTTAGAGATTCTAAAGGGAACACCATAAGACACAAGACATTGTGGGGGAGAGTGGCTGATCTTAAGGATAAGCTACCGTGCGTCCATGTAGTACATACATTGGGCCACCAACATGTAGGAGTACACGTTATCGGTAATACTTTGGCTGACATAACAGTCAAATCAGCAGTAGCTACGGCTTCTGAGTTGCAGTGACTCGTTACCATACAAGATTGGATAATGAAATAGTGACTGCTGTGAAAGCCTCGGCTGAAGGCAAGTCTCTCCCGAAAGGGTACCCTACAAAATATTCTTACCACATCTCTGCACAGAATGTTGCTTATGCAACACTTCCTGGGCTCGGAGATCGAGCAATCCCCAACGAAGACCAGAGATTTGATCTAGTAAAAGCAGCGCATAAGGGTGTCGCTTTTGCTCATGCTTGTATTTCAGCCATAGTCACACTCTTACAGAAAAGATTCTGGTGACCAGGTCTATACAAACAGAAAAAGTAATACGTCCTTTGTTGTGACATCTGCCAGCAGATAAAGGGCTCTAACATAAAACACCCACCACAGACATCCCTCGCAGTGTCCAGTAGGCCATTACAATGTGTGTACCTGGACCATTGTGGTCCACTCCAACCGGATGGTGCATACAAATACATCCTAGTCGCTGTAGATTCTTGTTCTGGATTCCTGTGGGTATGGCTGCAGCGGTCGGCTGACACTCAAACTGTTATAAAAGATTTGCTGATCTTTATCGGTACATATGCGGTTGCAGCATTCCACTCGGACCAGGGCCCTGCATTTGCCTCTAAGGCATTCAGGGACACCATGGGGGCAATGGGTGTTGAACTCCACTACTCCTCACCATACCATCCCGAGGGAAATTTGGTCGTGGAGAGGCAGAACCGTCATCTAAAGCAGTCTTTAACAGCTAGAGTATTAGGTTCTGGCCGGAGCTGGCTTCATCACCTATATGGGGTCCAGAGAGCACTGAATAATCTGCCAAGACGGTCTTTGGGATGACGAACTCCCTATGAGGTTCTCTTTGGGATACCGATGTATGTCCCAGATCTTGATGGTTCTGGTATGGTGGCAGCAGAAACACCTTTTTGACATAAATGAACGTCTCACTGTCTTACAGGAGCTTCAACAATTTCGAGATGATAAATCATCCACCAGTGCTGCCACCTTAGGAATAAGGGATATTCCAACAACTTCCACTGGCTGGATTTCTAAAGTTGGGGATCTGGTCCGTGAAAAGATTGCTGTGAAGAAGGAATTCGGTCCATCCTACAGAGCACCAGTCTTAGTCTTGGGAATACAAGGTACCAGAACTGTAATATTGTCACCATCGCCTGGCTCCAGAGGAAACAGATTTGTTTCGATTGACAATGCCAAACTACACCATGTAGCCGATCCTGCACAGTAAACCCAGAGGTCCCTTGGGTAGTTCCGGATCCCCTCTCACTACCCAACAGGACATACCTCTTCAGAATAGGGTGACAAACACTACTGTGGACTATGCAACAATGTCCAACAATGCTATAAATTCCTCCTCGACCATGGGGAGGGCTGAGAATGAGCTCTTGCTGGTTCCAGTCACCACTTCCATGATGACACCTGGTCAAGAATTGGCTGTCTTATACACCAATACAACACAGACAGATGGCACTAGTTACTATGAAACCCCACGTGAAGTGAACGCATCTACAAGTACTGAACTTGCTCCTGTTTTTGCAGAAACTGTCTCTGGTTACTTCATCGACATTGATGACGTTTCTTCAGACTCATCCACTCCAGCGATTGAAAATGTTTTAAAGACATGCAAGCTATATCTATGGCTTAAAAAGAATTGCTTGAAATACTCACAGAACTATTTATGGTTCTGCCCAACATTTTCTACCCTATTTATATGGATTGGTTTCATGACTGTTCTTCTTACTGATAAATGGTCATTACATTCCTGAATGTGCCACTGTCGTGCCAGTAGATGAAGTCTTAACTCCATATCATTCCTCACACAAGGTCCACAGAGACTTGTCCCCTGTGAACATTTCATGTGTAGTAATCTGATTAGGGAAGTTTTCATAGAGTAAAATGGCGCTTCCTGCCCTTAATTCACTATTCACTAGTCTGGAAGGTGCACTGAGCAGGGTGAATACCCCCAAAAAGACCCTGTGTCTCAGCAACAAGTTACTGATGAATTACAATAAATTAATTTCAGGCACTCGTCCAGCTAGTAATGTTACAGTTCATATAATTCACAGTACATCATCAGTGTTCATTATAAACCATCTCATAATTCCATCCACTCTGACAGTGTATAATATTAAACTACTATTCACAAGAATTTAGTCTTATGATATCACCCCTACTTTCAAATAGGTTTCATTTAAATTATATTGTAGTTTCTCACAGTCCATACACATGCCCATATGGCATCCACATTGATCCTTGTAATTCATTTCCAAAGTCCAACATAAGTCCTTTAGGTATCCATTCAAATCATATAAATTGCACATTAAATCTCCATGTTACAACAGCCTCATATTCATCAAACAGCCAACATGTGTTTCATCGGGGAAATCTCCCACTAGACTTCATCAGGGCTGTGATAATCTATAACAGAAAGTTCAGTTAGTGAAACCAATTAATAATGTTACTAATTGCACTAACCATGCGGTGTTCAGTGGGTGACAATCAAATTCTTGTTGTAAATATATCTGTGAAATATTACCCTCTGTGTAGACTCTATACTAAATTGTAAGATGATAAGTGCTAAAAACAGTGTTATACATATTAGCTTGATTAAATTGTGTGAGGCTTATATTAGTTTTCATATACTGAATTTTCCTGTTTCCCAATTACTGTTCACCCTGTGTACATGCACACACCTGCCAATATTGCCATGTTTAAAACATAGGGGGTCATTTTGACCTCAGCGGTCTTTTTCTAAGACCGCCGTGCGGAAGACCGCCAGTGGTGGCGGTTTGCCGCTCGGCCTATTATGACCGTTGGCAGCTCTCCGTCCTTTTACGGACCGAGAGCCGCCAACAGCCATACTGGCGGGATGCGGGGAAGTGGAGGTTGCTCCACCTCCACCGCCTCGCCAACAGAACACCGCCCAGCGAATCACGTCCTGTGATTCGCTGTGGCGGTGTTCTGTTGACGGTGTGGTGTCGGCGGAGCTGCCCCCATGGCTCCCTTCAAGGAATTCCCTGGCACTGATAGTGCTTACCGCCATGGATTTCATGGCGGTTCCAAACGCTGGAAATCCACGCCAGTATGCCGGGTCAAAATACCGCCGGTGGTATAGTGACGGCCGCCGGGCTGGAGACCCAGGTCTCCAGTCCGGCGGTCGTCTCCGCACTGGCGGGCGGAACGGTGAAGCAGCGGATGACTATGGCGGTAACTGCCATGGTCATAATACTAAAAAAAAGACCGCCAGCCTGTGGCAGTCTTACCGCCGCTTCTCCGCCTTCCGCCAGGGTCATAATGACCCCCATAAACTGACCTTCATTATTCATTAGACCCTTGTTTCCAAATTATAATCCTTATGCTGTCATGAATTCTTAGTTCATAGTTGATCGGCCACCATAATTGACCATAGATTCTGCTCCCTTTGTCTAAAACACCAATAGTTTATATAACAGTCTTTTATATTACATTATCTAATATTATGTTGAGAGTCCTAGCTGATAAATCTAAGCGTTAGATGTATATCAATCTGTCAACATTTGGTGTAAACATAAATGAAGCTAGTCAAATAGTCATAACCAGGATACCACTCGTGTGTTTAAAGAGCCGTTTTAAGTATCCATATCGAAATATATTCTCATCTTTAGCCACTCATTGCAATACCATTTCAATTTAAGGAGTTGTGCTGCTAAAATTATATTTATAGTTCCCTCAAACTCCCTGTTGGTGCTTATATAAGTTTAGAGCCACTCTGAATGCGCACAATTAAGATATATGAATAATTAAGCTACTCGGTATAATTGCATCCCAGTTCCCATGCTGTAATGCTGAGATTAAACATTGTGACGTTCCAACCGCTTACCTGCTTATGACCAATATCCTGTAATACAGTTCTATTACACCACGCGATGCGAGTACACTCCTTAGACGAGTGTGGTGAATACCCAATGTTTAAATAGCCGCTTCTACGTGTTCCACACGGAAATCGGCAACTGACTTTAATTTATCCTTCTTCAATTTCTATGTCTTTCTGCCCATCATAACAGTAGAAAGAGGACTGAAACACTGTTTCCTCTTCATGTATGTTAAAGCTCTCTGTTTCACTTGTACAAAACTACAGTAACTATCACCACGAGTTTACCTCGCAGATTACATTAATCAGCTATTTAAGATAGCAATATTAGCGATATTTAATGACTTGATCAGAAAAATCAAATACTTAATTTCTTGTCTTTTGGATTCCCCTTGTGAATCATATGTATTCATCTGTTGCCTATTCTAAATCATATTAACAAAGAAAAATTTAATCAATAAGATTATTGAATAAATGTATCCCAAAATATATAATAATAGTGTTGTCATATTCTGTTTCATATATCTATTGCTACATTGGCTAATGCCTGCCAGCATACTAATAGTGAATATTAACCTAATCTAGATATACTTATGGTGCATATAAATTGATGATAAACTACAAATTTGTCTATAATACGCAATGTGTGTGCATGTGTTCTGGTTAATCTAAAGTTGGGGGATTCTTTTAATGTCCAACAAACTATGTCCCCAAAAAATATTCCAGTTCATGGTCTGTGTTTAGACTGTGTTTAGACCCTTCTCCACCGCTTGCAGTTTCATAATCCATAGTGATTCCTTGCGTCTTAACTGTAATTCCCTGTTGCCTCCCCTGGGGTCCATAGGAATATGTTCTAAACCAAAGAATTTTACATTTGCATGGGTATTTCGATCAGTGCAAGACAGTATGGCCCCATTACAACCCTGGCAGTCGGTGTTAAAGTGGCGGTAATACCGCCAACAGGCCGGTGAAAAAAAAATGGAATTACGACCATGGCGGAAACCGCCAACATAGACAGCCACTTTAACACTCCAACCCCCACAGCGGTACAAACAAACGGCGCGGCGGACACCGCCAACAGACAGGCAGGAGACAATGTACCGCCCACCCTATCACAACATGCCTATCCGCCACCTTTTCCGGGGCAGAACCAACACGAATAAAAACACGGCACACCCCACGAGGAACCAGGACGCCATGGAGCCTGAATTGCAGATACTGCCGGTGATGGTCTTCCTGTTCCTCTATCAGTAGCTCCAACGACAGCAGCGACGACCAAGGTGAGTACAACACAGGGGAGGGGGGGAGGGAAAAGAGAGTGATACACACACGCAAAATGCAACACCCCTAACCCCACCCTCACCCACAACACCATACACACAAACACATGCTGCAACATTACATATACACCCCCCCCAACCCCCTGGAAGTATGCAAGGACAAAAGGAAATTATTTGTACGAATGTAATCATGTGAAATATCATTATCAAAATGCAAAATCCAGTATATACAATTATGTACACCAAATACACAAGTCCGGAATGTGCAACAATCATTGTCCGTGAACCACTGGGCCCAAAATGCATGGGCGGGGCCCACACTAGATACCTGACTCCAAATGGAGAGAACACTGGAGGGGCATCACATTGAAAATATACAGGCACCTCAGGGGGGGAGGGGGGGCACCTCAGCCTGATGAACACATGACGCCCCTGCTCCACGAGAGGGCTCCATGCCTACAGTTTGGTCCTGGGGAGTGCAAAGCCACAGTCTCTCAAGTCTTTCCAGTGGGTGGGTTGCCCACTGCTTTATCCTGGGGAGTGCAAAGCCACAGTCTCTCAAGTCTTTCCAGTGGGTGGTTTGCCCACTGCTTTATCCTGGGGAGTGCAAAGCCACAGTCTCTCAAGTCTTTCCAGTGGGTGGTTTACCCACTGCTGTATCCTGGGGAGTACAGAGCCACAGTCTCCACTGGTTCTGGAGGGGGCATGGTGCCCAGAGTGCTTCATCCTGCCAAGGACTGAGGTAGTGGATGTATCTCTCCATTGGTTCTGGAGGGGGCATGGTGCCCAGAGTGCTTCATCCTGCCAAGGACTGAGGTTGTGGATGTGATACTCCACTGGTTCTGGAGGGGGCATGGTGCCCAAAGTGCTTCATCCTGCCAAGGCATGACGTAGTGGAGTTATCTCTCCACTGGTTCTGTTGGGGTCTTGGTGCCCAGAGTGCTCCACATGCAGTGTGACCAGAACAATAGACTCGCCTGTGTGTGTGTGTGCTACAAGATTGCCGAGGTACAGGTAGCATGATACGCCATGGAGGGAGAGACATACCCCACACTGCTGCAGCTTCGCATTCCATATGCAGGTGACAACTGTGATGACAGTGATGCTTCATGGAAGCTGCCGAGTGTCCTGGAACTCACCACCAGCCTTGGACGACTGACCACTGGGGATGGTAGCCATGTCAGCAGTGGTGCCACTGTCTGAGGACGTCATGGGGCCGCTGGCGGTGCTTGCGGCGGTGTCAGTCGCAGCAGTGCTTGCAGGGGGTTCTGTGGCGGCGGTGCTGGCTGCGGGATCTGTGGCGGCGGTGCTGGTAGCGGGGTCGGTGGCGGTGGTGCTGGCTGCGGGGTCTGTGGCGGCGGTGCTGGTGGTGGGGTCTGTGGCGGCGGTGCTGGCTGAGGGGTCTGTGGCGGCGGTGCTGGCGGCGGGGTCTGTGGGTAGTGCAGATGGCAGAGAAGGTGGCAGTGTTCTCCGTCGTACAGGTTGGCGTTGACATGAACTGAAGGTGTGACACTGGTCCCTCAGTCGGTGCTACCATGCCCTTTCCTGACCTGCCCTTCAGTTTTTGGCCCTTCCCCACCTTTGATGGTGGCGCAGCTGTCTTGCCACTATCCCCTTTCATTTTCCCTGACCCCTTGGTGGCAGGTGTTTTCGGCTTCTCCCTCCAGGATGTGGGCACCTTTTTCACCTTGGCAGGTGGCGGAATGTCCTTGCCCTCGCTCCGTGGCACACTGGCAGCCCTGATGGTTGGCACACTCCATGACCCCGCAGTTGCTGGCACCACTGTGCCTGGGGATGTGGTGGCTGAGGTGCTGGACTGGGACCTAGAAAGCCTGGCCCTAGGCGAAGGACGGGGAGGGAGGTGTAGGGAAGAGGTCAATGTTAGCCAGGAAAAGTTTTTTAGACACACTGGGATGGGAAGATTGAGGGGGTTTGGGAGTGGAGGTAGAGGTAGTGGTTGTAGGAGGTGTACGTCTGCTGAATTTGGGTGAAGGTGCATGGGCTGGAAGCTGTTGTGAGGTGGATGGCTGTTGGGTGGGTGTGTGCCTGCGTTTGTGTACTTTGGGAGGAGGGCTCACAGACACACTGGGTGAGGACACTGGGGATGTGTGAATGGTAGTGGGGGTGGTGAGTGCACATGAGCAGTGTGTGGTGATGGGCGTGCTGGTGATGGAGGTAGTGGCTGAGGATGTAGTGCATGCAGGTGTGAGTGGAGACGAGACTGGGAGGGAGGAGGGAGACATGGGGGAGGGGGACACAGTGGAGGCAGTGGATGTTGGTATGTGTGGATGGGTATGATGCTTGTGTGAGTGCCTGTGAGATGTGTGGTGCTTGGGACAGGGGATTGGGCCTGGGTGGAGGAAGTTGGAGGGGGGAGGCTGGACACAGGAACAATGGCTGCCATCAGTGCTGAGGCCAGAGCCTGAAATGCTCTCTGTTGGGATGCCTGGCCAGAAGAATGCCCTCTAGGTATGCATTTGTTTGTTGCAAATGCCTCTCAACACCCTGGATGGCATTCATAATAGTAGACTGCCCAACAGTGAGGGATCTCAGGATGTCACAGCCTCCTCACTGAGGGCAGCAGGGCTCACTGGGGCAGGCCTGAGGTGCCTGGGGTGAAGGAGATGCCCACCCTCCTGGGTGAGCGGGCACGGGACACATGCTGAGGGGCTGCTGGGAGGGTGGTGCTGGTAGGGGAGGTGGAGGCTGTACCTGTTGATGCGGTGGGCACAGAGATGCCCGCCACCACAAGGAAGCTCCCATCAGAGGAGGAGTTGCTGTCGCTGGTCTCTGCTCCCCTCGCCCTCCGTCCCACTGGTGGCTTCAGACTTTGTTGTTTCACCCTCCAGGGCCAAGTGGGATGCAGCTCCCTCCTGCTCTGGTGCCAATGCTCCTTCGCCTGATGATGCTATTGCACACAAGAACAGGGAGACCACAAAAAGTGGGGGGGAGACATGTTCAGTGAATGCAGCACCACTACTGGTGGCGGACACAACAGACACAGCAGCCCTCTGCACTACGCCATGCACTTATAGTTCCTAGATTAATCAAACGCCCATGGGGTACAAGGCCTAAGCCTGATTGCTGCACACCTGGAAGTCACAGGAGCCTGACTAGTTGTAGATGGCACTAACCACTAGTGGGGTTGGGTGCCACAGAGCCTGCCTCACAAGGGACCTTGCCTACCAAGATCGCCCTGGCCTAGGGGAACCCACTGCCCACCTCCCCCACCCAGACACCTCGTAATACGCGCAGAGTCAGCAGGATGAGAGTGTACTCACCCCCTTGAGGCTGCTGTGATGCCCTCAAGTGCCCATCCACTCCGGATACGCCACCGCCAGGATCCGGAACATCAGGGGGGTCATGGTGCGACGGGCACCCCTTCCATGTTGGGAGGCCATCCCCAGCTGGGCCTCTGCCGTCTTCTTGCTCCAGCGGCGCAGGTCCTCCCATCTTTTACGGCAGTGGGTGCTCCATCTGTGGTGGACCCCCAGGGTCCAGACGTCCTTGGCGATGGCACGCCAAATAGCCTTCTTCTGGTGGGCGCTGACCTAGAGGAATAGTACAGGATGGAAGGAAAATCATTACCCGTCTCGACTGTCATACTCATTGACCCACGTTCCCACCTTTGCCCTGACGCACATACACTCACCGTCCGCACATGCAGGCCTCAGCCCCCCCATTTATCTGCCATCCACACCACTCCAAACAGGCATTGCCCATGCAGCATGCTCACAGTGTACTCACCTGTTTGTCTGGAGAACCGTACAGTTGTGTGTACTGGGGGAGGACCCCATCCACTAGTTTCTCCAACTTCTCCGAAATGAAGGTAGTGTCCCTTTCCCCAGACACATGAGCCATCGTCGCTTCCAGACACAGGTCACAGCAGCACTTGCAGTGTAGGTCCTCTCCTGTTGAAGGTCAGGTATCAAGTGAGTGAACAGACAGAAAATGGCAGTCATGTCCGCAGTGGTGCGTACCGTCACCGCCGGTGTACATCGTCATTGGCTCCTCAGACCCATAGGGTCCCATGTTAACCAATGCTGGATTGCGCTGCAGTCTTCGACCGCCTACTGCGACAGTGTACAATGCCAGGGCAGTTACCTCATATCCCCTTGTCCCACCTTACAGGTCAGGCAGCCGTCGTTTCAGGGGGCCACATGGTATTAATATTAACTGCCTCACACCAATGTAGGCCTTGAATACACACAGTTACAGGCACATTGCGGATTATTAAATGTGTGCAAATTACATTTTGTGATACCTCAGTGTTGGCTGATTCTCTGCTCGCTGTTCTACTCCATAGGGCACATCTGCTGGGGCAGGTGATGAGATGGCAGCATCCTCCGGTGTACAGACCGCTGGTGGACCTGTCAACAATGGAAGAGAGACACATAATAGTCACCTACAGACTTGATCGTGCAACAATCCATGAACTGTGTGCCCAGCTGGAGCCAGACCTGATGTCAGCTATCTGCCACCCCACAGGAATGCCCCCTCTAGTGCAGGTCCTGTCAGTACTCCATTTCCTGGCAAGTGGTTACTTTCAAACAACAGTGGCCATTACATCAGGGATGTCCCAGCCAATGTTCTCTAACATGTTGTCCAGAGTGTTGTCTGCCCTGCTGAAACACATGCGCAGCTACATCGTGTTCCCTCAGGTGGAGGATTTGCCCACAGTGAAAGGTGACTTCTATGCCCTGGGACATATTCTCAACATCATTGGTGCCATTGATGGGACACATGTGGCCTTGGTAACCCCCCCCCCCTGCAGGAGTAAGCAGGTGCACAGAAACCGGAAGAGCTACCATTCTATGAATGTGCAGATGGTGTGTTTGGCAGACCAGTACATCTCCCATGTGAATACCAAATTTCCTGGCTCAGTCCATGACGCTTACATTTTGAGGAATAGCAGCATCCCTTATGTGGTGGGGCAACTCCAGAGGCACCGTGTGTGGCTAATAGGTGAGGACAAGGACCCTATACAGTGTGAATAGGTGTCTGGGTATGGGGTTGTCCCTACGGGTCAGTGTGTGTCTAACAGTTGTCCCTCCATATTTGCATGTGACTCTGGTTACCCCAACCTGTCATAGCTACTGACCCCAGTGAGAAATCCCAGGACCGGGGCAGAGGAACGCTACAATGAGGCACATGAGCAAACTAGGAGGGTGATTGCACGCACCTTCGGCCTCCTGAAGGACAGATTCCGGTGTCTCCATATGACAGGTGGTTCTCTCTACTACTCACCAAAGAAGGTGTGCCAGATCATCGTGGCCTGCTGTATGCTGCACAACCTCGCTTTGCGACGCCAGGTGCCTTTTCTGCAGGAGGATGGGCCAGCTGGTGGTCTTGTGGCAGCTGTGGAGCCTGTGGACAGTGAAGAAGAGGAGGCAGAAGAAGAGGATATCGACAAGAGGAACAACATAATCATGCAATACGTCCAGTGAGACACAGGTAAGAAGATGTCACTGCCTCCCATATCTCATACTATTATTGGAGCTAGCATAAGTCTGTCATTTTCACTCAGTGTATGGACCCTGACTTGTCACTTTGCCTTTCCATTTCATAGATGTGGGTCCCACTTTGTACCCTCTGCTATATTTCCTCCTGGCCTACAGCTGTGTTACATCGGTATGTGCACAAGTAAATTGACATTGCTACGGGGGTTATTACAACTTTGGAGGAGGTGTTAATCCATCCCAAAAGTGACGGTAAAGTGACGGATATACCACCAGCCGTATTACGAGTTCCATAGGATATAATGGACTCGTAATACGGCTGGTGGTATATCTGTCACTTTACCGTCACTTTTGGGACGGATTAACATCTCCTCCAAAGTTGTAATAACCCCCTATATTCCATGGTTATTGCATTTACACGTTTGTGAAAGCACAGACTGACTCCAGATTGTTTTGTAATTGAAGTGTGTTTATTTCTGTGCAAATAAGTGGAGGGGATTGCAAAATGGGCAGGGGGGATGGTGGAGGAATGTCCATGGCAGAGCCCAGTCTATTTGTTTCACAGGTGCATTGTCCAAAGGGGCATAGGAAGTGGAGCAATAGCAGTTGAAGGATGGACAGGGTGACAAAGTGGGACAGAAGGGTGACATTCAGGGGGGTCTAATTTCCTCGCGAGGTCTTGGCAATGTTCTCTGTCTTGTTCCTGGATCTCAGGGACCATTTGCAGGGTGTTTCTCCATCTGCAGGGGGTGGGGTGCTGGTGTCGTGTTCCTGTGGCGGTGCCTCCTGTCCACTACCACCGGTGGAGGTGGAGGGCTGTTCATCATCCAGGCTAGTGTCAGGGGACCCTTGTTGTGCCACAGTGTCCCTCCTGGTGTTGACAAGGTCTTGCAGCACCCCTGCAAATAGTGACCAGGGTGTTGTTTATGGACTTCAGGTCCTCCCTGATCCCCAGATAGTGTTTGTCCTGCAGCCGCTGGGTCTCCTGAAACTTGGCCAGTACCGTTGCAATCGTCTCCTGGGAATGATGGTAAGCTCCCATGATGTTGGAGAGGGCCTCATGGAGAGTGGTTCCCTGGGCCTGTCCTCCCCCTGTCGCACAGCAGTCCTCGCAACTTCCCTGTTTTTCTGAGCCTTTGTCCCCTGAACCGTGTGCCCACTGCCCCCAGGTCCCTGATTTTCTTGGGTTGGTGGGTTTGCCTGGGTTCCCTGTAGTGGTGAACACACTGCTGATTGACGTGTCCTGGGGACAGAGAGATGGGCCTGCTGAGTGGGTGCTGTGCTGGTGTTTCCTGAGGGGGGAGGCTCTGTGGTGGCTCGTGACAGTGTCAGGGGAACCGATTGTCCTGAGGTCCCCGATGGGCCAGACTGGTCATCTTGATCCTGTTGTGCAGAGCTGCTGTCATCACTGTGGGTCTCTTCTGTGGGGGGACTGGATATGTCTGGTACCTCATGTCCGGTGACGTTGGGTTGGGGTCCTGCAGGGGTGTAAAGGCATGATTATTGCATCTGTGTGTGCCATCGGGTGCAATGGGTGAGTGACCCTGTACTCCAGTGCTTGCATTCCTGGCTTGGTCCTTGTGTGATATTTGGTTTGGGGTCGGTGTGGGTATCTGTAGTGGACATGCTTTGGTGATGGGTGTCCATGCTTTGGTGTTGCATGCAGGGCTTGGTATTGGGATGGGTGGGTTGTGATAGTGGGGCACATGTGAGGTGTTGGAGTGATGGGGGTGAGGGTGGGAGTATGTGATGGCATGCAGGTGGGAGGGTGATGAGGTAGTAAAGATTTGACTTACTAGAGTCCAGTCCTCCTGCTACTCTTGCAAGGCCCTCAGGATGCAGTATTGCCAAGACCTGCTCCTCCCATGTTGTTAGTTGTGGGGGAGGAGGTAGGGGGTCCACCACCAGTCCTCTGTACAGCAATCTGGTGTCTGGAGACCATGGAACGCACCTTCCCCCATAGGTCGTTCCACCTCTTCCTGATGTCATCCCTAGTTCTTGGATGCTGTCCCACTGCGTTGACCCTGTCGACAATTCTGCGCCATAGCTCCATCTTCTTTGCAATGGAGGTGTGCTGCACCTGTGATCCGAATAGCTGTGGCTCTACCCGGACGATTTCCTCCACCATGACCCTGAGCTCCTCCTCAGAGAACCTGGGGTGTTGTTGAGGTGCCATGATGTGGTGTGGGTGATGTGTGAGGTGGTGTGTGTTGTGATGTATGAGGGGTTGTGTTGGTGTGTGTTGTTTGAGGTGCGTGGATGTTGTGTAAGTGATGTTGTTGTGGGTCTGTGGATGCTAGTGTTGTTTATGATGGTGCCTCTCTCTGGCGTGGTTTCAGAAATCTGGTAGTAAGGGTTTGTGGGTGATGTGGGTGTGTGCTTTATATTGGATTGGGTGTGTGGGTGTGGTGTGTGTATGTGTGCCAGGTGTGTGTATTTTGAATTGTCCAATGTGGTTGTGTTTTGTAAATGTGTGTGTATTTTGAGCGTGGCGGTGTGGACCGCCAATGGTATACCACGGTTGAAAGACCGCCACGTAAATTCGTGGGCCGTGATAGTGTGGGCGTATTCCTGTTGCCGTGACGGTGGAGGTTTTGTTATTGCCAGTTTATCACTGACCTTTGGTGTGGCAGACTTGTGTGGGTGTCTGGATTATGGTGGATTCCGAGCTGTGGGTTGTAATAGCTGTAGCGGAATTCCACGGCCGCAGCGGTATGTTGGCGGTCTTCTGCACAGTGGTAAGCGGCATTTACCGCCAGGGTTGTAATGAGGGCCTATGTGTTGTACAATTGGATATCTCTCATCCATGTGTTTTAATGCCCTCAAATGTTCACCAATTCTAATTCTCAATGGTCGTATTGTACTCCCAACATATATACGTTCACATTTACATTTTATAATGTAAATTACATACTTTGTGCCACAGGTCATATATGATCTTAGTCGATATATATTACTGCTGCAATCAACATATTCTGTTATGCCATGACAAGCCCATTTGCATACACCACAATAACCACAATAAAAAAAAAACTATATTCTTTACTGTAAGCCAATTATCTTTGATCTTGGTCCTTGAGTAAGTCTGACACAACAAGTTCTTCAATGATCTTCCTCTTCGATATGTAATTAATAGACCTGCTGACGTGTCCAAAGTATTACCCTGTTTAGGAATATTCCAATGTCGTTTCATCATCTTCTGCATGATATATGAACTATCATTGAAGTCTGTTATTAATTGTACCTTATTAGTATCCTCCTCTCGCGATTTTGGGCGTGATAATAAAGTCTCTGTTCTCTTGACTCTTTTTATCCTATCTTGTGCAGCCTTGATAGTAGTCCCATGATAACCTATTTTTTCAAAACGTAACGTCATATCTTGTATGCATTTTTCAAAATCATCCTCCCTGCTACAATTTCGTCTCACTCTCACTAACTCCCCAAATGGAATGGCTTGTATTTTGGGTGTGCGTAAGAGGCATGTAATATTGCATTACAGGAAGTGGGTCTCCTAAATAGTCTGCCATGAATCCGATCTTCATTAATAAATAGTTCTACATCAAGAAATTCTATTTTGTGTTCACTATATTTGTAAGTAAACCTAATATTCACATCATTGTTATTCAAATAATCACAAAATTCAATAGGTTGTACTGTATTACCCGTCCATATCATTTAACAATCGTCAATGAATCGTCCCCAATACAGTATGTAGTCTTGCCACTCTTTGGCACCAGGACCCCAGACCCACCTCTCCTCAAACCACTCCATAAACAGATTGGCATAAGAAGGGGAGAATCTGGCTCCCATCGCCACTCCTTGATTTTGTCTGTACCATTGATCGTTAAAAAGAAATACATTGTGATTTAAAATCAAATCCACCATATTCAGAATCATTTCTGTATTTTTAAGCAGACTTACTGATCTACGATTTAACATATATCTCAGTGCTTCAAGACCTATTCCATGTTTAATGCTTGTGTATAATGCCACCACATCTAAAGTTACAAACATCATTCCTGACTCCCACTGTATATCTCCCAGCAGTCCTAATATATAGTATCTTTAATGTAAGATGGTAAATTGACTACCATTGGTAGTAAGAAAATATCAACGACTTCTGAAATTTTCTCTTTGGGTCCTCCAATCCCTGAAATAATTGGTCTCCTTCTACTGTTATGATGGGCAGAATGACATAGAAATTGAAGAAGGACAAAGTAAAGCCAGTTGCCAATTTACGTGTGGAACACGTAGAAGTGGCTATTTAAACGTCCGGTATTCACCGCGCTCGTCTAAGGAGTGTACTCGCATCGCATGGTGTGATAGAACTGTTTTACAGGATATTGGTCATAAGCAGGTAAGTAGTTGGAATGGTCACAATGTTTAATCTCAGCATTACAGCATGGGAACTGGGATGCAATTATACCGAGTAGATTAATTATTCGTATATCTTAATCTTGCGCATTCAGAGTGGCTCTAAATTTATATAAGCACCAATAGAGAATTTGAGGTAACTATAAATATAATTTTAGCAGCACAACTCCTTAAATTGCTATGGTATTGCAATGAGTGGCTAAATATGAGAATACATTTCAATATGGATACTTAAAACGGCTCTTTAAACACATGAGCGGTATCATGGTTATGAGTATTTGACTAGCTTCATTTATGTTTACACCAAATGTTGACAGATTGATATACATCTAATGCTTAGATTTAATAGTTAGGACTCTTAACATACTATTAGATAATGTAATATACAAGACTGTTATATAAACTATTGGTGTTTTAGACAAAGGGAGCAGAATCTTTGGTCAATTATGGTGGCCGATCAACTATGAACTAAGAATTCATGACAGCATAAGGATTATAATTTGGAAACAAGGGATCTAATGAATAATGAAGGTCAGTCTATGTTTTAAACATGGCAATATTCGCAGGTGTGTGCATGTACACAGGGTGAACACTAATTGGGAAACAGGAAAATTCAATATATGAAAACTGATATAAGCCTCACACAATTTAATCAAGCTAATAGGTATAAAACCGTTTTTAACACTTAATTTAATATAGAGTCTATACAGAGGGTAATATTTCACAGATATATTTACAACAAGAATTTGATTGTCACCCGCTGAACACCGCATGGTTAGTGCAATTAGTAACATTATAAATCGGTTACACTAACTGAACTTTATGTTATATATTATCACAGCCCTGATGAAGTCTAGTGGGAGATTTCCCTGATGAAACACGTGTTGGCTGTTTTGATGAACATGAGGCTGCTGTAACATGGAGATTTAACGTGCAACTTATATGATTTGAATGGACACCTAAAGAACTTATGTTGGACTTTGGAAATGAATTACAAGGATCAATGTGGATGCCATATGGGCATGTATATGGACTGTGAGAAACTACAATAAAATGTACATGAAACCAATTTGAAAGTAGGGGTGATATCATAAGACTAAATTCTTGTGAATAGTAGTTTAATAATATACATTGTCAGAGTGGATGGGATTCTGAGATTATAATGAATTCTCATGATGTACTGTGAATTATATGAACTGTAACATTACTAGCTCGAGGAGTGCCTGAAAATAATTTATAACATTTCAGCTGTACCCATATCTAATTGGTTTGTGTGGGACAAAGTTCCATTTGAAATATACGGACCTACTGAGGTTCTTCAAATTCCATATGTATTCAAAATATCTATGACAGATGTTATTACACCCAGTGTTGTATCTGATGATTGGGATGTCCAGACAGTTGATTTTATGTTAATTGAAATGAAGGACTATTCAGTATTTGAAAGTGATGATGTATATCTCAATACAATGAATTATGGGGGAAATGTTCTGCTACTATAATTGGGGACATTACTACCTGCACTGTGCAGCTAGACACAGACCGGTACTTAATAACACACAGTGGGAACATTGTGCAAAACCACCAGTGGGGAGCCTGAAAAGTTATTTAGAAAAATTCACTTATTTTTCTGGGTATGACACAAGAAATTCAAAGTCATATTTTTTCAAATTGCCTCCTTCAAAAATTAGGAATATTTTGATAACAGATACAAAACTGATATATTCAGATGCCTTTGTTTCCCGTCTTACCATTGAAGGTTACGATCACTGGAAGAACAATATTGATTTAAAGAGTGTATGGGGGACACAAGATTGGCAAATACAGGGTAGGGAAGACTTGTTCAGAGCATGCCTGATTCCTGTACAAATTATTTTTTTAAATGACACTGTTCAACTGATGTCCTGCCTCGGGTTAGCAAAAATAAAAGAAATGAATACGCCCAGTATCCCCACACCGGCTAAGTTTGATGATTGGCAACTCTTCCTGAATAATACCGAAGAAGAACTAGATGCAAAATTTCAGGCTGGTAGCTATAATTCTTCACTTTCCAATCCTGGTGGGTGGTTAGTTGGGCCAATAGACACTAATAGATGTCAGGCGCCATTTTTAAATTCCTCAGGGGGTTTTAAGATTAGCCGGCCAGATCCTCGCTTTATCTCAGGTCAACACATGGGGATAGTAACTACATACAGTGTGGGTAAACTGAGTCAACAATGGATACAGTCAAACATGTTAGCCGCAGTTATAGAACACCTGAACACACTTTCTGAAGATATAGGCCCTCATTACAACCCTGGCCTGGTGTTAAAGTGACGGTAATACCGCCAACAGGCTGGCGGTAAACAAAATGGGATCATGACCATGGCGGAAACCGCCAACACAGACAGACACTTTAACACTCTGACCGCCACGGCGGTAGCAACAAACACCGCAGTGGTAACTGCCGACAGGCATAGGACAATGTACCGCCCACACTATTACAAGGCACCAATCCACCAGCTTTTCCGGGGCGGTACCAACGCCATCAAAAGCACGGCGGAAACAGTACTTGGAAGGGAAACCACCCACCTCTCGACACCCAAGAAAGAACTAGGATGCCATGGAGCCCGAATTGCAGATCCTACCCATGTTGGTGTATCTACTAATATACCACGAAGTAGAAAGTAGGCGGCAGCGGCGATGACGGTGAGTACTACACCTAGCACACAGGGGAGGGGAGGAGGGAAAAGAGAGTGACACACACAAACATGGCACGCAACACCCCCACCCTCCACCCTCACCCACAACAACATACACACTAACACATGCAACAACATTACTGATACACCCCGTCACCCCCTGAAAAGGAAATGAGTTTAACCAGTGTTATATTTGACCATTCAGATATAGAAATAGATTTTAAGTATTCAGTATATACAAATATTCACATTATGTACACAAGGCCGTACACTGTCCCTTGTAAATGTCAGTGGACCAGTGGTCCCAAAAAGCATGGGCGAAGCCCACACATGACACCTGCCTCAAAACGGAGAGAACACTGCAGGGGCATCAGCTCGAAGAAAACACAGGCACCTCAGGGGGAAGGGAAGGGGGGCACCTAAACCTGATAATGGTACAACACCACTGCCCCTCGAGGGGGCTCCATGCCCACTGCTTGGTCTTGGGGAGTGCAAAGCCACAGTCTCTCAAGTGGGTGGTCTGCCCACTGCTTGGTCATGGGGAGTGCAAAGCCACAGTCTCTCAAGTGGGTGGTCTGCCCACTGCTTGGTCCTGGGGAGTGCAAAGCCACAGTCTCTCAAGTGGGTGACAGTTCCCACTGGTTCTGGAGGGGGCTTTGTGCCCAGAGTGCTTCATCCTGCCAAGGATTCGGGGGAGTGGATGCTGGCATTGACCATGTGTGTCTTCTGGTGTACATGGAACAGGTAGCATGATACTCCATGGAGGAAAAGTCACACTCCATTAGGCTGCCAACTGCTGGTCATGCCAGTGCTGGTTGTGGTGCCTCAAGTGGCTTGTCCAGGGTCCAGGACCTCACCTGCAGCCTTGGACGGCTGCCCACTGGTGATGCTGCTGATGTCCGAAATACTGGTAGTGGCTGGGCAGATGGTGGTGCAGGTGGCGGTGGCTGCGGCAGAGATGCTGCCGGTGCTGGCCGTGGTGCAGGTGTCTGGTGTGGTGGAGGGAGACACCATACCGTCTCCAGCAGCCTCGGATGGCTGATATTTGGGGAGGATGCTGCTGACTGACATTGTGGCAGCTGCAGTGCAGGTGGCGGTGCAGGTGGTGGTCGTTGCGGCGGTGCAGGTGGCGGTCATTTCAGCGGTACAGGTGGTGGTCGTAGCGGCGGTGCAGGTGCCCTTTGTCTTGTGTCCCATCCCCACCTTGGCAGTCACTGCTGGGACCTTGGCACTGTCCTCTCTGTGTTTGGGTGAGACCTTGATGGGTGTGTGGTGCGTACTTCCCCTGCTGGAAGCCGGACCCTTTTTTACCTTGGCAAGTGGCGGAATTGGGTGCTCCTTCAAATCAGTAGGTGGCACACTGGCAGCTCTGACGGGTGCCCCCTTCGATCCACCCAGACTTGCACGGGGGGAGGTGTAGGGAAGAGGTTCAAGTTAGCTAAGAAAAGTTGCTTAGACACACTGGGACGGGAAGATGGAGTGGGTGTGGGAGTGGAGGAAGAGGTAGTGGTTGTAGGAGGTGTACGTCTGCTGAGTTTGGGTGAAGGTGCATGGGCTGGAGGCTGTTGTGAGGTAGATGGCTGTTGGCTGGGTGTGTGCCTGCATTTGTGTACTTTGGGAGAAGGGCTCACAGACACACTGGGAGAGACACAGGGGATGTGTGAATGGTAGTGAGGGTTGTGATTGCACGTGAGCAGTGGGTTGTGATGGGTGTGCTGGTGATGGAGGCAGTGGCTGATGATGTAGTGCATGCAGGTGTGAGTGGGGATGAGACTGGGAGGGAGGTGGAAGACGTGGAGGAGGGGGACACAGTGGAGGAAGTGGATGTTGGTATGTGTGGTGCTTATGTTTTCCTGAGCCACTTTTGTCTGTTGATGTGTGTGCATGCTGGTCTGAAGAGGTGCTTGGGATATGCTGAGGTAGAGGGGATTGGGTCTGGGTAGTGGAAGTTGGAGGGGGGAGGCTGGACAAAGGGACAATGGCTGCCATCAGTGCTGAGGCCAGAGCCTGAAATGCTCTCTGTTAGGCAGTCACTCCAGAATGAATGCCCTCCAGGTATGCATTTGTTTGTTGCAAATGCCTCTCAACACCCGGGATGGCATTCAGAATGGTTGACTGCCCAACAGTGAGGGATCTCAGGAGGTCAATAGCCTCCTCACTGAGGGCTGCAGGGCTGACTGGGGCAGGGCCTGAGATGCCTGGGGCAAAGGAGATGCCCACCCTCCTGGATGACTGGGCACAGGAAACATGTTGAGGGGCTGCTGGGAGGGCGGTGCTGGTAGGGGAGGTGGCAGCTGTACCTGTAGTTGTGTTGGGCACAGAGGTGTCCGCCCCCGCCAGGGAGCTTCCATCAGAGGACGAGTTGCTGACGCTGGTATCCCCTCCTGTCACCTTCGTGGAGCTCCCCTCGCCCTCCGTCCCACTGGTGCCTTCACCCTCCGTGGATTCACCCTCCTGGGCCATGTGGGATGCAGCTCCCTCCGTCGCCGGTGCCTCTGCTCCTCCACCAGATTATGCTAATGCACACACGGACAGGGTGACAAAACAAGAAGGGGGGAAGACAGAAGACACACATGGTCAATGCCAGCAACACCACTACCGTTGGTGGACACAACACACACTGAGCTGCCCTGTACAGTAGGACTTGCCCAATCGGTCACTATGCTAGTCACTACCCCATGGGGTACAATGCTTAACACCAACACATGCACACCTGACACCCACAGGACCCTGCACACTAGTAGCTGCCCAATTGTACCATTGGGGCAGGGGTGTGTTGGAAAATGGGTTATTGGTAAGGGCAGGTAAGTACCTACACTTAGCAATAGGCCACTAACCTCCACTTAGGTCCAGTTAGGTCTCAGTAAATTAAACCCAGCTCAACCCTTGGTAGCTTGGCAACGAGCGACAAGGCTTAATTTAGGAGACAAAGCGTAAAGCATTCAAATATCACAAAACAGTAATTAAATAAAACACAGGAAACAGTTTAAAAATCCAAAATCAATTTATAAAAATAGGAAATATTTTTTAGCTTTAAAATGACACCAAAACAAATAAAATTGGATAAGAGGAACCGGAGATATGAATTTTTAAAAAGAATTAATGCTTTCTAGCGCATAGAAGCAACTAGCGCTCAAAGGGTTAAAAAGGTCACACCGGAAAGGAACAAAGTCCAGAGTTCAGGCCACCCATGAGGTAACACTGTCACACTTACTTTCAGAAGTGTTTGATTCAGGAAAGTTGTCCACAGCATCAGCCAAGGGTTCAGAGGCTCTGGTGTGCCTCTTGGGGTCTGGGACTACAACTCCCACAGTGCACCTCTCCAACTTATGGAGTTGCTCCAAACTTCTCCAAACTTCTGCATCTTCTTCCAGAGGTCCTTTTTGTCTCCTTGAAGTGTCCACAACTTGATCCAAGGTTCCAGAAGCTCTGAGTTGCTCCTTGGAAGTTGGGACTACAATTCCCAGAATGCACCATGTCAGAATCCTCAAATGGCCACTGGACGCTGGTCAGCTGGGCTCTGCTTTCAGGACTTGATGCAGGGGACTCTGGGCAGCTCCTTTGTACCTGTAGCAAACAGGGAGTCTCTTCTTGAAGCAGTAGAAGACAGGTAAAGTCCTTTTAGTGGTGAAGCCCAAGTGTGCAGCTGGTGCAGTCCTCCAGAGTGCAGTGTCCAGGTGCAGGTCAGGGGTCCAGCAGGGCAGTCCTTCTTCTCCTGTAGTTCTTCCTTGTTGGAATCTGGTAGGGATCTGAAGAGTGGGTGCAGGTCTGCCAGTTTTATCCCTGCTTCTGGGTGAAAAACAGGGGCATCCTAGTTCTCCAAACAGGTGCAGGGTCCTTCACCCTGTGATGACCACTTCCTGGAAGTGTGGCAAAAATCAATCCCAGGGAGCAACATTCCTCAAAAATCCTTCATGGCCGAAAGTGATTTTTGGAGGTTACATCTGGCTGAGCCCACCCACTGGTGTGGGTAAAAATCCTAAACACACCCCTCTCCTGCCCTCTCCTAATCTAATCAAGGGGGCACCTAATTTTCTGGGTTTGCAGGATGTTGAGGGTGTTGCTGGGTTGCTCCAAATGTCGTTCCCTGCCTTTGAAGACCAGTTTGTCAGCCCTCCCCCTTCCCGCTTCACCATCTGCTGAGGGGAGATCTCCTCCCCCAGCCACATCTCTTTGTGTGGAGCCAGGCCACTTCACACCTCATCAAGCAGCCTGACCAGGCTGCCAGAGGCTGGCCAATCAGAGCAAAGCAGCAAAAACACTGCAGGGCTGAAGTTGGCAACGTTTCTGGTAAAGTTTTAAACTCTTTACCTGAACAAGTTATATTAAATCCCACAACTGGAAATTGTGGGATTTATTATAACAATTAATTTGATACCAAACGTCTGGTATCTGTTACTTAAGGGGACTTTTAAAACTAAAATAAAGTCGCCCCATTCTAGCCTATGGAGGCCATTCACTACAATGAGGGAAAACCGAATTTGGCTATTTTACCTCACCAGGGCTTATAAAACTATTTTGATAAGGTCCCTGCTTATAGTTACATGGCACACAGCCCTAGGGGCACACAGGGCACACCCTAGGGGTGACTTATATGTAAAAATAAGGTAGTTTAAGACTTTGGAACTACTTTTCATTCCAAAGTAGAATTTACATGTAACTGCCTGCCTTTAAAATGACACTGGGCACCTCAGCAGTGCACCTATGGGTGCACTACCTATGCTGGGGGTCCCTAAACCTACATGCCCTACCACATACTAGGGACTTATAGGTAGGTTGACTTAACCAATTATAATTAGCCTATTTTGCATACTGATTTTACACAGAGCACAGGCCCTGGGACTGGTTAGCAGTACCCAGGGCACCATCAGACTCAGGAGAATACCAGCAAAAAGAGTAAAATGGGGCAAAAAGTTAGGGGGCCTCTGTAATACGCCTTGTTCTCTCACAGGGTGCATCTGAGCCTGCAAACAAGGGACCTTCCCTGGCATGACCGCCCTGGCATAGGGGCACCCACAGCCCACACACCCCCACCCAGATCCCTCCTAAACTGTGCAGAGTCAGCTTTATGACACTGTACTTATCCCCTTGTGGCTGCGGTTATGCCCTCAAGCGCCCATCCAACTCCGGATAGGCCACCGCCAGGATGCGGAACATCAGGGGGGTCATGGTGCGACGGACACCCCTTTCACGTTGGAAGGCCAGCCCCAGCTGGGCCTCCATCGTCTTCTTGCTCCCGTAGCGCAGGTCCTCCCATCTCTTGCGGCAGTGGGCGCTCCGTCTGTGAAAGACCCCTAGGGTCCGCACTTCCTTGGCGATGGCACGCCAAATACCTTTCTTCTGGTGGGCGCTGACCTATAGGGACAGGCTAGTGTGTACTGCCAATGGTTTACCGCAGGTGAAAGACCGCTGAGGTGATTCGTGGGTCGTGATACTGTGGGCGTATTCCTGTTGGCGTGACGGTGTGGGCTTTGCTATCGCCAGTTTATCACTGACCTTTGGTGTGGCGGACTTGTGTAGGTGTCTGTATAGTGGCGGATTTCTCTGTGTGGGTCATAATACCTGTAGCGGAATTCTGGCGTTGGCGGCCGTCGCTACGGCGGTAAGTTGGATTTACCACCAGGGTTGTAATGAGGGCCATAGTGTCTTCTACGATTGATATCATTCAGTCAGACATGTACCGTTTATACCACGGACAAAGTCAGCTGCATTCTATTATGCAGCTTGGTTGGACGTTACAAACATTGAAAAATGGCCGTTTTCCATGGAGATACAGTAACAGTAGTGAATTGTTCACTGCTTTTAATTTATTTGAGAAACAACAGACAATGGCTAAAACGGAAGCAAGTTTCACCCTGCTTCATATAGAGAGGTTAGAAAAATTGCCTTTTACGACAGCAGAGAGTCCTTCGACTGTCTGGCTCCTACATTGCATTATTTATCTGCCCATATCCACCTTTCGTTTTTCGAAATGTTTGAAACATCTTGCCGTGGGCAGGTACGAATGTTTGGGCGATAGCTATATTACGGAAGAGTGGGAGTTGCCTTTTGATTACAAATGTCTGACGGCTAAACAGAGTTCTTTCTTAGCGAAAGAGAATGTGAGACTACTGTTAGTCATTCATTGATCTGTAAGCAGGTGTCCTTTCACGGCCACTGCAATGCGGGGGTCGCGAACTTGGCCTGTTTCCTGAAGGGTATTCCCGTCTCTCGACGACCAGCGTCTGGAGAGGAGCACACCGAATTCCTCACTTGCCGCTTTGGCTTGAGGAATTCGACGTGCTCCTCTCCGGACGCAAAATAGTATAGGTTGGCCTATCATTGATTTACACCGGATCACATCTATCATGATACTTATTAGAGATGACAAGCTTGAACGCCATATATTCATGAGCCCTGAAGAAGTCCCATGTAGAGGACGAAACGCATTGGCTGTTGTTTTTATGATCCATTCCTAGAGTGAAGTTGAATAAAATGAAGACAACAAAATGAACAAAAGTGACGCTACATGATGTCTGGACTTTTTTGATATAATAATACTGTTGGTGCACTATCAAAATATTTGACACTTGTCATGGTTAACTTTAAGTCTCTTTTGTATGTTTTTAACAATTTAATTTTAAACTATGTTTTTTAACTTTTGTTTTTATGGTTTGCTTTTAGTCCAGAGCATTTTTTTAGCTTTTGGATTCCCTCACCTTTGGTGGCGTCCAGTAATGGCGTCGTACTTATTATGGCAATGGGGAGGGTGTAGTGAATCCTGGCTTGTTTTAATGGGATAACAGAAGCTAGCTTAGCCTGTGGCTTGCAGACTCATGCCCCAGTCACCTAGTGACTTTTAACCTACTTAGCTTGCTCTGTCTCAGACCATTTATTTAATTAATTCTTCGAAGATGGCTGCCTTGTTAATAGTTAGGCCATTTTGTTTAGATTTATGTTATCAGTGTCACCGCGCTAAGGCGTCAACTCATGCAACAAAGACAAACAAACTGTAGGTGCTCACATTAGAAATTACTGTCACAAGCATGCTGTGTTATCTATTGTTTTGGAACAACCTACGTCAGGGGTCCAAGTAGATCTGTATAAATACATCACACTTTAGACAGATAATCAGAGGGATTCCAACCAGATACCATCGCTGCTATCGATGCCGCACATCGCCTTGACACTGACCCGGACTTCGTATTCCTTCGGAGTCTGATCGCAAGACCTCATTCTAAGGTAAGAATGGTTGGGGGCTCCTTCCCAGGCCATGACATTGGCAGATTAGGTTTAACATACCCAGCTCTCTTCTAGGTAAAAGGTTAGGCCTATTATGATAGGGTACTAAGATATATTATACACTTTATGTCTTTCCATGCTAACGCAAGATGGTGGGGGTCTTCATAATCATGACTCAAGTCTTTACCATTATATCTCTTGCACTGTTCATTATCCTAATCATTACAGCCCATGTGATTTACCGCAGATTTCAGATTATATTAAATACAAACTATTGAAACACTACTGCATCTTCATTATTGCCTGCGTTTGGTTGAGACATAATGTATCTGTGAGAAAGGGGTAATCTCCGTTTAACCACAACACTCCCTGAGATGTCATACTTCTGAGTCCATGCGTAAAGGCTGCCACAAATCACCTTTAACTGTTTGGGTTTTCGGTGAGGTACTGCAAGTGAGCCGGAAGGGTTGGGACTACAGTTGCAACTTGTTGTAGGATAGGCATAGTCACCTACAAACATAAGTACTGTCATCCTTGAACCAGCTGTCTTGCCCAGAGCAAGAGTCCAAACTACGATAGTAGCACCAACATAAAAAATAGTTGTGGGACCGGAACACCCACCATTAAAAAAATATATATCTATATATAAAAAGTGTAGCTGGCCCCTGTGCTGCCACATCAACAAGGGTGCTAGCCTTGGAGCCAATGGGTCCGCTAGATGCCCCGGGCCTCCCAACTTTATAGATACTAACTGGGTGGCCCAAGTGGGCCAGAGCACCACTTGCGACACTTGGGAAGAATAGCAGTTCATTTTATATTCACAGCTCCAGTCGGGGATGCCCCATAATGCCTTGAGAAGGCTTTTCATGCTTTCTGTTCTTTCCTGTGGTTTCCCAAAAAGGGGCAGAGTTACCAATAACCATTTTTTATAAGTTCTGGGGGCTGAAGAGAGTATAGCAGCCCGTCTAAGTAATTTTTTTTATAAAAACTACTTGCACTAAGGACCTAATTATGCCTCTGCTCTGGTGGTCCGACTGCCACATTTCGACCCTAGTGGTCCGACTGCCAGGGTACAGCCGTCTCTGATGGGATCAGTGATCCCGATGGGCTGACAGCAGGTTGCAATCAGCCAGGGCGGCGCTGCACACAGTGCCGCACTGCTTATGACAACCTGGTTCTCCGCCAGCCTTTTCATGACCGTTTCAACACCATCAAAAGCCTTATGGAGAACATGTGCAGGGGTTCCCCTGCCCAGCACCCTCATAATGCACATTGTCTGCTGTGCAGGAAGTGCACATTACAAGGGTGCTGGTGCCCCCTGTGGGTGGCAGCATTGTTTCCGGCTCAATTACGAGCCGGCAACAATGCTGCTGCCACTTCCCTGCTGGGCTGACAGGCAGAAACCTTGGTTTCCACCTGTCAGCCCAGCAGGAAAATCATAATAGGTCCGGTGGGGAGGTTGCCCCTACAGTGGGGGCCACCCTATCTGGAGTTTGACGGACAGGTGTTCCCATTCGCCAAACTCATAATTAGGCCTTAAGTCTCCTTGGTCATTCAATAATGACTCCCAGAAAGATTACCATCTTGTTTAAAGTGCTGCATACAGGGGCTGAATGCACTACAGTTGGAGTGTGGGGATCACTTGTAGTTGGTCCTATGGTTGTATTTTGTGAGTTAAAGAGTGTTAAAAAGACTCAAAACATATTTATAAGTGCTTTAGGGGGTCATTATGACCCCGGCGGTCGGTGTAATAGTGGCGGTTGTACCGCCAACAGGCTGGAGGTACATACTGCCATATTGGCCAAACCGCCAATGTATCACACCGACCGCCACAGCGGTAACGACTGCCAGGTTGGAGACTTTAGTCTCCAGCCCAGAGGCCGTCACTAGGCCGCCTGCCGGAATATGACCCCGCCTACGGCCATGGTCTTTGTGGCTTCCATACCGCCACGAAAACCATTCCTTCCCTGTCACTGACTGGAGTCCTCCCCCACACACTCCCTCCCTCTCCAGACCCCACCTTCAAACATGCACCTACATTCACACACGCATACACACACCCATTCTCACATTCAAGCATGCATGCATACATCCATTCACACACACATCCACACACACTTACATACATACAGGCACACACGCATACACACAAAACCAACTTACACACGCTCACACATCCATACATGCACACACACACAACACGCACACAACCCCCCCACTCCTCTCCCCTGTCGGAGCACCCGACTTACCTGCTTGCAGGAGATCCTCTGGCAGGAGACGGGACGGGGCGCTGCTGCCAGCAGCAGCGTCCGCCACCAGAACACTGCCAGGCCGTATCATGAGTCATGGAGGATGGCTGGTAGCCGCGGCGACGGTCTTTTGGCGGCCGTCGCTATGGCGGTAGGCGGGATATACCGCCAATGTTGTAACGAGGGCCTTAATGTTTTAAATAAAATGCTTTAGTTAAAATATTTTTGTTTCCCTTGTTACAATACATTGAATTTTGGTTATTAGTAAATTATTGTGGTGATTTTTGACAAAGCCAATGTGCCTGCTTTATATATGTTGATGTGCTGACACCCTGGTAAAGCCAATATCCCTGCCTTTTATATTTTGATGCTCTGACTCTTTAAGAAAGAGAGTTGGTCTGCTTTACCTCAAATGGCACCCCTTTATATTGTTTATTTATGCAAAAAATCTTCAGAAATTCACTACTTAGGTCTGGTACTAATATCTTACTTTGCTTAAAAAAATCTCAGAAATTTACTAAAAACAAAGGTTAACGTGGCATTATAGTTAGGTGATGATATAAGTAAAAATATTATTTTTGAATCGACTAAAAAATAAACACTGCAATTCATCAGTTATATTCAATGAGATAAATATAACTTAAGCCCTTGCCATGCACTGCTTATGACCTCACATAGTGCTACTAATGACATGTTCTATGACATCATTGATAACTTCACTGATGACATCTGATATTACATCAGTGATGAAATCACTGTGCATAGAGCCATAGAGTTATAGTTACTTTCATAAACTGCAACTGCTGAATTTCTGTGTTTTTTTAGTTAAAATATTGTTTTAATTGACATTATCAACTAACCATAAAACTTCTGTTACCTTTGTTTTTTGTCAGTCATGCAGCCCCCCTCTCTGTGACTGTATAGGCCGGGGATCCCCATCCCTGGGACCAAGACAATTACTCTTAGGGAAGGGGTGCACTGTCCCTTTATCTGACCATCGACAGGCCCTGGGGGCCCCATCCCCTTGGCCAACATCATTTAAAAGGGCCTGGTAATACAAGGCCCCTCCTTTCTGAGCCTAAACTGGCCCCAGGCACCCCTTCCCCAGGGCTGGCTAAATTATAGTGCCCCAGGAGCCCACCCTCAGGACACATTAGTTTCCTGCCCACAAGAGCGTGGTCAGGGAAACATATGTCTGTTCCCATGTGTCTGAAAGATTTTTAAAACATGCTTGTGGCGGTTGGGAACAAGCTTTTGTTTCCCTGCCTGTGCACCTCACCCCTTTAAAAAAAATAAGGTCCCTGGGATCCAAACAGTCTTGGGGGGGAAGGTCGCATGTGCCCTTCCCCATAAAATATATGTTTTGGCATCTAGGAATGGGTCCTCGGGGCCACTGTTGGCTCAGGGAGGGGGGCTGCCTGCTCCCTTCCCTAAAATGCCCTGGGGAATGGGGTCCTCAGGGATCCTTGTGCCTCGGGCCTCCTCTTTTATAAATATCTTTTGGTCCTGGGGCATGGAGTTTGTGGGGCTTCACTATTGGTAAAGGGAGGCCGTCTGTGTGCCCTCCTCATCATAATTTAAGAAAAAGGCCCTGGAGTATGACATCCCTGGAGCCCTTAGTGGCTTGGGAAAGGGAGCCATGCAGTGTGGGTTTGATTGTATTAATATTAATTAATATTATTTTGTACATTTGCCCCGCTTTTGCATAAAAAAATGATGCAAATGTGGCGCTAAAAAAATATAAATATGGGCCTTACTTTGTCAAAGGATTGAGAACTACCCCTCAACATATTAATGAAAGAGTTGGAACAAGCTAAAATAACGGAGATCAACAAATGGTAGGAGAAAGCAACATTACAGAAATATATTGAAAGTGCAAGAGTTCCAAGAGGATTGAGGATTTTTGTATTACCAACCTTAAATGATATGGACACAGATTTACTTAGACAATGGCAAATGGATACAACGGAATGCTCCATGAAACTGATGCGTACGCTCATGACACAAACAAAGCGGAAATTGGAGAAAGCTCTATGAAAAATCAAGGACCTTGAAGAGAAGATACAGTCCATACAGGCTACGAAGATGTGAACAAGATGACAGGGGAAATGGAAAAGAGACTGGAGAAACATGAAAAAGAGATACAATTGAAAAAAGCAAAGAAGTTTAATAAAGTAAATTATTCAACAGGAAGGATAGTCACCTTTGCAAAACGCTTTGATTCCTTCTACAGTAAGCAAAAATGGACAGAACAATTGCAACAAATAGAGTCTCTTCAAGCATTGAAATGTCCAATGCAAGTTCGGGGCATGAAGTACAAATGGTGGGGGGACCAAAATTGGACTTCTCAGGAGAGATGAGGTTATATCACATGGAAACCAGAAGACGAGGAAGAGGAATACAGAACAAGACGGGACAAAGAGGAGAAGGAGATCACAGAGGAAGAGGAAAAAGAAGAAAAAAATGAGTAACAATCAAGGAGTGAAAGAGATGATAATAGATGAGAATGTGGTGATTAATCTTTCCTCCAAATGCCTTGAAAATAAACATCTAAAATTATTAAAGAAGGGCTTAAGTTTTTGTCCAATGACATCTATGGACCTAGCAACAGCTAGGATTGATCTATACAAATTCTCTAGAAAATTTAAACTGAAACAATTCCACACATCCAGAACTAGAAAACAAGAAACCATCAAACACCAAGAGATATCCCAATTAACAATATCGGACCTGGGATCATTAAGAACTTTGTCGGTCTTAGAACAAGAGTCAGTAGCAAACTCTGGGGATGTGAATTATGAAAATGTATCAGCCTATGAACTATGCTTCTCTTTGGGCTTACCAACGGATGTGGCAACTTCCAGTCAATACCAACCAAAATCACATTTCTGTCCTCAGCTTCCAGCTGGGAATAAGATAGATGTGTTCCAAGAAGTTATGACACATGGTTTAACAAATATAGCAGTAGGCTTGTCTAAGAAAACAAGGACGTATGGAGATACGAATATGACACAAGAGGATTGGAGTGCATTGAAAGATTTACGAGAGGGCAACACAATTGTTATTAAACCATCGGACAAAGGGGGGAAATATCATACTGTTGAACAGTAATGATTACATAAAGGAGACCAAAAAACTATTGGATAACAAAGAAAACTATAATGAACTGAAGAGTAATCCTATGGAAATATACATGGTAGAGTATCATCAGAAATTACAGAAATGGTTGGAAAAAGGAGTATTAGAGGAAGATGAGTACAGATATTTAAAGATGGATCATCCAATCATCCCCACAATAAACTTTTTGCCAAAAATGTATAAAAATAAATCAAATCCACCGGGACGTCCTATTGTAAGCTCCATAGGGTCACTGCTGGAAAACACCTCAAGATTCATATATATGTTCTTATTCCCATACGTCTCAAATCTTCCATCATACTTAAGAGACTCAATGGATTTCCTAAACAGGATTAATAATATACCTTGGAAGAGCAATAATATAATGGCCACAATTGATGTTGTCTCTCTCTACACCTCAATCAAGCATAAAGATGGGCTAGAAGCCTACCGCTACTTTTTAAGATCAAGATCTGTCATCCTCATGGAACACTCAGAAATGCTACAGTATTGTTTGACCCACAATGTCTTCATATTTGATGACAAATATTATTTACAATAGCAAGGAACCGCTATGGGGACTTCATTTGCACCAAAATATGCGAACTTGTTGATGGGCATGTGGGAACCACAGGTGGTGTGGCAAAAGAATAATCAAGAAATGCTCATTCACGCCATTCTGTGGGTACGCTACATTGACGATCTCTTCCTTATATGGGAAGGGGAAAGAGAGCTCTTGAGACAATTCATTACATCATTAAATGATAACCCCCAACAGTTGAATTTCACATATGAAATAAGTGATCTGGAGATCAGCTATTTAGACATTGGGGTATATATTAAGAATGGAAGAGTCTGCACAAAAATGCATAGAAAACCAACAAGTGCAAATAGTCTGCTACATGCAAATAGTGGACATCCAAAGGCGCTGAAGTGGAGTATACCATATGGAGAATTTCTGAGAGTAAAACGTAATTGTCTAGAAGAAACAGAATTGGAAGTCGAAATGGATGATATAGAGAATTTATAAAAGAGGATATCCAAGCTCAGTTCTAAATGATGCATTAAAAAGAGCAATGCAACGTAAAAGAGATGAATTATTGATGCCTATATTGAAAAATTGTGACTCAAAAACAAATGATATACCATACATCATGTGGTTTGAAGCAGGTAGTGAAATGACAAAAAAACTGTTAAAAGACAATTGGAAACTGTTATTACTGGATGAAACACTATCTAAATCTCTACCTAATAATCTATTGATTACGTATAGAAGAGCACCAACACTGTGTGATCATTTAACAAGTAGCTACTTAATCCCACAGAAGAGAAATGTCTCAAATTGGTTAACCAATAATTGACAAGGCTTTTGGAAATGCACAAAATGTAAAGCATGTGCGTATGGGTAAAACATGACACAGTTCACAATATTCAACGGCAGAATAATGAAAATCATGGAAAGAATAAATTGTGAAACTCCATATGTGATCCATGTTTTGGAATGTGCCTGCAGTAAAAAATAGGTGGGCAGCAGAGTAAATAAACTAAAACTACGTATCTGGCAACATATTAGGGCAATTAACAATCAGGATTTAACATACTCAATGACAAAGCACATATGGGAGCATCATCAAGGTGACGAAAAGGGTCTAAGGTATTATGGCATTCAACACATCAAACAGCACAATAGAGGAGGAGATCGTGAACAGAGACTAAGGAGAATGGAATCAAAATGGATCATCCTGATTGGAAGTGAGATGCTTGGGGTTTAAACATAGATGCAGAGTTGCACAGACATCTATAGAAGATAAAAATCTGAGAATAAAGAAACAGTGTTTGAGAATAGGATGGGACCTGAGAGAAATAAAAGCAAGATATGATCTAAATATATTATCCATTAAGATTTCAAATTGACACTTTATAAAGAAAAACATCCTTATATATGACTCTAAAACTATGGTGGATATGTGTAAAAAATGGAACTAAGAGGGGAAAAGAGAGAGAGAAAAAAACACATGAGAATAAGAATGCCATATATGTATTTGAAATGATTTATTGGATGCTAAAGTTACGAGGGACACCCAAACCTTTGGTTTGTAAGAAATGTCCATTGAACCCTTCTTAATGGCTGTAGGTGCTAGAAAAATCTTGTGAAATGAATAAATCAAAGAGGTTCTGGTTTTGATATTTTCAACTCCATTTAAATTAATTTGTTCCGGATAAAAAGTACTTCACTGATATTTGAACCCAACATGGATTAATTTGGACAGGAAATATAAAAATGATTGGCTGCTGGCAAAATAGTTTAAACTGTAATGGGGTAAATGAGATATTGAAAATTATAAGGCCATAAATCTATGTAGGAAGAGGTACTTTACCTTGTACATGTAAATTCCAAAGGCCTTAAATAAATATAGGGACATGGATATACTTAAGTATATAAAGAAAGAACAATTAAATAAATAATTAATTTAGCATTATATGAAGAAGTAGTTCTAAATTACATTCAGCAGGAAATATAAATTTACCAAAATGACTAATGATGGGGACAAAACAGATAGTGGCATCATTAAACGATGAGAAACGAAAAGTGTTTTTAATTGGTGGATGGTGGGTGATCACATGATTCAAATACACTGACATCACACACAACTCTATGGCCAGTTGAAGGCTTAGGCCGAAACACGTTGCCATTAGTGTTTGGATTAGCACTTTCTGCACTGTGTAATTCACACTATGGAATAAAGGACATGCCTTTCGAATTGATTGATAGTGCTGGCATCATTCTTGGGGCGAGAAGCTGATAATCCTGGATCCAGTTGCCATGCAGTGACTCTTGGGGAAAATATATATATATATATATTTTCACTGAAAAAACACCAAAGGGGTTACAGGGATGTTGTAGTTAGGAAATCTAATTTTAAAAAATAGACATTCACTTAAAAAACCAAGAGGCAGATTTATGAAAAGTGGCGCTGCACCTAGTGCAGCCCCACTTTTCCTGCACCCCTTAACCCTCCCCTAATGCCACCATGTGTGCGCCATGTTTAAAATATGGCGCACCATGACGGTAGTCAGGGGTACTACCGTCATAATTTTTGACAGTAGTCTGACAAATCTTCACAAAAGTTTCCAAAACAAGTGTTGCGATGATTCTTGTTGCTCATGGAAAGTTTCAGGGTGATCCGTTAACTGGGGGCCCAGAAAAAGGGGGCTCAAAAAACATTGTGTTTCCCATGTTAATTTTCATAGGATTCCTTAGACACAACTACAGGCCGAACCACTGGACGGAATTGCACCAAATATAGAAGAAAGCTAGCTGTTGGTACGCAGATCACACTTTTGCTTATTTGGAGTAAATCCATTCAGTAGTTTTTGATAAATTTAGGTAAATTCAAATTTCTATATCTCTGGCCACAAAGTACTGGCGAACAAAGACAAGCTGGTGCAGGAAAATGCACAGCTCTGATTGGTTGCCGACAAACCAGGAAGTTTTGGCAGCCATCTTGGGACTCAGCTTGAGCCCAGTCCCAGAAAAAAAAAGTAAAAATAAAATAAAAGGTGCCAGGGTAGGGACACCCTGACCCCTTAGCACTGGTGGGGAGCAAAAAACATTTTTTAAAAATATTTGTTTGCCTCAAGTTCACAAGATTCGCGATTTTGCAGCAAACAAATTTAAAAAAACAAGTGCGGGCTCCCGCTCTTGTTTTCTTATATGCCCCCGGGTGGGCCATGTGATGGGGGCATTAAAAAGAGAGTGTGGGGGCCTCTAGGTCCCCCTCAGCTCCTGGGACTACCACCTCGTCAGAGCTTTTATTTTTTTATACACAGGCGGCCCATAACCCCCGTTGACCTGGGGACTGCCACCTCCCCAGGGCTTTCAATTTAGTATATACAGGGAGGCTTGTGCCCCGCCCCCACTCTGGGGACCACCACCTTCCTAGGGCATCCATTTAAAAATATGCAGGGTCCCATACCCCCATGCCCTGGAACCACGACCCCCCGGGTCTGTGCTTTAAATATATGTGGGGGGCCCACAGCCCCCCCCTGCCCCCAGGACCACCATCCCCAGGGCTTTAATGAAACTATATGCGGGGGCCTGCGTTCCACCATTCCCCGGGGACCACCACCCGAGGCAAAGTGTAATAAAAAAGAAAGGGGGTCCACTGATGGCCCTTGGGACTGCCACCCGCACAGGGCCAGCTCCAGCTATGTCCCAGGGGTGCCCACCCCCTGAATGAAGCCGTAGCCAAGCCACAACAGACACTTCAGGTTTTGACAGCAGGACCTTTAAAGCAGGTCCCACTTTCAAAATCCGGTTTCATCTCTGTCCCCTGCACACGTGCAGGAGACAGAAATGAAACGCTTCAGCAAGCACAGAGCTGCTGTCAAAGCAGCTCCGTGCTTCCTGAAGCAATGGCACTGCAAGGGAAGCCTTAAGGCTTCCCCCGCAGTGCCAGGAAGCCCATAAAGGGAGTTTTTTATTTTAAAAAAACATAATAATTTAATTAAAATATAGATAGGGACCGCGGAGGAGCCCTTAAAGCTTCCCCGTGGTGCCTGATAGCCCTTAATGGGCTTTTGATTATATGAAAGCCCATAAAGGGCAAGAAAACCTTCACACTGAGCTAGGACTGATTTCAATTTTTTTAAATAAAAAATAATTATAAAAAAAAAACTTTTTCTTCTTTTAAATTGGAGACAAATAACTCATTTTAAGTATATTAGACTTCAAAGCCTAAAAACTCTTTGTCTCTCTCCCTCTTGCTTTCTTTCTCTCTTTCAATCAATTCTCCCACTCACACACACACTCAGACACTTACGCACCCACTCACAGACCCACTCAGACACTCACACAACCATGCACAGATCCACTCAGAGACTCATATAGACACTTATGAACCCACTCAGACCCTCATGCACTCTCTCACAGCCCCAGTCAGACCCTCATGCACCCAGACAGTTACGCACGCACTCACTCACACACCTACTCAGACCATCACACACCAACTCACACACCCACTGAGACCCTGATGCACCCACTCACAGACCAACACACATACTGACACACCCTCTAAAACACTGATGTATGCATTCTCACACCCAGACAGACACTCTGACAGCCACTCTTACCCCCAGATACAGCCTCTCACACCTATTTTCACACCCACATAGGCCGCAGCTAACTTCCACAGTGCATGTGCAAAGGGCCGTGCACAACACCGGGTTGGGTGGTTGACCACAGGGACTGGCTGCAGGCCAGGCCCTGTGGCCAACCGCTGCCGCGCACAGGCGAAGGCTCCATGAGGCAGTAGTTGAATTCACATCTAGGAATTAAAATGACTATACGTTAAAAAAAAAATAGAAATTCACTGAAAAAAACAAAGGTTACAGGGACGTTATAGTTAGGTACTGAATTTACTCATACAAAACCATGGAAATTCAGCAGTTATTGTTCTTTCAAGTAACTAAAACTCGTGCCGTAAGGTAACTATAATTCACCTTCGACATTGCACAGCTAATTACTCCACTTACTATATCATTGATGACATATTCTATGCCATCTTTCATACTCTCACTGCAACATTTACAATAAACTTATTGATGAGACAACTGTGCATGATAAGAGTGCAAGTTATAGTTAACTTAGGGCGCACGTTTTAGTTACATGAAAGAACTCTAACTATAACTGCTGAATTTCTATGGTTTTGTATGAGTAAATTCATAACCTAACTATAACATCCCTGCAACCTTTGCTTTTTTCAGTGAATATATATATATATATATATATATATATATATATATATATACACACACAGACAGCAACACTCACTGCTCTGTAGCTGTGTAGTTATCATTGTCAGAGTTTCCATAGGTTTTTTTTTGCTTGTAACAGTGGCATCATTTGACAAATCTTCACAAAACTTTCCAAAAAGTAAGTTCATCCACCTCAGCTCCTTCATTTCTTTTGGCCTTCATAGCTGGTTGAGCAGTGCCATGGACTCCTTCAAACTGAACAAATACATGGGACTTGGTGCTTCATCATGCCTTCTATGGCTTGCCTGTTTATATGGCTTTTCAATATACATAGCACCTTGCTGCAACCACACCTCCTGATGCTGTAGCTAGAGGTTTCGAACTATCAAACATTGCATGAGAAAGAAACTTTGCTGGCCAATAACCCAGAACAATTGTCACCTTTTTGAACTGCTGAAGCAACAGATCAAAAACTCTACCAATGACCGAAAAGCATTTGCTGCATATTTTTCTGTCCTCCTGTAAAGGAATAAACCAGCATATGCTTTTTTAACTGCAGACTCTGCCTGTTTATCTATTTGTTCTGAAACAAGTGCGTCTTCAACTATTATTGCTTATTAGATTTGCCAACAGTAGATCACCTATTAAACTTTAAGGAAGATCCATTTCACAATTTGAAATAGAATATAGTCATTCATTAACTCTAGGAGCTGATGAATCATCTAGATTTTTCTTTGAATCATAGCATTTATTGTTAATTTTGGAGTGTTTGGACTGTGAAACTGAAAGAAGCACACCCTATTAGGTACTGGCTGCTCTTTATCTGCAGGTAACCGAAGAATGGTTGATAAATATTAGACAGAAAAGGGTAGCTCTTTTTTTAAATATATTTCCCTCTAGGAATCATATGGCCATTTCTAAAGCCACATCATCTTCACTATATTCAAGAGATGGTGATGAGGAATTAACAGTGAAGAAGCTGAAAAAATAATCTACAGAAGAACTTGGCAAACCCGGGCGAGAATCTAATTTTCCCTCCTGAGTAATCCAGGGATCAGAAATTGATTTAAGAAAAACTTCCATCATCTTCTGTTATGAAGTAAGATAATATCTCTCTAGGAAATATCTCAAAGTCTATGCTCCTTTCTGGAATAAGGTGAGGTATGGTGCTGCGTGATGGTGTTCTTCACCATCATGCAATCTGAGAAATTACTTATCTTCCTCCAGTCTAGGTTTTTAAATACTCTGCAACTAGCATTCAATATGAGACTAATGGAATCACTTAACAAAAGGATGATTTCCTAATCATTTCTTCTCACTTCCTGGTTTTATAGGTTGCAGGATAGCTGCTTATTAATATAGGAAATAAATATTTTTCTCACATTTTCAAAAGGAAAAATACTGACAATCTCTTATTTACCTGAATTTTCACAACACAAATGGCTACCATTCATGCCTTGGGTGCTTACTAGAGAGAACTTACCAATTTATTTTGGTGCACCACACCATTCACAGATCAGAGAATGGAGAAACCTAGAGCAAGGAATATTTATGTGAAGCCAGAACTGTCCCTCATCCAGGTTCTTCAATACAAAAAACAGTGCTCTGCTCACTCTTGACCTGATTGGCAGAAGAATGTACCACAATTATGAACCAGTCTCTTGTCAGTAAGCCCAGGCGGTGCTGAACTGCAGTAAACACCCAACAACGCACTAGCATCTAATCAATACGGTGCAGGCCTTCATATCACTAAAATATGAACTGCCAGGAGATGTAGCAAATACAGAAATAAATATGCAGGCCACCTACTATTAAAACAAATGTGCCTGGAGACTGAATAAAAACTAAATAAAGGCAAAAGTAAATATGCATGCCCTCTCAAAAAAACCGAAGAGGTGTGGGACTAGTTTTCTTCTACTTTTAAACACATTATAATATGAGCTTATGCTAATTTAGATTGTGTTTCCACTGTCCTACATCTTGCATTGATGTCACAATGTAGCACTTGATAACTATCGCTGTTCTTCCTATTCTACATAAAGCCTTACTGGGGTCCACACTAATAAACAGAGTGTTCCTATAGACTTTCTGTCATTGTATCTAACCAAGGACATTTCAACTGTCCCAGGCTATTGTTATACAACGTATCAACTGAATTGCTCAGTAAACTGTGAGAATGACTAATATCCAAAGTACTACTATCATCAGAGAATCTTCTAATGTATTCTCTAGTTAAATGTTTCTTCTTGCTCATTTCTTATTGGTGCTGGGAACACTGTATTCATGTAGAATGTATGAATGCCTTTGTCTAAAGTCCTAATAAGGACACATAGATTTCTCTATTGAGGAGACCCTTTTTCCCAACCTTCAGAAGGCAAATATATGCCAGTTTGCACTTAGAACTGTATTAAGTTCTTTTTACTTAGGATTTGGATGCTTCACTACTACATTTACTTATGGTATAATCTAATTATTCTGCCTATCAATTCTTTATTTCTTTAAAGCTTTGAAACAACAACCCTTCTCTGTCATTCTTACAAGAATGTTTTGCCATCTACGATTGAACTTGAACAAATGGAGATAGTGACGGCTCCAGTCAGGGAGCACTAAAGTTCATATTGGGACTACTTCACTCCCGCTCTTAGCTGTGGGTGTGCTTGAAAAGTTCTATATTTGGCTAAGATTGCGCACTGACAGATCAAATATGCACAGGTCCACACAACACTCAAGATATACATACTTTACCAAGAGACGCTCATGTCACTGCAACATCTTGAAAACCTACCTACCTCTTCATGATTTTGTTTTTACCAGAAGTAAATTTCAGTCCAGCAAACACAAAGTGAGAACAGGGTGTATGTTGGGCATAGCAGCCCCATAAAGAAACTGAAAGGGGTGGGGTAAGGAAGTGCCTGTTTGGAGTAAGAAGAAAGCTTGAACTATGGGTGGTGTTCTAAAGTGATGAATGTTCTGGTCTCTTTATTGTATTTGGACAAGAAAGGAAACAAGGAGGTAATGTGGGTTTAAGCTTGATGATGGGCAGGATTAACAGTTGTTATCATAATATTGTAAGAAATAGAGCTTCCTTCTAGTGGAAATCAATATTCCTTCCAGGAATGTCCATAGTATGCAATAACTTGTGTAGAACAATACATTTTAGACATATCGAAGAGCAAGCGTTTTGTTTTTATTCCCAAAAAATAAAGACTAGGGATTTTCTGGTAATTCTTGCTTTAAAACACAAACGGCCAGATGTACAAAGCCGTTTTGCATTTCTTAACAGTGCTAATCACTATTTCAGTCCATTAAGAAATGCAAAATGGGCTTTTTTGATGTGAAAAGCCCTTTAAGAAATCATACATTTTGATTTCTATCTTGTAAAAATCACAATTTGAGATCCACTGAATAGGAAATTGCAAATAGGGATTACCTATTTGCGATTCCTGTCCAGATTTACCAAGCATTTCCTAAATGTGAATTAGGCATTTAGAAAATGCAATTGCCATCGACTTCAAGTAGATGATAACCATGTGCAATTTAAAAATAGCATCCCAAGATGTTTTTTTTTTTAATGCAATAGAGCACACACATGCCCATTAGACATATGTGTGCTCTACATGTGCACCACTATATTTGGGGTGCACCAAGGGGGGCCTTTTGCCCATAGCCATTCTTGGTTTTGCATTTCCGAAATATCAATTTCCTAATAGCAAAACAGTATTTGGGAAACGCAAAACCAGCCCATTGTCTCAAATGACATGGGATTTCTTGTTTGCGATTTCCTTATAGCGATTCCTACTTTGTAGAAATCATTATTAGGAAATCAGTATCTTTGTACATAGCATTTTGCATTTCCTAAATAGTGGTTTTTAATGAAGTCACTATTTAGAAAATGAAAAATTGCATTTTAGTAGGTCTGGCCCTTAGTCTGGTAAAACAAACACCAATTAAAACCCACACCCCGGTGCTCCCAGCATGACTAGAAATATAGAAACTACTACAAAATTAGAAACTGCCACTTAACACACCAAAGGTGTGCGATCAGCTCTCAATTTACTAATATCTTATGCTCAATCTTGCCCTTTTTTGCAGTTTTATATAGCACAAACTCAACAAAGAGGTATTGGAGTGCTTTAAATGAAGCACCAGTTACATTACACAAAATCACATTACATTTTTGTTTTTTAAGGCAGGGGAAGATTAACATGAGTTTCCCAGAATTACATGTTGTTGAGCTGACGTTAATACTCAGATTTAGTGGCAGAATTGGCTGTAATACCACATTCCCTTTAGCCAGGACTATGCCGAAGAATAACATCTTTTCGACCAAGTGATACAAAATGATAATATTGTCATAGCAAACATTATGCAAAAAAATGTGGTCATATACATTTTGGGGCTATAATAATTGCAGGTGTGCTTATATATTGCACAATAGCCATCTTTGAGTGTGTTTATCCTTTCACTGGACAAATGCTGACACTTTGAAAGGATGCACACTTGGGGCCCAATTCACAAAGACCCTCTGCAGTCATGGTGGATGCTCTGCAGTTCTGGTGGGATATTTGCACTTGTGGCAACATCTCTGCACTGCAGATTCTCTTTGCGGAGATACTGCCATGAGTGCGGATGTCCCACAATGACTGCGGAGCGTGTGCCACAACAGCAAAGGCTCTTTGTGAATTGGCCCCTTGATTGCCAATGATAGATTTAGAGATATGTGCCTTCCCCGCCCTGCCTGAATGCAGTTTTGCACAAAATTTCCACCAACCACCTTTAAAAAAATTCCATTTGCACCAGCCAACTGATGCACAAAATTAGCTCTTTCTCTCACTTCAAAGCAAAAAGCATTTTCTCGCTGACAAAGCAGTACAAATATTGGTGAATCCATTACTTACCGGTAAACTTTAATACCCTGATTAAATTCCTCCTTGTCTCAGTCAGTGAGGCAGTCCAACCCCCAGACAGGCATATCTACATGCTAGTCCTTCTTTTATTTACCCTTATTTTAAAGACTCCTCCCTCCTTTCTCTATGTCTGCAAAAACCCATCTAGACAAAAGGTGTAAAAGCAGAAGGGAGGCAGGGAGGGTCTGTAGCTGGGATGAGGAACACCATAATTGTGGTATTGAAGTTTACTGGTAAGTAATGGTTGACTACAGTGTGATGAGATTTCCATGTATCAGCCCATACGAATTTCCTGGATTAACACCCCTGCTGCATTTGCCCAGGAGGCAGAAAGTGGCCTAGTTGAGCTACCTTGAATGTGAGCCAGAGAAACTTTACCCAGGGAATTGTAGGCTTGACAAATAGCCTGTCAAATCCATCTGTGTAGAGACGTAGTGGCAACCTTCTTCCCTTTATTAACACTGACAAAAGAGACAAAGAGTTAATTAATATGCGGAAAATCTTTTGTGGGTTGTAAATAAATCATCAGGACTTTTTTACCATCCAAAGAGGAAGGTACCTGGTGATCATCCCATTATTGAAAAACTGGCAGTCCTACCTCTTATTGTCAATGACATTCAGAAGATAATTTGGGAATAGCTTTGGGGTCAATCCATAGCACCACTCTATCAGGGAAACTCTGGAAGTAGGGATAGGACAACCATAACCAGTGTGACTGGTTTTCTTAGATGAAACCTTTTTTCAGCAAACAGACCACTAATGGTGCAATATTTTGCAATTCCCCTTTTGCACTACAAAAGAATTTGATCGCCACCCATTGATCAGCTAAGGGGACTGGACCAGATTCTTCAAAAAACCTTCCCTTAAAAATTCCATAATTTGAAAGGGATGTCCTAAGACAGGATTTGAACCCTTATCAGCATTCTATTTAATAAAAACAAGTCCAATATTTTTTATAGGATGGAAGGGTGGGTTGCTTACAGGGTTACTGGTTCTCAACTGCCAGTGAGCTAGAACAACCCATTTCTTCCTTTCAGTGCAAACCTTTCAAAAACCATGCCATCGACTTGAGTTGTTGGAGCTGACCCAATAGTAACACTGGAAACTGAAGAGGGGATGGAACAAACAGAAGTGTGACAAACCTGCCTTGGAGAGATTGAGTGACAGAGGAAACCAAAAGTATTGTGGCCACAATGGGGCTTTCAGAATTACTGACACCCTCTCCTCCTAAATCTTCTGCAGCACCCTGGGGAAGAGGAGGATCAGTGGAAAGGCATACAGGAGACCCTAGGGCCAAGTAATTGAGATGGCATCTACCCCTCAAGCTTGTTGGCAAATACGTTCTGAGCAAAAGATTGGCAGTAGCGCTTTGTGGGGAGAAGCTAAAAGGATATATCATTGGTTCCCCGAACAGATGACAGATTTGAAGAATGAAAGGATGGGATGAATGGTAGAGCACTGAGGAGGGAAGATTGTGGTTGAAGCTGTGTGCCTGAAAATTGAGCTCTCCCTGAAGGTACACTGCCTTCATGCCAATTAGAGTCTTTTTTTTGCCCAAGAACAAATTTGATGAGCCACCATGTTTAGAAGAGGACTTTGATACCTGATTGTATGTGTGTATCACCTGGTTTACACTATGCAACGGTGGTTGAAAGTACTGTATTATTTCCCATACAGCAGCTAACTCCCTCCAACTGGAAGAACAATTCCTGTCCACCATTAACCACTGCCCCTTTGCATCCAGCTCCCCCAGAGTTGCTCCACAGCCCCATAAACAGCTGTCTGTTGTTAGTAATGCTGGGGCAGGCATTTTAAATGGCACACATTTCTCCAAATTAGGACTGCGAAGCCACCAACCCAGTTCCTGTACAATTATCAGAGACAATGCTTTGTGTATGTTGTAATTGTCCAGGGAAGGGTTCCAATGAGTCAACAGATATTTTACAAGCAGTTTTAGGTGTAGACTAGCCCAAGGTACCACTGATGTTTCCACCATTATTCCGTAAACCCTCAACCAACACCTGGCTGGTGCTGAGGACAGAGATAACAATGTTCGTAGGTTGGACTGTAATGTATTGATTCTGGTTTGGGGTAGAAAAATGCCCCCCTACAGAGTTTCAAATATTTCCTCTTTGAACTGTAAACATTGAACTAGGTTGAAATAGGACTTTGAGAAATTCAGTTTAAACCGCAATAGTAAAAGAAAAATGATAGATGTTATTGCTTCCTGTGCCTTAGGGAGAGCAAAAGCACAAAGCAGCCAATCATCAAGGTATGGAAAGAACAAAATTCCCTTAAGTTATAAAACTCCCACTACAGGAGCCACAACCTTGGTAAAGGTCTGAATAGACAATGACAAGCCAGAAGCCAGAGCTTGGAATTGATCATGGTTTTCCTCCACTGCAAACCTCAGGAACTCTTGGACCTCTGCATGAATTGGGATATGAAAATAAGCGTCTTCCAAATCCAACATTGCTAAAAAGGTGCCCCTTCTGAATCAAGGGAATGATGAACTGTAATGTTATCAACTGAAAAGGTTCCACCCTCACATCTTTGTTCAAAGTTTTCATATCCAGGATCAGATGAAACAAACTGTGTGGTTTGTGAACCAAGAAGAGAACTGAATAAAAACCTTCTTTCTCTTGCAAAGGAGGGACCTTGACTATTGCTTTCTTTAGGAGCAATTTGTCCACACCTGTTAATATTGCTTCCTTCTTGTGCAGGTTTTTCGATAATGGTGTGAACCGGAACACTCTCTCAGTCCTGCTGGTGGCTGTTGAACAAACATAATTTTATATCCATGGTAAATGATGGAGAGGATCCACTGATCTGTGATCCTCATAATCCATTCAGGAACAAAGGAACGCAGCCTGGCTCCTACCTTGGAATAGTAATTTCTGACTTGCACATGTTTTCTCCCTGTGCCAGGTTTTATTGGCAAATGCAGCTTCCTGACCTTGAGCTGCGCATTGAAAGGGATGGGAATTTTCCTGGAGACCCGGAACATTTTGTTTCTGAAAAAAGTATTTCATTCACTGAGAAAGCTTAAAGGGCTTAAGATCTTCTTTTCATTAGCATATCTTTGAACCATCATATTTCACTCTTCACCAAAAGGTATGGGACCCACAAGGGGAAGTTTATGCACCATGGATTTCTAGTTGGTCTCCAGATTCCAAGGCCTCATCCACAGAGGTCTGGGTTCTGCAATTGCTACCCCTGACAGAGATGCATATGCCTAGAGGTTATCAAAAGTCAGGTTACAAAAGAAACTGTGCCGATATTTCAATTTGGGTCAAAATTGGCATGGAATCTCCTTTATCCTGGGGGCATTCAAACTGTCTTCCAAAGTCCTTTAGTAAGTCTTGGGATGCAAAGTATCTACTAGCATGTAACCAAAATTGGAAGCTCTGTTATTAGGACGGATTCCACTTTCTTTTCAACAAGGTGAGGCAAAGTAGATTCTGCAAAAGGGCGGGACAATGAGGAAGCCATGGACGGAGAAATAGAATTAACCTTGGGGATCTGAGGATATTGATCCTCAAATTGCACAATCAGGTATCTCTTAGATAAAAAAAACATGAGATATTTTGCTTGTCAGTGTTTTTGCATTCCGAATTTATGCAGAGAAAGGTCATCGACAGCAGAGGTATTGTACTGTGAATAAAACTACTTGTCGTCTAGTGCTTTTGGTTCAAAACCAAGGACTTCTCTCATATGTACCAGCATGCCTGAGAAAACCTTCCCTTGGACATAGTTTCTTTTTGGTGAAATATCCTGATCATCCTCAGACTCACACTTCTGCCTCTTAGTCTGGAGGTCACTCGAGGCAGCTTCTACTGCTTAATAAATTAGTTCCTGGAGATCGTATTTGGAAATCCACAAAAGGTCATCATCGCCCAAATCCTGCATGTTTTCTTTTCTGTGTAGCCTTCCCTCCATGAACAGAGGAAGAGTCATCACAAGCCTCCATCCTGCACCAGAGTACCAGAAGCTGGTGGTAAGCAGGGCTAAAGGCACCCATGTCCTACATATATGCTTTTCCTAGGTACCAAATCTCAGGTTTTACAAGATTCGGTAGCAGATGAAACACTATGTCAACTTTCAGCGGATTACATACAACTGACACAGCAGCTGGGCCAGAATGCTGCTCTGAATCTCAGCATCTAATTGGTCCACCCGCGGACCACACACAATGCTCCCCACACCCAGGTGAGCACATGAATGGGGAGTGCAGGTTCAGGTGGTACAATTACCACCATTGCCCAGCATACGCTGAGTTTAAATAAAGCATCAACACACCATTTGAAATGTAAAATAAAGATAAGCAAGTCTCTTACCTGTCACAGACAGGAAAGCAACAGACATGGAGGTAGGATGAGCCTTTAAATGAAGAGAAAATAAAAGAAGGACTAGCATGTAGATATGCTTGTCTGGGGGACAAGACCACCTCATTCACTAAGTAATGACTGGGACAAGGAGTTCCTAAGAGGGGGTGATGATGCTGTACCAATTTTCCCCTGTGGAAAATGGGATATTGTTTCTATTTTGTGACCTTGTATAGACAACTCTTTCAACGCAATTGAACTGGAGGTCACACACTGATCACTTCAGGGAGTTATTAATGCAATGAGCTATCTTGCCAGCATTAGATATGTGGGCGTCTGACCTCCTATATTAGGCTTAGGTGACACGTAAAAGGGCAGTGAAATCTACTACCCTTAGAGGTCGATTTGAATCATTTGATTCAGACAGGAGTAATAAGATCATCAAGAGTCAATAATAATAACCATCAGCAGTATACAATAATGAGTAAACAAAATTAAACACACCATGACCTATGTGATCATGAAACACAATACCAGTTTTAGTAAAGTTTAAACATTTATTGCCCTTATTAACAATGCTAAAGTCACATAAATAATATGCAAAACCAGATTATAGAAATACAAAAACAACAAAGGCTGTCCAAAACGTCGGAAGAATCTTAGGCCCATATTTATACCTTTTTAGCACCGCATTTGCGCCACTTTTTGACGCAAAATCGGTGCAAACTTACAAAATACACTGTATTTTGTAAGTTTGCGCCGCTTTTGTGTCAAAGAATGACGCAAATGTGGCACCAAAAAAAGTATAAATATGGGCCTTAGTCTGACAAGAGCAATCACCATTAAACCCTCTAAAAGAATTACACAGAAAAACAACTGAATTATTTGAGAAATAGCAACAGATTTCATTAATTGTGAAGTTAAATCAATCATAATCAATGAATAAACATTCAATTCAATAATTTGGTCAAACAATCTTTGCTACCAAATTCTAATTTGAAAACCATGTGTGGAGTTGGGCTTTGTCACCTGAAAAAATGAAAAATAAGACAAAAATTAATTTGGAAACTACTGAAACTATGGTGCTAACAAAAATGTGGTTGGATTTCTAAGGGAAAATCTGCAAAGAAAACAAATACACATTGTTTATACCTCTTCTAAACGAGACAATAGTTAGCAGAGTTTTCGTTAGCAGAGCACAGGAACAGCAAGTCTTCGGCGATCAGCATCAGGAATGTGAAAGGGCAACAGTTCAGTAGAGTTGGGCCTAAGGTATCTGAACTGTAAGAATCATAAACATGTAAGTCTGAACTACCTCATCTGGATGTGACATCTGAAAACTAACATCTGAACCCCTTTGTCTAGAATTTTAATTAATTAAAGTCCCAAAAGTTACTAGCTTGACTCCTATTGGACAAGGCAATGGGGTGTGACAATGAGCAACCAATCGAATTCTTCAGTTTCAGGCTTTCTCCTCTTTTCCTTGAGATAGGCTCATGTTGACACTCTTCTCCGGACAACAGTTTCCACAGAATATTAACATTGTAGAAAACAGCACAGAACATGACATTTGTACTAACATTACTACCTACCAGAAACTAAGGTCCTGATTTATACTTTTTTAGCGCTGCAGTTGCGTCATTTTTTATGCAAAAGAGGCGCAAACGTACAATATATAATTGAATTTGGTAAGTTTGCGTTGCCTTTGCGGCAAAAAATGTTGCAAATGCAGAGCTAAAAAAGTTTAAATCAGGCCCTCAGACTTATAGTAAAAACTTTCAATAGTTATCTATGGAAGTACAGAATGAACAGAGTGAAAAAGGTGGGAGGTTTCCACTATGAGCTTTCAATGAGAAATCTAATAAACAAACTTTGCACAATAATTTCAATAATGTCAGCATAACATCTCAACACTGTGTTGTGGAAAATTACTAAATCTTGGGCCTGTCGACTATTGATAATACATGAAGAATAATACAATTTAAATAATCAAACCATATAGGTCTTATAATTAGCATTTCATGACTCTTAACTAATATTATGTATTTCAAATCATATTTAGGACATTATTTAATCATTATTTAGAGACTGAAGTGGGTCTTCCCCCTTTTCAAACCTGATCTTGCTGCTCTGTCTGGCTCCTCATTGGGAATTATGGCTTGCTGGTTCCAATGTCCAGTTCCAGATTCATACTTTGCTGCTGCCATGAAGGCTTTGAGTTGCCAGCAAAGGAAGAGAGGTAGTAAAAAATACAGTGTTGTTTCTCTTTGCATGCATCAGAGAATGTGTTTTATACGTGATTGAGAGAGAATTAAATTATTCAATAAGGATTACAAATCATTAGTTTTATTCATCAATAGTAATTATCTTTTGTCAATACAAATGGTTATGATTCATCATAATATGCTTTCAAAGTTCACATAGAACTCGAGATGGTGGACACCATGTCAACTACATTTTAAATATGCATGTTCTATATCTCTAGCACGATATTTCTAATTAGGCTTCTTAGTACACGACATTTATACAATTTGTTTACTCATATTTTATTAAAAATGTTTGCTCTCTAACAAACATAAAGCTGTGAATTTCCTGTTTAGCCCAGGAAGGAAACAGTGCAAAACAGTCTGTTTATATTCCATTTTCAAAACTGTCTTTTGTTCGATGAACTGCTGTGTCATCCTGATACAAGCCTTTCTTCTGCCAAGAAAGGTAGAGGTTATTATGTTAACATTTTAAGCTGGCATAAAGCACCCAAAGTTGAACATTGACATTACTCAGGGTAAACATTACTCAATGATAAAGGTTGCCATCATTTTTTTTAACCAACAAAACAACGGTCAGGCAGAGAGTTTTTGGTATTCAAGAAAACAACTGCTGCTCTGAGTTTGGACACTTTATACTCAATTATGGATCTCTGGGAAAGCAGTGGGTTCTCTCTTTCTTTGCTTCTCACCCTGACCTGCCTGATTTTCATCACGGTCTGCAAATCCATGTGCCACAAAAGTAAACTGCCCCCAGGACCGTTTCCTTTTCCGTTTCTTGGGAATGTGCTCCAATTGAATAGCAAAAACATGGCTCAGTCATTAATTAAGGTAAGGAAATACACTGTAAATAGAAGTATTTTGAGGAGTTGCAGTTCTGTAGCTTAGTGTTATTCTTCACGATGGAATCCTCTTCCCTAAGAAACTGTGTAAGGTATGGGAATTTACAGCTTTTATAAAGTATTGGAAAATAATTGATAACTCAGTTTTATTGTTATTCCTTCTTACACTTTAGAGTATAATTTACACTGCAGATTGATTATTATAACTCTTGTGCAGCCTCTACTGTTTGGTGGTGTTTAGTAACACAACTGTTTATTGTAATGGGATTATTCAGGAATGCAGATTTTTTTCTTCCGATTTTTGAGTGACTGGGGGGGAGGGGGGGGGGTCATGAAGTTGAGAAGATACAGGATAGGTCAAGGACTCTGTGTCAAAATCTGAATGCCTGTGAAATTAATTGCCAGGTGGCCATGGTTTGTTGTTAGGTAAGATGCTAGTTAAGTGGAGAACACATTTCATCCTCAAAAATTACCCCTAGAACAAGTGTCGGTTCCTCTTAAGCGTCTTCTGGGCACAGCTCGGCAGCCTGTGAGGCACCATATAATGGTGTGAGCCTTTGCCAGCACTGCTAAATATTTAGCATAACACTGTTCATGAAAACATAATTTTTATGTTTTCATGAAAAATGATGAAAAATGCCAGTGTGCAGGTCAGCCCTCTTGGCCTCTTCTCCAAGCTTCTGATTACAGAAACAGAATGAGGGGGCTTAGTGATGATCCATCTACAGAGTGTTGTTTCAAAATTCTACACTCTGTAGATATATATCTAGATTGCACGTGAGGTACGTAGTTCAACCATGATCCCCTCACTCACTTTACTTAGCAGACATACTGCATTTGCCTCAGGCAGCAGCGAGGAGCCAGTGAGGAGCCACCCAAAACAATATGGGCAGGATTCTGAATACTGTGTCGGTTTCTTATAGGGTTGTGATTCCAGTCCTATCAAAAAGCTGAGAAAGAGACTGGAGCGGGTATTCTCCTTTTCAAACCTGACCTTGCTGCTCTGCCTGGCTCATAATTGGGTATTGTGGCTTTCTAGTTCCAATGCCAGATTCATGCTATGCTGCTGCCATGAAGACTTTGAGTTGCCAGCAAAGTAAGAAAGGTAGTAAAAAATACCCTGCCTTGTACTACAAACTACCCCAAACCCCCACCCCATCCTAAACCCTAAAAGCTACCATGTTCTGTCCTAAAACCCACCTTGCCCTGTCCTAAAAAACTACCCTGACATCCCGCTCCCACCCTAAACCCTACCCTGTCCTAAAAACTTTCCCAACCTTTTCTAAAAACTACTCGACCACCCACCCCTGCCCTAACCCTAAAATCTACCCTGCCCTAAAAACTACCCTGACCTCCTGCCCTGCCCTACACCCTAAAAGCTACCCTGCCCTGTCCTAAAACCTACCCTTCCCTGTCCTAAAAACTACCCCAACCCCCACCCTAAACCTTAAAACCTACCCTGTCCTAAAAACTACCCCACCCTGACCTAAAAACTAAACTCCCCTAAACCCTAAAACCTTCCCTGCCCTGTCCTAAAAACTACCCTGCCCTAAACCCTAAAAGCTACCCTGCCCTGTCCTAGCACCTACCCTGTACTAAAAACTACCCCGACATCCCAGCCCCACCCTAAACCCTAAAACCTACCCTGTCCTAAAAACTCCCCCACCCTGTCCTAAAAGCTATAACCCTGTCCTGCCCTAAACCCTAAAACCTACCCTGTCCTAAAAACTACCCCACCCTGTCCTAAAAACGACCCCAAACCCCTACCTCCCCTACCTTAAACCCTAAAACCTACCCTGCCCTGTCCCAAAAACTACCCTGACCCTCCGCTGTAAACCCTGAAACCTACACCACGCTGTCCTAAAAACTATCCAGCCTGTCCTAAAAACGGCCCCAACCCAATGCCCTTGCCCTGAACCCTAAAACCTACCCCACCCTGTCCTAACAACTACCCCGACCCCCTGCCCCTGCCCTGAACCCTAAAACCTACCCCACCCGTCCTAAAATCTACTCCCATCCCCTAACCCACCCTGAACTCTAAAACCTACCCCACCCTATCCTTAAAAAATCCCATCCGCCCCTGTGCCACTTATCCAGCTGCTGCGTTCCTCTTCCAGCTGTTCCTCCTGTGTGACTGAATCACGCAAATGCATGGTGCCTTAACCACGGATTTTCCTTGGTTCAGACACATGCGTGATTCAGGGCAAGCGTGGTAATGCTTGTCTGCCTACGGCCTGCGTGGCTCCGGCCGGGCTGTAAAGGCCGTTTCCCGTTTTATGCTTGTAAGTCTGCTGCTAGTCATGGGATACTCCAGATAATTGTTAGCTAAACATGAGGTGTTTCTGTCCTTCAAGTGCATTCCTGATACGAAAGTTCACACAACATAGACTACCTCATATGACAGTCCAGCTTTTGCCTCTTATCTGTCACACCAATAGCCAACCCTACCTTCCTTTTCACGCTTATGCACCATGTTGACAGTTCAAAGCATATACTTCTAGCCGACCAGATAAATGATAGATCTTACACATGATATATACAACTTTTATACATACATTTGTGGCATGATAGTAGCACAGTTGTTCAATCGTGCATTTGTTATGTGAGATTGTTTTATATATTTCTGTTTTTGTGATTTAGATATAAGGTTTGGCGGGTAGTGGTCTTTCGGTCAAAGTTACAAAGGGCATTATGTCTACCATCCTGATGGGCATCCGCCTGCCAAATTTAGAGATCACTGTTGGCATAGCGGTGATCTCGGTACATTCAGAGGAACAGCCATCAAGGCAGTTCCTCTAAGGTACAAAATATTTGGTCCATGGCAGGCATAAGTTTTGATAGCTGTCCATCAAACCTTATGTTTTTCGAAAACAAACTCCAAAAGTGTGAGGTTGTTTTTGAAAAACAAATAATTAATGACCCCACACACCCAGGGAGTTTTTTCAGTGGGTGTGTGGGTATTTTTTGTTGTTTTCGGTCTGTGACCGTCTGTGCAACGCCTCACAACAGGAAAGACAGAGCCACTAATCTCTTGGAGCTTTTAGGAAAATCCTGGGTATGTAAGGCAAACAAGTCCACCAGTTCTTGTGGCACTTCCATTCACGCTGTAGAATTAACAATGCGGGACACGTCCTCTCAAAATCTCTGCAGGGTTAGAAAAATCCAGGCCAAATAAATAAAATCAGCCTTCTCTGAGCAACACCTGCCACTATGACCCCGGAGGCTCCGACATATCTGCCTAATGTCACAAAAATAACCACATGTTGTCAGTAAGTAGTTCACATGACACTGCATTCCATTTCTCCCTACTCTTCCCAAACCTGCCTAGCGCCAATATTTAACGCCTGGGTTAGACCAGGCGTTAGGGTGCAGGTAGGCCCATATCTATGGTGGAACACCATGAAATGGGCACTAAGATGCCCACCCCAAGCCTCGGGAACACCACCACCCACACCACAGGGAAACTATAGGAGAGGGACCCCATTCCAGGTAAGATTAGGAAAGTAGAATTTTTATATTTTTTTAAGTACCATTGGGTGCCCCTTACATGGGCCCCCCTGCCTAGCACTGAGCATGTTTAGCTTGCCCAGGGGACACTAGTTCCCTGTGGTGGGCATTGGGGTGGTGGTAATGACTCCTGTCTACACTCAGGAGTCATTTGTGGCTTGGGCGTCAGAAAATGACACTAGGCTGGTCAACGGCATTTTTTTGCCGTTAACCAGCCTAACATAATTTCAGACCCACTAGCGTTATTTTCCCTAACTCCATCCCTGACCGGCTAGCGTCTTTTTTTAGACGCTAGCCATTCCTTTGAGCCATCTTGCATCATTTCATAAACATGGCACTAACATGGCTCTAAGGAATGGTGTTAGGTGGCGTTAAGAAAAATGATGCAAAACTGCGTTACCGCAGTTTTGCGCCATTTTTATAAATATGGGCCTCAGTCTGTTAAATGTTTAAGGTTCCTTTGGGAATTCGTGTAACACTGCCTCAAAATCATGGTAACTCCTGAAATGCAAAAACATATCCAGCAGACTATGGCCCTTATCTTCTAATCCCTTCAGTGTAAAGAACCATTTTCCCGAAATAAATCCTTCTTCTGTGTGACTTTTCATGTACGTAAAAACTTATGGCAACCAGCGTCAAACGAGATCATTCAGGGCAACACATTAATTCACACCAAGCTTGCTTGTCAACTTTCCAAGCCCACCTTCTCAGCACCATTTATAAATCTTTCCGTGAGACACCTGCACCCTACCGAGCATCTCTGTCACATCAGAAGAGCATGCTAAAGCTTTATTGATTTGCACAGAGAGGCAAGACTCTGAAACATCCACGACACATGTTGGCTTTTTAGCTACCATGCAATACACCTTAATAAAACGTGAACTGTGTGTGCCAAGTCAAAATGGGCTGTCCCTGCACCCACATTTTATGGATGCATATCCCCGTAAGCAGACAAATGAATGAACTCGGCAATATAAGGAGTGTCCATGACCTAGTTAAAAAATCGAGGGAGAGCCACCGTAATCAACAAAGACACCCTCCATGTTACGGATAGAGGAAGTTTTGACCCACAAAACTAGACTTCTCCAGTAGGCCCGGAGCCCATTCAAAATTATTCTGAGATAGGAAACTCACATTACTGCTGACAGTAATCCTTAGATATGCGGCCACAAAACCTTTCCCACTCTGACTACTGTGGGGCAGGAGCAAAAGCTGTAACTTATTCCATTGTAATTTCAGCATTTACAATTCCACAATGGCAATTAACTCTTCAACTGTTGTTACAGATGGGGAGTCCCAGCAGTAAGAGAAGTCGAGTAGAGGCCCCAAATTAGATTCTGCACCTGTTGATCCCACTGAGTTGAAACAGATGTTCTTGGGCAAACAGCTGACATAACTTGTGAAAGCAAGCAGCAGCATTTCACTAAATGAGTGCAGAGCTCCACAACGGTGTCTCTATTTGGAAACGCAACCTTGCAACATGGCTTATCACAACGGTGTCTCTATTTGGAAACGCAACCTTGCAACATGGCTGATGGTTCACCGGCGCAACACCAAGTCACCACACTGTCATAAGGCTGCCCCAACTAGATGCTACACTGCAGGATCCAGGGAGCACCAACTAACCATTATTCCTGGCAGTCTCATTTACGCCGGTGAAAAACAAAATTTTCCACACAAACAATACAGAAACTCCGAGCACTCTCAGTAAGTCCACTTTGAGATCCTCGTGTCAGTAGAACTTTTTTTTTCATATTGCCCATGCCAGCATGTGTTTCGTCAAATGCTGTGGGTGTCACAGCAGACGTCTTCAGGGCTACAATCTATTTAAAATATACGAAATTTGGGAGAGAGTCCCTATCTTTAGACAGGAAGAAACTTTCACTGTGCCTGGAAATCTGAATCATCTGTTCTCTGGAATAAATGTGAGAGAATAAGGTAATTGGTAGACAGAATTGGTTGTAAATAGAGCCGTAGTTATTATAAGCCTTTAGTGAAAGATAATCACCCAAAGTGAATACCAAGAATCTCAGGGCAAATTGGTAACGCTTAAATCCAAAATCTACAGCCTCACCGGGTGTTAGAAATGGGGTCTTTGGTTGGCAGTCATGTTACCCCCTGCCCAAGCAAGGACCCTCACTCTAGTCAGGGCAAAGGAAAAAAAAACCACCTGGTTAACTCACCACTCACCCCCTTAGTAGCTTGGCACAAGCAGGCAGGTTTAAGTCAGAAGCAATGTGTAAAGTATTTGGACCAGCACACACAGTAATACAGTGAAGACACTACAAAATGGACACCACACCAGTTTAGCAAAATAGGCAATATTTATCTAAATCAAACAAGACCAACAGGACAAAAATACAGCATAAACAAGTCAAGATATGAATTTTCAAAAGAATAAGAGTCTTACTCCATAGAAAACAATGGAAACTTTGCTGTTACACAAAGTACCTAGTTTGCGTCAAAAATAAAGCTGCATGGGTGAGAGTGCGTCGAAATAGTCAGCGACGTGTTGATTTCTCAGTCACAAGAGAAACCGTGCATCGTTTTCTTCTCTGGTCGGGTAGGCTCTGTATCATTTTTCTCTCCCGCAAGAGAGTGATGCGTCGATTTCTGGACGGGCATCTTGGACCCGCACAGGCTTGCATTGACTTTTCACGCCGAGTGATGATGTGTGTGAAATCCGGCCACTCGGTGATGGAAAACTGTGCTACCTAGGGTTTGTATCGTTAACAGCATGTATTGCATAATTTCTCTAGCTGCGAAGCACCAATCTCCCAGGCGCGATGCAGGTGAAACATCGATTTTTGCTGCAAAGCTGCATTGCAGATGGTGCATCGAAAATGTCCCTGCACTGTATTCTGTGCATGGATTTCAGTCATTGTCTGCCAACCTCATCGCTCAAGGGAATCTCAGCAGAAAGTCCAGGTGCTGGCAGAGGAAGTCTTTTATGGCCCTGAGACTTCAAAACAGGAGGCAAACTCAGACCAAGCCCTTGGAGATTCTTCTCAAGCAGGAATGCATAACAAAGTTCAGTCTTTGTCCCCTTTCACAGGCAGAAGCAGCAACTGCAGGATAGCCAAACAAAGCACAGTCACAGGCAGGGGCAGCACTTCTCCTCTGTTCTTCAGCTCTTCTCCTTAGCAGAGGTTTCTCTTGATCCCAGAAGTAATCTAAAATTCTGGGGTTTCGGGGGCCACTAAGTATACCCCCTTTCTGCCTTTGAAGTAGGTAAGCTTCAAAGGAAAGTCTCTGCTGTTCCCAAGATCCTGCCTTGCCCAGGCCAGGCCCCAGACACACACCAGGGGGTTAGAGACTGCATTGTGCAAGGGCAAGTACAGCCCATTCAGGTGTAAGTGACCACTCCTCTTTCAATATAGCTCAAATGGCCCATCAGGATATGCAGGCTACTCTGCAGCTCCATTTGTCTCACTGTCTAGAGGGGATTCACAAACAGCCCAACTGTCAGACTGACCCATACAGGGAATCCACAAACAGGCAGAGTCACAGAATGATTTAAGCAGGAAGAGGCCCACTTTCCAGAAGTGGTAATTTCAAACTGACAATTTAAAAACAAACTTTACCAAAAGATGTATTTTTTAATTGTGAGTTAAGAGACACCAAACTCCATATTTCTCCCACAGGGTATCTGCCCTTAAAAGTTATTTAAAGGCAGCCCCATGTTAACCCATGAGAGAGATAGGCCTTGCAACAGTGACTCCCAAATTTGGCAGCATTTCACTGCAAGGACATGTAAAACACATCAGTACATGTCCCACCTTTAACATACACTGCACCCTGCCATGGGGCTTCAAAGGGCCTACCTTAGGGGTGCCTTACATGTATAAAAAGGGAAGAGTTGGGCCTGGCAAGTGGGTACACTTCCCAGGTCGAATTGGCAGTTTAAAACTGCACACACAGACACTGCAGTGGCAGGTCTGAGCCATGTTTACAGGGTTACTCTTGTGGGTGGCACAACCAGTGGTGCAGGCCCACTAGTAGCATTTGATTTACACTCCCTGGGCACCTCTAGTGCACTTTACTAGGGACTTACTAGTAAATCAAATATGCCAATCATGGAAAAGCCAATGACACATATAATTTGCACAGGAGCACTTGCACTTTAGCACTGGTCAGGAGGGATAAGGTGCCCAGAGTACCAAAAACAGCAAAAACAGAGTCCAGCACACAGTCAAAACTTGGAAAGCAGAGGAAAAAAGACAGGGGAGACCACGCCAAGGATGCCAGGTCTTACACCTGGCATACCTGAAACACTGTCCCTTTATCTTGAAATTGCTATGTGAGTATCACAAATACTATCTGATTAGGCAAAGTCCCCTAAGATGTAGATGTATTACAAATTCAAAGACAGACTTATGTATATGAGTCTCAGAAGCATACTACATATATACCGAATCACCAAAGGCGAATAAAAACATTTAGTGAGATTTAATCGTACCAATGTGAAACATACCAATATTTCAGAGGAAGCAATACACAAGATAAGAAAAAGCACTTGATGGTCAGAATCCAGATTGCAGTTCTCCTGCCTAACCATTAATTCTAAATAATCTAACTAATCTAATAAAGCTAAGGGAACCCTAAGAATTCTGCAACTATGGGAAATGGGAAATTAATCAAAAGTGTCAGCATTGCAGAAACTTCAGTAGAAGTTCTGCAAGAGAGATATGCGTAGCATAAAGCCATTTCAGCCAAAGAAGAGAGATCTGGACGTCTCTAAGGGTCCACATTAGTCAAAGAGTAAAGGGAATCCGAATCACCTAAGTTACTAATCACCACTTTAAACTTTGCAGAACATTCAAGAGGTGATGTCAATATTGTCAGTAACTTTCCATCTTACACACACAACTTGGAATTTACATGTCCCATTAGGCTTTCATCTCACAAACTTAACATCAGCATTAGCTTGGATGCCTCCCGTGTCTAGAAGCTCGGAAGGGATTTCCTCCTCACATTCCCCTTGTTAGTGCTTCTTGCCCTTGGCAACACATCCTCCCATATCCATTTATCTACTACTAACAATACGCTCTTCATTAACTGGAGATGTGTGCAGACACACCTGGAAATAAAGAAATATGCAGCAAGAGCTAAACCCCATGTTTAAGGTTAAACACAGAAAAACATTTCAGGCCTTAACTCCAGCCAACTTAACATGGAACTCAATGCACATTCAAATACAGGATTATACACTCATTTTTCATAAGCACAATAAATTAAAGATAACAGTAAAAATATGATTTAACATAATACCAATACATTTGAAGAGAGTTGCATACATGTGACATGCATATGACTTTCCTACTTATCTTCTTAAAGTCCACTTCGATTATATGTCTTTCAGTTCACCTAGTTCACATGAATATAACTTGGACACACAATATAAATTGCCATGATTACAATTCCATTGACATTTCTGGAATGTAATACATAAGATAAACCACAGCACTCAATAACAACAGTGTAATGCAAACAATTTCAAGCTCTATAATACATAATTGTTGTTGAATAGAAGAGAATAGGCACGTCGGTTGTTCACATCTTTTAACAAAAGATAGGCGGTTATTACAACATTGGCAGTAAAAGCCGCTTACTGCCATACAGAAGACCGCCAACACACCGCCGCAGCCGCGGAAATCCACCACAGCTATTATGACCCACAGCACAGAATCCTCCAAAAATCAGACACCCACACAAGTCCGCCACACCAAAGTTCAGTGATAAACTGACGAAAACAAAACCTCAACCGTCACGCCAACAGAAATATGCCCACACTATCACGACACACGAATCCACGCGGTCTTTCGAAAGCAGTATTCCATTGGTGGTAGACACCGCCGCGCTCAAAATACACACACATTTACAAAACACATCCACATTGGACAATTCAAAATACACACACCTGATACACACACCACTCCCACACACCCAATACAATATATAACACGCACCCACATCACCCAAAAACCCTTACGACAACAAATCACGAACGAAGGCAAGAGAGAGACACCACCATCAACAACACTAGCATCCTCAGGCACACAACACCATCACCCACAGAACTTCCACGCACCGCACATTACACACCACTACATATCAGCACACTTATCACCCCACACACCACCCCACACATTACTTACACCATCCCATGGCACGGCAAAGACACCCCAGGTTCTCGGAGGAGGATCTCAGGGTCATGGTGGAGGAAATCGTCCGGGTAGAGCCACAGCTATTCGGATCACAGGTGCAGCACACCTCCATTGCAAGGAAGATGGAGCTATGGCGAAGAATAGTGGACAGGGTCAACGCAGTGGGACAGCACCCAAGAAATCGGGAGGACATCAGGAAGAGGTGGAACGACCTACGGGGGAATGTGCGTTCCGTGGTCTCAAGACACCACCTGGCGGTTCAGCGGACTGGCGGCGGTCCCCCACCTCCTCCCCCACAACTAACAACATGGGAGGAGCAGGTCTTGGCGATTCTGCATCCTGAGGGCCTCGCAGGAGTAGGTGGAGGAATGGACTCTGGTAAGTCAAATCTTAACTATTACATCCCCCACCCTACCTGCATGCCAGCACATACCCCCACCCTCATCCTCACCCACATCACTCTAACTCCTCACAAATGTCCCAGCATCACAAACCATACATCCTAACACCAAGCCCTGCATGCAACAACGAAGCATGGACACCCATCACCAAAGCATGCCCACTGCACATACCCATACACCACCCTAAACCATCATCACACAAGGTCCCACACAGGAATGCAAGCACTGGGGTACACGGTCACCCACCCATTGCACACCATGACACACACAGATGTAATAACCATCCTTTTATACCCCTGCAGGACCCCTACCCAACGTCACCGGACAGGAGGGTCCACACATGTCCACACCACCAACAGAAGAGGCCCACAGTGATGACAGCACCTCTGTCCAACTGGATCTAGATGACCAGCCCGGCCCATCGGGGACCTCTCGACAGTCGGTTCCCCTGACACAGTCACAGGCCGCTACAGAGCTTCCCCCCTCTGGAAACACCAGCACAGCACCCACCCAGCGGGCCCATACCTCCGTCCCCAGGACACGTCAATCAGCTGTGTGTCCACCACAACAGGGAACCCAGGCTAACCCACCACCCCAACAACAACAGGGACCTGCGGGCAGTGGTAGTGGGCACACGGTCCAGGGGACGGAGGCCCAGGAACACAGGGGAACTCGGAGGGCTGCTGTGCAACAGGGGCGGACAGGCCCAGGGAACCCACTCTCCATGAGGCCCTCTCCTCCATCATGTGAGCCTACCACCACTCCCAGGAGATGATGGCAATGGTACTGGCCAAGTTTCAGGAGACCCACCGCCTGCAGGAGGAACAGTATATGGGCTTCAGGAAGGAACTCAGAACCATCAACTCCACCCTGGGCACCATCGTAGGGGTGCTGAAGGAACTCGTGAACACCAGGAGGTACACTGTGGCACTACAAGGGGCCCCTGACACTAGCCTGGATGATGAACTGCCCACCACCTCCGCCGGCGCTATTGGGCATGACGCCCCGCCAAAGGACCACCACACCAGCACCCCACCCCCTGCAGAGGGAGAACCACCTCGCAAACAGTCCTTAGATCCAGGAACAAGACAGAGAACGATGCCAAGACCCCACCAAGAAATGAGACCACCCTGATTGTCATCCTACTGTCCCACTTTGTCACCCTGTCCATCCTTAAACTGCCCCAGCTCCACTTCCTATGCCCATATGGGCAATGCACCTGTGAGACTAATAGACTGGACTCTGCCATGGACATTCCTCCGCCATCACCCCTCACCATTTTACTACCCCCTCCAATATTGAGCACTTAAATAAACACCCTTAAAGCACAAAACAATCTGGAGTCTGTCTGTGATTTAGGAATACTGTATTAGCAATAACTGTGTCAAAAAGCTTTTTCATTGGTAATGTCATCATACCTATGCCACACAGCTCTAGTCCATGAGGAATCAAAGCAGATGTCACACAGTGGGACCCACATCTGTGAAATCGTAAGGGAAAGTGACAATTCAGTGACCATACACTGGGTGAAAACGACAGACAGTAGAGAGGTGGCAGTGTTAAAGTACATGCTGGAGGCAGGTCTGTATTCTTACCTGTGTGTCACTGGAAATATTGCTGGATCACTGAGTCCCTGTTGTCCATGTCTTCTTCCTCTGCTTCCTCGTCTTCACTGTCCACAGGCTGCACAGCTGCAACAACACCGCCATCTGGACCGTCCTCCTGCAGAAAATGCACCTGTCGTCGCAAAGCCAAGTTGTGAAGCATACAGCAGGTCACGATGATCTGGCACACCTTCTTTGGTGAGTAGAATAGGGATCCACCTGTCATATGGAGGCACCTGAACCTGGCCTTCAGGAGGCCGAAGGTCCACTCGATTACCCTCCTAGTTCGCCCATGGGCCTCATTGTAGCGTTCGTCTGCCCTTGTCCTGGGATTCCTCACTGGGGTCAGTAGCCATGACAGGTTTGGGTAACCAGAGTCACCTGCAAATGGCGAGGGACAACTGTTAGACACACACTAACCTGGAGGGATATCCCCAGACCCACACAACCATTCCCACTGACTAGCTGCCAGGTGCTCACCTAATAGCCACACACGGTGCCTCTGGAGTTGACCTATCGCATAAGGGATGCTGCTATTCCGCAGGATGTAGGTGTCATGCACTGAGCCAGGGAACATGGCATTCACATGGGAGATGTATTGGTCTGCCAAACATACCATCTGTACATTCATTGAATGATAACTTTTCCGGTTTCTGTACAGCTGTTCACTCCTGTTGGGGGGGACCAAAGCCACATGTGTCCCATCAATGGCACCTATGATGTTGGGGAAATGTCCCAGGGCATAGAAATCACCTTTCACTGTAGGCATATCCTCCACCTGAGGGAAAATGATGTAGCTCTGCATGTGTTTCAGCAGGGCAGACAACACTCTGGACAACACGTTGGAAAACATCCCTGATGCTACGGCCACTGTTGTTTGAAATTACCCACTTGCAAGGAAATGGAGTACTGACAGCACCTGCACTTGAGGGGGGATTCCTGTGGGATGGCGGATAGCTGACATCAGGTCTGGCTCCAACTGGGTACACAGTTCCTGGATTGTGGCACGGTCAATCCTGTATGTGATAATCACATGTCTTTCCTCCATTGTCGACAGGTCCACCAACGGTCGGTACACCGGAGGATGCTGCCATCTCCTCACATGTTCCAGCAGACTTTGCCTATGAAGGACAACAGCGACCACAGAGTCAAAAAACTCAGAGGTACGTACCCACAGCTTACACAGAACACCATTCATAATCTAAAAAGTGGCCTGTATGTGTGTTGAGTCTAGGCCTACGTATGCGTGACGCAGTTGAAATTGTAGGCATGTGGGCCCCTGAAATGGCGGCTGCCTGACCTGTAAAGTGGGACAATGGGATGTCAGGTAACTACGCTGGTGTTGTACACCGTCGCGGTAGGCAGTCGAAGACCGCAGTGCAATGCTGCATTGGTTAACATGGGTCCAAGGAGCCAATGACGATGTACGCCGGCGGTGACGGTAGGCACCGCCGGGGACGTGACCGCCATTTTCTATCTGTTCAATCACTCGATACCTGATCTTCGACAGGAGAGGACCTACACTGCAAGTGCTGCTGTGACCTCGGTCTGGAAGCGACAATGGCTCGAGTGTCTGGGGAAAGGGCCCCTGCCTTCACAATGGAGGAGTTGGAGAAAATCGTGGACGGGGTCCTCCCCCAGTACACGCTACTCTACGGTCCTCCAGACAAACAGGTAAGTACACTGGAAGCATGCTGTATGGACTATGCCTGTGTGGAGAGGGGTGGATGTAAGAAGGAAGGGGGGAGAGTGCAGCGTGCATGAAACGATGGTGAGTGCATGTGCCACATGGCAAGGGTAGGGATGGGGGCCAATCACTTTGACAGTGCAGTTGGTAAAAACTTTCTCTTCCCCCTGTACAAATCATGTAGGTCAGTGCCCACCAGAAAAAACATATTTGGCGTGCCATCGCCAAGGACGTCCGGACCCTGGGGGTCGACCACAGACGGAGCACCCACTGCTGGAAACGATGGGAGGACATTCGCCGCTGGAGCAAGAAGACGGCGGAGGCTCAGCTGGGGATGGCCATCGCACCATGACCCCCCTGATGTTCAGGATCCTGGCAGTGGCGTACCCGGAGTTGGATGGGCGCTTGAGGGCATCACAGCAGCCGCAAGGGGGTGAGTACACTCTCATTCTGCTGATTTTGCACGCAGTGGAGGGGTCTGGGTGGGGGAGGTGGCTGAGGGTTTCCCTAGGCCAGGGCGAGTTCCATAGGCAAGGTCCCTCTGTAAGGCAGGCCATGTTGGACCCCACCGCACCTCTGTAGAGTGCCAAGTACACCTAGTCATGCCCCTGTGTCATCCATGTGTGCAGATGTCGTCCATAGCCAAGTAGGCCATTTCCCAGGAATTGAACAGTGGAGCCCAAGAGCGCGGCGTAGTGCCGGGGGCTTGTGTGTCTGTTGTGTCCGCCAACGGTAGCGGTATTGCATGCACTCAAAATTTCTTTCTTCTGTCGCCCCCCCCCTTTTTGTGATCTCCCTGTTCTTGTGTGCATTAGCATCATCAGGCGGAGGAGCAGTGGCACCGGAGCACGAGGGGGGTGCATCCCACATGGCCATGGAGGGCCACACTACGGAATCGGACTTCACCAGTGGGACGGAGGGCGAGGGGAGCTCCACGGCAGGGACAGGAGCTGAGACCAGTGACACGGACTCGTCCTCTGATGGGAGCTCCCTTGTGGTGGCAGTAAATCTGTGCCCCCCCCATCTATAGGTACAGCCGCCACCGCCCTTCCAGTACCGCTCTCCCAGCAGCCCCTCAGCCTTCGCCCGTGCCCGCTCACCCGGGAGGGTGGGCATCACCTTCGCCCCAGGCACCTCAGGCCCTGCCCCAGTCACCCCTGCTGCCCTCAGTGAGGAGGCCATTGACCTCCTCAGGTCCCTCACTGTTGGGCAGTCTACCATTTTGAATGCCATCCAGGGTGTAGAAAGGCAGTTGCAACAAACAAATGCATTCCTGGAGGGGATTCATTCTTGTTGGGCGGCCCTTCAGCGAGCATTTCAGACTCTGGCCTCGGCACTGATGGCAGCCATTGTCCCTGTGTCTAGCCTCCCCCCTCCAACTTCCTCCACCCAGAGCCAATCCCCTGTACCTCAGCCTATCCCAAGCACACCTACAGACTAGCATGCACACACCTCAACACACAAGGGTAGCTCTGGCAAACATAAGCACCACACATCCCACAGGCACTCACGCAAGCATCACACATATGCAGACACACCAACATCCACTGCCTCCACTGTGTCCCCCTCCTCCTCATCTCCCTCCTCCCTCCCTCTGTCGTCTACACTCACTCCTGCATGCACTACCTCTACAGCCACTACTACCATCACCAGCACACCCGCCACCACACCCCTCTCACGTGCAGTCACCACCCCCACTTCCATTCACACGTCCCCTGTGTCCTCTCCCAGTGTGTCTGTGACGCCCCCTCCCAAGATACACAAATGCAGGCACACACCCACCCAACAGCCATCCACCTCACGACAGCCTCCAGCGCATGCACCTTCACCCAAAGTCAGCAAACGGACACCTCCTACAACCACAACCTCTTCCTCCACTCCCAAACCCCCTCCAGCTACCCGTCCCAGTGTGTCCCAAAAACGTTTCCTGTCCAACCTTGACCTCTTTCCCACACCTCCCCCATCCCGTCCGTCTCCTAGGGCCCGAACTAGCACCTCAGCCACAACATCTCCGCGACCAGTGGTGCCTGTAGTCACCGGAATCTGAAGTGCACCGGCCACCAGGGAAGCCAGTGTGGCACGGAGCCACAGCACAGACAGTCCCCCACCTGTGAAGCATCAGAAGTTGTCCAATGCCCGGCGGGAGAGGGGGAAGACTCCAGCCACCAAAGCCGCTCCTAGGGGTACAGGTGGGAGTGTGGAGTCAGCTGCGGCACCTTCCAAGGTGGGGAAGGGGCACAAGAAAGTCAGCAAGTCTGGGAGGAGCAGCACGGCGGAGAAGACCACCATCATCCCAGCTGCCCAGGAGGCCACCACCAGCACAAGCCCAGCTGCCCAGGAGGCCACCGCCAGAACAAGCCCAGCTGCCCAGGAGGCCACCGCCAGCACAAGCCCAGGAGGCCACCGCCAGCACAAGCCCAGCTGCCCAGGAGGCCACTGCCAGAACAAGCCCAGCTGCCCAGGAGGCCACCGCCACCACAAGCCCAGCTGCCCAGGAGGCCACCGCCAGCACCAGCCCAGCTGCCCAGGAGGCCACCGCCAGCACAAGCCCAGCTGCCCAGGAAGCCACCGCCACACCAGCCCTGCTGGGCCATGAAGGACCGCCAGCAAAAGCCCCGCTGGGACAGAGAGGACCGCCAGCAAAAGCCCCGCTGGGCCATGAAGGACCGCCAGCAAAAGCCCTGCTGGGCCATGAAGGACCGCCAGCAAAAGCCCCGCTGGGACAGAGAGGACCGCCAGCACATGCCCGCTGGTCCATGAAGGACCACCAGCAGCTGAATCACTGCAAAGGAGGCCGCCGCTCCAAGCACCGCTGAACAGGGCACCGCCGTCTCAAGCACCGCTGAACAGGGCACCACCGTTACAAGCACCGTGGCCCTTGAGCGCCAAGGGCATTGACGCTACTGACTCCGTCACCGGCAGGATGAAGCACTCTGGCCACCATGCCCCCTCCAGAACCAGTGGAGACTGTCATCCACTACCTCTGTCCTTAGCAGGATGAAGCACTCTGGGCACCATGCCCCCTCCAGACCCAGTGGAGAGATCCATCCACTATCTCTGTCCTTAGCAGGATGAGGCACTCTGGGCACCCTGCCCCCTTCAGAACCAGTGGAGAGATCCATCCACTACCTCTGTCCTTAGCAGGATGAAGTACTCTGGGCACCATGCCCCCTCCAGAACCAGTGGAGACTGTCATCCACTACCTCTGTCCTTAGCAGGATGAAGCACTCTGGGCACCATGCCCCCTCCAGAACCAGTGGAGAGATCCATCCACTACCTCTGTCCTTAGCAGGATGAAGCACTCTGGGCACCATGCCCCCTCCAGAACCAGTGGAGACTGTTATCCACTTGTGAGACTGTGGCTTTGCACTCCCCAGGATGGAACAGTGGGCAACCCACCCATTGTACAGACTTGAGAGACTGTGGATTTGCACTCCCCAGGATTGAACAGTGGGCAAGTGTAGGAGGCTGGACTGGCTTGTAGTGAGTACCAAGGGGTACTTGCACCTTGCACCAGGCCCAGTTATCCCTTATTAGTGTATAGGGTGTCTAGCAGCTTAGGCTGATAGATAATGGTAGCTTAGCAGAGCAGCTTAGGCTGAACTAGGAGACGTGTGAAGCTACTACAGTACCACCTAGTGTCATATGCACAATATCATAAGAAAACACAATACACAGTTATACTAAAAATAAAGGTACTTTATTTTTATGACAATATGCCAAAGTATCTTAGAGTGTACCCTCAGTGAGAGGATAGGAAATATACACAAGATATATATACACAATAGCAAAAATATGCAGTATAGTCTTAGAAAACAGTGCAAACAATGTATAGTTACAATAGGATGCAATGGGGAAACATAGGGATAGGGGCAACACAAACCATATACTCCAAAAGTGGAATGCGAACAACGAATGGACCCCAAACCTATGTGACCTTGTAGAGGGTCGCTGGGACTATTAGAAAATAGTGAGAGTTAGAAAAATAACCCTCCCCAAGACCCTGAAAAGTGAGTGCAAAGTGCACTAAAGTTCCACTAAGGACAAAGAAGTCGTGTTAGAGGAATAATGCAGGAAAGACACAAACCAGCAATGCAACAACTGTGGATTTCCAATCTAGGGTACCTGTGGAACAAGGGGACCAAGTCCAAAAGTCACAAGCAAGTCGGAGATGGGCAGATGCCCAGGAAATGCCAGCTGCGGGTGCAAAGAAGCTTCTACTGGACAGAAGAAGCTGAGGTTTCTGCAGGAACGAAAAGGGCTAGAGACTTCCCCTTTGGTGGACGGATGTCTCTCGCCGTGGAAAGTCGTGCAAAAGTGTTTTCCCGCCGAAAGAACGCCAACAAGCCTTGCTAGCTGCAAATTGTGCGGTTAGCGTTTTTGGACGCTGCTGAGGCCCAGGAGGGACCAGGAGGTCGCAAATTGGACCTGAAGAGAGAAGGGACGTCGAGTAAGACAAGGAGCCCTCTCTGAAGCAGGTAGCACCCGGAGAAGTGCCAGAAACAGGCACTACAAGGATCCATGAAACGGTGCTCGCCAAAGTTGCACAAAGGAGTCCCACGTCGCCGGAGACCAACTTAGAAAGTCGTGCAATGCAGGTTAAAGTGCCGTGGACCCAGGCTTGGCTGTGCACAAAGGATTTCCGCCGGAAGTGCGCAGGGGCCGGAGTAGCTGCAAAGTCGCGGTTCCCAGCAATGCAGCCCAGCGAGGTGAGGCAAGGACTTACCTCCACCAAACTTGGACTGAAAAGTCACTGGACTGTGGGGGTCACTTGGACAGAGTCGCTGGATTCAAGGGACCTCGCTCGTCGTGCTGAGAGGAGACCCAAGGGACCGGTAATGCACCTTTTTGGTGCCTGCGCTTGCAGGGGGAAGATTCCGTCGACCCACGGGAGATTTCTTCGGAGCTTCTGGTGCAGAGAGGAGGCAGACTACCCCCACAGCATGCACAAGCAGGAAAACAGTCGAGAAGGCGGCAGGATCAGCGTTACAGAGTTGCAGTAGTCGTCTTTGCTACTATGTTGCAGGTTTGCAGGCTTCCAACGCGGTCAGCAGTCGATTCCTTATCAGAAGGTGAAGAGAGAGATGCAGAGGAACTCGGCTGAGCTCATGCATTTGTTATCTGAAGTTTCCCCAGAGACAGAGACCCTAAATAGCCAGAAAAGAGGGTTTGGCTACCTAGGAGAGAGGATAGGCTAGCAACACCTGAAGGAGCCTATCACAAGGAGTCTCTGACGTCACCTGGTGGCACTGGCCACTCAGAGCAGTCCAGTGTGCCAGCAGCACCTCTGTTTCCAAGATGGCAGAGGTCTGGAGCACACTGGAGGAGCTCTGGACACCTCCCAGGGGAGGTGCAGGTCAGGGGAGTGGTCACTCCCCTTTCCTTTGTCCAGTTTCGCGCCAGAGCAGGGCTAAGGGGTCCCCTGAACCGGTGTAGACTGGCTTATGCAGAATTGGGCACATCGGTGCCCAACAAAGCATTTCCAGAGGCTGGGGGAGGCTACTCTTCCCCTGCCTTCACACCATTTTCCAAAGGGAGAGGGTGTCACACCCTCTCTCAGAGGAAGTTCTTTGTTCTGCCATCCTGGGCCAGGCCTGGCTGGACCCCAGGAGGGCAGATGCCTGTCGGAGGGGTTGGCAGCAGCAGCAGCTGCAGTGAAACCCCAGGAAGGGCAGTTTGGCAGTACCAGGGTCTGTGCTACAGACCACTGGGATCATGGGATTGTGCCAGGGGGCAATTCCATGATCATAGACTTGTTACATGGCCATATTCGGAGTTACCATTGTGAAGCTACATATAGGTAGTGACCTATATGTAGTGGGCGCGTGTAATGGTGTCCCCGCACTCACAAAGTTCAGGGAATTGGCTCTGAACAATGTGGGGGCACCTTGGCTAGTGCCAGGGTGCCCTCACACTAAGTAACTTTGCACCTAACCTTTACCAGGTAAAGGTTAGACATATAGGTGACTTATAAGTTACTTAAGTGCAGTGTAAAATGGCTGTGAAATAACGTGGACGTTATTTCACTCAGGCTGCAGTGGCAGGCCTGTGTAAGAATTGTCAGAGCTCCCTATGGGTGGCAAAAGAAATGCTGCAGCCCATAGGGATCTCCTGGAACCCCAATACCCTGGGTACCTCAGTACCATATACTAGGGAATTATAAGGGTGTTCCAGTAAGCCAATGTAAATTGGTAAAAATGGTCACTAGCCTGTCAGTGACAATTTGGAAAGAAATGAGAGAGCATAACCACTGAGGTTCTGATTAGCAGAGCCTCAGTGAGACAGTTAGTCACTACACAGGTAACACATTCAGGCACACTTATGAGCACTGGGGCCCTGGGTTACCAGGGTCCCAGTGACACATACAACTAAAACAACATATATACAGTGAAAAATGGGGGTAACATGCCAGGCAAGATGGTACTTTCCTACAGCAAGCCACCCACTGTATAGACTTGAGAGACTGTGGCTTTGCACTCCCCAGGATTGAACATTGGGCAACACACCCACTGTAGAGACTTGAGAGACTGTAGCTTTGCATTCCCCAGGATTGAACAGTGGGCATGTGGCCCTCTCGTGGATTTGGCGTCGTGCACTCAAACGGCTGAGGTGCCCCCCCTTTCCCTCCCCCTGAGGTGCCTGTTTGCTTGCTCTCTGATGCCCCTGCAGTGTTCTCTCCGTCATGGTCGGGATCTTGTGTGGGCCTCGCCCATACCGTGTGGGCCCAGTGTTCCATGGACTTAATTGGAGCACTACCTGGACTACTATGCTTGGTATATATTTTGTACATGGTGTATATATATTTTTTTGCCTACTTGCTTTTAATATATAACAATGGTTACACTCATTTTCTATTGTCTTTGCATTCTTCCGGGGGACTGGGGGGTGTAACTGTGATGTATCATGCTGTATTAGTGTTTGTGTTGTAGTGGGTGGGGGTGGGGGTGTTGCGGCTTGCATGTGTGTGTCCCTGTTTTTTCCCTCCCCCCTCCCCTGTGTCGTAGGTGCAGTACTCACCGTGGTCTTCGCCGCTGGCGTTCGTGCTCCTGGTAGAGGAGCAGGAAGACAATCGCAGGGAGTATGTGGAGTTCCGGGTCCATGGCGTACTCGTTCCTCGTGGGGTGTGTAGAGGTGAGCGTTTTCCCTTCGAAGTCCTGTTTCTGCTGTGTTTTTATCCGCGGTGAATCCGCCCCGGAAAAGGTGACGGATTGGCCTGTTGTGATACTGTGGGCGGTACATTGCCCTCCGCCTGTCTGTTGGCGGTGACCGCTGCGCTGTTTGTTTGTTCCGCTGTGGTGGTAGGAGTGTTAAAGTGGCTGTCTTTGTTGGCGGTTTCCGCCACGGCCGTAATTCCAAATTTTTTACCGCCAGACTGTTGGCGGTCTTGCCTCCGCTTTAACACTGACTGCCAGGGTTGTAATGACCAACATAGTCTCTTTATTGATGGACGAAATATATCCAGTGAGAAAGAACAACAATCCAGAAACAGCCAGCACGTGTTTCGTCACACTGGTGACTTTTTCAAGGCTGATTATATATACATGTGTCCATATTCAACAATTACTTTTAATAAAGTACAAAGTTAGAGACCATCACCAACTAACGTCTATGGTCCCTGACAAGGAACCATACAGTGAATGCAGAGTGAAAGCGACAAAGGCGAATAAACAAAATGTGAACCGAAGACATGGCAACCCGACCAAAGTCAAATAGGAAAAAGAGGAAAAAACCAGGAAACATAATATAAAAGTGCTATGAGTCGAAAGGAGAGAAAAGAACTCCCCAATATTCAAAAAGATGGATATGTTAAGATAGTTTACAACCCATGTGAGCAAGAGAAAGAAAGGTGCAAAAAAAGAAGAGAGGTACAAAAAAGATGAAGACACCAAAAAAGCCAAATGTGCATACAAAGGACACACTATATAGTAAGAGGGATAAAAAAAAAAAAAAACATAGCGCCAAAAACCATACCTAATGTATGAAGTGAGGTAATCAGTTTAGTGCATAGAACACCACGTAGGGTAGCTTATCGTCTCAGAGACTGTAACAGGAGTGACCAAGAAAAAGCAACGGAAATTACCTCCTGCATATGCGACTAGAAACAGTCAATATGAAGTGTAAGAAAAGGTAAAAGAATGGCTCACTACCTGTAGTTCAGGTGTAAGGTAATACACCTTAATGTAAGAAAGACCACGACAGCAAAGTAATTGGTGTATAGGACCCTGATAAGTCCCAAAATGAGTGTTCTAAATAAAAAAATGAAACAACCATTAATAAGGTAAAAGACGGAGATAAAAGTTAATCCCCAAAGGCATTATGATATTTCCATATCAAGGATATCAAAAGTAAAGGCCCGACCCCGTTGGTATGGTAAGAAACCAGTGAGCAAGCCAGCACCACTAAATTAAATTAAAAGTGGGCATACATGACGGCAGAGCGATCTGTGCTCCGAGTGGCACTGTAACAAGAATAATGGTCATATCCCACGAAGACGGATGAAGTCAGAGGGCCATAGTTAGGGTAAAGAAAGACTCGCTCTATCGCCCCACCAGAGACTGGAACAGTCTCAGTTACCAAATGCTGTAGGACACACCTCAGGGCCAGAAAAAAGTTTACTTGATAATGCTTAAGAAAACAACATGTCACCGCCAATTACGTTCCTATTAGGAGACCCAATAACGGTGCCAAAATGGAGGTAAAACAGTAATATGACGAGGGGAACCCCACAACAACAAAGCGCTACAATTAAAAACACAGAAGACCATGGCCCCTAAACTTACCGCAAACGGCTGAGTGCTGTGTCGCTTGTTGGGTTTTAGTCCGGCCAGAGAGCAAGTGGCACGTTGAGCTTCCGTATAAAAAGGAAGTCTCAACGCAAGAGGAGAGGAAATCAAAACAGAAAAGGGACTATACTGAAGAAACTTGTAAGGGGGCACGGTAGACTGACAGCTAAAACGGCAGCCATATTGTATTGGACAAAAAACTACTGAGTACTGTAATTGTAAGAGAAAAAAGGAAGACGAAGTAAGTAAGCCAAGGCAAAGGAGAATAAAAAGGAGAGCAATGGGAAAGGCAAATAAACATAATGTGAGGAAATATGAAAGAGAAAGAAAACCAGTCCCAAGTGGAGAATGGTTTATAAAGAAGTGATAGCCAAACAGAATTTCTCACAACATCCATGAGTTGATGAAAGCCCCGGTATAGGAAGCATGCACACAGTATATGACAGACAGCAAAAGGTATTTGCATTAAAAACTTTGGTGAAGCCGCCATGAAGGCCAAAAGTCTGTCAAATGAGGTGGCATTCATCAATATGCTGTGATATGTAAATCATGTGTGTTTCAAATTCTGATAGGCATTATGTAAATGACCCAGGAATGAATTAATACATAAGTAAGTGTGAGAAACATGTACAAGAATTGAACCAGACAGCATACCAATATTAATATATAACATGTAAAAAAGACATGTAAAAAAACGTCGAAGATGGTACAAGGCTAACAAGAGCACAGCATTTATGTATATGCTGTAGTCTGTAAACCATACATTCAAATCCTGATCCAACATATAAGAATTCAATACCATGAGATCTATACAGTATATGCATGAAGAACAATAAGGTATTTAAGCATAATATTGAAACACCATGTGGTCTCGGTAAAAGTGTACAAAGGAAAAAAAGGAAAACTAGCTAAGAAATACATGTAGTTCTCGATCCGTATTGAGACCCATTTCAACAGCTCGAAGTTTTAAGATCCATTTGGCCTCACATCTGCGTAAATCCTTAGTCCTATTCCCAAATCTGGGTGAAATGTCCACAAGGGCAATCCCATGAAATCTAATATTGAGGATATCGTTTTCCCCATGGAGTAGGTTGCAATGTGTGGCAAGAGGGTAAGATAGAGTATGATTCCTAATTGCTCGGATATGTTCTTGTATTCTTTCCTTTAAAGGACATATGGTGCTGCCAACATAAATCAGTCCACACACACAAATAATACAGTAGACAGTGTACTTTGTGTTACAGTTGATGAAATGTCTAATTTGATAGGTGACATCCGTATTATAAGAAAAGGTCGTCGTTTTATTAAGGGCCATTTGACATGACACACAGCCACCACATTTAAAGAAACCGGTAGGCTTTGTGGAAAGCCACGTAGATTGAGGTGTAACTGTCAATGGTAAAAGAAAGCTGGGACATAGGCGATTTCTTAGAGTTTTGCCCCTGCTGTGTGTGATGAGAGGTCTTTTGTTAATTACAGAGGCCATGCCCGTAACATCAGTAGATGCTAGTGTCTTTTAAGTATCCGAAACACTGGCATGCTTGCAGGGCTGAACCTAGTAATGAAGGGAATGGCCTTTTTTATGTCAATACAGGTTTTCTTGGTGCAGCTTCTGACAAGTAATGAATGCCGTTGTTTAGGCGCTATGTGTTTGTTGGCCTTGACAATCAAGTCCTCTGAATAACCCCTAGCACGAAAACGCTGAACCAGGCCTCCTAGTTCTTCAGTAAACACTGTGTTGTCATTACAGTTGCGGTGTACCCTCACCATCTCCCCATAAGGTATGGCTTCAATTTGAGACTTGGGGTGTGCGCTGTGTGCATGGAGAGTAGAATTGCAAGCTATCGGGTTTCTATACAATCTGGATGAAATCTTATTCCCAGTGATGTTTAGAAGAAGCTCAAGAAACTTAATTTGTGTATTGTCACACTTAAACGTAAAGGTTAGATTGAAGTCATTTGAATTCAAATGGTCTACAAGTATGTTCAAACCCTGGATGCTACCTGTCCAAATAGAAAATATATCATCAATTTACCTGCCCCAGAACAGAATGTTTTGAGTGATGTGTGCAGGGCAGTTAGTCCAAAGATGACGTTTTTCATAATGTCCCATGTAAAGATTAGCATAGGAAGGAGAAAATTTTGCTCCCATGGCCACCCCCTGACATTGTTGGTGCCATCGTCCCTCATGTAGAAACACATTGTTCTCAAGAACTAATCTGGTGAGGTCAGGCAACATATTTGTATGTTCATATGGAGTTGCATCACGATCAGCGAGTGTTAAGGAAAGCATTTCTAAACCCTTTTCCAAGGGGATGGAAGTGTAAAGAGAGCTAACGTCAAGGGTCACAAAGGTACACTCATCCGTTCAGTCTATGTCCTCCAATTGACATAAAAGATCCCTAGAATCTTATATGTAAGATGGAAGGTTCCGTACCAGTGGTTGCAAAAATGAGTTGATGTATTCAGAGATCTGTTCAGTAGGGGAACCCAGACCAGATATAATAGGCCTCCCAGGAGGGAACAAACCCAATTTGTGGATTTTAGGTAAAATGTACATACATGGTGCCCGGGGTGTACTATTGAACAGGTATCTGTATTCTTGATCTGAGAGAAGACACAAATTCTTCCAATAAGTCAGTCTGTCCTGAATTAAGCGAATGATGTTTTGTAAAGGATTGCCAGGTAGGTGTGTGTAGGCTCTTGTGTCACTGAGTTGTCTGTCAATTTCAGACATATTGGGCCTGATTCTAACTTTGGAGGACGGTGTTAAACCGGCCCAAAAGTGGCGGATATACCACCTACCGTATTACGAGTCCATTATATCCTATGGAACTCGTAATACGGTAGGTGGTATATCCGCCACTTTTGGGACGGTTTAACACCGTCCTCCAAAGTTAGAATCAGGCCCATAGTCAGATCTATTCATGACCACCACATTGCCCCCTTTGTCAGCCTCCCTAATAACAATGTTGGTACACACAGAAAGTCTTTGTAATGCCGAGAACTCCTTACGATTTAAGTTGTTTTTGGATCTACGGGCATGTGTCCTAAATTTATCTTCCAGTTCAAACAGGTCAGTGCTTACAGCCTTATAAAAGACTTCAATATTGTTGTCAGGAGGTAGTATTGGGACAAAGGTAGACTTGGGTTTTAGGCCACTCTCAAGATTCAAATTTGGTAGAATGCCCAAATGAAGAAGTAAGTCCTCTATGTCATCATCATTTTCGGTGGTAGACTCCTGAAACAAAAGAGTCTTAATGTCCCGAATGTCGTTGGTAGTTCTGTTGCACCTATGTGAGATTGGGTTGGATGCAGTGTTGTGGGTGGATTTGTTGAGAAAAAATTTCTTAAGTTTTAAATTCCTTATAAACTTAAAAAGATCTATATGAATTTCTGTAAAATCAGGTTTGCAAACAGGACAAAAGCCCAAACCCTTCTGTAGTACATTTATTTCATCAATGGTCAAAGTACGCTTGGACAAGTTGATAACTTGAACTGAATCATTCAACGGTACAGAAGGCAGTACAACATTGCAATGGTTCAAGTCTTGTAGGTCCTGGCACTTGAGCGAGTAGTCACGCCCTCCCTTACGTTTTCCATAGTGTTTCTTACCCCCCCTACGAATAGGTTTGTGCTGGGATTCCTGTTGTAATTCTGGCGTATGCCTTTTCTGTAGCGACCCAGTTCCTCTAAAAATAGTGAAGGCTTAGGAATGTTATGTGTAGGTAGGTTAGTCAAGGACCCTTCAGTAGATGGATCCCACACTGGCAGTGGAGAGATTGGACACATCCGAGAGGCTGCTAGGGATGGATACATCAGAGAAATTGGTGTTACTGCTTCTATCTGCACAGTCTTTGCTCACCTGATCAAATCGGCGAGCAAAGGTATAGATTCGACCATTCATATAGTAATTTCCGTCCCTGATTAGTTTTGTCAGCTTTTTGTCTTTGATGTATAGTTGGTAGCCGTTTAGAATATCTTTCATTATATTATAATTCTTATGAGTTGCTTCGGGAAGATTTAGATTATTGATTTCTTCCTCTAGGGAAGAAATTTCAAGTAGTAACTTATCCCTTTTTCTGTCAGCGCGTTTAATGAGTATATTCATCATGCCCATAGATGTAGAGGAGATAAGGTGTTCCAATTCCCCTAGAAGATCAGGGTCGAGATCGTCAAATGATGGGAAAATGATAACCCGTAATCCCCTAGGGATTTGTTTCAACTCAATGTATCGTTTAAGTGTGGTAGCATCCCACCATCTTGCTAATTCCTGTTTTTTTAATCTCTCTAACTTAATGAATTTTTGTCTAAGACCTTCTTTGTTAGTCAAGTTAGTACCGGTGGAGGCTGCGGTCGGTTTCCTCGCAAACAGCTCAGCAACCAAAGTATCACGATTGTCATCAAAAGACATTTCTGGAATGCATAACAGCATAGCCAAGTTATGCTCTCCAATGCCCCCTCTGATGATTTATTAAGTCATCATAAACTTACTCCTTCCTTAGATGAAACCCACTAAAACCTTGTTGTCTTCAACCTTTTTTGTCTGAATTCTTCCAGATGTTTTGTATCATCATAATGTTTACACTGTCTATCTTCCAACTCAAGATCTGCTCTCTTCCTTTTCTTTGCCTTTTCGACCTTCATTCTCTGAAAAACTTTATTGTCCAGTATCAGAACAATTGCCCAAAAGGCAATAACCAACAATGGCTTCATAACTAAACCCACAACTCCACTTCCCAAGCTATCTTCTAACTCATGATCTGCTCTCTCCCTTTTCTTTGCCTTTTCAACCTTCATTCTCTGAAAAAAAATGTATTTTACTGTTAGAAATGGGGTCTCTGGTTGGCAGTCAGTTTGCACTCTGTCCAAACAGGGACTCTCACTCTAGTGAGGTTAAAGGAGAAACACACCTGGGCAACCCCTGCTCACTTTCTTGGTAGCTTGGCACAAGCAGAAAGGCTTAACCCCAGAAGCAATGTATAAAGTATTTATTCCAACACACACAGTGATACAGTGAAAACACTACAAAATGAACACCACGCCAGTTTAGAAAAATAAGTAATACTTATCTAAATCAAACAAGACCAAAACAACAAAAACCCAACATACACAAGTCAAGATATGAATTTTGAAAAGAATAAGGTGGTCATTACAACCCTGGCGGTCGGTGTTAAAGCGGCGGTAAGACCGCCAACAGGCCGGCGGTAAAAAAATTGGAATTACGACCGTGGCGGAAACCGCCAACAAAGACAGCCACTTTAACAATCCGACCGCCACGGCGGTACAGACAAACAGCTTGGCGGTCACCGCCAACAGACAGGCGGAAGACAAAGTACCGCCCACAGTATCACAACCTACCAATCCGCCACCTTTTCCGGGGCGGATTCACTGCGGATAAAAACACGGCAGAAACAGGACTTCGAAGGGAAAACGCTCACCTCTACACACCCAACTAGGAATCCGGCCGCCATGGATCCAGAGCTGCACATCCTGCCAGCCCTCATCTTCTTGCTCCTCTACCAGGAGCACGAACGCCGGCGACGAAGACAACAGTGAGTACTGCACCTACGACACAGGGGAAGGGGGAGGGAAAAAACAGGGACACACACATGCAACACCCCCACCCACTACAATACAAACACTAATACATATTTATACATTATAGTTACACCCCCCAACTCCCTGGAAGAATGCAAAGACAAAAGAAAATTTGTGTAACCATTGTAATATATTAAAATAAAGTACGCAAAAATATATATATACACCATAAACAAAATAAACACCAAGCTTAGTAGTCCAGGTAACGCTCCAATGAAGTCCGTGGAACACTGGGCCCACACGGTATGGGCGAGGCAAATATACACAAGATATATGTACACAATACCAAAAATATGCAGTAATAGCAATAGAAAGCAATGCAAACAATGTACAGTCACAATAGATTGCAATGAGAGCACATAGGTATAGGGGCAACACAAACCATATACTCCAAAAGTGGAATGCGAACCACGAATGGACCCCAAACCTAAGTGAGCTTGTAGAGGGTTGCTGGGACTGTAAGAAAACAGTGAGGGTTAGAAAAACAGCCCACCCCAAGACCCTGAAAAGTAGGTGTAAAGTGCACCTAAGTTCCCCAGAGAGCACAGAAGTCGTGATAGGGGAATTCTGCAAGGAAGACCAACACCAGCAATGCAACAATGATGGATTTCTGGATGAGAGTACCTCTGGAACAAGGCGACCAAGTCCAAGAGTCGCGACAAAGTTGAGATTGGGCAGATGCCCAGGAAATGCCAGCTGAGGGTGCAAAGAAGCTGCCTCCAGATGGTAGAAGCTGTCGATTCTGCAAGAACGAAGAGGACTAGGAACTTTCCCTTTGGAGGATGGATGTCCCACATCTTGAAGAAGCTTGCAGAGGTGTTCCCATGCAAAAAGACCGCAAACAAGCCTTGCTAGCTGCAAGTGTCGCGGGTAGGGTTTTTGGATGCTGCTGTGGCCCAGGAGGGACCAGGATGTCGCCAATTGCGTGAGGAGACAAAGGGGGCACCCAGCAAGGTAGGGAGCCCTCACAGAAGCAGGCAGCACCCGCAGAAGTGCCGGAACAGGCACTACGAAGAAGAGTGAACCGGAGCTCACACGAAGTCACAAAAGGAGATCCCACGACGCCGGAGGACAACTCAGGAGGTTGTGCACTGCAGGTTAGAGTGTCGGGGACCTAGGCTTGGCTGTGCACAAAGGAAATCCTGGAAGAGTGCACAGGAGCCGGAGCAGCTGCAAATCACGCGGTACCCAGCAAAGCAGTCTAGCGTGGGGAGGCAAGGACTTACCTCCACCAAACCTGGACTGAAGAGTCACTGGACTGTGGGAGTCACTTGGACAGAGTTGCTGAGTTCCAGGGACCACGCTCGTCGTGCTGAGAGGGGATCCAGAGGACCGGTGATGCAGTTCTTTTGGTGCCTGCGGTTGTAGGGGGAGGATTCCGTCATCCCACGGGAGATTTCTTCGGAGCTTCTAGTGCAGAGAGGAGGCAGACTACCCCCACAGCATGTACCACCAGGAAAACAGTCGAGAAGGCGGCAGGATCAGCGATACAAGGTTGCAGTAGTAGTCTTTGCTACTTTGTTGTGGTTTTGCAGGCTTCCTGAGCAGTCAGCGTCGATTCCTTGGCAGAAGGTGAAGAGAGAGATGCAGAGGAACTCTGATGAGCTCTTGCATTTGTTATCTAAAGAATTTCCCAAAGCAGAGACCCTAAATAGCCAGTAAAGGAGGTTTGGCTACCTAGGAAGGAGGATAGGCTAGCAAGACAGGTAAGAGCCTATCAGAAGGAGTCTCTGACGTCACCTGCTGGCACTGGCCACTCAGAGCAGTCCAGTGTGCCAGCAGCACCTCTGTGTCCAAGATGGCAGAGGTCTGGAACACACTGGAGGAGCTCTGGGCACCTCTCCTGGGAGGTGCAGGTCAGGGGAGTGGTCACTCCCCTTTCCTTTGTCCAGTTTCACGCCAGAGCAGGGCTGGGGGATCCCTGAACCAGTGTAGACTGGCTTATGCAGAGATGGGCACCATCTGTGCCCATCAAAGCATTTCCAGAGGCTGGGGGAGGCTACTCCTCCCCAGCCCTGACACCTTTTTCCAAAGGGAGAGGGTGTAACACCCTCTCTCTGAGGAAGTCCTTTGTTCTGCCTTCCTGGGCCAAGCCTGGCTGGACCCCAGGAGCGCAGAAACCTGTCTGAGAGGTTGGCAGCTGCAGCAGCTGCAGTGAAACCCCGGGAAAGGCAGTTTGGCAGTACCCGGGTCTGTGCTAGAGACTCGGGGATCATGGAATTGTCTCTGGCATTGAGGTGACAATTCCATGATCTTAGACATGTTACATGCCCATGTTCGGAGTTACCATTGTGACGCTATACATAGGTAGTGACCTATGTATAGTGCACACGTGTAATTGTGTCCCTGCACTCACAAAGTCCGGGGAATTTGCCCTGAACGATGTGGGGGCACCTTGGCTAGTGCCAGGGTGCCCACACACTAAGTAACTTAGCACCCAACCTTTACCAGGTAAAGGTTAGACATATAGGTGACTTATAAGTTACTTAAGTGCAGTGGTAAATGGCTGTGAAATAACGTGGACGTTATTTCACTCAGGCTGCAGTGGCAGGCCTGTGTAAGAATTGTCAGAGCTCCCTATGGGTGGCAAAAGAAATGCTGCAGCCCATAGGGATCTCCTGGAACCCCAATACCCTGGGTACCTCAGTACCATATACTAGGGAATTATAAGGGTGTTCCAGTATGCCAATGTGAATTGGTGAAATTGGTCACTAGCCTGTTAGTGACAATTTGGAAAGCAAAGAGAGAGCATAACCACTGAGGTTCTGATTAGCAGAGCCTCAGTGAGACAGTTAGTCATCACACAGGGAACACATACAGGGCACAGTTATGAGCACTGGGGCCCTGGCTGCAGGGTCCCAGTGACACATACAACTAAAACAACATATATACAGTGAAATATGGGGGTAACATGCCAGGCAAGATGGTACTTTCCTTCAGTGGGTTGCCCACTGCCATATCCTGGGGAGTGCAAAGCCACAGTCTCACAAGTCTCTACAGTGGGTGGGTTGCCCACTGTTCAATCCTGGGGAGTCAAAGACACAGTCTCACAAGTCTCTACAGTGGGTGGATTGCCCACTGTTACATCCTGCGGAGTGCAAAGCCACAGTCTCACAAGTCTCTACAGTGGGTGGGTTGCTCACTGTTCCATCCTTGGGAGTGCAAAGCCACAGTTTCACAATTCTCTACAGTGGGTGGGTTGCCCACTGTTCAATCCTGGGGAGTGCAAAGCCAGAGTCTCACAAGTCTCTACAGTGGGTGGATTGCCCACTGTTCCATCCTGGGGAGTGCAAAGCCACAGTCTCTCAAGTGGATGACAGTCTCCACTGGTTCTGGAGGGGGCCTTGTGCCCAGAGTGCTTCAAACTGCTAACGACAGAGGTAGTGGATGCCTTTCTCCACTGGTTCTGGGGTGGGGGCTTGTGCCCAGAGTGCTTCATCCTGCTAAGGACAGAGGTAGGGATGCCTTTCTCCACTGGTTCTGGAGGGGGCCTTGTGACGAAAGTGCTTCATCCTGCTAAGGACAGAGGTAGTGGATGTATCTCTCCACTGATTCTGGAGGGGGCCTTGTGACCAGAGTGCTTCATCCTGCTAAGGACAGAGGTAATGGATGCCTTTCTCCACTGGTTCTGGAGGTGGCCTTGTGCCCAGAGTGCTTCATCCTGCTAAGAACAGAGGTAGTGGATGCCTTTCTCCACTGGTTCTGGAGGGGGCCTTGTGCCCAGAGTGCTTCATCCTGCTAAGGACAGAGGTAGTGGATGTATCTCTCCACTGGTTCTGGAGGGGGCTCTGTGCCCAGAGTGCTTCATCCTGCTAAGGACAGAGGTAGTGGATGCCTTTCTCCGCTGGTTCTGGAGGGGGCCTTGTGCCCAGAGTGCTTCATCCTGCTAAGGACAGAGGTAGTGGATGCCTTTCTCCACTGGTTCTGGAGGGGGCCTTGTGCCCAGAGTGCTTCATCCTGCTAAGGACAGAGGTAGTGGATGTATCTCTCCACTGGTTCTGGAGGGGGCTCTGTGCCCAGAGTGCTTCATCCTGGTAAGGACAGAGGTAGTAGATGCCTTTCTCCACTGGTTCTGGAGGGTGCCTTGTGCCCGGAGTGCTTCATCCTGCTAAGGACAGAGGTAGTGGATGTATCTCTCCACTGGTTCTGGAGGGGGCTCTGTGCCCAGAGTGCTTCATCCTGCTCCTGAAGGACTCAGTAGTGTCAGTGCCCTTGGCGCTCATGGGCCAGCGGTGCTTGGAGAGGCGGTGCCCTGTTTAGCGCTTCTTGGAGCGGCGGGGCCTGTTCAGCGCTGCTTGGAGCGGCGGTGTCCTGTTCAGCGGTGCTTGGAACGGCGGTGCCCTTTTCAGTGGTGCTTGGAGCGGCGGGGCCCTGTTCAGCGGTGCTTGGAGCGGCGGTGCCCTGTTCAGCGGTGCTTGAGGCGGCGGGCTCCTTTGCAGTTACTCAGCTGCTGGTGGTCCTCTCTGTCCCAGCGGGTCTTGTGCTTGCGGTCCTCTCTGTCGCAGCGGGGCTTGTGCTGGCAGTCCTCTCTGTCCCAGCGGGGCTTGTGCTGGCGCTCCTCTCTGTCCCAGCAGGGATGATGGCTGTGGCGTCCTGGGCAGCGGGGATGATGGCGGTCTCCTCTGCCGTTCTGCTCTTCCCAGACATTCCTGGTTTCTTGTGGCCCTTCCCCACCTTGGAAGGTGTCGCAGCTGACCCCACACTCCCACCGGGACCCCTGGGAGCGGCTTTGGTGGCTGGAGTCTTCCCCCTCCCCCGCCGGGCACTGGCCAACTTTTGATGCTTGACAGGTGGGGGACTGTCCGTGCTGTGGCTCCGTGCCACACTGGCTGCCCTGGTGGCCGGTGCACTCCAGATTCCGGTGACTACAGGCACCACTGGTCCCGGAGATGTTGTGGCTGAGGTGCTAGTTCGGGACTTTGTAGACGGACAGGGGGGGGGAGGTGTGGGAAAGAGGTCAAGGTTGGACAGGAAAAGTTTTTGGGAGACACTGGGACGGGTAGCCGGAGGGGGTTTGGGATTGGAGGAAGAGGTTGGGGTTGTTGGAGGTGTTCGTTTGCTGACTTTGAGTGAAGGTACATGTGCTGGAGGCTGTCGTGAGGTGGATGGCTGTTGGGTGGGTGTGTGCCTACGTTTGTGTATCTTGGGAGGTGGCGTCACAGACACACTGGGAGAGGACACAGGGGACGTGTGAATGGCAGTGGGGGTGGTGACTGCACGTGAGCGGGGTGTGGTGGTGAGTGTGCTGGTGATGGCAGTAGTGGCTGTAGATGTAGTGCATGCAGGTGTGAGTGAAGACGAGACTGGGAGGGAGGAGGGAGACGAGGAGGAGGGGGACACAGTGGAGGCAGTGGATGTTGGTGTGTCTGCATGTGTGTGATGCTTGCGTGAGTGCCTGTGGATTGTGTGGTGCTTATGTTTGCCAGAGCTTCCCTTGTGTGTAGACGTGTGTGCATGCTGGTCTGAAGGTGTGCTTGGGATAGGCTGAGGTACAGGGGATTGGGTCTGGGTGGAGGAAATTGGAGGGAGGAGGCTAGAGACAGGGACAATGGCTGCCATCAGTGCTAAGGCCAGAGTCTGAAACGCTCGCTGAAGGGCCGCCTGACCAGAATGAATGCCCTCCAGGAATGCATTTGTTTGTTGCAACTGCCTTTCCACACCCTGGATGGAATTCAAAATGGTAGACTGCCCAACAGTGAGGGACCTGAGGAGGTCAATGGCCTCCTCACTGAGGGCAGCAGGGGTGACTGGGGCAGGGGATGAGGTGCCTGGGGCGAAGGTGATGCCCACCCTCCCGGGTGAGCGGGCACGTGGCAAAGGCTGAGGGGCTGCTGGGAAGGCAGCGCTGGTAGGTGGGGTGGCACCTGTACCTGTAGATGGGGGGCACAGATGTTGCCGCCACCACAAGGAAGCTCCCATCAGAGCACAAATCTGTGTCGCTGGTGTCAGCTCCTGTCCCCGCCGTGGAGCTCCCCTCGCCCTCCGTTCCACTGGGGAACTCCGAGTCCGTAGTGTCGCCCTCCATGGCTATGTGGGATGTAGCCCCCTCATGCTCCAGTGCCAATACTCCTCCGCCTGATGATGCTAATGCACACAAGTACAGGGAGACCACAAAAAGGGGGGGGACGACAGAAGAAAGACATGTTGAGTGCATGCATTACCGCTACCGTTGGCGGACACGACAGACACAGAAACCCCCTGCACTTTGCCGCGTTCTTGGGCTCCACTGTTCAAACACTGGGAACTGGCCTACTAGGCTATGCACGACATCTGCACACATGGATGACACAGGGGCATGACTAGGTGTACTTGGCACTCCACAGAGGTGGGGTGGGGTGCCACATGGCCTGCATTACGGAGGGACCTTGCCTACTAAACTCGCCCTGGCCTAGGGAAACCCACAGCCCACCTCCCCCAACCAGACCCCTCCACTGCGTGCAAAATCAGCAGGATGAGAGTGTACTCACCCCCTTGTGGCTGCTGTGATGCCCTCAAGCGCCCATCCAACTCCGGGTACGCCACCGCCAGGATCCTGAACATCAGGGAGGTCATGGTGCGACGAGCACCCCCTCCACGTTGGGAGGCCATCCCCAGTTGAGCCTCCGCCGTCTTCTTGCTCCAGCGGCAAAATTCCTCCCATCTTTTCCGGCAGTGGGTGCTCCGTCTGTGGTAGACCCCCAGGGTCCGGAAGTCCTTGGCGAAGGCACAGCAAATATATTTTTTCTCGTGGGCGCTGACCTACATGAATTGTACAGGGGGAAGAGAAACTTATTACCAACTGTACCGTCACAGTCATTGGCCCCCATCCCTACCCTTGCCATGTGGCACATGCACTCACCGTCGTTTCATGCACCCCGCAATCTCCCCCTCACTTCTTACATCCACCCCACTCCACACAGGCATAGCCCATACAGCATGCTCCCAGTGTACTTACCTGTTTGTCTGGAGGACCGTAGAGTAGCGTGTACTGGGGGAGGACCCCGTCCACGAGTTTCTCCAAGTCCTCCGATGTGAAGGCAGGGGCCCTTTCCCCAGACACTCGAGCCATTGTCTCTTCCAGACCGAGGTCACAGCAGCACTTGCAGTGTAGGTCCTCTCCTGTCGAAGATCAGGTATCGAGTGATTGAACAGATAGAAAATGGCGGTCACGTCCGCGGTGGTGCGTACCGTCACCTCCGGCGTACATCGTCATTGGCTCATGGGACCCATAGGGTCCGATGTTAACCAATGCAGCATTGCGCCGCAGTCTTCGACCGCCTACCGCGACGGTGTAGAACGCCAGCACAGTTACCTCACATCCCATTGTCCCACTTCAGAGGTCAGGCAGCCGCCATTTCAGGGGCCCACATGGCTTCATTTTTAACAAACATACAGGCAACTTTTTGGATTATGATTTGTGTTCTGTGTAAGCTGTGGGTACGTACCTCTGAGTTGGTTGACTCTGCTCACTGTTGTCCTTCATAGGCACCGTCCGCTGGTACATGTGAGGAGATGACGCTATCCTCTGGTGTACAGACCGCTGGTGGACCTGTCGACAATGGAGGAAAGACATGTGATCATCACATACAGGCTTGACCGTGCCACAATCCAGGAACTGTGTACCCAGCTGGAGCCAGACCTGATGTCAGCTATCCGCCATCCCACAGGAATCCCCGCTCAAGTGCAGGTGCTGTCAGTGCTCCATTTCCTTGCAAGTGGGTCATTTCAAACAACAGTGGCCATGGCATCAGGGATGTCCCAGCCTATGTTTTCCAACGTGTTGTCCAGAGTGTTGTCTGCCCTGCTGAAACACATGCGGAGCTACATCGTTTTCTCTCAGGTTGAGGATTTGCCTACAGTGAAAGGTGATTTCTATGCCCTGGGACAAATCCCCAACATCATAGGTGCCATTGATGGGACCCATGTGGCTTTGGTCCCCCCCCGCAGGAGTGAACAGGTGTACAGAAACCGGAAGAGTTATAATTCGATGAATGTACAGATGGTATGTTTGGCAGACCAGTACATCTCCCATGTTAATGCCAAGTTCCCTGGCTCAGTGCATGACGTCTACATCCTGCGGAATAGCAGCATCCCTTATGTGATGGGGCAAACACAGAGGCACCGTATGTGGCTATTAGGTGAGCATCTGGAAGCAAGACAGTGGGAATGGTTGTCTGGGTCTGAGGTTATCCCTACAGGTTAGTGTGTGTCTAACTGTTGTCCCTCGCCATTTGCAGGTGACTCTGGTTACCCCAACCTGTCATGGCTACTGACCCCAGTGAGGAATCCCAGGACAAGGGCAGAGGAACGCTACAATGAGGCCCATGGGCGAACACGGCGGATAATCGAGCGGACCTTCGGCCTCCTGAAGGCCAGGTTCAGGTGCCTCCATATGACAGGTGGATCCCTATTCTACTCACCAAAGAAGGTGTGCCAGATCATCGTGGCCTGCTGTATGCTTCACAAATTAGCTTTGCGACGACAGGTGCCTTTTCTGCAGGAGGATGGTCCAGATGGTGGTGTTGTTGCAGCTGTGGAGCCTGTGGACAGTAAAGACGAGGAAGCAGAAGAAGAAGACATGGACAACAGGGACTCAGTGATCCTGCAATATTTCCAGTGAGACACAGGTAAGAATACAAACCTGCCTACTACATGTACTTTAACACTACTACCTCTCTACTGTCTGTCGTTTTCACCCAGTGTATGGTCACTGAGTTGTCACTTTCCCTTACGATTTCACAGATGTGGGTCCCACTGTGTGACATCTGCTTTGATTCCTCATGGACTAGAGCTGTGTGACATAGGTATGTTGACATTACAATTGAAAGAGCTTTTTGCCACAGTAATTGCTACTACACTATTCCGAAATCACAGACTGACTCCAGATTGTTTTGTGCTTTAAGAGTGTTTATTTTAGTGCTTAATATTCAAGGGGGTTACAAAATGGTGAGGAATGTCCATGGCAGAGTCCAGTCTATTAGTCTCACAGGTGCATTGCCCAAATGGGTATAGGAAGTGGAGCTGGGGCAGTTTAAGGATGGACAGGGTGACAAAGTGGGACAGAAGGATGACATTCAGGGTGGTCTCATTTCTTGGCGGGGGTCTTGGCATCGTTCTCTGTCTTTGTCCTGGATCTCAGGGACCGTTTGCGGGGTGGTTCTCCCTCTGCAGGGGGTGGGGTGCTGGTGTGGTGGTCCTGTGGCGGTGTCTCCTGTCCACTAGCACCGGCGGAGGTGGTGGGCAGTTCATCGTCCAGGCTAGTGTCAGGGGCCCCTTGTTGTGACACAGTGTCCCTCCTGGTGTTGAGTACTTCCTTCAGCACCCCTACAATGGTGCCCAGGGTGGAATTGATGGCTCTGAGTTCCTCCCTGAAGCCCAAATACTGTTCCTCCTGCAGGCGATGGGTCTCCTGAAACTTGGCCAGTACCGTTGCCATCATCTCCTGGGAGTGGTGGTAGGCTCCCATGATGTTGGAGAGGGCCTCGTGGAGAGTGGGTTCCCTTGGCCTGTCCTCCCCCTTTCACACAGCAGCCCTCCCAGTTCCCCTGTGTTCCTGGGCCTCCGTCCCCTGGACCGTGTGCCCACTGCCACTGCCCCCAGGTCCCTGTTGTTGTTGGGGTGGTGGGTTAGCCTTGGTTCCCTGTAGTGGTGGACACACTGCTGATTGACGTGTCCTGGGGACGGAGGTATGGGTCCGCTGGGTGGGTGCTGTGCTGATGTTTCCAGAGGGGGAAAGCTCTGTAGTGGCCTGTGACTGTGTGATGGGAACAGACTGTCCGAGGTCCCCGATGGGCCGGGCAGGTCATCTAGATCCATTTGGACAGAGGTGCTGTCATCACTGTGGGCCTCTTCTGTTGGTGGTGTGGACATGTGTGGACCCTCCTGTCCGGCGACGTTGGGTAGGGGTCCTGCAGCGGTATAAAAGGATATTTATTACATCTGTGTGTGCCATGGTGTGCAATGGGTGGGTGACCGTGTATCCCAGTGCTTGCACTCCTGTGTGGGAGCTTGTGTGATGGTGGTTTAGGGGGTTGTATGGGTATGTGCAATGGGCATGCTTTAGTGATGTGTGTCCATACTTTGTTGTTGCATGCAGGGCTCGGTGTTGGGATGGGTGGTTTGTGATGTTGGGACATATGTGAGGAGTTGGGGTGCTGGGGGTAAGGGTGGGGGTATGTGATAGCATGCAGGTAGGGTTGGGATGTAATAGTTAAGATTTGACTTACCAGAGTCCTTTCCTCCATATAGTCCTGTGAGGCCCTCAGGATGCAGAATCACCAAGACCTGCTCCTCCCATTTTGTTAGTTGTGGGGGAGGAGGTGGGGGTCCGCCGCCAGTCCGCTGAACCGCAAGGTGGTGTCTTGAGACCACGGAATGCACCTTCCCCCGTAGGTCGTTCCAACTCTTCCTGATGTCATCCCTATTTCTTGGGTGCTGTCCCACTGCATTTACCCTGTCCACTATTCTTCGCCATAGCTCCATTTTCCTTGCAATGGAGGTCTGCTGCACCTGTGACATGAATAGCTGTGGCTCTACCCGGACGATTTCCTCCACCATGACCCTGAGCTCCTCCTCCGAGAACCTGGGGTGTCTTTGCCGTGCCATGGGGTGGTGTGGGTGATGTGTGGGGTGGTGTGTGTGGTGATAAGTGTGCTGATATGTAGTGGGGTGTTGTGTGAGGTGCGTGGAAGTTATGTGGGTGATGGTGTTGTGTGCCTGTGGATGCTAGTATTGTTGATGGTGGTGTCTCTCTCTGTGCTTCTTTCTCAATTTTGATCGTAGGGGTTTGTGGGTGATGTGGGTGTGTGTATTACATTGCATTGGGTGTGTGGAAGTGGTGTGTGTATCAGGTGTGTGTATTTTGAATTGTCCAATGTGGTTGTGTTTTGTATGTGTGTGTGTATTTTGAGCGCAGCGGTGTGTACTGCCAATGGAATACCGCAGTTGAAAGCCCACCGCGTGGATTTGTGTGTCGTGATAGTGTGGGCGTATTTCTGTTGGCGTGACGGTGGAGGTTTTGGTATTGCCAGTTTGTCACTGACCTTTGGTGTGGCGGACTTGTGTGTGTGTCTGAATATTGGTGGATTCCGTGCTGTGGGTCATAATGGCTGTAGCGGATTTCCGCGGGCGCGGCGGTGTGTTTGCGGTCTTCTGCACGGCAATAAGCGGCTTTTACTGCCAATGTTGTAATGCCCGCCTAAGAGTCTTAATCCATGGAAAACAGCGAGAATGGCGTTGCTGCACAAAAGTACGTGGTTTGCATCAAAAATAAAGCTGCTTGGGGGAGCGTGCGTTGGTAAAGTCAGCGATGCGTTGATTCCTTACTCGCAAGTGAGGCGTGTGTCGTTTCTTATCCGGTCGGATCAGCGATGCGTAGTTTTTTCATTCGAAAGAGAGCGATGCATAAATTTCCAGATGGACAACTCGGGTCTGGTACGCTTTGCGTAGATTTTTCACGCCCAGAGATGTTGCGTTGAAATCTGGTTGCACGGTGTCAGGAAACCATGCTGCAAAAAATATATATAGGTGACAGGAAGGGATAAATCTAATCCTAAGTTTAAAGAACAGTGCTTGGTTCTGTTACTTTTGAGTTCATTTCTTTCTTACATTTATTTCCAACAATTTGAAAAAAAGGAGCTATGGTTGTTTAATACATAAATAAATACACACCACAATAAATGTAAACCCACATAATTAAAACATACACAATAGACGGAACATTACTCACATTACTAACAAATGGTTAGGGTTTAACAGTCTAGAAAACACATGGAGGGTTATGCCCTACACATTTAGTCAGTGGTCACTATTGTGACACTACACTTGTGATCCACTTCTACTAGCTAAGGTAATGGGCTTTGAGTGCACTTAGATATCCGAAATGCTGTGTATTTCTTTTTCCCACAGGCGTTGTATAGTGCATCTCAAGTCTTTGAATTGTAGTCCATTGTTTACCAAGCCCACATACTTGCTAGGAAAGAAGTCAATGTGTTTCGGCCTACTGATTTAGGGCCTCATCAGGACTGGATAAGGGCAATGTCATCTCGCGGGCTTTGTCGGCTCGAGTCCACTTTCATTACGGCAGCCAAACTGCAAGCCGTGTTCTTCTTGATTGTTTGGTTGCTAAGCAACTAAGCGCTGCATCAGGTTTGCATTGTTATCAGCAGCTGCTAGCAGGTGTTGTGCATCGTTTCTCCAGCCGCGATGCATCGATCTGCCAGCTGCAATGCAGGCAAAGCATCGATTTCAACCATGAAGCCGGAGGCGTGTCGTTTATCAACCGCATTGCGGATGGTGTGTCGAAGATGTTTCTGCATGGCAGTCTTTGCATGGATTTCAGTCCTCTTCCACCAGCTTCACCTTTCAAGGACCCAGGGACTGGATGGGGCACCACTTGGCAGGGCAGGAGTCTCACCAGAGAGTCCAGCTACTGGTAGAGTAAGTCTTTGATGGCCCTGAGCCTTCAACAACAGGAGGCAATCTCAACTCAAGCCCTTGGAGATTCTTCTCAAGCCGGAATGCACAACCAAGTCCAGTCTTTGTCCTCTTTCACAGGCAGAAGCAGCAACAACAGGATAGCCTAACAAAGCACAGTCACGGTCAGGGGCAGCACTTCTCCTCAGCTCTTCATCTCTTCTCCTTGGCAGAGGTTCCTCTCGAATCCTTCAAGAAATCTGATTTTCAGGGGTTTGAGTCAAATACTTATACCTCTTTCTGCCTTTGAAGTTGGCAAACTCTCTCTTGTTTGCAAGATCCTGTCTTGCCCAGGCCAGGCTCCAGACTCACACCAGGGTGTTGCAGACTGCATTGTGAGAGGGCAAGCACAGCCCATTCAGGTGTAAGTGACCACTCCTCCCTCCACTCTAGCTCAGATGGCCCATCAGAATATTCAGACTAATCCCCAGCTCCATTTGTCTCACTGCCTAGAAGGAATTCACAACAGCCCAACTGTCAGACTGACCCAGACAAGGAATCCACAAACAGACAGAGTCACAAAATGGTTTAAGCAAGGAAATGCCCACTTTCTAAAAGTGAAATTTTCAAGCTAACAATTCAAAAACCAACTTTACCAAAAGACGTATTCTTAAATTGTGAGTACAGAGATTCCAAGCTTCATATTTCTATCTGCTCCCAAAGGGAATCTGCACTAACAAGTTAATTAAAGGCAGCCCCCATGTTAACCTATGAGAAAGAAAGGTCATGCAACAGTGAAAGCTGAGTTCAGCAGTAGTTCACTGTTAGGACATGTAAAACACACCAGTACATGTCCCACCTTTAAAATACACTGCACCCTGCCCATGGGGCTACCAAGGGCCTACCGTAGGGGTGCTGTACATGTAGAAAAAGAGAAGGTTTAGGCATGACAAGTGGGTACACTTGCCAGGTCGAATTGGCAGCTTAACTGCACACACAGACACTGCAGTGGCAGGTCTGAGTCATGTTGACAAGGCTACTCAGGTGGGTGGCACAACCAGTGCTGCAGTACCACTAGTAGCATTTGATTTACAGTCTCTAGGCACCTCTAGTGCACTTTACTCGGGATTTGCTAGTAAATCAAATATGCCAATCAGAAATAAGCCAATTACATATACAATTTACACAGGAGCACTTGCACTTTAGCACTGGTCAGTGGTAAAGTGTCTAGTGTACCAAAAGAGTCCAGCACACAGTCAAAACATAGGAAGCAGAGGCAAAAAAGTCAGGGGAGACCACGCCAAAGATGCCAGGTCTAACACTCACTATCAGAACAATTGCACATACAGTAATAACCAACAATAGCTTCAAAACAAAACCTACAACTCCACTTTCCAAGTTTCCAAGCCATCTTTCTATAGCAGAAAAACAGTTTTCAATTGCTTCCCAGGCACCTGTCGCTTCAAAATCTTTCAAATCCTTCATCAATCCAGAAATGTTCTGAATATATCTTTCCAAGTCCATACTCTTGGCTGGGCTGTAAGTACAACATTGTTGAACTTTTAGCATCCATCAGACTGCATCCTCCTTTGCAAGCAAGATGTCTAACGCAAGGCGAATCTGCACAACCATAGATCTTTTAGCTACCATTACAGTGTTTTCAACCAGTAAGGCTCCAGCTGTACTAGTAGCCAAATTAGCCACTATGGTAGACAATATTTCTATTTTTTAGGTGATTCAAATTCATCCTCATGGATGTAATCAATGCACAATATATATCCCCATTACTACTTCAAAACCTTGATTTGCCCCAGAATTCATTACTCAAACAGGGTCATCCAAATGTTCCACATGACAAATCTTGGGGAAAACTACATCTAAATAACAAGTACCATACCATCCCTTGGGCAGCTTAAAATAAGCATGTCCGCCACAGATAAAGTAAACTCCAGGAATAACAGGATCCTCTCTATCCAAATACAACTTCCAGTTCCCTCGCACGTCAAAGGTATGATCACATGTGCTCTTTGCTAAAAATATATTGTGCACTTGAGATTTTTCCATCCAGATACACAACCTTCTCTTGTGTTTCCATTTCAACATGACAGCAGTAAAATTACCTGCTATTTGATGTTCAATTTCCTCTTTAGCCCACCTAAGCTGACTCCTAAGAACTTGCCTGTTTTTATTCTAAATCTCTACTCCTCTCTTCAACTAAGTTTAGAAATTTCTTCTCAACATCTGTCAGGCTAAATGTCAGATTGTGTTGATATGCATGTAACAGTGTCTAATGTTGTAACAGGTTTAAATAACCATGGAATGATTTTTAACTCCCCAGGACGGCAAATCTGGTGTCCAGTTAGAGGGATCTCTGAAGGAACATAATCACAGTTTGAGAAATAATATTGGAAATGTCCTGTCCCATAAAACAAACTCAACAAAAAGCTACAGTTAATCCCATAAATCACATGAATATGGTGGTATGTTATCCTCTCAGCAGCCAATGCACTCAATTGCGTACATACGTAGCAATCTCGTTGATCCATCGTATCAACATAGTCATAAAGTACTCTAAAATATACATTTGTAAAATAATTTGCTCAGAATCATCTAGGCCATATTAACAAGCAGCTTGTGCCTCTGGTGCATCACTTTTTTTCATGCACCAGTGGCGCAGGCTGCAGGCCCATATTTACAAGGCCTTCTAGATATGGAGTAAGACAATGAAGCGCATGTCTCTCTGCTGCCTTACTCTGCATCAAAGAAGCATTCCATGGGTGTTGCAGTGAGTTTTACCAATCAACACTCATTAATTTTGATGCATTTCCAGATTTACAAGGATCTGTAAACTTTGGAATGCGTCAAAAGCCTATACCTCCCCAGGGGAGGCGTAAAGGAGAGGCAAAAATAAGAAATACCTTTATTTCTCCTTGTTTTATTTCGTTTTTCTATGTGTTATGCATTCTGCAGCACACATAGAAATAGGAAAATGCCTCTTGTGATTGTATCTGTGCAAATCATCCCCCAACTCAGACACCTTTGCACCATGGTGCAAAGGTGCCTGCGTTGGCACTAGGCATCAATTTGTGTGCCAGCACAGGGGACAAGGACAGGAATGTGTTGTATCTTGTAGAAAAAAAGCTTGCGGTGCTGCCCTGGGTCAAAAGTTTGCAAATATGGCCCCTACTTTATAAGAATTACTGCTGCTTTCACTTAACCTTTAAAGGGGGACATTAGAAGATAATTGCTCCTCTACAAGGGTATGCATCAGAATACTCCAATTAACAGCACTATTAATACTGTAAGGAAAACAAGCAATGCTGTGTGTATTATGTACCTACTTCTACTTTTCTGATTTGCTTTTATGATTTCTCAAAAACCACCTGTGCAAAACGACAAAACAAAGTTCAAACAATGAGTAATAGATATGTTTACAAAATCTTTGTGAGACCGACTTAAACCTGCTTCATGTTCTACTCGGGCCTAGGTTTTCTTCTCAATTCCCTATTATCAAAGTCAAAGTGAATGTCTCTAATAAATGCACAGTTCAAGCACATTGAAGGCAATGAGAATTCAAGACATAGTTCAAGCAAAATGTTCAGTTCATGGAGGTTCAGATGAACTTGTATTGTGACTCCAATATTCTCAAAACTCTCTAGCTCTGTCTTTTGCAACAAAGTATGTCTAATCAGGTGAGAGTACCCTCGACAGGGCACCCTTGTTCTTTTTGATCTCCTTAGTGCCACACTGTTAGAAATGAGGTTTCTAGTTGACAATGGTTTGCACCCTGTCCAAGTAGGGACTCTCACTCTGGTCAGGGTAAGGGAATCACACCGCTAAGGTAACCCCTGCTCACCCCCTTGGTAGCTTGGATCAAGCAGTCAGACTTATCTCAGAGGCAATGTGTATTTGTACGCACACACAGTAACACAGTGAAAACACCACAAAAGAACTCCACACCACCTTTGAAAAATAAGCAATATTTATCTGAGTAAAACAATCAAAACAACATAAATCCATCATTCACAAGTAAAAATGAAAATGTTTGAAGATTAAATGTACTATAGCGCCTAGAAACACAATAGTTCTAACTGGGGTTATCGCGATGTCTTGACAGAGTCATCTCCAACAGTCTGGCCCCACTCGCGACGGAGTGCGGCCAGCCACAGAGTTGGGTAGAATCTGGTTACAGTACTTTGGAAAACGATGAGGAAACAGAGACGTTGCCCAGAGTTGGGGAAGTGAGGCGTCATTGGAGCAGGTGCTGCATTGGTTCCTTACTGCGACCGGGGGGGTGAGAAGTAAGTTTCTTACTGCTAGGCAGGGAAGGTGAGGTGCTGGTTCCTTGTGGTTGCAGGGGAGGTGTTGATTCCTTACGACAAGGCAAGGTCGATGGATCCAGCAGGTCAAGATGTTGACTTCGCAATGTTGCGATCACACCATGAGGCCATGTGCTGTGGCAGAGTTGGAGTCGCGTGCCACGGCGCTCTGGATTGATGTTCTGGCAGGACTTTGGAGGTGCTGCAGCAGCATTGGGCCTGCAATGAAGGTCGCGGTCATTGCACTCAGTGGGGAACATGGTTCTGGTGCAGGCAGTGGTGCAGAGACAGAGAGTGGCGCTGGTCCTGGAGTTGTTCTGGAAGTCAATGCTCTTGTTTCTTACTTTTTACACTGGAACACACTCCCAAGGGCCCAGGAACTGGATTTGGTACCACTTGGCAAGTCAGGACTCTCAGCAAGAGAGCCCAGGCACTGGCAGGTGAAGTCTTTGATGTCCCTAAGACTTCTTAACAGGAGGCAAGCTCAGTCCAAGCCCTTGGAGAACCTTTGGAAGCAGGATGTTGAAAGCAAAATCTAGTTCTTTCACTCCCAAGACTGAAGCAGCAAGCAGCGGGCCACCACAACAAGGCAACAGGCAGAGTGGCAGTCCTTCCTACAGTATCCAGCTCTTCTTCCTGGCAGGATTTACTTAGCCCAGAAGGATTCTAACTATGTGGTGGCAGAGGTCCAGTACTTAGACCCATTTCTGTCTCTGAAGTTCTTTGTCGTGCACAAGACCCTGCCTTTCCATTCCCTGGCCCCAGACACACTCCAGGGGTTTGGAGACTGCTTTGTATGAGGACTGGCCCAGCCCTTTTCAGGTGCAAGTGTCAGCTTCTCCCACCCTCTAGCTCCGGAAGACCCATCAGCCTGGTGATGGGCCATGAGGATATGCAGGACACTCCTTCTGTGTGACTGTCTAGAGTGAATGCACAAACAGCCCAACTGTCATCATCCGGACCCAGACGTGTATTCAGCAGATAGGCCAACTACACGAAAAGCTGTATTTTTTAATTGTGAGTTTGGAGACCCCAAACTCCTCATCTCTATCTGCTCCCAATGAGAAATTACACTTAAAGGATATTTCAAGGCAACCCCATGTTATCCTTTGGAAGAGATAGGCCTTGCAGTAGTGAAAAACAAATTGAGCTGTATTTCACTATCAGGGCATGTAAAACACACCACTACATGCCCTACTTTTAAATACACTGCACCCTGCTAAAATGGCTGCTTTGGGCCTCCTCTCAGGGTGCCTAACATGTAGTAAAAGGGAAGGTTTGGGCCTAGCAAGTGGGTGCACTCGAAATGGCAGTTTAAAGCTGCACAAAAAGGCACAGCAGTGGCATTGCAGTGAAAGGTCTGATACACATTTACAAGGCTATTCATGTGGGTGGCACAATTAGTTCTGCAGGCCCAGTAGTAGCATAGATCAAATACGCCAGTTACAGTGAAACCAATCACCAATGCACATTAGACAGAGAGCATATGCACTTTAGCACTGGTTAGCAGTGGTAAAGAGCCCAGAGTCCTAAAGCCAACAAAAACAGGTCAGAAAAAATAAGAGGAAGAAGGCGAACAGTTTGGGGATAACCATGCAAAAAGGGCCATGATCAATACAACCCCCTTGCAGGCTAAAGCCAGGGTAGACTAAACAATTCCTTGATGGACTTTTCTGCTTAGGGCGATAGAACATGGACCCTGGCTTCCAACTGCAGGGGCATGTTCCAGTTCTACCCCTTTCTGAACCCGGTTGGATGCTTTTGTCTGTAATCTCAGGGCCCACTAAGCTAATTCCATGGGGAATCCTTCTCCTCACCTGTGGAGCATATCTGTGCAGCACTTAACCTTACCTTGCTCACAGATGTATCCCAGTAGGCAGACAGAACCACCATGACCAACATAGTGGTGCAGCCCATTCCACACTCAGCATATGACTCCAGTCTCCAACCCAGTGGCAACTCTGTCCAGAAGGACAGCAACCTACAGTGGCCACTGATAGCTGTCAGCGATAAGAACCAGGCCTTGGCCCTTCCAGGGCTCTCTAATCTCTGTGACTTCTCAGAGTGGGGGGGCATTAGCCCCAGGCGATGGACATCCTTTGTCCACTCTTCCTCCCACCAGTTCAGGGATGGTATCCTAAGACTGGTCCTCCAGCCCAGGGTCTGTACCCTTATGCCAGTCAGGAGTCAGGGGTGAGTCCCTCCACCCTGCTCCCCCTCTTGGGGAGATCTGTACCCTTCATTTGGGAGTGGTACCCCCAGAACCAGAACTATCAGGGTGCTTGTTGCAGCCGTAGTGCATGATTCTCCCCCAGTTCAGAAGTACCATCCTGCAAAACATGTCCCCCAACCGAGGGTCTGTATTCTTAGGCTGGGCATGTGCCTGGCAAGCCAGGACTTCCAGAAGAGTATAACCTTCCCCACAAGGGAAACAAATTCCTCATGTGTTGTATGAGAGTCTGCCTGGTGCAGGTCTCCTGACCACTGTCCATCTGACAGAGTATCAAGCCCTCCAGAGCCCAAAGTGGCATCACCAGGATCATTCCTGGGGTGCTCTGCCCTCAGAGCTGGCAACCCACTTGTTCTTCCTCTGGGGACTGTCTCCCCCTCTTTCCACTCCATCTGGACTTCTGCACCCTCCTCTCCAGAGTGGAGCTGCCAGACACCAGAACTGGTGGGACACTTGTGACAGCTGCGCCCCATATTCTCCTATTACTATGAGACTCCCATTAAGTGGATGGTCTTCTGGTACAGATTATGCGCCCCTGCCTGTGCCCTCTCTAAAAGCCATCCAAGCACTGGGGCTGGAGATAGGGCCTCCAAGGTCTCTGCCCACTCCGTCCCCTTTTCCTACTCTTGGAAAGGATGAGGGACCCTTCTCCTCCCCTACTACACTGGGACCTGCCTATGAACTGCAGCCCTCTCTCTCACTCTGATGGGGAAAACCTGAGCCATCCTCCTTGGGATCACTCCCCCGTGCCATCCCAAACAGTCTGACATTCACCCAGAGGTCTGCCTTCAGTGCAAGCTCCCTGGGGTCAGAGAACTCACACTCCACCAGGTGTTGGCATAGCTCTGGAAAACTGGTACTGAACATGTGCTCTCCAGCAATAAAATTGTACAGCCCCTCACATGTGTTAAGCATACTACCCTTCACCCAACCATCCAATGCTTTGAAAAATTACCCCACATCATCCCCCATCTGGTGAGACAGTATCTGACTGCCCTCCAAACTCAACTAGCCCTCCTCTGGGATGACTTCATACTCCCTAACCAGGGCTTCCTTCATGGGTGTACACCTCTCTCTGTCACTCCCTTCTGGTGCTGGTAAAGTGCCCCTCTCACCACCAGGAATATAACTCCCCGTGCCAGTTTCCCAATCCACGTCAGGGACCCTGCGCACCTCTGGAGCTACCTCATATGCCTGACCCCCTCATTAGAAATAGGCCTGGGTGGAATGCACAGAACTTCACTATGCAGAAGCCCATGAAGTAGCAAAGAAACTCCACCACACTACGCAGAGTTCTCTGGGTGGGCACAGTTCCTTTGACGTGCCCATTTACGTTGTATTTTACATCAGGTGCAGAGCGAAGTATGTACTTGTGTTGAAAATTGCTCACGAACAGCACCATGCAGTTCGCATGGGCGCAGCAATCTTGTTTTTCACTCTGTTTCGGGTACTGGGCATGATTTTTCCATCCCTTAATTATATTTTCAATCCTTCACCCTCCTAATTAATCTACCCCTCATTTCTATTTATTCTATTAGTGTCACTTTGTGTCTGTGTATTTTTATGTTTTTTTTTATTTTTTTCATACTTTTTTTACTTGTTGTATTTTGGTTTATTTTTCCCTTTACTCAGTTATTTCTTCCTTCCTTCTCCTCCTGTTTCTTTTCTTCACCACACCACCCAGCACCTAGGCAGAGGAGGGCAGCACTGGTGAACAGGGGAGAGGCAGTGTCAGGCCCCCTTGGACAACCAAGGGGTGCAGCCCAGCCTATCTTTTGTGAGGAGGAGGTGGCAGCACTGGTTTTCTAGATGCAGCTCCACCTCCCCTCTAAGCTGGCAGAAGGTGGCAGGCCTGGCAGCAGTTACCCCCCTAGCATTGGGCTAGGGGATGCAAGTGTGTTCGGTGCACCACCCAGGTCCAGTATCCCATCTAAAAGCTGATGCACCACTGAGCAAAGATCAGCGACCATGAGCAGGACCTGCTTGACCTGCTAGGTGTGGAGATTCCGGGGCTCAGTGAGTATTAACTATATTATTTGGTTTGTGTTCTACAATGTGAATTGTTTTTCCGAATGGCATGCTGCTCTCACTCAGAGGTAAGTTACATTTACTTTTTAAAAATATTATTTATTATGTATTCCAATTGGAGCTAGGCAGGTGCTCAGCGCTACCTCATCGTTCTCGTTGGCACTCGCTTTGGCTGATTATTTAAGAAGCCATTGCAATGCAGACTCTTCTGTCCTCCTGTCACCATGGTGAATTAGTGATATCAGTGAGTTAGCATTCTCTGTGACTTTCTTTATGTGCCCCGTACAGTCCCAAGCAATATCACAGGGATGTGTAGTACTACTATGCATATATGCACTACAAAAAAGGGAGAATGAGTTGGCCCATCAAGGGAGTTGAGAAATGAGAATAGAATCAAAGATTATTCATTGCATTACATTGCATTATTTCCAAATGTAGTTTTTGTTAAGGAAATTTGGAATAGGGATTTTAGGAGTATAGCCAATTTAATGATCGTCGATCACACTAGTACCATAGGCGATCTGATTTAAGTACAATGTTACTGCGTTTGCCTGTTATATAATAATTTTGTGGAGAATAACTGTACCACTGATCTATTTTTTTATCTTCTTTATTTCTTACATCAGCCCCCAAGAACAAGAAGAGGGCACCACAGAGGAAGGTCCGGCAGGAGTTGGGGGAGGCAAACTACCAGCCCCAATTCTGAGGGCTCTGTTCATCCCAGTATGTACTATGATTTAATATTATTATTATTTTCCTAACTTTTACCTCTGACCACTATTATACTACTTTTAATTTTGCCTTGCTCACTTTTTTTATGCTGTCTCCTTTTTTCAAACTCCCCTATCCATTATTTGCTTAATTCCTCTTATCCCTGCATTTTTTTTTTTTTCGGTCTTCATTGGCCCTTCTTATTCTACCCCTTCATTGTGCTTCAATGATTCCATGCCATCACCATTATAAGCTATACCTCTGCCCCTCCATTGTGCAAGGTGTTTGGTTGGCTGGACTATCTGGCTTTTTTAACATTGTGAACCAACAAAATGCCCAGATTTATATTTTTGATAGAAGATTCAGCAGTGCTAACCTAACTGTAACAATGTATTGCAATTGCATTGGTTTGATTAAAAAAATTAATGGCATGAGTACCTGGCATCTAAAAACTGTCTAATTATTTTCTAGCCACACTGACCGCCAGTGGAGCTGGGTCAAGTTCCACTGCTCGAGAAGATGGAGCAGAGGGAGAAGTGGTGGCAGGGATGGGCAATGATAAGTCACATTGCTTGCTTAGTGACAATTACTATTACTCACTAGCTACAAGGGTGGCATCATGATCGTGAACCCCACACATTACAGCTACAGCGGTGGTTGGGGTACTTATAGCCTCTTCTATCTGCAACTCAGCAAAAGCAGACATAATGCACGCTAAAAATGTTGCCTTGATGGAAACTGAAAAGAATGGAAGGTTAAAAGAAAGGATGGGTGAAAGGAATGAAAGGAAAGGATGTGTGTCAGTGAAAGGATATGTGGGTGAGTATTGGGGAAATGAATGGATGGGTGAAAGGATGATTCAATGAAGGGTGGATAGTTGATACTGAATGGATGGATAATGGATTGTGAATTTTGGTGAAAGACTGTATGAGAGAAAGTAAAGATTAAATCATGGTGGCTATGGGTGAATATAGTAGGAAGAATGAAAGGATAGTTGAATAACTGCTTGGATGAATAAACAAGAGAGCTCTTCTGTGGAAGGGCATGCTGCTCACCTACTTCACTTACTTTGTGTTTTATAGTTATGGAAGCTATGGTTCAAAGTGGGGGGTATTTTAATTTGCGTTTGAATCCCTTGACTCACTGTATTTGTTAAACGAGGCAGATATGTATCTCACCCATTATCATAATTCATTAAACCCTTTGCTGCCCATGGCATTTCGCCATCCATGACTGAAGAAGTGCAGTATGGTTCAATTAGTGAAAGCAGTGCTGGCTGTGCGATGTGCATGTGCTTCAGTTAATGCAGTATTTACAGAGTTTTCAATGCTTTGCAAACCGAACACACAAGGTGTGTTGCTTTCCCTTTGCCCACTCAGTCACCTCTTAGTACTTCACTCCTTTATTCTTTCCTAAGTTCTTCCATCCCAGCCTACCAAACAAATTGAAAAATCCATTCTTGATATGTGGCACATATTTATGTCTATGTGAAGTGTTTCCAAAATATATTTAATGGTTTCCCATTACAGATTTATTTAACACCTGTTTAGATTTTTCCCTTTAAAGTTTCATATATACAGTGACTAAATAAGCCAACGCTTAGGCACATGATGAATCTATGATTAGTGACACACCTCTATTCTATAGCAACAGCTCTACTTACATGCGTAATGCCTCTGCCTTACTCTGCAGTAGAGTAAGTTAAGCTTCCTTTCCTTACTGCCCAATGAATTAATTAGTTGGAAAGAATTTGTGGTGGTGAGTGTGGCCAGTGAGTAAAGTGGGACTAGTAAGTGCCAGATTTGATTTCAAGTTTAGCATAAGGGATACTCTGGGATGAACATCCCAAATACAATACATACAGCCCATTCCTTTCCCTATAGTGCAGTGCATCGTTTTCCCCAATGTCTACCTACGGCAGATAGGATAAATATATCTGCATTTTATACATGACGTGTGATGTATCTTATTTATTCATCTGCCTCTTTGGAGTCAGGGTAGAAACTAAGTGAAAGGCTTTTGGGGAAGAGCAGGGCCATTGGAATTAAAGATAGATCATTGTCAACTGCAGCTGCCCCAGCTAGAGACAGTAGCAAAGTATTTGAAGTGCTGGCAAACACGCCTCCATGAATTTGGTACAACAACTTGTACTCCATAGTGTATAATGCCTTCCTCATAAATGAGAGGTAATTCATTTTTATTTTCCCAATAGAAGTGTCTGTTGGGTTCCTAGAAAAGCCTTTAAAAGAAGACAAATTGAAATCACTGTTCTTTTAATCTGGTGTTATTCTGCCATATTTTTTTTCTACCAGACAGTCAGTGATTTTTATGTGAAGCATGTGTGGGTAAAAAATAAAATTAGCCCTGTGACTCTCCTAATCATAATCACATCAGATTCCAATGACCCTAGGGGACCAGCAATTTAGTGCTACTGTGCCATCACTCCCTGCTTTTGAAGAAGTGTTTGTTCAGAGCATTGTTTACAATTTTTCTTTTTGTTTTTCTCGATTTAGCTACTCTTGCTGGGTGACCACCAACCAGGCAGGAGAGAGTGGCCTGTCTGTGGCAGCAGAGGCTGAAAAACATCCAGGACAAATACTAGTGGCTGGTGGTCCTAGAGGAGGTAAAAGGTGAAATAGCTACCTCAGACCAGGACCCAGCTCTGGAGTATGCCAGTCCTAGCCTCCTGGCAACTACATTGCCAGCACCGCCGCAGGCTGTCAGGGTCCCTGACTGCACCTGCTGCCACCCCCACCCACTCTGACAGGGCATTACTCCACTGTATCCTACAGTGGATGGACCTTGTGGAGAGCTGGCTCGCTAGGATGGAGCAGAGTTTGGACCAGCTTGAGACCCATATGACTAGTGCCCTCTTCTGTGCCTTTTTTAAAACTTTTGTTTTGGTGGGAGGGACTTGCTGTGGGTGGAGAGGGAGGGGAGGGAGTTGGGACGGGGTTTTCAAAACCTTTTCATATTGGACTTTTCATTGGCCTTTTTGGGTATGGGCTATTTGTTTTGGGAAAGGGGTGGGCCTGTTTTTTAAATCTGCTAAAAAAAGTGTATAATTTACTTATACCATTGATCTATTGCCCTCTGCAACTATATTGACCACTAGGGATGATTGCCATTGCCTATTTTGCGTACAAAATCCTAGATACACATAGATAACATATTCTTCAGTAGGAGTTAATTACTAATTAAACAAGGTCACTTCAATCGATAGTTCTTCTCTTAGCTGAATAGATGAAGTGATGAGCCTTCTTACTGCTGGGTTTTTCCCAAGGTGTTATCTTACGGGGGTGGTAGGTAGCAGTAGTAGCAGGCTAGTGTACTAACAGGGAAGACAGAAGGTGCCACTCCCACCAATGCAAACTCCAAATGCATGATTAATCAAAGGATTATCCATCAATGTCTACTAGATTGAAAAAAACAGAGTTAGTGGGTGGTATTATATCATAACATTAGGTGGATTGAGGCCAGACTACCACAATGACAGTATTTGACATACACAATAAAAAAGACCTGATATGTTAGTAAAAACTAGCAATATCTACCTCTTCTGAGCAATGGTGGGGAGCTAGTATTTAAAAAATAAACTTAGGAAATGAAATGACGGAATCAGGAGAAGTGGGCTCAGAGTCAAGAGTGGTTGAACAAGGTTAAGCGTTTACACAACATACAACTCAAGGCATGAATGATGATGTTGATGGGGCAGGTGTGGAATATTGCTCAGGTAATGGAAGGTCATGCAGTGAGTTGGTGTCGCTTTCACCACATCTGCCGCAGCAACTGTGGGATCTGTTTATGGTGTAAAATTAAGTCACACCTCAATAAATCACACAGAGCAGGGGAAGAGGGTTAGGGGCTTGATGAATGGATGGGAAAGGGGATCTGGGCAAAGGTGTGACAAAGACAAACAGTACACAAAAGAAACCAACACAATATTAATTGAGGCCCTGAGCAGCGCACAGTCATCAATCTGTTGTGGAAAGAAACAATGAAGGGATAAGTATGACACAGTTTTGTTAAATGCATTGCAAACAGTCCTTCTGCCCCAGAGGGACCCAAGAGACTATGGAGCAGATTTATGAAATGTGAGCTGCACCTAGTGCAGCACTACTTTTCTTGGGCCCCTTAGCGCCCCCCTAATGCCACCATGTGTGCTCAGTATTTAAAATACAGCGCACCATGGTGGTAGTTAGGGAGCTAGCATCTGAATTTTTACACTAGGTCGGCGCTTTGCAGGAGTAGCATCAATAAAATGTTGACCCTAATCCGGCAAAGCATCCAGAGGCCTATTAAAAACAATGGGAGCCTCCTTTTAACGCCTGCTCCTTTTAAGCCCCCTTTGCACATATTATGCATGGCACATGCATAATGTGGTGCAAGGGTTACAAAGTGGTGCAATTTAAGCATTGTGCCAGTTTGTAAATATTGTGCAGTGCTTTAGGCCATCTACCAGCACATTAGCTTAAAAAAATACTAATGTGTAGTTGGGATGGCGCTAGGCCCTCTTAAATCTGAGCCTATATCTTTAAATGTTATGTCTTCTAGGATTGAAAAATACAGATTATAGAGGTTTGAAGTTAACCCACCCAGTTCTAAAAATTATGATTGTTAAAAGGAAAATGATACTGTATTGCCAAATTGGGCTATGCATCTCCAGTCTTCTTGGAATGCCCGTAACTCGTGGGTGCCTGGCTGAACCTGTCCGGTAGGTAAGCTAGAGTCTTGAGCTTTAACCAAGTTTTGTTTGTGCAGGAGAGGAATGGGAGAAGGCCTGGGTATTGAAAGAAACAGTAACTGTATTATAGACTAAAGAAGAAGGACAAAATGAAGCAATGTAAGCTTCATGAGGAGTCAGGAGTGCACCAAGAAGAGTCACAAGCAGTGCAAGAAGATAAAAGGATTTTGATGTTTGAGCCAGCAATGCAGCAAAACATACTCAGCAGCATTTCCCAGTCCACAGAGCTGAATGAGTACCAGGCCTCAGAGTCTTCGCCATCATCATGGTTTCCATTTGAAGCCGATAAATTTCTCCTTCTAACCGTTGAGGTAATCCCACTCTGAGTTCTTCTATCCTCCTCCTCCAGATTCAGAGAAACTCCGTCCGAGGCCCAAACCGTGTGAGGTAGACCTGTGAAGTCAAGTGCATTGAGGTTGAAGAACAAATAGAGAAATAGAACTGGAGTATTTTGTGTAGATTTGTGTTTGGAACTAAAGTGACTGGTCTGATCTGGGGAACCAGAAAAAGTGGACCCTGTAGGTCAATTTCACTAAGGTTGAAAGACCAATCACTCTCAGGAAAAAAATATCACCCATCAACCCCCAACATTGCAAATCATCAGAATCAAGTTTACAAATTAGTTGGACTTAACTCCCTCCTTCACTGTCAGCCACCACATACATCATCAATCATCACTCACAACCATTCATTATATCACTACTCATTGGTGCAATATATGCAATTACCTCTTCCATTCCAAGTATGGTGGTTGAACAAAATATTATCTCCTCCACTGGTAGCAAGTAGCAACACATTGGAATTTGGCATTGGCACTGGCAGTCTGTTAATGAATGATATTCAGGGACAGCCCTGCTAGGTGATGCAAGAAAAAGGGATAAGCAATGGCAAGTGAGGGAGGCAGGCATCGCCTCCAATGTCCAGAAAAGAATGTGGGGTCTTCTTCACTGCACACGGGTCCAACGCCAATCCATCCATGTAATAGGTGACTGAAAAATGGCGGGGCAGCATAAATCCAACACAAATATAATGTTCTTTTAGCAATTTTTGGGGGGGAAAGAAAGTTTAATGAGAAATAATTAAAATGTTCTATGGTGGCACTAGCACTGGGAAGTAGAGTTCCTCCTCAAACTTAGGTGGTTCACCCAGAAGCTGGTCAGTAAACACTCTTGATTATGACCAATCATCCTCTTCCTTCTTCCGTGTTGTTTCGGGAACAGTGTAATCAGGTGGCATAAGAAGCTGGTTCATTTTGATCATGGTTAATCTCTCCATGTTTTGAGGTGAGAGACTGGTTCTTCTCACTGTAACAACTGCAACTACTGCACTGAACATACATTCAGCAGAAACACTGGCTTCAGGACAAGCCATAACCTTTATTGCTAGCCTACTGAATTCTGGCCATTGGCGCATTTTCTCATTCCAATACACCAATGGGTTTTGATCCACATACACCTCTTTTGGGCCATCCAGATACTCCTGGAACATCCTCTGAAGTATCATTGGTGCTGCCACTTGCTCGACTTCTTTTGCCTTTGCCACTATACTGGACCTAAGGCCTTCTACTTGAAACCAAGCCAATGCAGAGTTTGGGTCTGATTCTTTTGATGCTGTTGTTGTCGGTGTTCTTGTTGCTGGTGTTGATTGCTGTGAGACAAGACTGCCCTCTCTCAAAGTTGAAGGCGGCACCCCAGAACTGCAGAGTGGGATTCTAAGTTCCAGACTTTCTTCTTCCAGTTCTCTGGCTTGCTCAATAATACACCTCTTGTATTTTAAAACATCCCCCACAGAAAAGGAACAAAAGAGGAAAGGACTTTTTTATAGCGTGGATCAAGTGTGGTGGCACCGATGTACTCTTTGAATGAGATAATGTAATTTTGCTGCCTTGCATTACAAGTCAAGCGATAGCTCTCAATCAAGGCATGAGCTCCCGAAGTTATACTGTAAAGAATTCTGCAGTGTCATCGAAAAATTCTGTGGAATTCAGCAGACTTCTGTGTGCAGGTGGAGTTGTTACCGTCCCCTGCTTAAAATACCAGAACTCTCTTCGAATGTGGGGTCTCACTCTCTGTTTGACTGCGGTTTTCTATACACACACATATGTTGTCCTCTGGGACCCTAAAAAAATAGGAATTCTGTTCCTTACATTGCCAGGAAAGATTAAGACGATGCCAGCATTTCAATGAGAAATGCCCCTAAGGGCAGCTTTGGAACATTTTAGCTTGTGGGATCCATCACTCTGGGCTTGTAAACAACCCAACAGTCACACCGCCCCCTCCTCAGTAGACACCACTCAGCTCCTGTTTGGTGTTTGTGTCAGGAAAGCACCTACCCCAAGCATCTGCTTGCACAAAATAACCCCTTACCTGAAATGCTGCTAAATTGTGGCTAGCGGTACATGACAGCACAAGCAGCCAGAGTCTAAGCACCAGGCATGGGTAGCTTGTTGCCCTTGAGAGCAAAGCTTGCTGCAGGGGTAGCTCTACACGTGATCAGCCCACCAGCACTGACTGGCATTCAAAAAGAGGAGGCAGCAGGGGTAGATGAGCATAGCAATACCAGGCGAGGTGCACTCTTATGTCAGGAGCACCCCGAGTGACTACAGCACCCAGGCCCAGCAGCAGCTCAACCCCTTTTCTAAACTTCCTATGCCTGCAGCTGAAGCAGCGCAGACACCTCCCACATCTGCCTGACTCCTTAACCCATCAGTGTCTTGCAGGCATGCCTGCTACCACAACTCACTCATAAGACCGCTTCCTGTTGGACAAGTGAGGGAAGCTCCCTTCCAGGCTCAACAAAATGTACCACTGTTTCAAAGGGTTCCAAACTGCTCTGAAATATGCACTACGCATACGCATTTCAATGTGAGGTACTAGGAAAAGAACACAAGGCGTTCTATTAGCGTTACTATACACTCAAGGTCACAACAGTTTATGGTTTCAAGGCAAGGATGGTTTGGGATGGATGGTGAGTGCACGCCAGTAAACTCCTTTCCGCCGATGGTGGGTGACGTTGTTTTTTGCCTAACTCCATGCTCCAAGCAGAGCGTAGAGTAGCTAAAACTCTGAGAACTCCGCTGGTGGAGTGGAGTTTGCCACCCACCTCTAATTTTCGTTCACAGCCTTTCAGACACCTTTAGCTCATCCTGTATCAGAGGCAACAAAGCGACAGCTTGGCCCATCGTACTGTCCTCCTTACTAAAATCCCATGTGAAAATCTCAAAAGGGAGCAGCATCTGTGTCAGGTATTTTATTAGGCCCCATTTGTCCGCACCACAGCTTTCCTTATTGCATTCCCTCCTCTTTGAATAACATAATCATTGAACTGTCTGTACTGCTCAAACAGCCATTGCAGCATATAATAGGTTGAGTCCCAATGTGTTGGCACCTCCTGTATCAAGGATTGAACTGGTACTCTGTTACCACCTTGAATAATCTGCAACTGTTTCCAAGCTTTAAAAGAATGGCTGAAATGAGTGCAGATTCTTCTTCAGGTGATCAGGATGTTGCTGGCTATATCTTCCTTTTTGAGAAAGTCTTGCACAACCAGGTTGATACATTGCGCCACACTCAATACCCTGAAATGGCCACTGTCTGCTATGGCCTTGACTATGTTACTACCATTGTCCAAGGCAATAAATATAATTTGGAGATCTCTGGATCACAGCCATTCAGACACCTTGCTATTAAACTCGTCCAAGATGTTTGCAACTGCGTGTGATTTTTTCCACGGCAAACATGAATACTGCTGCATGCTGCTGAATGCTCTTAAAAATGTCTTCCGGGTCAAGACCTGTAAATAGCTTTTGCTTTACCTCCACAAAAGAGATCCAGTGTGCAGTGATGCACATGTAATCAGTAACTTGACAACTAGTCCACTTTGGTCGTCAGGTGGATAGCATGGACAACACTTTGCTGCAAAGCTTGTCCAACCCATTTCAGCACATCGTGATGCAGTGCTGGAACAGCAACTCTGTCATAATAGGTCCAACTTGAAACCTTACATTTCAGGCAGATGAATGCCACAAACACTAAGAAACCCACTCCTTCCCCAAAAGAAAAAGGGAAGAGGTCCAGCACTAACATCTTTGCAAGCTAACGTGCCATTGGATGGTTAAGGTCATAGGGCCCCTTCTGCCCAAACATGCCTGGATTGCTTTCTTTTGTGAGGCTGCTGACATAGGTGACTTTTAAGATATAGGTGGTGGTAATCTCAATGTGCATCGTGGTGCAATCACCGTATGATGTGGGGTGTCCATCTGACTCTGGGTCTTCCTGTGCCATTGTGAGCTCGCTGAGGCGGGTGATTCTAGTGCACTACTTGGGACAGGACAACTTTATGTGAGGATGTCACCCTCTTCTTCCTCACCTTCCACCGTGATTTGACCAGTTGTAGCTGATGTATCCCAGCTCTGCTCACCTTTGCCACTGTGACCATGTTTAATCATTTTTTAAGGTGCTCCTCCCACCGGATTGTGTGAAGTTTTTTCATATTCATCGCCTGGACTCCATAATGTGAACCAGGCTTACCTCGATGAACACTTGCATGGCAAATGGAGCATATCATAGTGTTCTCCTCGTGTTTGCTAATCATAAAAAAAGTCCCAAACTGAAGCGGAGTACTTTCTTATTGTCCCTGAAGAAGAACTGGAAGTAGGTGTATGTGTTGATTACCTCTCTGCAGTGCATACTTCTACTGAGGTACTGGTTGGTGCAAATCTCTACTGGGGCCTTACAAATATGGGAGCTGGTGATGCAGCCTGTTCCACATCCCTCAGAGCAGGTTGGACAGTAATGTCAGAATCCTCTGTGCCAGCTTCCACAATGACTGGCTCGTCATCATCATCGTCCTCCTCCTCATCATCATCATCATCCCCTTCCATGACTCTAAGGCTTTCTGGAACTTTTCTTTTGCCTCTCCTGGCATCTCCTGGACTCTGCCTAGGTCCACTCAATGTCCCTATCGTTGTCATCAGAAGTGGTGCTTGGAGAAGATGGTGGAGAAGTACCCTTCCTTTTTCTTGCTGGAGATCTAGAAGCCACTAATTCTAAAACATCAATGCTCATCGGTGTCGCCATGATTGCAGTGGCTGCCTCACTGACAGACATGGCCTTAGGCTTAAGTTGGGGTGGTGCTGTTGATGTGGGACGGCTGCTCTGAAGTTCCTCTCCAGAGGCCGGTGTGGCATGTACATGTCTCCCAAAAAAAGATTGCTGTTGGCACACCACTGGTGGAAAGCTGCTTCTTCTCACTGATCACTTTCTAGGAAGTAGCTTTCTTTGGGGTCATCTTAAGCTCTAAGTTGTCAGTGGCACTTAAATGGACAAGCGGAAAAGTTTGGAGGACCAAAGTAAATTTTAAGGCCTTCTCTTTGACAGTTCTGGGGGTGATGTGAAGTCTCTTCTCTTGTGCACCTAAAAGAAACCAAGCAAGAAAAACATGTAGTGACTGAAACGTGGCATTGTTGCAGGTTGAAATAGTACAGACAAATGCAATCTTAGTGTGGTTGGTTACTTATGCAATAAATACCAATTTAATCAAACATTTTAAAGTCAGACCACACCATAAAATGTCATTTCAAATCAGGGAACATAACATGCAGATATAGCTCTTTGCTTTATTTCCATCTGTTTTAATGGAGATATTGGGGGTAGTCAGAGAGAAGTGCATGGGTAAATGGAACAATCCTTAAAAAACCTATGGCGGCAAGGTGGTCCAGGGAAAGTGGAATAATCATTAAAAAAATGAATTATGCTGCTGATTTGTTTGCAGTGCTCCACAGCCAGGCCGTCCAGGAGGAAATGGAATTAATATACACCTAAAGAAACACATTTGGTGTATGGATGGATAGCGGAATGAATGTGGAAGGATGGATGGTTCAAGGCAAAAAGCAGAATTAAATAAAATGAAATAAAAAAAATACAAATAGGGAGAAATTAAAAAAAATCTGATTCAAAATTAAAATACAAAATTAAAAAAAACTACAAACTTAAAATAAAAAATAAATAGGAAATGTAATTAAAAAATAATTGAATAAAAACTTAAAATAGAAAATAAAAAATATATTAAAAGATAAACTTAAAACAAACAAATTATCAATAATTGGTATGTAAGTCTATGACAAAGACACACTGGCTGGATGCACAAAATGGCTGCCAGACACATGGTAAAAAAAATCAACAAGGATCAAAGTGGTATGGCAAACAAAGAACACATGCAACCTGTGGCAAAGTGACCCTGGCTGGATGAAACAAATGACCACCAGCCAGATGTTACCCATGTCTTCTCCGTGAGGAACGGCTTCACAATTAACAAGAAAACAAAAATTATAAACTGCTGCAAAAGTACTACAGTCAAAATCAGCAGGACCCTGGACGCAACAAATGTCGAAGATGTCACTGCCTATAAATGCCGTGGTCTCACATTTGAAAACAAAGGTAACTTTACCACATAGGGAGGAAATGAAAAGAAAATGTGTCACCCTGGCTGCAGGTCCCAGTGCTCTCAGTAAGAAGTGGAAAAGACCGTCCTACTACCCCATCCTGGAAACACCAAGGGCAAAGATAGCCCTAGCCTTGGCCTAAGGAAGCAAAGCCCTCCTGGGGAGAGCAATAAACATTTTGGACATCGTTATTGTCATAATTTACAGGGAAATTTTCCACCTCCCCCAAATAACCATCATCAGCCCAGATCAAGCTAGAATTCGGCCTTGTAAAACAAACAATTGCCAGAAAGGCCACCTTTGTCACCGTGTGCTACAAGCTCAAGTCAGCCAAAATGAATACCTTAAACTATAATGTCTGGATGGAAATTAATAAAACCCATTTCAGCAGCTGGGAAATGTCCCAGCGATTCATTGACCAACTTGCACTTGCTCAGTCATGGCTCACATCACCCATACCTGAGTCATTCAAAAAGACAACTGGCCAAATATCAAGACTAGACTCATCATTAGAGGACAAGGCTTCCCCCGCAAACCGTGCCCACTCATGGATGGTACTAAACAGTTATACACAGCTAAAACCACAAGTATACCTGAGCGAGGCTCTGAACAGTAGACTCAAGGGATCATTCCTAAAATACCACCTAGGTACCCTCCCAAATAACACACATGCAGCACCTTGGCTAGGGGAAGCAGGTGAAACCTCCTGAGGGTTATGTGGCCAATAAAAGAAGATGCGATCCACACTTTTTGCCACTGCAGCTCAACTTTAAATCGGCGGTGTCGCTTGGTTAGGACCTTCTGGAACCAGGCGGGCATACACTCCTGCAGACAAGATATAATGGCCTGCCTAAACACCAAGGATCCTCGTGTAATATCTCGAACAGTAAAATACCTACAGAGCATGGATCAGGCCATAAAGAAAGCAACCAGCCAGTCTGTACACACCCAATAACCAAGACGTTTGCTCCATAATGGAGGCTCTGCTCTGTCACTTTGCTGTAATTTTATTTACTAATCGCACTGGCCCACTTTTTCAGCACATAACTCTCTACTCACATCCTTAAACTTGTCAAATGTCCATCCGTTTCTCCACTCAAAATAGGCAGCTATAGCCATATATGGACACTAAGCAATGAGAAATTCTCACCGCCTGACGTTAAGAAGCTTCCTTTAATACGTTTTAATGATTTTTATTTATTATTGTTCTTAATTTGTAATGATTTTAATTATTCAAACACAATTAAACTTTACAATTATGCCTACACTGGTTGCATGCACAAAATGGCTGCTAGCCACATGGTAAAACAGTAACAAAGAGCAAGGAGGCATGGCAAACAAAAAACACGTGCAAGCCTATGGCAAAGGGACAGTGGCTAGATGGACAAAATGGCCACCAGCCACATGGTCAAGCAACAATAACAAGGAGCAAGGAGGAATGGGGAACAAAGAAAGAACACATTCAAGCCTATGGCAAAAGAACACTGGCTGCATACACAAAATGGTCACCAGCCACATGGTCAAACAATAACAAGCAGTGAGGCACAGAGAACAAAGAAAGAACAAATGCAAGCCTACAGCAAAGGAACACTGGCTGCATGCATAAAATGGCTGCCAGCTACATGGTAAAACAAGAACAAGGAGCAAGGAGGCATGGCAAACAAAGAACACATGCATGTGTATGGCAAAGGGACACTTGCTGGATGGACAAAATGGCCACCAGCCACATGGTCAAACAACAACTGTGAACAAGGAGGCATGGAGAACAAAGAACACATGCAAGTATGTGGACATAGACCACACAAAATGGTACCTAGCCACATGGTATGGAGAACAAATATAAATGGTGTACAATGACAAACACACACACACACACACACACACACACACAATGGCCATAAGGATGCATGGTGGTAACACTGAAGAAAACACTAACATTAATTCAGCAATGCAAAACATGAAAATTAACTGAGCTATAGAAACAGTACACCCATCCTCCTATGCCATCAAATACTACTACACAACATATACACATTTTGCAAAGAAATTACATTTAAAAAATAGCCATTTTTAATTTAATCCAATGTCATTCTGTAGAAAAGTACCATCTTGCCTGGCATGTTACCCCCATTTTTCACTGTATATATGTTGTTTTAGTTGTATGTGTCACTGGGACCCTGGTAACCCAGGGCCCCAGTGCTCATAAGTGTGCCTGAATGTGTTACCTGTGTAGTGACTAACTGTCTCACTGAGGCTCTGCTAATCAGAACCTCAGTGGTTATGCTCTCTCATTTCTTTCCAAATTGTCACTAACAGGCTAAGTGACCATTTTTACCAATTTACATTGGCTTACTGGAACACCCTTATAATTCCCTAGTATATGGTACTGAGGTACCCAGGGTATTGGGGTTCCAGGAGATCCCTATGGGCTGCAGCATTTCTTTTGCCACCCATAGGGAGATCTGACAATTCTTACACAGGCCTGCCACTGCAGCCTGAGTGAAATAACGTCCACGTTATTTCACAGCCATTTTACACTGCACTTAAGTAACTTATAAGTCACCTATATGTCTAACCTTTACCTGGTAAAGGTTAGGTGCAAAGTTACTTAGTGTGAGGGCACCCTGGCACTAGCCAAGGTGCCCCCACATTGTTCAGAGCCAATTCCCTGAACTTTGTGAGTGCGGGGACACCATTACACGCGTGCACTACATATAGGTCACTACCTATATGTAGCTTCACAATGGTAACTCCGAATATGGCCATGTAACATGTCTATGATCATGGAATTGCCCCCTCTATACCATCCTGGCATAGTTGGCACAATCCCATGATCCCAGTGGTCTGTAGCACAGACCCTGGTACTGCCAAACTGCCCTTCCTGGGGTTTCACGGCAGCTGCTGCTGCTGCCAACCCCTCAGACAGGCAGCTGCCCTCCTGGGGTCCAGCCAGGCCTGGCCCAGGATGGCAGAACAAAGAACTTCCTCTGAGAGAGGGTGTGACACCCTCTCCCTTTGGAAAATGGTGTGAAGGCAGGGGAGGAGTAGCCTCCCCCAGCCTCTGGAAATGCTTTGTTGGGCACAGATGTGCCCAATTCTGCATAAGCCAGTCTACACCGGTTCAGGGACCCCTTAGCCCCTGCTCTGGCGTGAAACTGGACAAAGGAAATGGGAGTGACCACTCCCCTGACCTGCACCTCCCCTGGGAGGTGTCCAGAGCTCCTCCAGTGTGCTCCAGACCTCTGCCATCTTGGAAACAGAGGTGCTGCTGGCACACTGGACTGCTCTGAGTGGCCAGTGCCACCAGGTGACGTCAGAGACTCCTGCTGATAGGCTCCTTCAGGTGTTAGTAGCCTATCCTCTCTCCTAGGTAGCCAAACCCTCTTTTCTGGCTATTTAGGGTCTCTGTCTCTGGGGAAACTTTAGATAACGAATGCATGAGCTCAGCCGAGTTCCTCTGCATCTCTCTCTTCACCTTCTGATAAGGAAACGACCGCTGACCGCGCTGGAAGCCTGCAAACCTGCAACATAGTAGCAAAGACGACTACTGCAATTCTGTAACACTGATCCTGCCGCCTTCTCGACTGTTTTCCTGCTTGTGCATGCTGTGGGGGTAGCCTGCCTCCTCTCTGCACCAGAAGCTCCGAAGAAATCTCCTGTGGGTCGACGGAATCTTCCCCCTGCAACCGCAGGCACCAAAAAGCTGCATCACAGGTCCCTTGGGTCTCCTCTCAGCACGACGAGCGAGGTCCCTCGAATCCAGCGACACTGTCCAAGTGACCCCCACAGTCCAGTGACTCTTCAGCCCCAGTTTGGTGGAGGTAAGTCCTTGCCTCACCTCGCTGGGCTGCATTGCTGGGAACCGCGACTTTGCAGCTACTCCGGCCCCTGTGCACTTCCGGCGGAAATCCTTCGTGCACAGCCAAGCCTGGGTCCACGGCACTCTAACCTGCATTGCACGACTTTCTAAGTTGGTCTCCGGCGACGTGGGACTCCTTTGTGCAACTTCGGCGAGCACCGTTTCACGCATCCTCGTAGTGCCTGTTTCTGGCACTTCTCCGGGTACTATCTGCTTCAGTGAGGGCTCTTTGTCTTGCTCGACGTCCCGTCTCTCTACAGGTCCAATTTGCGACCTCCTGGTCCCTCCTGGGCCCCAGCAGCGTCCAAAAACGCCAAACGCACGATTTGCGTCTAGCAAGGCTTGTTGTCGTCCTTCCGGCGGGAAAACACTCATGCACGACTCTCCAAGGCGAGAGGGGTCCGTCCACCAAAGGGGAAGTCTCTAGCCCTTTTCGTTCCTGCAGAAACCTCAGCTTCTTCTGTCCAGTTGAAGCTTCTTTGCACCCGCAGCTGGCATTTCCTGGGCATCTGCCCATCTCCGACTTGCTTGTGACTTTTGGACTTGGTCCCCTTGTTCCACAGGTACCCTAGATTGGAAATCCACAGTTGTTGCATTGCTGGTTTGTGTCTTTCCTGCATTATTCCTCTAACACGACTATTTTGTCCTTAGGGGAACTTTAGGGCACTTTGCACTCACTTTTCAGGGTCTTGGGGAGGGTTATTTTTCTAACTCTCACTATTTTCTAATAGTCCCAGCGACCCTCTACAAGGTCACATAGGTTTGGGGTCCATTCGTGGTTCGCATTCCACTTTTGGAGTATATGGTTTGTGTTGCCCCTATCCCTATGTTTCCCCATTGCATCCTATTGTAACTATACATTGTTTGCACTGTTTTCTAAGACTATACTGCATATTTTTGCTATTGTGTATATATATCTTGTGTATATTTCCTATCCTCTCACTGAGGGTACACTCTAAGATACTTTGGCATATTGTCATAAAAATAAAGTACCTTTATTTTTAGTATAACTGTGTATTGTGTTTTCTTATGATATTGTGCATATGACACTAAGTGGTACTGTAGTAGCTTCACACGTCTCCTAGTTCAGCCTAAGCTGCTCTGCTAAGCTACCATTATCTATCAGCCTAAGCTGCTAGACACCCTATACACTAATAAGGGATAACTGGGCCTGGTGCAAGGTGCAAGTACCCCTTGGTACTCACTACAAGCCAGTCCAGCCTCCTACACATTCCCTGCCCTAAATGAAGTTTTAAAAACATATACAACTGAAATATTTATTTCATGCACTGATGACTGCTAGTACTGGGCCTACTGGCTAAATGGCCCTTTGGAAATCTAGGCCGCATAGTAAAATAATATTGCAAATGTTTCAAACATGTAGAAAAGGACAGGTACTGAGCTGTGCAACAATTTTCCTGTCAAAACATGAAAAATCAATGAAAAGCAAAATAAATAATTAGGCTCATACTTAAACTCCAGACCAACCACCACTATGCATTTTTTAAATCAAATTAAAGTACAAAGAAATATTGGTGCATGCCCATGCAAACAAACAACACCTCTATTGATTAGTTTTGGAACTTACTTGTGTGATTTCACAAAAAAAAAGTCCTTAAATCCAAAGATATATCCAGGAGACAAAAAAAGTGATGCTTTCACCTCGAAATGCAAGTGAAAAGTGACCAGGAGATGGAAAAAGCACTGGGAGAAGCCTGCTGGACAGGAAAAGGAAGATAGAGCATCTGTGGCACTTCCTACCTGCTTTTTTAAAAAAAAGGGCTTCTCAATCTAAAAAACAACTTGAGGGGTCAATTGAAGAGGAAAATCTACTCCAAAACCACTTTTTGACTAGATTTAGGTGCATCTGGAGCAGAAAATCTACTCCAGGTGCATTCATGCTCACAAGCGGGACTGTTTTGGCCACTGTCGCTGCCAGAACCACCACGATTGAACGCAAAGTTTTATGCGCACTCACAGTTTGGGAGTATCATGTCACTTGCGAGAGAGTGCTAAAACCCAACCTCGCAGGCGAACAAACTCTGGTCTATGCAGTATTATTGAACTCAGCGCGAGTCTACGTAGTAAGAAGTGCCCGAATTCTGCAAACTCCACAGGCAGAGCAGATTTCTAAACACAGGCCTACCTAGAAACCAAGACCCATATTTGTAAAAAAAAAAAGTGTTGTGTCAGAGCTGATGCACCACTTTTCTGTGCCCCCCCCACCGACAACTAATGCCACTATGTGTGCGCCATATTTATGATGTGGTGCACCATTGCGCACGTTAGGGAACTAGCGTCAGAAATTTAGGTCGGCGCTTAGCTGGATTATCGCCAAAAATGTTGATGCTAGTCCTGCAAAGTGAAAGGAGGCCCATTAAAACCAATCTCCTAGATTCCATTGCACCATTTTTCTGGGCCTCCTAACGATGGAATGCCCCCTTGCATACAGTATGCCTGGTGCAGGCATAATATGGCACAAGGGTTTACAAAGTGGTGCAATGTATGCTTTGCGCCACTTTATAAATGTGGGAGAGCATTTTTGCCAAGCAAACACCACATTACTGTAAAGAAATGAAGCTAATGTGATGCTAGGTGGCGCTAAGGCCTTCATAAATATGGTCCTAAGCCTCTGGATAAGTGGACCTTTTCTTCATTACTTGACATGGTATTTTTGCTGCCACCATCTGAGCTGAACTGAGCCCATCTCCTTCAGAATGAGTTCATGTGCTAAAATAACTTTCTCCTCCTCAAGGGCCAGTCTCATTTCCTCCAAATCTTTTTCTCTCTCCTTCCTCAATCTGAGCTTTACCAGCTCCAACCAGAGCTTCCTGGCTCTCCGCCTATTCACCAGCTCCTTTGGAGACAGACCTAGAGTGGAAACACTTCTGCCAGCTCAAGAGGGAGCTCTTCCACCAAGCAGGCTGGCCCCCCCACCCCACAGGAGATGCTGGTTCCTCCAGCCATCCCAGGTGCAGACTTTGTTCCTCCTCCTCCACAACATCATTCCCATTCTCCGTGTGCACACCAGCCTTCCTGGCTGCCAACCAGGCTCTCAGCACCTTTTGCAGCTCCTCCTTTCTAGTGAGGTCTTTGAAAAGAAATGTGAACTTCCTGCAGAACTTTTTGAGCTGAGGCACTATATAGGTTACCAACGTCTCCTGCTCAAACACCAAGGGGCATATTTAAGAACCCCTAGCACCATTCTAATGCCACATTAGCGTAGTTTGTTTATGCTAATGTGGCATTAGAAGGCCAAAAACGCCACGCCATATTTACAGAGTGGCGCAATGCATGCATTGCGCCACTTTGTAACCTTTTGCGCGCTACGTTAAGCCTGTGCAGGCATAATGTATGCAAAGGGGGTGTTTCCCCATTAGGGGGGCCAAAGAAATGGCACAAGGAAATCTAACAGATTTTCCTGCATCATTTTGTTCAGCACTTTTAACGCCTGCTCAGAGCAGGCATTAAAAGGGGGCATGCCATTGATTACAATTGGCCCCAAGTAATCTGCAGAAGTAGCACCAATATTTTGGCGCTACTCCTACAGAGTACATCAATAGCGTCATAAAAATTATGCAATTGCCCCCTACCCTGTGCCATGGTGCGCCATATTTTAAATACGGGCACACATGGTGGCGGTAGGGGGGGCGCTAAGGGGCGCAAGAAAAGTGGCGCTGCACTGTGTGGAGCACCACTTTTCTTAAATATGCCCTCAAATCTGCAGCTATCACTGATGGTTCACCAGACTCAGACATGATTGTGGCCAAAACTCAAGAGTTGCAAAAAGAGAAAAAAAACCACACCAATATATTAGGGTATAATGCACTGCGATATGGAAGTAGTGTACACCAATCACTGCATGTAAAGTACAAACACAAGTATTATACTCACCGCTGATCACCAATGTTAGAAATGGTTTCGCTAGTTGGCAGTGGTTTGTACCCTGTCCAAGTATAGACCCTCACTCTAGTCAGGATATGGGTGTCACACAGCTAAGATAACCCCTCATCACCCCTAAGGTAACTTGGCTTAAGCAGTCAGGCTTATCTCAGAGGTAATGTGTAAAGTATTTGTACACACACACAATAACACAGTGTATACATCACAGAAGTACTCCACACCAATTTAGAAAAGTAGCCAATAGTTATCTAAGTAAAACAAGACCAAAATGACACAAATCCAACCCTACCTAGATACAAATTGTTAAAGATTAAATGTAGTATAGCACTTAGAAACACAATAGCTTCAACTGGGGCTATCACAACATCTTGACGGAGTCATCTCCAATAGTCCAGCACCACCCGTGAGAGAGTGTGGCCAGTCACTGAGTTAGGAAGACCACATTTACAGTACCTTGGAAAACTATGAGGAAACAAAGACATTGCATGGAGTTGAGGGGGTGAGGTGTCACTGGAGCAAGTGTAGCATTGGTTCCTCTGCTGCCACTGGGGAGGTGAGGCACTGGTTCCTTACTGCTAGGCAGGGGAGTTGAAGCATTGGTTCCTTATGGTTGCAGGGGAGGTGATGCAGCACTGGCCTTACAACAAGGCAGGGTCGATGGATTCAGCACCCCAAGATTTGAGGGGTCACAGGTGCTGAGGCAGAGTCGAAGGTGGCTGCCATGGACGTCAGTGACACGGTATTCTGGACTTATGCTATGGTGGGACATTGGATCCACTGCAGTGGCATGTGGGGCCTGCAGTGGAGGTCACAGTCTTGCACTCAGAAAGGAACATGGCTCCGGTGGAGGCAGTGGCGGGGAGTCAGTCAGCGGTGCAAGTCCTGAAGTCATTCTGGATGTTGATGCACTTGTTACTTCCTTGTTACACCAGAGCTCATACCCAAGGGCCCACAAACTTGATTTGGTAAATTTGGCAAGTCAGGACTCTCAGCAAGAGAGCCCAGGAGCTGCCAGATAAAGTCTTTGATGTCCCTGAGACTACTGAACAGGAGGCAAGCTCAGTCCAAGTCCTTGGAGAACCTGTGGAAGCAGGATGCAGAAAGCAAAGCCCATTCTTTTCACTCCCAGGACAGAAACAGTTAGCAGCAGGCCAGCACAGCAAAGCAGCAGGCAGAGTGGCAATCCCTCCGACAGCATCCAGCTCTTCTTCCTGGCAGAATCTCCTCAGTCCAGAAGGATTCTAATTATGTGGTGTCAGAGGTCCAGTACGTACACCCATTTCTATTCTTGAAGTAGACAAACTTCCAAGAGAAGTCTTTGTAGTGCACAAGACTCTGCTTTTCCCTGCCCTGGCCCCAAACACACTCCAGGGGGTTGGAGACTGCTTTGTGTGAGGACAGACACAGCCTTATTCAGGTGCAGGTGTCAGCTCCTCCCACCACTCTAGCTCAGGAAGACCCATCAGCCTGTTAATGGGCCATCAGGATATGCAGGGCACACCTCAGCTCCCTTTGTGTGACTGTCTAGAGTAAATTCACAAACAGTTCAACCGTCATACTGACCCAGACATATATTCAGCAGACAGACTGAGGTACAGAATGTCTAAGCAAAAAGTGGCATTTTCAAACTTACAGTTCAAAAACCATTTCACCAAAAGATTTATTTTCAAATTGTGAGTTCAAAGACCCCAAACTCCAGATCTCTATCTGCTCCCAATTGGAAATTACACGTAAAAGATATTTCAAGACATTCTCCGTGTTACCCTAAGGGAAAGATATGCCTTTCAATAGTGAAAAACTAATTTAGCAGTGTTTCCCTATCAGGACATGTAGAACAAAGCAGTACATGTCCTACCTTTTAAATGCACTGCATCCTGCCCATGGGGCTGCCTTGGGCCTACTGTAGGGGTGACTTACATGTAGTAAAAGGGACGGTTTAGGCCTGGGAAGTAGGTGCACTTGCCAGGTCAAAATGGCAGTTTAAAACTGCACACTCACGCACTGAGGTGGCAGGCCTGAGACATCTTTACAAGGCTACTTATGTGGGTGGCACAATTAGTGATGCATTCCCACTAGTAGCATTTCATTTACAGGCACCCAGGCACGCACAACGCATTTACTAGGGATGTACTAGTAAATCAAATAAGCCAATCATGGAGAAACCAATCATCAGTACATTTTAGACAGAAAGCATATGCACCTTAGCACTGGTTAACAGTTGTACAGTGCCCAGAGTTCTAAAGCCAACAAAAACAGGTCAGAACGAATAGGAGAAAGAAGGAAAAAGGTTTGGGATAATCCTGCAAAAAGGGTCAGGTCCTACACACACTCTCATCTCATCTTTCACTTGGCTCAGAGTTCTCAGTATCCTCAGGTATTGCCTATGGCACACATCCTTTTAAGCAAACCCAATTTCTCCCTTTATTGTCTTCTGGTCCATCAGTCTCCAGCTTCCACTCACTTTTTTCCAGCACTTGGTCCTTCGTCAGGGTTGGATTCTGAATTTGACTCGTTCACCACGGCAAGACAGGATTCAGTTGCTTCAGCTTCAACTGTGGTTTGCTGAATACCCCCCTCAGACTGATGAAGTGTTGTTTCAAGCTCAGTTTGACCCCTGACAGCTTGACTGACCTGATCCTGTCATCTCTCTGTCACCACCTGCACTTCTGGAACAGGTGCTTTTGTATCAAGGAAACATTCAACTCTGCAAGTATGGGAAGCGTAAATCCAGTTAGGGAGACCTCAGCACTTCACGGCAGTCGATGTGACCAGGATGACCTGGTATGGCCCACACCACTGGGGTTCCAGTCATGTCTTCTTGACCTACTTCTTCAGCAGAACCCAGTCATCAGAACTGAGATCATGGCACTGCACCTGATGTGGAAGGGTTGTAGCTGTTGGAACCTGATGGGACACAGAAGGTACCATGTCAGCCAGTCCCTTGCAGTAGTCCTTGCAATGCTCAACAAGACCTGAAGCCTCTGGTCAACTAACTGCAGTACAGTTTCTGTTCCACCAGCAACGCTACGCACAATGATCCCAGGACCTCATTACTGAAATGAGTCCCAGGATCTGATTCTAGAGAAGTCAGGAAGCTGCATCTAGGTATAAGCTCTCTCAACAACAGTTTTGCTACAGTGAGACTATCATTTCTCCTGCTTGGGTATTCTTCAACCCAATGCAAGAAGATGCACACAGTCACCAGGACATACCTCTGCCTGGTACACACAGGCATCTTGATAAAGTCTAACTGCATCCAGTTAAAGGGTCCTCCTGATCTTCCTATGTGACTCAATGTAGCTGCAGTTCTCTTTCCAACATTGTTCTGTTGGCACACAATGCACTTGTAACACAGCACTTCTGCCATCATTCTGAGCTTGGGATTCAATCATGTCAGCCTAAACAACCTCACCATGGCATCCCTACCAGCATGAATTGGGCCATGAAAATGCCTTACCAACAAACTATTCAGCAACACTGGTCTTCCATTCTTTGAGACCTAAATGTGATTGTTCCTCTTGACACAGCTCTGCTGTTCTTCCTCTGACACTTCCTCTTGAAGCCTCTTTACCTCCTCCCACATATCTGCTGTGGTCAACTAAAGGTTGTAATTGATCTTATCCATTCCCTCTTTGGTGTTTTCCACATTAAAAGTACAAACATTGTGATCACCGTACTTTGTGACCTCATCCGCATAGTTATTGCCTAAGGTCACATGAACATTCCGAGTACAGTGTGCAGGTCACTTGACGACTGCATCTTGTTCAGGTAACTGTAACACATCAAGAAGGTTTCTCACTTGCTCACCATTCCAGATTGGAGATCCAGAGGACCTCCAACAAGAGTTGTCCGAAGTCATGAACGACACCAAAGCCGCATTGATTTTCAGTAAAAATGTTCACTTTTAATTGATCTGAGACACAGCATGACCTAGTAAGAGTATACTCCTTGAAGCCAGGAAGATTCAACAACTCCTGAAAAGTGAAGACAGCATGAGCTGCTCTCAGGCTTTGTCCACTGTCTCGTAAGCATGAAACATCGACAGAGCACAAAATCAGATTTGGGTAATGGTTCTTCTCGTATGTCTGGTCTTGGTTTGGTGCATAGTTCAGTGACATCAAGACAATCATGGTCCACTTCACATTCATCATCATTTTCAAAGTCAGATACACGCAATAATGTTGAAGGATTTAGAACACCACAGCGCCTGACAGTGGCATTTTCTGTCTCAAAGATGACCTGTTCATATTTGGTAAGGAGGCTACTTGTCAGACGCTGAGTTCTAGTCCTTGTCAACAACAATTCCACTGAATCAGGAACATACACAGTTAATGGGTGACCTATAACTATCTTCTCACACTTCTACAGGCTGACAGGCCACTATTGCTTTAAGGCAGCCAGGCAGCACAGAAGCTACAGGGTCTAATATAGCAGAGAAGTAGGCCACAGGCCTTTGGCATTTCTATGAGTTTTTGTAACCACTGAGAGATCGCAGCCCCCTCTCTCTCTCTGCAGAAAAGTGTAAATGACATTATAATCAGGGATTACCAGTACTGGGGCATGACAGAGACTTTCTCCCAGCTCTAGGAGGGCAACGAGACAATAGTTATCCAAGGGTACTGGATCAGACACATCCTTATGTGTCGGTCTCTGCAAAGGCTTGGCCATAAGGGAAAAGTTGGGTATGCACTGGCGACAGTAGCCAACCATTCTCAGAAACATACTGACTTCTCTCTGTGTGTTTGGTAGACTCATTTTCAAAATAGCTGAAATTCTCTCTTGTGACACTTTCAGCGCTCCTTTCTCTTTGGGATATCCAAGATATTGAACCTCTTTCTGACAATCTGAACACGTCCTGGGGGTACTTTATGTTTTAATCTCAGCCAGGTGGTTCAACGGTGCAATTGTATCCTGTTTGCAAGCTTCTTGAGCATTTGATGCTACCAACAGGTCATCAATATATTGTACCAAAACTGAATTACAAGGCATGGCCAGGGAATCCAGATGTTTCTTAATAATCTCGTTGAAAATGAAAGGGCTCTCAGTATACTCTTGTGGGACTCTGTATCTTGCCAAAACACAATTTCCGAACTAAAATGCGAAGAGGAATTGGCTATCCTCATGCAACGGTATTGAAAAAAAGGCTTTTTAAAAAATCAATGACAGAGAACCACCTAGTCTCACAAAGAATCTGAAACAATATCACAGCTGGATTCTGCCTCGTGGGAAACTAAGGAACAACAATATTGTTCACCTTCATAAATCCTGTACAGTATTGTATTTACCATTCGGTTTCTGCAAGTCCATAATGGGAGAATTGCAAGGACTGCCCAATATTACCTTCAAGATTCCCTGTTGAATCATAGACTTGATTACAGGAGTTCTCCCAGCTATAATTTCGGGTGTCAAACTACATTGCGGTTTTCTCGGAATATCAGTATTTGGCTTGACTGTGATTCAGACAGGCTCAACACATTTAATCAGTCCAATGTCTTCTTCTGAAAAAAAGCCACACTTTGGATTTATCTGTCTCTTTCAAATCTGGGGGTAAGTCATCAACATTAAGCACAGTAAACAATGTACTTCAAGACTCATCATTTGTCAGTTTAAAGGCAACATCCTGAGTCAGCATCTCTATGCTATTGGTGTACAATAGCTGATGCAGTTCAGTTTACAGAGTAACTCCCTTCCCAGAAAATCTACTGGGCTGGAATCACACACCACACATTTGTGTTTTTCTTCAAAGGACCCTATGTGCACAGGTATTGCTGCAGTTTCTTGTTATAGTCAGATAGAGGCCAACTCCCTCTATCATGTCAGTTCTCCATCTTTTCTGTTCAGCATCCCATCTAGCATCTGCATGGGTGCACACAACTCTCAAGGCTAGATCCTGATAGTTTTCTCTCTCTCTGGCATGAGCAGCATGTTCCCAAGCAATGTGACCCCTTACAATTTCTTCAACCAGTGGCAGATCGGCAACACACCAACTGACCTATATCAGCATGGCACTCTGTGACGTTGGTCTCGCTCCTCACAGCAATTTAGTCTCCTTTACAATCTGCATGCATGCACTCTCTTCAACATTGCACATGTATAACAAAATACAAAACAATAATATTCGCCTGCTCCACTAAAGATGCAACAGTTTCCAATCACACAAGAATTTTCCTTAAAACTTTGAGTGGAACTTCTACCTGCGGGGTATCATGCAGACTAGTATATGTTTACTCTGTGCGTACGATCCACTATACCAATCATCTCATATTCACACAAAGATAAGTCCCTAGCTCAACTGTGCCATCGACTGCATCTCACAACAAACACAACCACTTAGCAGACAAATACAATATGGTGTCTTCTACCCCTTTTAGTACTATCACGGGACCTTAAGCGACGATGGACTCGATAACCTCTTCAACTTCTTCACCACACTCACACAGCATTCAAAACATTTCCCCAAGACACCATCCAAATCCACAAACATTGCAAACTAAACATGAACCACTGCAATTTTCAACCCTATTGATACTCACTCCTCAGCGGCTGATACAATTCTTTTCCAAATCTCCACAACTCCGTTGATCCACCAAGATCTGGATGTGGGTACTAGGACTGGGCTCTGTGGACTAACTAATCTAGAAAACAGGGTTCTACCTCTCCTCTCTTTGGGATCCAAACCATATTATACAGCTACCATCTGAAAATACATATTTACCAATTTGTGAATTTTCTGAACCTGATGAATCCTATCAGGAGTTCTGAGAGGTAAGGAGAAACGTATCAATATTACCAAACTTACATTGTAACCCATTTGGTCACACATTGAATCTTGAGGCAGGAATGAGAGTTTAAGGGTTTAATTACAAATTCAAAGCCAGATGTATGTATATGAGTCTCAGAAGCATACTTTGTAAGTACAGAACAACCAAATGTGAATAAAAAGCATACCAATATTTCAGGGGCAGAAATACACAAGTTGATAGAATAGAAAATTCTTGACGCGAAAGCTAGAATTTTTTTTATTCTATTTCAGGACCGGAGGATCCGATTATGCTTGTTTAAAGCTGTTCCATTACCACAGTAGCAACATCTACCACAGACTTATGATAAAATTTACGAAAAGTAAACTCAGAAGACCAATCAGCTGCCTTCATAATGTCTTCTAGACGAGATCCTAAAGCACACGTCTTGGAGGCCATAGCCCCTGTAGCAGAATAAGCCCCAAAGTGGTTGGTATCTATACCTGCTTCATTCATTAACCATCTCATCCATCTGGATAAAGTGGCTGAAGTGACTGGTTTGAAAGGTTTTTGCAAAGAAATTAATAACTGTCCATTAACATTCTGTCTAAATTCTTCTGTATCTTTGTTCTTTTTTTTTTTTTTTCCCGGGACTCGGCTTGACTCGCGTACCTGTTTATTTTTGTTGTTCCAGCCAGAGGCAACGCGTTTACTATCCTCTCCCGCCAGCATTCGACGATTGTCTACCTTTTGCCAGGCTATTAATAATTACGAGGAACTGTATCTACCCAGGAGATACATTAGTACCCCCATTTTAATTCTGAATCTCTGCAGGGATCGGCGCGTAGCATTAGACCGATTACAAACCCTTGCGGCTACGTAGTGTTTTGTGTACCGTTTTGTGCTTTCCTGAATGTTCAGCCTTACCGCTAATACAGAGCCTCTTGCTGTAATAATAATTTTTCCGTTTAGTACATTGATCATCAAGGACTCTGTGTCACATATTACTGTCTACCAGCTATTCTACTGTGACACAGTACTCATTGTTGTACAGGTCACGTTCGGGTATCCTTGGTCTCTGTGACAATTTCGAATAGGAATTTGCTACCATTACACTATAGACCTCTGTGCTACTATGCACAGGAGGTACCTGGATACTTAATTTGGTACTTTATGTTTTATTCTTTACTTTTCCATATCTCCCTTTTAGGCGTCATTTAGCGCTGGACCATTGGTCTTTGTGTTCCTAGGAAGCTCGTCTTCTAATTTAGGACGGTAAGCTTGCACTACGAACATATGCATGTGTGTTGCTCACGAGTTTACACTTTCACTGCACAGCACGGTCGCCTTCTTTTCCCACGATACACATAAGTCATGATTCGCCCTTACCTTTGTCTAACATGTGTACTTCTTTTTGCAGGGCGACAGTTAGGAATTATCGATTCCATATTTATGTAAGTGAGTGTTACTCCCCCCAGGTATTTTCTGGCCTACAGTAACTTGTACACTTTGTATGGAAACATATGTGGCCCTTATTATTTAGGAGATACACATAGTCACATAAGGTCCTGATGAAGCATCACTGGATCCGTTTGGACCACCAGGATGCGAAACATGTTGACCCATGAGAGGGTAGGCTTTGGAGAATCCCCAGACTCCTACCTATGACATTTTTCTCTAGAGAGTGATTGATCTTAATTTCTTTATTCACTCTTCTGACTGCACTTTTTAACCTTGACCCTGACCGGCCATCTGGTCTAATAAATCTATTGTCTCAGTGGCGGTTTTGAGAACCAATTTTAAACCACGTTCTCTTTTTGATCTCCGTTGACATTTCTTTCAATTTTGGGGTCACGGCACCACTATATAAAAAGATCTCCGGCAAAGAGCCCCCCCACCAGGGGTGGTGCCCGTCAGACATTGCAGTGCCGGTCTGGCGAGGAGCAGTGCCAATGATGAAGCATGACATCCTACGGGTGTGTGAGGCCTCTTGCTCCTAGAATTTAGGACCCCTGTCACCAGTTTCAGTTTTTTCATGGTTGGAACAGTGTATCACTTATTTTTTGATGTATCCACTAGGAGAATATACACTGGACCATAATTTCTCCTGATCCCTCTTTTTTTTTAGTAAATTCTTCTGTAACCACTTCATACTCCTTTAAACATTGAACTACACATAATTTCGAGTTGTCTGGATACATTGGATAAGAAACTGACCTGCAATTAGTTTTAGTCCTTCTGTTAATAGTGAAGGTAACCCCTTCGGGGGAATACACCCTTTCAGCTAAGTCCATGCTTTAACATCCGATACCCTCTTACATGAAATCAGGCATAATAACATGGTCAGTTTTGTTGAAATCTGTTTACGAGACAGATATTTATTGACAGGCCAAGAGTCTAAGAATCTCAATATAATGTTTACCTCGCACAACACAGAATACTTTGTTTGAGAAGGATTAGATAAACGGATACCCCTCAACAATTTACAGATTAATGGGTGTTCACCAACAGGTTTACCATCTGTATGAATATGGCCAGCAGAAATGGCTGATCTGAAATTATTTATTGTTCGATAAGCCAAACCTGAACCTGCCAATTCTGCTAGAAAATTTACAATCAGCTCAACTTGTGACTCCACGGGATTAATACCCCTTCAATCACACCAACTATTCCATCTGCACCAGGCTTATGCGTGCTTGAGGCCCAAGCCTATTTAATGAAGTCAGCAGCCTGTTGCAAAAGGTCTGGGGCATTCCATCTCGACCTGTAATCATCCAGGCCAGCAGTGTCAACTTCTTTGATATGATCATGTTGAAGGCTCTCCGGATTCAATAGAAGATCCCGACGAGGAGGAATGAGAAGCGGGAGAGCACAAGCTAACTGTAGAGCAATTGGGAACCAAGGTTGAGCTCTCCAAAATGGCGTCACCAAAATGATCTCCGCACCTGAGACAGTACCCTGACAATCATCAGAAAAGGAGGGAAGGCATTCCCCCGAATCTGAGACTAATCCTGAAGTAAAGCATCTGTCGCCAGTGCCAGAGGATCTGGTCGCCAACTGAAAAATTTTGGAATCTGAAAGTTGAGACGAGAATCAAAAAGATCCACTGTGCAAGAGCCCGTCTCCCTGATTATCTGAGAGAAAATCACTGGATCTCGTTTCCAGTCGCTGGAATCTGTCAGATACCTGGAATTCCAATACGCTATAGTGTTCTGATCTCCCGGGAGATATTCTCCTAGGACAACCAGATGCTGAGTCAGACAGTAATGCCAAAAACCCTTGGCAATTTCTGCTAAGATCCTGGACTTCGTCCTCCCAACTTGTTGACATATCTCACTGCTGAGATATTGTCCATCCTTAACAAAATGCAACAGTCTGTCTTCTGCGGAAAAAGACTCTCTATGGCAAAGGGGCCTGCTAGAAGTTCCAGACAGTTGATGTGCCAAGTCTGTTCCCAATCGACCTCCTGTCACTAGAGAGCCGCAACGGGCTCCCCACCCCCAACGACTCGATCACCACTTCTGGGTGAGAACCGAAAATAGCTCTGCCGTTCCAGGCTTCCATGTGCTGGAGCCACCAAAGAATCTCCGTGTTCACTTCGAAGGTTAAAGGAATCTGCTCCAAATAACTCAGACCCTGTTGCAGATGTCTGATTTTGAGTCTCTGCAGAGCACAATAGTGTAAAGGAGCTGGGAAATTTCCTGAATTGAAGAGGCTATCAATCAATCAATCAATCAATCAATCAAAAAAATGTGTAGAGCGCGTTACTCACCGTGAGGGTCTCAAGGCTCTGGGGGGGAAGGGGGAAAGGGAAATCGGGGGGGGGGCAGGGAAGGTCACTGATCGAACAACCATGTCTTGAGGTTCTTTCTGAAGACCAGGAGGTCTTTGGTTTTGCGAAGGTCGGTGGGGAGGGAGTTCCAGGTTTTGGGGGCGAGGTAGGAGAAAGACATGCCTCCTGTGGTGGTGCGTTGGATGTGGGGGACTGTGGTTAGGGCGAGATCGGCTGATCGGAGGTTGCGTGTGGGAGTGTGGAAGTTGAGGTTGGTTGGGCCGGTGTTGTGGAGGGATTTGTGTGCATGGATGAGGATCTTGAATGTGATTCTCTTGTCTATGGGGAGACAGTGAAGGGATTTGAGGTGTGGTGAGATTCGTTCGTGGCGGGGGAGGCCAAGGACGAGGCGTGCGGCTGTGTTCTGGATTCTCTGGAGTTTGTGTTTGAGATTGAGTGTGGTGCCGGCGTAGAGGGCGTTACTGTAGTCCAGTCTGCTGCTGATGAGTGCGTAGTTGACTGTCTTTCTGGTTTCTGGGGGAATCCATTTGAAGGATTTTTTTAGAGTGCAGAGTGTGTGGAAGCAGGAGGAGGTTAGAGCATTGATTTGCTGTGTCATGGAGAGGGAGGGGTCAAGGATGATGCTGAGGTTGCGTGCGTGGTTTGTGGGGGTGGGTGCTGGGCCTAGGGCGGTGGGCCTCCAGGAGTCGTCCCATGTGGTTTTGTTGGGGCCGAAGATGATGATCTTGGTTTTGTTTGAGTTGAGCTTGAGGTGGTTAGTGGTCATCCAGTTGGCGGTGTCAAGGAGAGCAGCGTGTAGGTTGGTTTTGGCGGTGGTGGGGTTGCGGGTGAGGGAGAGGATGAGATGGGTGTCATCTGCATAGGAGAGGATAGTGACTCCGTGTGCTCGGAGGATGTTGGCTAGGGGGATCATGTAGATGTTGAAGAGTGTGGGGCTGAGGGAGGACGCTTGGGGGATTCCGCAGGTGATCTTGGTAGTGTTGGAGTGGAAGGGTGGAAGGCGGACTCTCTGGGTCCGGTCGGTGAGGAAGGAGGTGAACCATTCTAAGGCTTTGTGGCGAATTCCTATGTTGTGGAGGCGTGTGCGGAGTGTGTGGTGGCAGACGGTGTCAAAGGCTGCGGAAAGGTCTAGGAGGATGAGTGCAACGGTCTCGCCTTTGTCGACCTTTGTCCTGATGTCGTCAGTGCATGCGATGAGGGCGCTTTCCGTGCTGTGGTTTTTGCGAAACCCAGATTGTGAGGGGTCAAGAGTGTTGTTTGCTTTGAGGAAGTGGGATAGGCGGGCGTTGACTAATTTCTCTATAACCTTTGTGGGGAAAGGGAGGAGGGAGATGTGGCGGTAGTTGGAGAGGATCTCCGGGTCGGCTTGTTTTTTTTTTTAGGAGAGCAGTGATTTCCGCGTGCTTCCAGGGATCTGGGTAGGTGGCGGAGTCGAAAGAGGAGTTGATTATGTTGTAGAGTATGGGGGCGATGGTTGGGCTAGCTTTGTTGTAGATGCGGCGTGGGCAGGGGTCGGAGGGGGAGCCGGAGTGGATGGAGTTCATGTTTTTTTCGGTTTCTTCGTATGTGGTGGGAGTCTATGTGGAGAGTGTTGCGGGGGGTCATGAGTGGGGGTTGGGTTGGGTGAGTGAGGGGTGTGTGTGGTGGGTGTGTGTGGTATGAAGCTGTTGTGGATGTCCAGGATTTTGTGGAGGAAGTGGTTGGAAAGGGCGTCACATAGGGGCTGTGTGTGTGTGGGGTCTATGTTGCTGGCTGTGGGTTTGGCAAGTTCATTGATGATGGTGAAGAGTTCTTTGCTGTTTTGAGAGTTGTTGTCAAGGCGTGACTTGTAGTGATCTCTTTTGGCGGTGCGTATGAGTTGGTGATGGGTGCGAATGGTGGTTTTGAGGGTGGAGAAGTTGGTTGTGGAAGGTTCTAGTCGCCATATGTTCTCAGCTTGGCGGCATTTGCGCTTGGAGTCTTGGAGTTCAGGGGTGAACCATGGGGCGTTCTTGATGTTGCGGGTGGCGATGTGTTTTCTGAGGGGGGCTAGTGTGTCTGCGCAGGTAGTGATCCATTTGGAGAGGTTGTGTGCTCCTGTGTTGGGGTCGTTGGTGTGGGGGGGTTATGGACCAGTTGGGAGTTTAGTCGTTCTGTGGGGATCTTGTCCCACATGCGGTAGGGTGTGGTGTGTTGATGGTAGTGTGTGGGAGGTTTGGTGAAGGAGAAGTGGACGCAGTGGTGGTCAGTCCAGAGGATTTCGGTGGTGTGGGTATAGGCTATGTGTTGGCTTGCGGTGAAAATTGCGTCGACTTGTGTCCTGCTGAGTGGGTGGGTGCGGTGACCAGTTGTTTGATTCCGAGGTTGGTGAGGTTGTCTATGAGGGAGGTAGTGTTGTGGTCTTGTAGGTTTTCTAAGTGAAAGTTGAAGTCATTGAGGATGATGTAGTCTGTGGAGGTGAGGGCGTGCGAGCTGATGCTGTTGGCGATGGTGTCGCAGAAGGTGGGGCGTGGTCCGGGTGGTCTGTAGATTAGTGTACCTAGGGTGGAGTTGTTGTTAATGTGGATGAGGAAGTGCATGTGTTCAGTGTTGTCGATAGTGTCTTGGGAGCTGGTGGTGACTTTGATGGTGTCTCTGTGTAGGATGGCGATGCCACCGCCTGGCCTGTTGGGGCGGTCTTTGTGTTGGAGTTTGTATCCCTTGGGGGTGGCTATGGCTATGTCGGGTTCTGAGGAGAGGTTGGTCCAGGTTTCCGTCAGGAAGGCGATGTCAGGTGAGTGTGATGTGATGAGGTCCCAGAGTTCTATGGCATGTTTGTGAAGGGAGCGGATGTTGAGGAGCAGGCAGTTGAGGTGGTTGTGGTGGGTGGCGTTGGTGTGGTGCGTGAGGGTGTTGTTGCGGGGTGTGTTCTGGTTGTGGGCTGGTGTGCTGCGGGGTTGGTTGGTGGGTAGGGTGGGTGAGACTTATGTTGGGGGTGTTGTGTTTGTTGAAGGTGGGGTTGCTATGGTTGGTGTGTGGTGTGAGGGATGAGGAGCAGGAGAAGGGACAGGTGTGGCAGGTGAAGGGGCCATGAGTGTGTGTGGGGCTAAACGGGGTGCATGTGGGGCGGGGGCCTGGGTTGAGAGAGTGGAGTGTGAGGGGGGAGTAGGTGTGTCTGAGGGGGCCAGGGGGACTGGCACTGGGCGCGGTCTTGGCGCGGAGGGGCGCAGACGGGCTTGCCTTTGGTGCGCCTTTGGCACGCCAGTGGCGCGCCCGCTGCGCGCGCCCTCGCTGCGGCTGCCATAAGAGGAGGGGAGGGTGGGAGTGGCAGCTGGGAGGAGGGAGGGCTTGACGAATGAGAGGGCTGGGGGGGTGGGGCCGCAGGGGGCGCAGCGGCGGGAAAAAAGGCAGAAAGGATGGTGAGAAGTAGGGGGAGGGGCTGCAGGGGACGCAGCGGCAGGGAAAAAAAGGCAGAAAGGACGGTGAGAAGGAGGCGGGAGGGGCCGCAGGGGGCGCAGCGGCGAGAAAACAGGAGAAGAAAACAGAATGGAGGTGGCACGGATGGCGGAGCGGGGAGCGACCTGCCTGCAGAAGCAGGGTCAAAGGTTGCTCCCTGCTATCGCGCCGCAGCTGCCAAAAGAGGAGGGGAGGGTGGGAGTGGCAGCTGGGAGGAGGGAGGGCTTGACGAATGAGAGGGCTGGGGGGGTGGGGCCACAGGGGGCGCAGTGGCGGGAAAAAAGGCAGAAAGGATGGTGAGAAGGAGGGGGGAGGGGCTGCAGGGGACGCAGCAGCAGGGAAAAAAAGGCAGAAAGGACGGTGAGAAGGAGGCGGGAGGGGCCGCAGGGGGGGCAGCGGCGGGAAAACAGGAGAAGAACACGGAATGGAGGTGGCGTGGATGGCGGAGCGGGGAGCAACCTGCCTGCAGAAGCAGGGTCAAAGGTTGCTCCCTGCTATCGCACCGCGGCTGCCATAAGAGGAGGGGAGGGTGGGAGTGGCAGCTGGGAGGAGGGAAGGCTTGACGAATGAGAGGGCTGGGGGGGTGGGGCCGCAGGGGGCGCAGCGGCGGGAAAAAAGGCAGAAAGGACGGTGAGAAGGAGGGGGGAGGTGGGAGGGGACGCAGGGGACGCAGCGGCGGGGAAAGAAAGGCAGAAAGGACGGTGAGAAGGAGGGGGGAGGCGGGAGGGGCCGCAGGGGATGCAGCGGCAGGGAAAAAAAAAAAAGGCTAGAAGTCCCACTATTCTGGCAATGGTCCTTAAAGATACAGTCGGGCTGACAAGGACAGACCTCAGTTCCTTCTGGATGTTGCGAATTTTCTGAGGTGGAAGAATTAGTTGAGAGCAGACTGAGTCTATCTTGAATCCCAGGAATTCTATTCCCTGAGTCGGTTTCAATAATGACTTCTGCACATTGATAAGGAAACCTAAATTCTGCAAAAGGTTGATGGTCCAGTTCAAATGAATCAGAAGGGATTGGGGAGTCTGAGCCATCAGTAAAATATTGTCCAGATATAGGATCAATCGGACTCCCTTGGACCTCAGCCATTCCATCACTGGTTTCAACAGCTTTGTGAAGCACCAGGGGGCTGATGAGAGGCCATACGGAGGTGCAAGGAACTCTAGGCAATGGACTTTCCACAGGAAGTGCAGAAATCTCCTGTGAGGAGGAAAGATGGGAATTGAAAGATATGCATCTTTTAGGTCCAGGCAGACTATCCAATCTCCTTCTAATAGAAAATCCCTTAACATGTGAATACCGTCCATTTTGAAGTGTCTGTATAAGATCCAATAGTTGAAATCCTTTAGATTCAAGACTAGTCGATGACCTCCCCCCTTTTTGTCTACCACAAAAATGGGGCTGAGAAATCCGGAAGGATGAGGGGATGAAAAACTTACTGCTCTTTTGTCCAAAAAAACCTGAACCTCTTTGTCTATAAAGGTTTGATCTGTGAGGGAAAAAAACATTGGAAGCGGAGGGATTAGTTGTTTGAGAGTACCGATGAACTCTAGATGAAAACCCAAAACTCTCTGGAGAATCCAAGGCTCTCCAGAAATCTTCTTCCAATTTTCTAAAAATAATCCTACTCTGCCCCCAAGAATCACTTGAGAGAACTGAACAATGCTCACCTGAGTAACTTGTGTCTTGGATTTCTCCTTGTTGTCCCCTGCGGAGGCCTCTGCGATATCTGTGACGACCTCCTCTGGAGCGCGTAGGGTAGAAGGTGGAGTTCAATTGGTCTCCATACCAGCCTCCTCTCTCTCTGGGGTAGTATTTCTGAGGACCATTGAAAGTTCCTCAGCCGGGCATTCGTCCTCCATAACGACCGGCCCTGACAAAAAGGCCCCATTTGAACACCTTCTTAAGGGACATTTGAGCCTTGTCGAAGGAAGAGAAGGTAAAGTAAAACTTGGCCAACACTTTAATAAAGGAAGACCCAAAGAGAAGACCATTGGCAGAAGGGCCTGCCTCAGAAGAAGCTAAATCAGACAGTTTAGGATCAATAAGCATTAGAATGGACTTCCTGCGTTCCGATGAACTAGCACAATTTGTACTGCCTAGTTGACAAATGGCTCTCTGGGCCCAGCCAATCAGCTCATCGGTGTCCACTGGAGTTTCTGACTCATTAGCAATGAAGGCCATCTCAAGAATCTTCGTCCAGACGTTTATCTTGGCAACTACGCCACGACCTATCCAAACCCTTCTTAGGGTCTTTCGCAATTTTTTCCATGAACGTGACCATAGTGGGGTCAATCTCAGGTGTGTCGGAGACTTTACCATCCATTCCGCCCGAAGGCGTGACCGTACCTCCTTGTCAAAACTCCGTATGATATTGGATTGGGCATATTGTGCCACCTCAGGGGAAGATACCCAATAGAAAGCTTTGGGGTGCACAATCTCAGAAGGACCAAAATCTAGACCCTGAAAAGGGGGAACCATATTCTTGGCTTTCTTACTGGGACCCGGAGCATCCGAGTCATTGGAGTCATTAGAAGAGGAATCTTTATCCAAGGAGGTCGGAGAAAAGGAAGTATCCTTTTTAGCGCTATAGTGGTGTTCAGCTCTACGTTTTTTGCGCAATTTTTCAAAAGCGTCAGCGTGTAAATCATCAGACGCTGCAGCAGAGCTTTCTAAATTTTTTTATTTAGATTTGGATTTTAATTTTGCCCCTTCGGGTTGCGGTTGTTGTTATTGAAGCCGACCCTGGGAACGAGTGTAATCAAAACATTGGGGGTCATTATGACCCTGGCGGAAGGCGGAGAACCGGCGGTAAGACCGCCAACAGGCTGGCGGTCTTACTGTGTGGAATTATGACCATGGCGGTTACTGCCATTGTCATCTGCCGGTTCTCCGTTCCGCCCGCTGGGCTGGAGACCTGGGTCTCCAGCCCGGCGGCCGTCACTAGACCACCAGCGGTATTTGGACCCGGCTTACCGCCATGGATTTCCAGCGGTTTGAACCGCCATGAAATCCATGGCGGTAAGCACTATCAGTGCCAGGGAATTCCTTCCCTAGCACTGATGGGGGTCTCCCCCACCCCCCAACCCCACACCGACTCCCTCCCCTACCCCCACCACCCCTGCCACCCCCCAAAGGTGGTAGGGCCCCCCTCCCCACCCCGACCCCCAACATCACATCACCCATACCCACACGACACGCACACAGGCACCACCTACACACTTACACGCACACACGCCCACATACATGCCTACATCCACACACACAGTCAGACACGCACACCCACATTCGAACATACACGCACACATCCATACAGACATACCCACAGGCATACACACACTCATTCCCATACACACAACACCCCCGCAAGCATACACGCACTCACACACCCCCTCTACATACACACACGTACACCCCCATGCACCCACACAACACCCTCACGGACGATCGACTTACCTGGTCCGAAGATCCTCCGGGAGGGGACGGGAGCCATGGGGGCAGCTCCGCCGACACCACACCGCCAACAGAACACCGCCACAGCGAATCACAGGACGCGATTCGCTGGGCGGTGTTCTGCTGGCGTGGCGGTGGAGGTGGAGCAACCTCCACTTCCCCGCCTCCCGCCAGTATAGCTGTTGGCGGCTCTCCGTCTGTAAAAGGACGGAGAGCTGCCAACGGTCATAATAGGCCGAGCGGCAAACCGCCACCACTGGCGGTCTTACGCACGGCGGTCCCTCGGCGGTCTTCAAAAAAGACCGCCGGGGTCAAAATGACCCCCATTGTCCTGAAAAAGGTCCTAAGGCTCTCACCAGGGCATGAATAACAGATTGTTGAACTCTAGTATCAAGGGCTTCTACAAGGTTAACCTCAAGTTGGTTACCAATCTCTTCAGGGTAATAATCTGCATCCTGATCACTCCATTGAGCCATGTTAACAATGGAAAAAGGTTAAATGGAATATTAACTGTTTTAAATATGTGTTAACAATAGGGGGAGTGCAAAAACCCCTAACAGACAGTAATAAAGCCCAATAGAGTGTGGAGGGAGCAGCCTGCGAAGCACTCTAGGCCAAGCCTCATTTATTTTACAGCCAAAGTTGTTTTCAGTACAACTGGGTATCAGGGAGCAAAGAAGGGCAGCAGAAACGGGCCTCTAGCACCAGCACGAGTAGAAGCACGAGCCGATCTCCCAGAAAAAGGGAAACTGGAACGATTGGCTCGTGTCGGATGTGTGAGGGCGCGAAGATTAACATAAAAGAAAGACTACGTCCACAGCGCGTAGCCTGCTCCCGCTCCACCAAAACAAGGGGATAAATTTGGAAAGAGCCCAGAATTAACAGCGTGAGGAGCGCTAAAAATACACCGTAAGCGAGTGGAATTGCGCCGCTAATTGAAACTAAAACATGAAAGTCGAAAGTACACATGCAAATAGTACAACATTCGTAAGAGAAAGGAAAAGGTACTTATCTGCTGCGGAGCAGCAAAGGAAGAGGAAGGGACATATTAGGTCATGATATTTATGGACCAAGGTTGGGGTTGGTAATTGGACCATGTGACCATTTAAAAGCATCTTGGGATGTGTAGTTTTTCGTTTATATGTAATTTGATTGGCTGTTGTTTTGGATCAGTAAAGAGAGAGATAGCATAATCGGATCCTCCGGTCCTGAAATAGAATCTGTTTTCTGGTGTGCCACTCTAATCTGGGATTTGAGTGGACCTAAATGCCTGTCGTAGCAGAGCTGTTTATTACCCATATTTGTAAAGCACAACCACTCAAATATAATCTGTACACGCCAGAGGACAATACGTAATGCTATCCAGTGCAGAAAGTACTACAACGGTTGTCCTGAAGTAACCACTGATGTCATTGGTCTTCAGTAGAGGACGTTAAAGGGGCCAAACATGGCTTTAAGTAGCAAGTGACCCCAGTAGGCTTGACTATCACTGAAAGATCACATGCTGCTTGTAGGGTGATCAGATGGTTCCATGTAAGTGGGACACCACTTTTCCTTTCATGGACTTTGTTTTTCCATATCACTATCAGGTGTGCTACACAATAGGCATAATTAAACTGAAATAAGACCGCAATGCCTAGAATGCATTGATAATAATATTCAGATTAACCCATGAGGGTTTTCAGGCGCTGTCTATAGGCATGGGGAGATTAAGTGCTTTGCCCAGAATCACAGGATGCTGAGCCGATGCTGAGACTCAAACCCTGATCCTCAGCATCAAAGACGGAAGCTCTGGAAGTTACGCTACATCCTGAAGTGGTGTCCTTTTGGCATGGTGCCATCTGGCCACACTAGCTGCATGCATCATGCCTTAATGGTAGCCGGAGAAAATTACATGTAATGTGGCATTAAATGTGGATAAGTGATTGCATTTACCACATACACTGCACAAAAATCAAATGTTTAATTTAATAGTTGTCATTTAATGCGGTCTTACTCTGTTTATCACTCTTAGAAGATAAAACAGTTGAGTTAGCTCTGTGTATTGCATTCCTTTTACAAAACATTTTTGCCCATAACTCACCCTGTGGTGGTCCTAGGAAATGCGACCACCATCAAAATGGTCGGCACTACGTGCTCTTTCTGTCTAGGTCACCTCTGGGTCCCCACACTAGTTATAATAGCAATATTTTCATTTTTTGGTTTCAGATAGAGGAAGAAGATTATTGGAAGTGCTTTAGTTATATGCAGGGCCGCTGGAATTATGTGGCAGAGAGGACTAAATTATGCAGTAGCGTTGACCAATTTATATGGCAAGAAAAGTCCAGTTATGCATTTACCACGCCATTGCAAATGCTTGTTTAAGATTAGTGACCTTTGAATTTGAAGCTTAGTCCTTTACTTAATACTTAATACTTAATATTGAGGTGAGCCTCAATGCAAGGGCTCGATTGTTGTGTGGAATATTGACCACCAGAAATATCGAAGACAGAATATCGAGGAACAAAATACTGAAAGGTAAGTGCACACAGGAAAGTACTGTTCCTAATTCCATTTCTACCTACATGAAAGATATATGTACCACATAGGTACATATATGTTGAAATATGTATAGATAATCTAGACGTACTTACCTGTTGATATTTATTTCAATGTTTTGTACTCAATATTGCATCCCATCAATATTATGGGATCTATATTTAAAGTGCAGGCGCAAGGACTCTGCTTCCAAGTCAGAGCTGGGGTGGTGACAATGCACTTTTCCAAGATCTGCAAACACAGCTTGACAGGGATGTTAAAAAATAAAGAATATTACAGAGGAGGAAAGTGTTGCCCTCAAGATAGTTTCTTTCCAGATGTGCACACTTTGCACCTGCCATGTGTATTACTGAGTGGCTATTCTTGTTTGGACTATACAATTATTTGGGCAAAGTCAGTCAATTGTGGAATAAATGAAGGAATACTGAGGGAAATCTAAACTCTTTAAGAAAATGGGTTTGTATCAGATTCATTTGGGCAATGGTGGCTATTAATCCCCATCTATAGGGTTACATCGAATTTGTGCACCAGGTGTCCTGTTTGTAGAGTGTCCTCTGATGTGGACTGTTTGGTATCATTACCATGGACATTAGACAACTGCAGCTGTGAAGACAAATATTTAACAACATATCATAACTGGATGTTTCTTCAAATTGTTTTGAACATATGTCCTTAGATCTTCTCCATTTCACCTTACTAAAGATATGATCTAGATGCTAGTTAGAGCCACAGTTTGGTCATTGGTAAAATGTTTGGTATAATGGCCTCTTGAGACATTTATGTAAAGCAGTCAGCACACAAATGATGTGGCAGACATTGCAGTAACACATACCAGTCTGGGTGATAGGGACAGCATGTTACTATACAACATGTGTGGTAGCTACTACTGCTACTACAGCCAACAGGCTGTGCAAGGTCTGAGAGAGATGAAGAGTAAGGATGTCACCATTGGGAATTTTGGCTTTACTGGAGGGGACTGGCAATGGTATCTGATTTATTTGCCAGTATGTCTCAAGCCTGATATGTTTGCTGTATAGTGACATGAGGATTTCAGCAGCCAGTGTGTGGATTATGTTCAGGAACAGGTGTGTGGACGTGTGCTGTTTTGCAGAGTCAGACTAGCCTATAGAGCTATCAGTCACTGCCAGATGGGATGGTCTGACATCTCAGTGAATGGAGCATTTTTTGGCTGTTGCCTGTTTTACTGTCTTCTAGGCTAGCTTTTACTGCTGATATCCCTTATATCAAACAAACATTGACTGCAGCATGCTCAAATGTATGCCGTCTTTATTATCTTATAAAACACTTCTCCAGCATTTTTTGCAAGTTCAAAACTGCCCAATGTGCAAATATGTCTCCCTTTTTGTCTCCTTCTAATTTACTAATGGGTGGCACTTTTATTTTAGTGCCCGGGACTATTTTCTATTCCCAGTCTGACCCTCCTGTGCTGTGGACAAGAGAAGGACATGTTGCTGGTCCGGGTTACATGGTAGAGAGAATTCAGTAGTTGACTGGGGAAAGACAGATGCATGATCTGTGTGCTCTGCCAAGCATTGCTTTTGACAAATCCAGGTTGGCAAACTTATTGTTCACTAACGTCCTCTTATCCTGCCACTTTCGTTTGATGGCCCAAACTTCAGGACCTCTGACTCCAACACATTTAGACTGTAGCCGACATCCTGCCACATGGCCATCTTCTCGGCTCAACTGTGGGTATGACAAGGTGGCCTTCCTGTTTCTTTGTAGTAGATGACTACAAATGTGACAGCAATGTCTGTCTCCTCGTCAGTGACGTTCTGTTTTCCTCTTGGTGTTACAGACTGCATCCTTAGCCTTTTCAGGGCCCGGCCTAGAGACCTCTTGTAGCACAAAGAGAAGAGGGCAGGGACCAAGGAGTGCCCTGTCAGTTGTTGGGCCTGGTCATTTTTGCAGGGTTATCCCCAAAGTTTTTGCCTTCTTCCTTCTATTTTTTCTGACCTGTTTTTGTTGGCTTTAGGACTCTGGGCACTTTATCACTGCTAACCAGTGCTAACCAATGCTCTGTCTAAAATGTATTGATGATTGGTTTCTCCATGATTGGCACATTTGATTTACAAGTAAGTCCCTAGTGCAGTGCATGTTGTGTGTCCAGGGCGTGCAAATCAATAAATCAAATGCTACTAGTGGGCCTGCATCACTAATTGTGCCACCCACATGAGTAGCCCAGTAAATATGTCTCAGGCCTACCACCTCAGTGCCTGTGTGTGCAGTTTTAAACTGCCATTTCGATCTGACAGGTACACCCACTTCCCAGGTCCCAACCTTCCCTTTTACTACACGTAAGTCACCCCTAAAGTAAGCCCAAGGCAGTCCCATGGGAAGGGTGCAGTACATTAAAAAGGAAGGATATGTACTGGCTTGTTTTACATGCCCTGATAGTGAAATACTGCTAAATTCAGTTTTCACTATTGCAAGGCATATCCCTTCCTTTGGGTAACATGGAGATTGTCTTGAAATATCTTTTAAGTGTAATTTCCCATTGGAGGCAGATATTGAGTTTGGGGTCTTTGAACTCACATTTTAAAAATACTTCTTTTGGTGAAGTTGTTTTTTGAATTGTAAGTTTGAAAATGGCACTTTTAGAAAGTGGGTATTTGCTTGCTTAACCATCTGTGGCACTGCCTATCTGCTGAATTTGGGTCAGGATGACAGTTGGGCTGTTTGTGCATCCACTCTAGAGAGTCATACAAAGGGAGCTGAGGTGTGCCCTGCATATCCTGATGGCCCATTACTAGGCTGATGGGTCTTCCTGAGCTAGAGTGGTGGGACGAGCTGACACCTGCACCTGAAAAGTGCTGCACCTGTCCTCACACAGAACAGTCTCCAACCCCCTGGAGTGTATCTATGGCCAGGGCAGGGAAAGGCAGGGTTGTGTGCACTACAAAATCTTCTCTTTGAAGTTTGCCCACTTTAAAGAGAGAAATGGTATAAGTACTGGACCTCTGACACCACGTAGTTAGTTAGTTGGACTGAGGACATTCTGCCAGGAAGAAGAGCTGGATGCTGTAGGAGGGACTGCCTCTCTGTCTGTTGCTTTTTTGTGTTGGCCTGCTGCTTGCTGCTTCTGTCCTGGGAGTGAAAGGACTAGACTTTGTCTTCTACATCCAGCTTTCCAAGGTTCTCAAAGGGCTTGAACTGAGCTTGCCTCCTGTTAAAAAGTCTCAGAGCCATCAAAGACTTCGGCTGCCAGCACCTGGGCTCTGTTGGTGAGAGTCCTGACTTGACAAGTGATGCCAAATTCAGTCGCTGGGCCCCTGTGAGTGAGTTCTGGTGCAACCAGGAAGAAACTGATACTTCGACTTCCAGAGCAACTTCGGAACTGACCCTGTACACTTGCCTACACCAGAGCCGTGGTCCCTTCTGAGTGCAACGACTGCGACCTACAACGCAGGCCCCAACGCCGTGCTTCTAAAATCCCGACACAACTTGAGTCCAGAGTGCTGTATCACTGATGTCCATGACACCCGACTCCCACTCCTGTGCAGCATGTGTGGCCCCATAGCATAATTGCGACACTGCAAAGTAGACGCCTCGCATCTTGACCTCCCGGATTCATCGACCCCATCTTGTCGTAAGGAACTGATGCCTCACCACCAATGCTGCATCACCTCCCCTGCAAACGTAAGGAACCGATGCTTCATCTCCCCTGCCTAGCAGTAAGGAACTGATGCCTGACCTCCCCGGTGGCTGCAACGCCGCACCATACTCCTGCTGAATCTGTTTATTTAATATCAACAGGCACTTTCCCTGCAATCTGGTGCACTACAACCCTGCAGATTTACACTTTTCTGTGTAGAGTGCAGTTGAGGTAAAAAAAAACAAAAAACCTCAGAATATCTTGTTTAGCTGCACCTTGCAGGGGTCACTAAGCGATTCTATCTATGCTCAATATCCTATGTTGTGTGAATGATATGACCAGCCAAGGAATGTGTCACAGTTTCCATAATAATCCATCAATGGAGCTGTACAGTAATGTTTTGCACATTTTATACCTTCACTATTCAGCATCTGCACAGTAGCTGTTTATATTCAGTTGGTCCCTGTCTGTCAACGTCATTATCAAAGAGCAGTGATTCTTAACCTTTTGACTTCTGTGGACTCCCTCTTAATCATTATTGGAGTCCAGGAACCCCCATAGGACAATTATTGAAATCAGAGACCCCCACTGAGTCATTACTGGAAGCCAGGGACCCCAGCCTAGGCAATTTTGATGATTTGAAACACAAAACAATGCACAAATTATGAAATATTTTATTTAATTCACAAACAGCTGAAAACGCACACTTTTAATGGGAAGGTTGTAGCATTTCTAAATTCGATTGAAGAAGTTCATCATTCATATTATATTCTGTTTTATGTACTTGCACTATCCCATGAATCAATCTGAGGATACCCAGTTAATTTTTAGGCTCCATTTTGAAATTTGTTCACATTTACAGAACATTTTAACATTTTCAATTTTCAATTTTCAATTTTACTTCTTTATTTATATATACTTTATTAAAATGTTAATATTATTTAATTTTCTATGCAGTCATGGACCCCTTGAGCAGGCTTTGCCGACCCCTAGGGGACCCCTGACCACAGGTAACTGTCATAAAGTATTGTGAATTAGTTACACCTGTCTATCTTGCAAGGACTGCTAGTCATCTGCTCCAGCATTCTTGATGAATGGAATCTACAATGTTTTAGCTTAGTGTTATTTGTAGACACATTTTTGCCTTCTCACCTCCTCCCACTCCAGAGGATGCCTTCACGAGATAGGGTCCACCAATTTGACAAGAAATTGGCAGGGTATTTCAGCCAGAGACATGCAAAAACAGCTGATTGGACTAACAACAGTGGGAATTGGCCAGACCAGGCGTTAAAATGCAGCACACCCATAAGTATATGAGGACAACTCACAGAAGGAACTCTGGCAAACAGGGCAACATTAACCTGTTACTGCTACAGCTTGGCACCAGGAGATGACAACAGCGATAATGCCATGCACCACCAGCACCACTTCAGCACCCTGAACCACCACAACAGCAGCCACAAAGGCAACGCAGGAGGAGAGGGGGAATATTTTGCCAACAGACACCCATCCTTGGCCTCGGGGACAAGAGGCCATCAGACACTACTGTCTTAAGCGGTAATACGTCCAGCAACCATACCACCCATGAACAAGCTCCTGTCTGTGCTCCACATGCTGGCCTCTGGCTCATTTCAGACTACTGCAGCACAAGTGGGTGGTATCTCTAAACCATCCTTTTCTGCCTTCCTCCCTACGGTACTGGATGCCATTATCTGCCTCACTCCCCACTACATCCTGTTCCCTAACTCCCAGCAACTGCAGCAGGAGACAAAACAAGGATTTTACCAGATCACTGGGTTCCCGCATGTGCTGGGTGTAATGGACTGTACACGTCCAACGTGTCCCTCCTGCTGCAACAGAACATCTTTTTAGGAACAGAAAACGTACATGCTCCCTTCACTTGCAGGCCATTGTGGACCATCACAGGATATTCATCAACATCCACGCTAAATATCCTGGCAGCGTGCATGATGCCTACATCTTCAGGCACTCAATAAAAACCAACCTACTCGCAGGTAGACAAGCAGCAACTACATAACACATTCAAAATACAAAACATGTGGGGCAAACAATACAGACACCACATCCACACACACATGGACAGGGAAGCATGGATGACCACTGATCAACACATATGCAACAAGCATCACTTCACACATCCAATGGACATGACCCTCATACACACTCTATGTACAAGCCCCTAGCACCACTGGACTGTCTCTTTTAATGATGCTCTGGTGGAGTACTGCCCAATCCGCATTTGAAAGGTGATGTCAAGCTGCTACTTGTTTCCTAAAGATGCCTTGAAAATATGGCCTCTTCACACCCATCATTTAGTGTGGAAGTGGTCTGCAATAGGTTTTGCAGTGGTATGCCACCGTAACACACCTTATATGTTGGCACTGCCTCACATTTATGACAATCTGTAAACCTGATTCAGCACCAACAAATAATGCCACCCTAGGCATTGTCCTATGAAGACAAATACTTGATACTCTCATTGTGTATATTTCTCCCATGTGTGGTGCATACTGCAGCACACATAGAGGAAATTGCTATCATTGATTGGTCATGTTCATGAAAGGTCACCTTACAGTACAAAAACAATCAACCCCACAAAGCTGCCATCTTTCTACCAAGCTACAAGGTTGCCTATGTTGGAGCTTTGCAGCGGATCTACTGCCAGCACATCGGTAGTGGTCAGATATGCAACAAATCTAGGAAATGTGGCACATTGCTGGCCTTTACCGATGGTGCAGGGTAGCGCGGAAAAACACCTCATGCCCTGTCCTGCGCCACAGGGTTTTGTAAAGTAGTCACATCCATGGCAATACAACTCAAGCCACTATGCCACACTTTGCATGATCTCTACATACACACATGCATGCTAACCAGGAAATATTGATAACAGCTCTGTGTGCCAGGGAAGTAAACCATGTCTGGGGGGGTAAGAGGTTCACATGCAACACACAGGGCACAATACCTGTCTCATAGAACACACCACACAAAATAGATTCAACTCCTCACACAACATGGCTCTTTTGCAGGTCATAAGTTATAGGACAAATGTACAATGATCGTCAACGTCACACATATCCCACTTGGGTGAACTGTCATGCCGCATACATCACACAATCACCATGCCCCTGAGGCAGTACCCTTAAGTGGAAAGTGCACCACCACACGCCAATACAGTCATGCATGCAAACAGGAACCTACACAATGCCCTGTAAATCCCCTGAATAATTTTTTTAAGCAGTATGTCATCACTATGGCTGTATAAGCGCTACGAGGCCGTTGGCAGTTGGGCGCTATATAAACCTCTATAACATAACATAACATAACATGCCAGATGAAAGTATGATTCTCTACTCCATTGACAAATACTGTGCAGGCCAGTTAGCAAGAAGCACAAATGTAAGTCTGACACTGTTTCTCCCCTTCGATTGCAGAAGACCAAGGTTACAGCATCCAGCCATGGGTCATGACCCCATACAGGAACCCACATGCAGATGCCAAGTAGGCTTACAATAATGCACACAAAAGGACCAGAAATGTTGTGGAGAGGACATTCTGCATCCTGAAATCCAGGTTCAGGTGCCTTGATGTATCTGGAGGAAGACTATTGTATGCACCACCCCTTTAGTGCAAAATAATACTAGTCTGTGCAGTTTTGTACAACATCTGTGTTCGCACCAATGTCCCCTGGGAAGAACAGGTCGAGGTCCCCAGGGAGGAGGATGAGGACAATGATGTATGACAAGAGGATGGGGAAGAACAAAACTTTGCTCCTGGAGCACGCAGAAGGGATAATGTTATGCACAACGTCTTCACTTAGAGACTGAACTTTATTCATCACTGAGCACAAATATTTTAAATAAATCACTTGAACACAGATTTGTCTTGGAGTACTTTTCTCACATTCACAAGCCTTATCAACTCACCAACATCTCGGAAGACATGACTAGGCCACAAAAGTTGGAAATCAATTAGGAACACACTCAGGAACACCAAATAACAACACACAATGCACTAATAAATTAATGTGTGGGTGTAATGTATGCATAACTTGTTGAACAAATACTTTTACAAAGCAACACCCTTATCACACAAGTCTGTATGGTTGACATTTGATAGCAGCCACATTGTAAAAACATGTGATAATTGCTTTTCCGATGTCAGGCTTAGGTAGGACAAGAGTAGTCAGTACCTACAACATTAGGTCACTGTCTACTATGCAACAACTTAATGGCTGAATGTCACAGCCACAGGTGACAACTTACAACATACCCCTCAGTGGCACTCACATTTATGACTAATAGAGAGTTAAATGCAGAGGACGATGCACCTGAATCTCTAGGTCTGTCAGACTCAAATAGTTTGGTATCTTGCATGCATGTCAGGCAATGTCATAGCAAGTCACAAAACCTTGGCAAACTGTACATGTGAATAAGGGCACAGACATGTTGAAACATGCATACTCTACTCAGCTGTCAGGAGTATCCACACAATCCAAACATAGTTATAGTACATGTGACAAAGGATGGTGAATGCAGCTGTGTGTGACAACTGATGTCAAACAAACAAATGTGGAAGGGAGCTGAGACACTCCTCTACTTAACTTTTGCAGCCAATTTGTGAAGGTGACTCAGAGACTACCGAAGTGCTGTGGCTAGAGTTGAGAGATGTGTGGGTGTCAGTCACTCATCTTGCAAACAATATAATTGGTATGGCAAGTATTGCTTAGCCTGTAGAAGAAGCTATGTCATTTGGAAAATTTCACATGTTTGAAATACTATGACGTGCATGAAGACTGGAGAATGAGGATAAGGAACATGTGGAACAAGGACAATTTGCACAAACTATGCCAGCAATGTTGAGCTAGAAGCCTACAGTAAACAATCTGGCTTCAATGTGTGGAAATGTTCACACATTGCCAATAACTCACTTTACAAAACAACATTTTAGCTATTGAGGTCCATGCACATACTCACAGACATTGTGTAGGACAGTGAATACCCCAGTCACATTGCCAACAACTCCACCTGTGTGCTTGTCCAGCACAAACAAGTATGAGGGATGCAAGTGGAACCTGATACTATCTGTACCCTGGGTCGGTGGACATGTCCGTGTCCATTATCTACCAATGTCCTAACAATGCATAAGTGGAACAAATACTAACTAAAAACACATAGTGGGTCATTCTGACCCCGGCGGTCTCTGGCGGGAGCACCGCCGACAGGCCGGCGGTGCCCTGCAGGGCATTCTGACCGCGGCGGTTCGGCCGTGGTCAGATGCGGAAAACCGGCGGTCTCCCGCCGGTTTTCTGCTGCCCATAAGAATCCTCCATGGCGGCGGAGCACGCTCCGCCGCCATGGGGATTCTGACACCCCCTACCGCCATCCTGTTCCTGGCGGGTCTCCCGCCAGGAACAGGATGGCGGTAGGGGGTGCCGCAGGGGCCCCCGTAAGAGGGCCCCACCTTGTATTTCAGACACTGAAATACGCGACGGGTGCCACTGCACCCGTTGCACCTTCCCACTCCGCCGGCTCAATTCTGAGCCGGCGTCCTCGTGGGAAGGATGATTTGCCCTGGGCTGGCGGGCGGCTTTTTGGCGGTCGCCCGCCAGCCCAGGGCAAATCCCAAAATAACCTCAGCGGTCTTTCGACCGCGGAGCGGTATTTTGGTGGGGGAAGTCTGGCGGGCAGCCTCCGCCGCCCGCCAGACTTAGAATGACCCCCATAGTCATGTCAATCCCTAGTATGTGATAAGACAAGTCCAACATAACCAGCCTGTAAGTCCCTAGTACATAATAGGGCAAGGCTGACATCAACAACCTGTAATAAAGTATAATAGGACAGGGTACTTTAGTTGTGCAGTTGGATTCCTGTGCTTGACTGTGCACTGCTGTGGCTTAATAAAACTTGAGGATGCCCCCCCACAAAGTCTCCTGAGGGGGCTCCATCCATTCTGTGCACAGTAAGGAGCCTGTTGCCCGTGCATAGTGTACTGTGCTGAGGGGCCCCTTGAAGATGAGGCCACACCAGCACCAAGAGGGCTGTGGGGGCATTTAGTATGCCACTGGTGCACTGATTTGTTGCATGCCATCCCTGTCTGACAGCAGCCCTGCCAAGCAGAGTGTGTGCTAATGGGAAAGTCCGTGCAAAACTACATGGTAAGGAACTGAATAGTCAAAGTGTATGTTTAAACAAAATCTACATAAAATGCAACCTTCCTGTACCCCTAGGTGCCCCATGCTTGGTGTAGCATGTAACTTAGCGCATGGACAGATGAGAATTTGCAACATATGACGTGATATTCGTAAAAAATCACCTCTGAACATTTGAATACATCACATATGTATCTACATAGGGTAACATGTCAATCACTCATATGAGCAAAGATTTTGCTCTGATGGTGCACAATTACCTATGAAGGATTCAAAAGATTGTAGAAGTTACATCCAGAAACACACCACTGTAGTAGACATTACAGATCACACATAAAGATACACGTAGCACTCACTAGCATGTCAGACAAAACACCAACCATGACACGTCAGTCCACCAAATCCAAAAACTTGCATGCACGAGGAACTGTAATTTCCATGTGTTGCATTACATCATGATGTCTGTCTCTTGCAACACACCATAGAGTATCACACACATGCACTTACATAGGTCTGGATTAGCGGACCACATACCAGGCCAAATCACCAGCATCCCTGGGTAAAAAGTTATCAAGGGTATCATGTGCATGGACATGTTTCGCACAGCCAGCTATCCTAATGAATGTGGCTAATAAGCCAAGGAAATGTGCCATCTGCCTAGTGTGATACCACTAATGCAAGCTCCCTCACATATGAACACTCATAGTACACACATTGCACACATGTGAAGACAGGAATGTGGAAAATAGAACCATACACATGCACACTCACTCCATATCACGCCTCCCATGCATCCCACATACATTAAGACACACATTTCACCATTTGCATAGAAAAAGACGCATGTGGTCATTTTCAGCCATCGCGTGTTAGAAAAAATGAAGCATCATACCCATGCATCAAAATCAATACAGTGTGCCTTGGCAGCCATCCATGAAAATATATGCATGGCTGTCATGCAAAATAAAGTGATGCATTACATCAAAGCATGACGCATAAGCCCAAGAAGTGATGCAATTGAACTTCCTTGAGACAAACATGGAAAAGTTAAGTTACATTCACTTTTCCTTTACAGTCTTTTAGTCTGTGCTTGTGAGAGCTTATGTAGTGCTGTCTTTGTTGTGTCCCTAAAGTCTTTATTATAGTGTTTTTTGTCATTTTTTGTTGTATTTAACTGTGTATTATTGGGTGTCTCTGAGGTAGATAGGTTTGTTGGGGTTGTAGGTGATAATTTGTTTTTTTTGGGGTGCAGTGGATTTTGGGTGGGACATGTCGGGGAAGGGCACAGCGTATGACTGTTGATGAGCTGGTAGGTTAGATATAGCTCATTTGTCACTACCTGCCCAACATAGTGGCCATGGTAGGCCGTTATTCTTGGCTACAAAACTGAGGCACAGAAGCTGTGGTGGGCATGGCCCTCAACCAACTCACCCAAGTATTTAATGTGCAGCGCACTGACTACCAGCTGGGAAGACCTAATTGCTGGGGAACAGGACCTCCTGGACCACCTGGGACTTGAGGTTGGCTGAACTGTGGGTAAGTACACCATATATGTGGCTGATTCCTACTTTGATTTTGCATGTCTGTTCGCCTTAGGGCTTACTTTACCATGTCATGACGAAGACCAGGACTGCAGGTAGTGTGTCTCTGCCAACCTGCATCCATGACAAGGGCAGCAATGCATCATCAGTCAGACACATGGCATATTCCTGTCTTTGTTCCCTGTGTTTGGCCACAAGATTTTGAATTGCACTAAAGCCAACACACATGTGTCATGGTGCAGGGGTACATGGTTACCAGGGACAATTGTCCATGTCGATTAAGGGCCTGACATTGTAGTATGTTGCATGGTCATGTACATGTGATGACAAAAGTGACGCAGGAGTAATGGGAGACATGGCTGAGTGTGTTCCATGAGTTATGTATGTGCTGAGTTCCACAACAATGTGCTATGCTTGTGAAAAATGTTAGCGGACTGTCTTCAGCAAAACGTGAACAATGTAGCGGAGGCGTGAATGTATGGCTCCAGCACATATCTGTATATGTTATCCTGGCCTACCAATGGCTGACATGTCAAAGGGATCACTTGAATATTCCCTAACCTAAGTGTTCTATGTCCATCAACAAAACATTTGTAATATGTAATATTTGTCCATGGTGTTCATTGTTCAACATTGGCAGTGCTATGTCTCATTTCATGTCTTGCAGGTGGACCTGCCAACTACACCACTGGAGAGGTGGCAAGCTTTTCTGACCCCATTAAGTATCATATTGTATGTCTAATGTGTAGTGCAAGGGTTATGTGTTATGTTGTATGATGTGCTCAAGTGCATGTCAGGCAATTTGGACACCATTTTCTATACTTGAATAAGGTCAGTATGTCAGATGTTATGTCCAGGATGTGTATTACAACAAAATGATGCACTGGAGGCAACATGTGCTGCAACTGCCTTGTGATCATTGGCATGGTATATGCGGCCAAACACAGTTATGACAGTCAAGAAATGTGGCAGAAGTAGTGGGTCCAAAACATGTATGCAGTGTGGCAATATGTTGGTCACAGTACATGTTACTGCTCTGTGTGTCATACAGAGCACACACTATCTCAGAGCATATTAGGATTAAGGATAATTTGAATAGGTCACTAAGGGGCTTATTATGAAGCTCCTTGCGCTGCCACTGTGACACTTTATCCTATATGAAAAGTGACACACCGGTGGTGCAAGTGGCTGGTAAATAAGCACCTCAGATTGTCAGAATATTGCTCAACATACCACACGTGAACACTGCATTTGAATTGCACCCCCATGTTGTTTATGCCCCATACTCTATATTGGATGTGGCAACACAGGCAACCCATGTCATCCTCACAGATCTTGACATGTGCGTATGACATGAGGGATGTCCATACAACATTGTCATACGAAATGCCATTACACAGTGCATCTTCAGATAGCTCTAGTCTTGAGATTGAACAGTTTTAGCCAGTGCTGTTGCTATATTACTGTGCAGATAAGATGTGGGGCATGCAGGCACCTACATATGAGATGGGGGTGCTGAGTGTTGTTGTGCAACATGCTGACCTGAATTTATTGACACATGTACAGGGAATGGGCAGCATAGTGTGACACATCAAGTTGATTTTAGGACTCCGCATGTTATCATGGCACAGCCCAACATATAGTGAGCTGTGTGGATATTAGAGTGGTTTTTTTGCATCTTTGTATCACATGAGCAAGCCACCCTACATTCTCACATACAATACCTGTTACATGTAGATTCAATGTTGCAGTGTGTCCAGACATCTGTCCTTGCCACATGAGCCACATAGTTTGGTGAGACCACATTGAACTTGCAGGCCTTGTTCTGATGAGTGAGGTACATGTCAGCGATCTAAGGGCAATGGCGTATGCCGAGGGACATTCATGAGCTATTCAGCATGATGAGTGCGACCTACAATTGGTCACATAACTGGTGTTCATGATGAGCATGGTGAACTGGTACTTTGAAGATGTTACAAGTTTGTGCACTGTTTTTGTGCAACATTGGTTAGCTTTGACATCTTGGACATGAGCAATATGTAGAAGATGATGGTGGTGCAGATGTGTATTAACCTTGGCCTTGATGATGTTATTGTGAGTTGTGGTGGCCAATGTGTGAGATCTGAAGATGGTGTTTATATTGCATGCTTGTTCTTCATCTGACTAACACACATTTTGATGACATGTTTCATTCATGTTACATCAGCACAGAAGCATGTTTTTGAAAAGTGTGCTGAACGCTACCGGCACATCCGTGCTGTGGAGAAAGGATTCTGGAGGATGGGCTGGCGTTGCATCAAAAAGAAAGCATCAGGGTCCTGGCGGGCATTTCCCCATGGAGGACCACCCAGAAACCACCAGCACCGACACACCAGGGAAGTCAAGGAAGATGGACAGGAATGGCTCTGCAGGTGTTGCACCCTCTACCTCAGGGCAGGCAATATCTGTAGCATCACTTACAGAGGGAGGACCTCCACTCATGCCACAAACTTCTGAACAGGAAATGCACCAGGATATGGCTGACCTTAAGTCAAGGATGTCTAAACTAGAAAACAAAACTGAAAAAATGTTGACATTTGGTCAATTACATTAAGGCAGCAGTCAGCTTGTGCTGATTTTGCATCAAACCTTCTTGGACATTCCTTCCCTTCCCCATGTTTTCAAAGTTTCTTACTAGTTTCAGTTTTAAATAGTTAGGGTTAGTTTAGTTAGCATAGTGCAGATTAGTTTTAAGATATAGGTTTTATTCTTAGGGGGTACGTATTTGGGTATTTGATATTCTTGGGTGATTTTAGGGAGTTATGTTTTGGGTATGTGTGTTAAATTAAAAAATGACAACCAAAAAAATATATATTAAAAAATACTAAAAAATATGTTTAGGCTATATGTTTAGTTAGTCAGTGTTTAGCTGTAGTTACTGTTGTCCTTGTATACTGAGGGGGTTGGAGGGTGATGTTTATCATGTGGCGTTACATGTATAGGATAAGTTAAGATAAGATGAGTTAGCTGTAGAGATAATTTGTGATAAGATAGTATAGGTTAGGTTAGTGTAGGTAAGCTAGTATGTTTAGGGACTTTTAGGCTGAAATTTATGTATAATTAAATCTAGTTGTTTACTACTATATGGTCTCCATCATGATTTACTGCCTGGGTGAGGTGGCATTGAAACCAGTAGTTATTTACATGTGTGACTATGTGTATCCCCTGTGGTCAAGTACCGGTCAGGTTGGCAATGGTATCACATCAGCTACTCAAGACATTCCTCAGCAATCTACGTAACACTTTGGATGTGCATGGATACACATACCAAAACAGGTTATCTTACTCCATTTCCTTGGGTTGGCAAGTCATGAGACTTGCACTGTTTAGAGGTTGTTGTCATTGCACTCCCCCTAAATCAGGAAATTCATACTGGCACACGCATGGCTGCCCCTTACAGTCTTACACAAGATTAATTGGTTGTTACCTCAAAGTTGTACTGGTGCTACCATCCTAGCCTTTCCCAGACACTTGTGTAGTATGTCTTAAAAGCCATCACAATACATGAATGCTACATGTTACATGACATGGTTGAGAGACTCAAATTACTTGCCATGCCACATAGCTATCAGTCACCTTAATCATGTTTTAGTCATTGTGTGTGGCTTGGTGTCTGGCACAAATCCACGCATTTCCTTTTGGTAAGCACGCAGTGTATTGGCTTCACACAATGCATACAGTTGAAACAGTTACTGTGTCAGACATAAATTCACAAAAATTTCATATTTAGTAGAATTATTGACATGTGCAAGTTACGTTTGTGATGATGTATATTGTACAGGAGATTGACCCCATGAGAGATCCCAAGCCATTGGATGTCCATTCAGAGTCCAAGGAGGAGGGGGGCTTGTCATGAGACATGAGTAGATTGTAAGAGAGGGGTGCATCAGTGAGGAGGTGATCACATTGTCATTAGGTAGGATTGGCCACAATGACAGTCCATGTGTGATAGGAAACAGTGGAGCGTGAAGAAGGAATGTTGCCAATTGTTACAACACTCATATGATCTTAAACACAGAACTAAGGAGAAAGTGTCCATGTTTCACAGACTGTAGCCACTGGGTGATTTTTCAGGTGAATGATGTTCCAAGCACATCTTCATCCTCTGATGTGTGCGGTGCATCCCGTGCCATGGGCGGGCTGGTGTTGAAGTTGAGGGGGACACACACACATCAGGGGCTAGAGATGTGGATTCAAAGGTCCCAGTAGCTGTCATCTGTGGAAATATGAAAGGCATCACAGCAGCAAGGAGGTACAGCTGGTTTCGCAACACAGCAGCAACATCATGGTGGTAGGCATCCATGTTTTCACTGATGGAGCCCAGCATCCACTGCATTGACTCCAGGACAGCTTGGATAGCCCCCAGACTGTTTTCAATCATGCTGGTGCCACTTTGGGAGGGGATGTGTTCGACCCTCTGCCTCAGGACACTAACTAAGTCAGCCAGGGACTGCTGGAGTCCTCGTAGCAGAGAGTGGATGACTCTGATGCCAGCAGAGTTGTCCTTAAGACCTTTCTGTTTGAGCACATGCACATGAGCTGGTTGATCCTTACAATGGGTGGTGCAGGATGACTCAAAGTGACGAGGAAGATGCATGTGGACAGCTCACCCCCTTCCATCTCTCTTACAACACACATGGGGTGGCATAAGGACCTAACACATTTTCAAACTTGTTCATGTGTGGATTCATCAGGTTGCTATACCACCTCAGATGTTGCATTGTAGTACTGCTATAAATGACTGACATTGTTGTGGGCCTAGTTTTTGTATCTTTCAATGTGTGTTGCAATCATCAACACTCGTTGTAAGCGGCAAACAGCATTCCTGTTTGTTGATGTTACAGGATGTTACAGGATGTGTCCCTTCCTGCACATGTGTATTTAAACCTGCAACAGATGCACCCCTATACCGTGCTGATAATGTACCTGCGTTGGTGTTGGGCATCATTTTTTGGCCCATCACCAAGGGTAGTAAAGGGATGCATTGCATGTCAGTGACAACTACATATCTCTGCACATTTGAAAATAATGCTGCTCAGCACTGCAAACTGGGCTGTTGCACTCAACTGCATTATTTCATCATACATGGGTAAATATGTGCCACATTTCCCAAACACTGACATCATAGTGCCCGAACAGTGCATACATTACTCTCCAGTGGTGCAGTGTACTAGCTCATATTTACCATGCCAAAGAAAGGCACCTTGTATGCCTTATCATGGTCTGGAAATTATGTGGCCAATCACACTTGACACTGCATGTAGTTGGCTTTCCATGTGTATTGCTTGGCGTATTCCCGTGCAACACATATGGAACACACCCAGCTTCTGATGCCTTCCAAATTGTTCACATCTGGGCTTGCTTCAGTTTTGTCCAGCAACTCAGGGGTATTGTAGCAGTAACAAGAGGGTGTCTGAGATATTTGTATGTCCCAGAAATGTAATGTTTCAATGTGTGTTGCATTGTACATCATGCACAGAGCACAATTTACAAGACAATGGTGCATCAGTCCCGATGCACCACTTTTCTTGCGCCCCCCCATGCCCCACCTAACGACACCATGACAGCACCATATTCAGAATAAGGCACACCATGGCGGTCATTTCCACAGTAGCCTCATGAGTTATGGCACAATGTGGCGCTTTGCTACATTAGCACCATAAATTATGGCGCTAGTGCAGCAAAGCACAGGGATGTCCTTTTATTACAACAGGTGCATCACTGTAGTGCATGCCTTTGGCAGACGTTACAAATGACATCAAAAGATTGCGCAGTTAAATCTTGTAGATTTCACTGCATCATTTTTTAGGGCCTCCCAGGGTGGGAATGCCCCCCTTGGACATATCATGGGTGGCAGGCACAAGGGTTTACAAAGTGGAGCAATGCATGCATTGCACCACTTTGTACATAGGGCAAAGGGGAATGTGTACCTTAAGGTCACATTAGCATCAACAATAACAAAAAGACCACTTGTACCTGATGTTATGCAGGAAGGTGTCCCTTTGTGCAAAACACCAACTGGCACCCTTGAAGCATGGGCACATGGCAGCAACTTGTAAAGCGGCGTAGATGGTAATAACAGACATGCCCCATATGCTGTGTGTTCATCACATTTGTGCCATTCCCAATGGTACAGGGAGGCATATCCAAATTCTTGCTGCCCACCCTGCACAACAGGCCTTGTCCATGATGCCCAATGAGTGTTACACATGTGTAGGTGGTACTGTTGCCACAGTGAAGGGAGTGATGTGAGGGTTGAGAAATGGTCTGTGTTAATTGGGGGAGGGGTCAGTGCACATTAAATGTGGTTAGCCATTATTGTGCCCCCCCATGCACCCCTTTCACATGCATACAGTGTGTCCTATGTGCCTCTCCCTTCTGCTATTTGTTAGTTACAAGATTGCTCCCGCTGCAACTTACCCTGCATTTGTTGTAGTTCTTGATACACTGCACTGTCCTGTCCTGGGACTCCTATCACCAACTCCTGTGGGATGACCACTGCCACCTTCTCCTCCAGCTCATTCAGCTACTCTTGGGGTGCTGGACTCCCACCTTCAGTCTGCAGTGCTGCCTTTCAGTTGCTGGTCAGTTTCTCTTTAGTTCTGTGCTTGCAATCATGCCAGCACTTCTTACACTTGGTCACAGTCCTCTTGACCTCAACCACACTGTTGATTTTATCAGCTGTGGACTGCCATATGGCCTCTTTCCTACCTATTGGAAATTTAGAAGTGACAAAGAGCAGGTATTGGTGCTTCATCACCTCTGTGATCAAGATGTTGTTCTCCTCCTCACTGAACCAACCCTCCCCCTTCCTTTTCTCCTTCTCCTGTGAGCCTGTCTGCCCATAGTGGCTTGTACTGGGCTCATTGGGTGTCTCACTGGGGTTTCTCCTGTCCTGCGTTCACATCCGGCTTCTGTTTGGTGTTTTTGCGAGATTTTCTTTTTTTACTCTTTTGATGCAAAAATGGCACAAACGTGATTAGAATAAAAACAAATGTCACAAATCATGCTAATACTGTAGGACAGTGTCATCTTTCAGGAACAGTTGCCCTCACTTTTTAGCTGATGTCAGTGTGTTTGAACTGTAGTTCACTGGGATCCTTCTAACCAGGACCCCAGTGACCTTGCTCTTTCCCCTAAATTTAGTTGCTGGTAACTTTTCATGACCACAATCGGCGTACTGGTGCACCCATGTAAGTCCCTAGCGTACAGTACCTAGGTACCCAGGGCATTGGTACACCAGAGGTCCCCTATGGAATGCAATATATATTATGCCACCCATGGGAGCCCAAGCAAACTGTGACTGCAAGCCTGCCATTGCATCCTGCGTGAAAGGGTGCATACACCTTTTCACTGCCAAACCTGATCACTTCACTTAGACATTATAATTCACCTGTCTGGTAGTCCATTCAGCCCAAGGGAAGGGTGCATGTTTCTAAGTTTGAGGGTACTCCTGCATGAGCAGGGTGCCCCTACAGACCCCAGGCCAATTCCTGGATTCTGTAAGTGAGGGGAAGTCATCTTAAGGTATGGAGTGGACACTGGTGGTCCAACTACATAATGGCTTCACCAAACCCAGGCATGTTTGGTATCAAACATGTTGGAATCATGCAACTACACTAATTCCAGTGTTAGTTGCATGATAATGCACTCTGGGGGTTCCTTAGATGATCCCCCAGTTCTGCTGTGCAGCCTTACAGGGTCCAGCTGCCAGCCCACACCACTGCTGACCCCAGACACTGTTCCGCCCTCGTGCTGGTGAACCAGGCTCAGGCTGGAGAAGTAGAACTAAGAATTTCCCACACGGGAGAGGTGTGTCCACCTCTCCTGGTATATTAGGTGTCTAAGGACTGGGGTGGGGTGGGGTGGCCTCTGAGTGCCACCAGACTGCTTTCAAGGGCTCATTTGGTGCCCTCCTTGCATAATCCGGTTCACACCAGTTCAGGAAACCCCAGTTCCCGCTCTGGTGCAAAACTGCACAAAGGACAGACGAGTGACCACCCCCCTGTCCAGCCCCTTACCTAGGGAGGTGCACAGAGCTCTGCCAGGTGGTCACTTGATTCTGCCATCTTGAAAATAAGATGTGCAAAGGCCCCTGGGAGCACCTGCCTGGCTGGGCTAGGTCGATAACATTACCGACCTCCTCTGATGGGTCGGTCACTGCAGAGAGTGACAGTGACCAACCCTCTTTTAGGGTTACTTAAGGGCTCCCTCGTGGTTGGGTCCTCAGATTCATCGAGCAAGACTATACAAGGCACTCTCTGCGAGACATCTTCTGCTCCTAGCCTCTGGAACCGCTGCTGATATTTGTTGGAACCAAACAAGTCTGCTTCTGGTGGGAAAGCTCCCATTGCAACATTGTTTCCCTGGATCCTGCGAGAATTCTGCAACATCCAAGGCTGTGCAATACCCAGGGTCACAAAGGCTCTGTATGTACCTGGAAGCACTAAGGAATCTCCGTAGGAGTGAAGGAGTCACTCCTCTGCAATTGCAGGCACCTCAAGACAACGTTGACCGGCAGGTGGGGTCTGCTGTACATGGACATCTGAAGAGCCTGCAACACAGGTGGTGAGTCTGTGGCCTCCTCTGGGTCCTGCTTGTCTTCTAACTAACTTGGGAGACGTGGACCCCTGCTCCTGCCACTGGACTGGATCCCCTGTGCAACGCGACTGTTGCACTTGCAAAGACTCTTCCTCCAGGAGATCTTCAGGCTCCAAGAAGCCCCTGCCTCCAGCACTCTGTAGTCTAGAGGTCAGCCCCTGTCCTGCAACTCCTGCAACATGGGACATCTGTTTTTTTGGCTGGTAAGGTCTTCTTGTGACTCCCTGTGTCCAGCGCCTGTGAGTCACTCCTGGAGGCTAAATCGACTCCTGTTGGCTTTCCTATGTGCTGAGGGCCAGCCCTGGCTTCCCCTCCCGGGTTGAGTCTCCTGGACCTTGCTGGTCCACATAATTTTGCAAACTCTTCTGCAACTCCTGTTTGCAGTTGTTTGTGTTTCTGGGTGACTTGGCTGGTCACTGACCCTCCTGCAGACCTATGACCATCGAGGTATAGCTTGTAAGTGACTCCTGGGATCTTCTGCAGATTCTGGACCCCACAGCTGGACTTCTTCCACCGTCTTGCAGTTACTTCACCTTCAGGAGGGTGGGCATTGCCACCTGCACCACATGGGCACCTCCAAGGGTGCTGGACTTTGTACCCTTCCTTTGCAGGTCCTCCACATCTGGAATCGATCCCCGGGTTCCACCGGCCTGGTCCACGGGTAGTGACAGCAGCTGGACAATCCGAGCCATCCATAGTCTACAGAGAGAGTCTGTTCTCCCCTCTGCAACCAGATTCCTGGTGTAGATACTTCTGGGTATCCTGTGGTGGGGACACTCTCCATCCATCTGCTTCTCTGCTGGTTTCCTTGGGGTCCACTGGGAAGGGTCCTGAATTTCACAAACTCCAACCACTATTCTATGTGTTAATCTACGGGGCAAGTGGGTGGGTAACTACCTTACTCCTGGTTGCTGGGGTCACTTACTGTACTTACCTCTGGTGTTCCTAACTGCCTCCAGCCCCCAGCTAACTACCACACTTACCTTGGTTGGGGTTTCTGTTTCACATTCTATTTTCTTAGTATATGGTTTGGCCCTCCCCTAGGGCCCTGTGTATTTGTTTTTGCTATTTCTGATGGTTATTTTGTGTATATATTGTGTGTAATATTTCCAAAGGGGGATATACCAATGTCAGTTTAGTAGCAGTGCTGTAATAAAGTATCCATTATTTTTGCAATATTTGTGTAGTTCTTTCTTGTGAGTGAGCTACTGTCTGACTACTGTGGTATTGCTAGTGCTTTACATTCCTTCTGGATATGTTTTAGCTGCTCGCCTCAGTTACCCCTAGAGAGCTTCTGCTATCCGGACACCTATTCACTTTCACTGAAGGTTGCCTGGACTCAGTATAGGGTGCCACACCATAGGTGTACACCATCAAATGAGCCAGCCACCTACAAATGCCATTTTTGCAACTAAAGATTATTTTTTCCTTGCAAAATGTTGCAAAGGTTGACGTCATTTTTTTTTACGCTAGACTTTTCTTAGCACCATGGTGCATCGTTTTATAAATACTGTGCGTGCATGGTGCTAATAGAAGTCATTATGCTGTTTTAACAATTTTGACACAGAACTGCACTAACTTAAGATCTCAAAATAATTTGCTAACCAAAGACGACTCTAGCATATATAGATGCAATATCAACGTGGGTCTGAAAGCTACACAAAAGTACTACAGATGTGTGTCTCTTAAAGATATCTGACCTCTTGTTTGCCATTTAAAGTGAGTATGAATATTACACAGTTTGCTTTGTAATATTAGAGAATTTCTTAAATAAATCACATGAGCAACTCATAATTATGAAGGGAAAAAGGACATGTATTTGTATTCTTAACATCTTTGCTGATATTTTTTGCCATGTCAATATTGTATTCTGAACATCTTTGCTGATATTCTTGCCCATGTCAATCATGTTGTTTTAAGTTGTGGACTTCATTTTCACTCTCATTATCACCACAGCTAAGTGAAAAGTATGGACCAGTATTTATGGTCCACCTCGGCTCGAAACCACTTCTTGTGCTTTGCGGTTATGAGACGGTGAAGGAAGCTCTGGTGGATCAAGGAGAAGACTTCAGTGGACGAGGAAACTTTGTAATATTCCATCTGCTCAGCAAAGGAAACGGTAAACAATTTAGTTTCTCACTCATCGGACAGATTATTGGGGGAGTGCACTACATCTCAGAATGAAGCTGTAAAATATATGCCCATATTTAAGAAAAAGTGGCACATCAGCTATGATGCACCACTTTTCGTGCACCCCCCCCGCCAACACCTAAAACCAACATGGTTGCACTGTATTTACAATATGGCGCACCATGGTGGTCGTTAGCACAATTGCGTCAACATTTTTTACACTATTGTGGCGCTTTGCTACACTAGTGTCAAACATTTTTACACTAGTGCAGCAAAGTTCAAGGAGGCCCATAGGCTACTATGGGAGTGTCCTTTTAATGCCTGCTCTGATCATTAAAAATGCCAAAAATGGTGCAGTGAAATCTTTTAAATTTCACATTTTTGTGGGCCTCCTAGTGCCGGAATGCCCCCTTCATACATTATGCCTGGCACAGGCAGAATGTGGCGCAAGGGGTTACAAAGTGGTGCAATGCATGCATTATGCCACTTTGTCAATATAGCATGGCAGAAAAGCCAATTAAGTGTCATCTTAGCATCAAAATAGTGACACCATGGTGGCACTAAGGTGGCGCTAGGGGCTTTTAAATATTCCCCATAGTTGGGATCACTGAATCCCAAGGTAATTGTATATGTTGTGTAACGTGCTACTCAAACAATTTGTTATGCATTTAACTTATTTATCTATTCATTGCTACTTTAGTTGTTGTTAGTGGTGCACTAAAGTCACCAAACTGTTACTTCAGAGAGATCGGTTACACAATAATTCAAATACCACATAGAGAGCACATTAGTAAATGTGAATGCTGCAAAATGGCTAGAGCATGAAGTTGATGGTGGGTTTGTAGCCAAAGTGGTTGTGGGATGGGAGGATAGACAGTTGATCGGAATTCCTTTGGAATGTCTAAAATGTCATATATCACTGCAATGATATCCATGGCGAAAATGGTTAATTATAGAGTTGTAATAAAAAAGCACTAATGAATGCACTTGGTGCAAGGGTGCCTGTGCTGTAAGCAGGACTGTTTTTGTGTAGGAAGGGACACCTTCCTACACAAAAACACTCCTGAGAGGCATTTGCGCTGTCTATGAGATCTGCAGAATGCAGCACACATTAAAACACGAAGTATCGAGATATTTCTCCTTGTTACACCTCACTTGGGTAGGCCTTGCATTTAGGTACATTCCTAGATCTACCAGTAACAGTAAATCTGGGGATGCGTCAAAATCCATGGGTGAATGCGTGGGAACACACACGCTCCACTCAAGGAATCCTTACCCAGAGCGGAGTAACGCAATGCACCAATTTGCGCTGAGTAGCACTACTCTGGATTTATCAATCTAGGCTTGATAAATCTAACATAAGAATTGCATCACTCTTGCACCCAGTTGCATGGCACAAGAGCAATGCAATTCTTTCATAAATGTGCCCCATGGCCTGCTCTTGCAAATTAGGCACATCTCATCAAATTCACTTAAATGTTAGTGGATTCAGTTACAATAAATGACAGACCTTTGCTGTGAAGGCAGGGCTGGACTGGGAACCAAAAGCAAGCCCTGGCAAATTTTGGCAGACCAGCCCCCATAATTCATGGAGCGAGTGAGTGCAGTCAGTGAGCCTGACCACTGCAAGGGGTGATTGAGGAGGTTTTTTCCAGAAGAATTTTAATTTGCAAAAAAGGTTAATTTTCAACATCTTTTTTATTATAGGTCCTTTTTTTAGTCATTGAAAATATACCTGGAGATTGGAAAATAAATGAATAGTTGGATGGGTGAGTGGCTGAATTCTTTCAAGAACAGATGACAACAAATAAAGACTTTAACTACGTAGGGAAATGGTCTGAATGCACCGATAAAGGGTGGGTGCTTTGATACACATTTTAGCTTCTGCATTAAAATATCATCCTTTCCAAACCCTGCCATCTCCAAATCCTTGTGAGACATGTATAGCAGAATTGTATTTAACACAGTGCACTGATTTAACACCTCACAGAATCAAATAAGAACATTAATATTTGATTTAAAACAGGAGAGATAACGAGATAACTATGAAATGGCCAAATGGCCCAAGGTGAAACCAGGAAACCTTGTATCAGTCCTAACATCCACTTGGCCACATAGTGTGATTCTAGGCAATTACTCTTTTTTCCTCAGTGCCTCCTTTTTGTTCGTCATGTTATGTGGGCACCTTGAAATACATCAATTTGGGGTGTGCGCTGCACAAAAGCAAAAGACTACAATGTATGGGAAGCTGTTCATGTCAAAATTCCAGCTCCCCATACAGGACATCTCCTGAAATGCATAGCGTGCTGCAAAATGCATATGACAAACGCCATAATGAATGTAATATGTGTCAAAATAAATGTGATGCCTGGCAGAGTGAATCTGACTTGAATCGAAACAAGTATGAAACTTGGCACAGTGAATATGCTACTTAGTGAATAATATGAATAACACACACTCCAAATTTAATGAGAGGTATACTGAAATATTTATCAATAGTACTGAAATAAATATGGCCTTCAACAATAAAGCAATCACTGAAATGGATACAATATTCATCAAAAGGAATGGGACATTTCTTGAAAGGACTGACATATGCCAAGAGAATATTACATACATTGAAATGAATATGACATATTGAAATTAATATAAGGTACTGAAATGAATATATTATATTCTGAAAAGAATATAATGCACATTGAAAATAATAAAACACACAGTGAAATGAACATTACAAATACAGAATATGAACTGTGTTGAAATGAATAATACCCAGATTGCAATGAATATGAAATATAGAGAAATAAATAGGATATGATTTAAAATGAATATGGCTTGTGCTGAAATGAATATAAGCCCCCATTAAATTGAATTTGACAAGCCTTTAAATTATTATGTCCAAAGCTAAAATTCTCATGACATTTTTCAAAATGAATACTACATGCATTGAAAATGAATATAATGCATGTTTAAATGGTTATATTTGTTAAAATGGATAAGTTGCATCTTAAAATAATATGACAAGCATTAATATGAATATGACATCCATTAAAGTAACTACAACATAAGTTGAAATTAATATGAGCTTCACTGAAATGAATATGACATATTTTAAAATGAATATGAACATTAAAACGAACATGACATATATTAAAATGAATACAGCTTGAATTGAAAATAATATGATAGACATTGACATGATTCTGATACATGTTGCAGTGGTTATGATTCATGTTAAATTAAATCCGATGTGTTAATATGAATGGAACATCCATTGAAAGCAATATGACACGTTAAGATGAATATGGCATGCATTGAAATGAATATGAGCCCCAATTAAATTAATTCAACATGCCTTACACTGAATATGAGCAATGCTGAAATTAAAATGAAACTTGTTAAGATGAATATGTTATGATTTGAAATTAATATGATACACATCAAAATTAATATTGCATGTATTGAAATGAATATGACCTACTTTGAAATGGATATGACCCATGTTAAACCTATTATGACAGGTGTTAAGGAGAATATGACATCCACTGAAATGAGTATGAGATTAATTGAAAAGAATATGACACATGTTAAGATGAATATGAACCACTCTGAAATGAATATGATAGCTGGTGACATTAATATGGCCCACATCATAGTTAGTATTACAAGTATTAATATGAATATGAAGCTTTTTTTAAAATGAATATGACACTATGTGAGATAAATGTAGCATGCTTTGAAATGAATAAAGCATACACTGAAATGATCAGAAACAATGTTTAAATTGATATAACCCTTGTTTAAATGAATATGGCTTGCACAGAACTTATGTTGATATCCTTTAAAATTATTATTACATATTGAAATTAACTTTACATATTCTGAAAGGATACGATATGGACAAAAATAAATTAACTAAAATTAATGTAGAACGTGTAGGAGGCTGGCCTGGCTTGTAGTGGGTACCAGAGGTACTTACACCTTGTGCCAAGTCCAGTTATCACTTATTAGTGTAGAAGAGGTGTTTCTAGCAGCTTAGGCTGATAGAAGGTAGCTATGGCAAAGCAGCTTAGGCTGAACTAGGAGACATGTAAAGCTCCTACTATACCACTGGTGTCATATGCACAATATCATAAGAAAACACAATACACAGAAGCACTAAAAATAAAGGCAATTTATTTTTATGACAATATGCCAAAAGTATCTCAGTGAGTACCTTCAGTATGAGGATAAGATATATACACAAGATATATGTACAAAAACCAACATTATGCAGGTAATAGCAAGAAAAGTAATGCAAGCAAAGTTACAGTAGATTGCAATAGGAGCACATAGGTATAGGGGCAACACAAACCATATATTCCAAAAGTGGAATGCGAACCACAAATGGACCCCAAACCTATGTGAGTTTGTAGAGGGTCGCTGGGACTGTAAGAAAACAGTGAGGGTTAGAAAAATAGCCCACCCCAAGACTCTGAAAGGTAGGTGTAAAGTGCACCTACTACCCCTAGAGAGCACAGAAGTCGTGATAGGGGGATTCTGCAGGAAGAACAAACACCAGCAATGCAACAACAGTGGATTTCCGGACCTGAGTACCTGTAAGACAAGAGGACCAAGTCCAATAGTCGCGACAGTGTCGAGAGTGGGCAGGAGCCCAGGAAATGCCAGGTGAGGGTGCAAGGAAGCTGCCACGAAAGGGAGTCCCACGACACCGGAGGACAACTCAGAAGGTTGTGCACTGCAGGAAGGAGTGTCGGGGACCCAGGCTTGGCTGTGCAAGAAGTAAATCCTGGAAGAGTGCACAGGAGCTGGAGCAGCTGCAAATAACACGGTACCCAGCAATGCAGTCTAGCGTGGGGAGGCAAGGACTTACCTCCACCAAACTTGGACTGAAGAGTCACTGGACTCTGGGAGTCACTTGGACAGAGTTGCTGAGTTCCAGGGACCATGCTCGTCGTGCTGAGAGGGGACCCAGAGGACCAGTGATGCAGTCTTTTGGTGCCTGCGGTTGCAGGGGGAAGATTCCGTTGACCCTCGGGAGATTTCTTTAGAGCTCCTGGTGCAGAGAGGAGGCAGGCTACCCCCGGAGCATGCACCACGTGCATACAGTCGAGAAAGCCGGCAGGATGAAGCGATACAAGTTTGCTAGTAGTCATCTTGCTACTTTGTTGCGGTTTTACAGGCTTCCTGAGCAATCAGCGGTCGATCCTTTGGCAGAAGGTGAAGAGGGAGATGCAGAGGAACTCTGGTGAGCTCTTGCATTCATTATCTGAAGAATTCCCCAAAGCAGAGACCCTTAATAGCCAGTAAAGGAGGATTGGCTACCAAGGAAGGAGGATTGGCTACCAAGAGAGATAAGAGCCTATCAGAAGGAGCCTCTGACGTCACCTGCTGGCACTGGCCACTCAGAGTAGTCCAGTGTGCCACAAGCACCTCTGTTTCCAAGATGGCAGAGGTCTGGGACACACTGGAGGAGATCTGGGCACCTCCCCTGGGAAGTGCAGGTCAGGGGAGGGGTCATTCCCCTTTCCTTTGTCCAGTTTCGCGCCAGAGCAGGGCTGGGGGATCCCTGAACCGGTGTAGACTGGCTTATGCAGAGATGGGCACCATCTGTGCCTATGAAAGCATTTTCAGAGGCTGGGGAGGCTACTCCTCCCCAGTCTTCACACCTATTTCCAAAGGGAGCGGGTGTTACACCCTCTCTCAGAGAAAATCCTTTGTTCTGCCTTCCTGGGCCAGGGCTGCTTGGGCCCCAGGAGGGCAGAAACCTTTCTGAGGGGTTGGCAGCAGCAGTAGCTGCAGTGGAGACCCTGGAAAGGCAGTTTGTCAGTACTCGGGTTCCGTGCTAGAGACCCGGGGCATCATGGAATTGTCCCCCCAATGCCAGAATGGCATTAGGGTGACAATTCCTTGATCTTAGACATGTTACATGGCCATGTTTGGAGTTACCATTGTGACGCTGTACATAGGTAGTGACCTATGTACAGTGCACGCGTGTTATGGTGTCCCCGCACTCACAAAGTCCAGGGAATTTGCCCTGAACGATGTGGGGGCACCTTGGCTAGTGCCAGGGTGCCCACACACTAAGTAACTTGGCACCCAACCTTCACTAGGAGAAGGTTAGACATATAGGTGACTTATAAGTTACTTAAGTGCAGTGGTAAATGGCTGTGAAATAATGTGGACGTTATTTCACTCAGGCTGCACTGGCAGGACTGTGTAAGACTTTTCAGAGCTCCCTATGGGTGGTAAAAGAAATGCTGCAGCCCATAGGGATCTCCTGGAACCCCAATACCCTGGGTACCTCAGTACCATATACTAGGGAATTATATGGGTGTACCAGTATGCCAATGTGAATTTGTAAATTTAGTCACTAGCCTGTTAGTGCCAAATTTGGAAAGCAGAGAGAGCATAACCACTGAGGTTCTGGTCAGCAGAGCCTCAGTGAGACAGTTAGGCATCACACAGGGAACACATACAGGGCACATACTTATGAGAACTGGGGCCCTGCCTGGCAGGGTCCCAGTGACACATAGACTAAAACAACATGTATACAGTGAAATATGGGGGTAACATGCCAGGCAAGATGGTACTTTCCTACACAACCCCCCCCAAACGAAGGACAATAAGACTACCCATGACCTGATGAGTCTTCATTGTCTAAGTGGAAATATCTGGAGAGTCAATCTGCATTGGAGTGGGTACTCCCAGGTCTATGTTTCACTGTATAGTCCATTCCCTGTAGAGATATGGACCACCTGAACAATTTAGGGTTTTCACCTTTCATTTGTTTTAGCCAAAGTAAAGGTTTGTGGCCTGTCTGAACAATAAAGTGAGTGCCAAATAGGTATGGCCTCAACTTTTTCAGTGCCCAGACCACAGCAATGGCCTCCCTCTCTATGGCAGACCAACACTTTTCTCTAGGGGTCAACCTTCTGCTGATAAAAGCAACTAGTTGATCCTGGCCCTCAGAATTCAGTTGTGATAAGACTGCCCCTACCCTTAATTCGAATGCATCAGTTTGAACAATGAATTTCTTGGAGTAACATGGGCTGTTTGAGCTCCTCAAAAGCTTTCTGACAGCTAGCTGTCCACAATACCTTTTTAGGCATCTTTTTACTGGTCAGATCATTAAGAGGGGCTGCTATGGAGCCATAGTTTTTAATGAATCTCCTGTAATATCCAGTGAGGCCTCAAAAAGGCTCTCACCTGGGTCTGAGTTGTAGGGGGAACCCAATCCATGATTGTCTGGATTTTCCCCTGCAGTGGTGCAATCTGTTCTCCGCCTACCAGGTGTCCCAGATAAACCACATGTCCCTGCCCTATCTGGCACTTTGAGGCCTTGATAGTGAGGCCTGCCATTTGCAGGGCCTCCAAAACTTTCCAAAGGTAGACCAGGTGTTCATCCCAGGTGGAGCTAAAGATAGCTATATCATCTAGATATGCTGCACTGAAAGCCTCCAACCCTTGCAGGACTGTGTTCACCAACCTCTGAAAAGTGGCAGGCGCATTTTTCAAACCAAAGGGCATCACTGTAAATTGGTAGTGCCCTCCTATAGTTGAAAATGCAGTTTTAGGTTTAGCATCCTCAGCCAATTTGATCTGCCAATACCCTGCAGTCAAATCAAAGGTGCTTAGATACTTGGCAGATGCCAGTGTATCTATGAGCTCATCTGCCCTGGGTATAGGGTGAGCATCAGTTTTTGTTATCTGATTGAGACCTCTGTAGTCTACACAAAACCGCATCTCCCTTTTTCCATCTTTTGAGTGAGGCTTTGGTACAAGCACCACAGGACTCGCCCATGGGCTTTCAGAAGGTTCAACCACTTCTAGAACAAGCATTTTCTGAACCTCTATGTTATGCAGTCCCTGACATGGTCAGGCTGCCTATAGATTTTACTTTTGACAGGCAAGCTGTCTCCAGTATCAATTGTGTGTTCACACCAAGATGTGGTGCCTGGCACAGTTGAAAAGAGTTCAGAATATTGTCCAAGGAGATTTATGCAGTTGTCTTTCTGTTCTGCAGTCAGACAATCTGCTAAATCTACTCCCTCCACTAAAGCATCCTCTTCAGTTGAGAAGAGATCAGAGAGAGGGTCACTCTCTTCTTCCTGTCCTTCATCTGTTGCCATGAGCAGGGTGAGATCAGCCCTGTCATAGTAGGGTTTTAGGCGGTTGACATGAATCACCCTAAGGGGACTCCTGGCAGTGCCCAGGTCTACCAGATAGGTAACCTCACCCTTTTTCTCAACAATTAGATGGGGTCCACTCCATTTGTCCTGGAGAGCTCTTGGGGCCATAGGCTCCAATACCGACATCTTCTGTCCTGGTTGGTACTGGATCAGAACAGCCTTCTGGTCATGCCATTGCTTCTGGAGCTCTTGGCTGGCCTGAAGGTTTTTTCTGGCCTTTTTCATGTACTCAGCCATTCTGGGTCTTAGGCCAAGTACATAGTCCACTTTGTCCTGTTTGGGAGCTTTTAAAGGTTGTTCCCAAACCTCCTTTACAAGTGTTGGTGGACCTCTTACAGGATGTCCAAAGAGGAGTTCAAAGGGGCTGAAGCCCACTCCTTTCTGGGGTACCTTCCTGTAAGCAAAAAGGAGGCAAGGTAACAGGACATCCCATCTCCTCCTGAGTTTTTCAGGGAGTCCCATTATCATACCTTTGAGAGTTTTATTAAACCTCTCTACCAGTCTATTAGTCTGTGGATGATAAGGAGTGGTGAATTTGTAGGTTACACCACATCCCTTCCACATAGCTTTCAAGTATGCAGACATAAAGTTGCTACCCCTGTCTGATACAACCTCTTTTGGTAAACCCACCCTGGAAAAGATTCCCAGGAAGGCTTTTGCCACTGCAGGAGCTGTAGTGGTCCTTAGAGGAATTGCTTCCGGATATCTTGTGGCATGGTCCACAACCACCAAGATAAACCTATTGCCTGAAGCAGTAGGAGGGTCAAGGGGGCCAACTATGTCAACCCCTACCCTTTCAAAGGGGACCCCAACCACAGGTAGTGGAATAAGGGGAGCCTTTGGTGGGCCACCAGTCTTGCCACTGGCTTGGCAGGTCACACAAGACTTGCAAACATCTTTTGTGTCCTCTGACATTCTAGGCCAGTGCAACAGGGGGACAAGCCTTTCCCATGTTTTGATCTGGCCCAAATGCTGAGCCAAAGAAATGTCATGTGCCAGAGTTAGGAGGAACTCTCTGGACTGCAGGGGACTCCCAGTAAACTCTATGTGAGTCACTGACATCCCCATTTTTCTGCTTGACAGCTTGCTGTCTGAGACCCTCTAATGTGGGACAGGTTTGCTGTGCCACACTCAGCTCTTCCCTGGCAGGCCCCCGTCTACCCAAAAGCTCAGCAGTGTCTGCAGCCAGCTAATCTGGTGAAGGTTCTGCACAGGGAGGAAATTCTTCTTCCTCAGAAGGAGAATCATCTGTAGAGGGAGGGATAGTGGGTAGGGATTTACCCTTGCTACCCCTAGCTTTAGGGAGCACTTGGTCCATTGTTCCAGGATCCAAGTTACCCTGTCCTTTTTGCTTTTTGGCCTGAGTCCTTGTCAAAGCAAAAATATGCCCAGGAATGCCCAGCGTTGCTGCATGAGCCTCCAACTCCACTTCTGCCCAAGCCAATGTCTCTAAATTGTTCCCTAGTAGACAACCTACAGGTAAATCTGAGGCAACCACAACTTTCTTTTGACCAGTAACCTCCCCCCCCCCCCAGTTGAGATTTACAACAGCCATGGGGTGGCTAAGAGTGTTGTTATTAGCGTCTGTCACTTGGTACTGTTGACCAAGTAGGTGTTGTTCAGGGTGCACCAGTTTCTCTATCACCATGGTAACACTGGCACCTGTGTCCCTGTAGATCTGAACCTCAGCACCATTTATTAGGGGAAGTTGCTTGTACTTATCCATATTAAGGGGACAAGCAACCAAGGTAGCCAAATCAGTGGCCCCTTCAGAGACTAACACAGCCTCTGTGGTCTCCCTAACAAGACCAACCCCAACTAAATTACCAAAAGTGAGCCCAGCTACTCCCTTGGATTAGCTATTAGTAGGTTTGCTCCCACCACCACTGCTATTACTAGGGGCACTAGAATTTGCAGTAGGGGTTGTGGTAGTGGGAGGTTTGGTGTTTTTCTTTGGACAACTGGCATCAGTTGTCCAATGGCCTTTGACTTTACACAAATAACACCAAGGCTTTTTAACTTGATTTGAAGACGATTTGGACCCACCACCCCCACCAGAGGATTTTTGTGGGCCTGATGAAGACTCAGTTTTACTTTTGTCCCCACCCTTGTCAGAAGACTTACCATCCTTCTTCTTGCCATCCTTGTCACCCCCTGTATGAACTTTTCTGTTCACTCTTGTTCTGACCCATTTGTCTGCCTTCTTTCCCAATTCTTGGGGAGAGGTCAGATCTGAGTCCACTAGATGTTGGTGTAACAAGTCAGACACACAGTTATTCAGAATTTGCTCTCTCAGAATAAGATTATACAGGCTTTCATAGTCAGAAACTTTACTGCCATGTAACCACCCCTTCAAGGCCTTCACTGAACAGTCAACAACGTCTATCCAGTCTTGTGAGGACTCTTTTCTGGTTTCTCTGAACTTAATCCTGTATTGTTCAGTGGTTAAGCCAAATCCATGCAAGAGTGCATCCTTCAAAACTGCAAAATTGTTAGCATCACTTTCTCTAACAGTAAGGAGCCTATCCCTACCCCTTCCATTGAAAGATAGCCACAATATAGCAGCCCACTGCCTTTGAGGGACCCCCTGTACCATACAGGCCCTCTCAAGTGCAGCAAACCACTTGTTGATGTCATCCCTCTCCTTGTAAGGGGGGACTATCTTGTGCAGATTCCTGGAATCATGCTCTCTAACAGGATTACTATCAGGAATACTGCTCTTGCTGCCACCATGGGGTCCAAACCCCAATCTCTGTCTCTCCTTATCTAGGTCTAGGGATTCCCTATCTAGCTGTTGCTGTTTAAGCTTCAGTCTGGTCTCTTGAACCCTCAACTTTTTGAGTTCCCTTTCTAACATGTTGTCTTCAGGGTGGGTGGGTGTGGAATGCTTGGACACAGGAGATAAATTGGAAACAACAGAGGGAGATCTGTCCCTAACTGACTGGACCCTAATAACCTGGCCTCCAAGAATAAAGACACCCCTACTTTGATGGGAGCCTCCATTACTACCAGCATTACTAGGTGGCCTGCTAGGGGGCAGATTTGGAACAGAAGCCTCCCCACCTCCCTCAAGGAGATCCCCTGAGTCAGAATGGGAGCCTTCTATTAACCTCTCATTTGAAGTGCCTCCTAGGGACTCATCATTCACAATAAGCATGTTATATAGAAACTCTTTTGCAGGGTTTTTTCCTATCACTAAACCTCTATCTAAGCAGAGACTCCTTAGGCTCTTGTAGTTCAAATTGTCATAAGTAGTATTCACCATTTTAAGAGCAGACTCTACATCAGGCATGATAGCAAAAGGTTTAGAGACAGTGAGAAGAAAGAAAAAGTTTCAGAACTTTTTAAAGAACAGAGAAAAAAACTGTTTCTAACTTTTAGAAACTTTTAGAAGTTTAGAGAAACTTTTCAGAACTTTGTAAAACGTTTGAGAGAAGAAAAGCAACACTTTTTGGTTAGGTGTACATACACTGAACTTGTTTTGTATATTATTCTCTTATGAAAAGTACACAATGGCAAAGTGGTAAGTAGTTACAAGTACTTATCCCACCGCTGTACAACCAATGTAGGAGGCTGGCATGGCTTGTAGTGGGTACCAGAGGTACTTACACCTTGTGCCAGGTCCAGTTATCCCTTATTAGTGTAGAAGAGATGTTTCTAGCAGCTTAGGCTGATAGAAGGTAGCTATGGCAAAGCAGCTTAGGCTGAACTAGGAGACATGTAAAGCTCCTACTATGCCACTGGTGTCATATGCACAATATCATGAGAAAACACAATACACAGAAGTACTAAAAATAAAGGTACTTTATTTTTATGACAATGGTGGTCATTACAACCCTGGAGGACGGTGTTAAAGGTGCGGTAATACCGCAAACAGGCCGGCGGACAAAAAAAGGGAATTATGACCGTGGCGGAAACCGCCAACATAGACAGCCACTTTAAAACTCCGCCCATCACGGCGGTACAGACAAGCAGCGCGGCGGTCACCGCCAACAGACAGGCGGAAGACAATGTACCGCCCACAGTATCACAACCCGCCAATCCGCCACCTTTTCTGGGGCGGATTCACCGTGGATAAAAACACGGCAGAAACAGCTTTTCCAATGGGAAAACGCTCACCTTAACACACTCCTTGAGGAAGGAGGCCACCATGGAGCCCGAACTCCAAATACTCCCTGCGCTTGTCTTTCTGCTCCTCTACGATCACCATCTACGTAGGCGCCGAAGACAACGGTGAGTACTGCACCTACGACATAGGGGAGGCAAAAGTCAGGGGGACACACACGCAACACCCCCACCCCCAACCCAACCCTCACCCACTACAACACACACACCAATGCATGTCCAAACAGCACAGTAACAACCCACAACCCCCCCCCGGAAGAATGCAAAGACAAAAGGAAATCAGTTCAAACATTGTAATGTATCAAAATACAGTTACCAAATATATACAGATATATTTACACATTCTAGATTTTATACATTACAAGAAGTAGTGCAGGTGTGCACATATCAATGTCCGTGCACCACTGGGCCCAAAATGCATGGGCGAGGCCCACACTAGATACCTGTCCACAAACGGAGAGAACACTGCAGGGGCATCAGATAGAAATACAACAGGCACCTCAGGGAGAAGGGAAGGGGGGGCACCTCAGCCGGATTACAGCACCACCCCAGATCCACGACGGGGTCCATGGCCTGTATCCTGGGGAGTGCAAAGCCACAGTCTCTCAAGTCTCTACAGTGGGTGGGTTGCCCACTGTTACATCCTGGGAGTGCAAAGCCACAGTCTCTCAAGTGGATAACAGTCTCCACTGGTTCTGGAGGGGGACTGGTACCTAGAATGCATCAGGCTCCCCGTGACGGTTCCTGTTCCGTCACTGTCCCAGCTGCACATGGGCTAACAATGCTTGATGTGGCGGTTTTTTCCCTGTCCAGCAGTGCTTTGCCATGGCGGTCTCTGACCTGTTCAGCGGTGCTTTGCCCTGTTCAGCGTGCTTTGCCCTGTTCAGCAGTCTTCACCATGGCAGTGTTTTCCCTGGTCAGCGGTGCTTTGCCATGGCGGTCTCTGACCTGTTCAGCGGTGCTTTGCCCTGTTCAGCGGTCTTCACCATGGCAGTGTTTTCCCTGTGCTTTGCCATGGCAGTCTCTGACCTGTTCAGCGGTGCTTTGCCCTGTTCAGCGGTCTTCACCATGGCGGTCTTTTCCCTGTTTGGCGGTGTTTTGCCATGGCGGTCTCTGACCTGTTCAGCGGTGCTTTGCCCTGTTCAGCTGTCTTCACCATGTCGGTCTTTTCCCTGTTCAGCGGTGCTTTGCCCTGTTTAGCGGTCTTCACCATGGCGGTCTTTTCCCTGTTCAGCGGTGCTTTGCCATGGCAGTCTCTGACCTGTTCAGCGGTGCTTTGCCCTGTTCAGCGGTCTTCACCATGGCACTGACTCTGGCGGTGGTCTCCGGACCAGTGACGATTGTGCTGCCCTCCTGGGCATTGACTCTGGCGGTGGTCTTCTGACCAGTGATGATTGTGCTGCCCTCCAGGGCACTGATTCTGGCGGTGGTGTCCTGACCAGAGACGATTGTGCTGTCCTCCTGGGCACTGACTCTGGCGGTGGTCTCCGGACCAGTGACGATTGTGCTGCCCTCCTGGGCACTGACTCTGGCGGTGGTCTCCTGACCAGTGACGATTGTGCTGCCCTCCAGGGCACTGACTCTGGCGGTGGTCTCCGGACCAGTGACGATTGTGCTGCCCTCCTGGGCACTGACTCTGGCGGTGGTCTCTCCGGACCAGTGACGATTGTGCTGCCCTCCTGGGCACTGACTCTGGCTGTGGTCTCCGGACCAGTGACGATTGTGCTGCCCTCCTGGGCACTGACTCTGGCGGTGGTCTCCTGACCAGTGACGATTGTGCTGCCCTCCAGGGCACTGACTCTGGCGGTGGTCTCCTGACCAGTGACGATTGTGCTGCCCTCCTGGGCACTGACTCTGGCGGTGGTCTCCGGACCAGTGCCGATTGTGCTGCCCTCCTGGGCACTGACTCTGGCGGTGGACTCCGGACCAGTGACGATTGTGCTGCCCTCCTGGGCACTGACTCTGGCGGTGGTCTCCGGACCAGTGGCGACAGTGCTGGCGGTGGCGTCCCGGCCGCCGGGGAGTATGGCGCCCTTCTCCGACGTGCTGCTCTTCCCAGACTGTGCAGACTTCTTCTGGCCCTTCACCACCTTTGGAGGAGTCACAGCTGACTCTGTACTCCCCCTGGGACCCTTGTGAGTAGTTTTTCCGCCAGGAGTCTTCATCTTCACCCTGTCCCGTCGGCCACTTTCCAACTTGAGGTGCTTTACATGGGGTGGACTGGCAGTGCTTTGGCTCCGTGTCCCACTGGCTGCCCTGGTGGCTGGTGAACTCCACACACCTTTAACACGCACCACTGGTACTGGACTTTTTTTGGCTGAGGTGCTACTACGGGACCTATCAATTGGAGGGGTGAGGTTGGGGGCAAAGAGGTCAACGTTGCTGAGGAAGAGTTGCTGACAAAGACTGGGATGGGTAGCTGGAGGGGGTCTGGGAGTGGAGGAAGAGGAGGTGGTTGTAGGAGGTGTAACTTTAGGTGATGTGGGTGCAGGTACTGGAGGCTGTCGTGAGGTGGATGGATGTTGGGTGTGTGGGTGGCCGCGTTTGTGTACTTTGGGAGGGGGCGTCACAGACACACTGGGAGTGGACACAGGGGACGTGTAAATGGTAGTGGGGGTGGTGAGTGCAGGTGAGCGGGTGTGATTCTGGGTGTTCTGGTCGAGTCCTAGTGCCTGTAGATGTAGTGCATGGAGGTGAGAGTGTAGACGACACTGGAAGGGAGGAGGGAGACGACGAGGAGCGGGACACAGTGGAGGCAGTGGATGTTGCTGTGTATGTATGTGGGTGATGCTTGTTTGAGTGCCTGTGGGTTGTGTGGTGCTTATGTTTGCCTGAGCTACTTTTGTGTGTTGAGGTGTATGCATGCTTGTCTGATGATGTGCTTGGGATAGGCTGGGGTACAGGGGATTGGGTCTGGGTGGAGGAAGTTGGAGGGGGGAGGCTAGACACAGGTACAATGGCTGCCATCAGTGCTGAGGCCACAGATTGCAGGGTTCGATGAAGGGCAGCCTGACCAGAATGAATGCCCTCCAGGAATGCATTACCGTGTTGCAACTCCCTTTCTACACCCTGGATGGCATTCACAAGGGTAGACAGCCCAACAGTGAGTGACCTGAGGAGGTCAATTGCCTCCTCACTGAGGGAAGCAGGGGTGACAGGGGCAGGGACTGAGGTGCCTGGGGCGAAGGTGATGCACACCCTCCTGGGTGAGCGGGCACGGGGCGAAGGCTGAGGGGCTGGTGGGAGGGCGGTGCTGGTAGGGGAGGTGGCGGCTGTACCTGTAGAAGTGGGGGGCACAGATGTTGCCGCCACCACAAGGGAGCTCCCATCAGCGGACAAGTCCGTGTTGCTGTTTGGTGATCCAGTGACCGACGTGAAGCTCCCCTCGCCCTCCGTCCCACTGGTGTATTCAGAGTCTGTGGTGTGGCCCTCCATGGCCATGTGGGATGCAGCTCCCTCGTGCTCCGGTGCCACTGTACCTCCGCCTGATGATGCTGATGCACAAAAGAACAGGGAGAGCACAAAAAGGGGCGGGGGATGACAGAAGAAAGACAGGTTGAGTGCATGGCTTACCTCTACTGTTGGCGGACAATACTGACAAAGCAGGCCCCTGCACTACGCCGTGCTCTTGGCCTCTACAGATGCAATTCCTGGGATCTGGCCTACATGGCTATGGTGGACATCTGCACACATAGATGCCACAGGGGCATGTATACCTGTACTTGGCATTCTAGTGAGATGGGGTGGAGTGCCACATGGCCTGCATTACGGAGGGGCCTAGCCTACGGAACTCGCCCTGGCCTAGGGAAACCCACAGCCCTCCTCCCCACCCAGATCTCTCCACTGTGCGCAAAGTCCACAGAATGAGAGTGTACTCACCCCCTTGTGTCTGCTGTGATGCCCTCAAGCGCCCATCCAACTCCAGGTAGGCCACCGCCAGGATCCGGAACATCAGGGGGGTCATGGTGCGACGGGCACCCCTCCCACGTTGGGAGGCCATCCCCAGCTGAGCCTCCACTGTCTTCTTGCTCCAGCGGCGAATGTCCTCCCATCTTTTACAGCAGTGGGTGCCCCGTCTCTGGTGGACCCCCAGGGTCCGGACGTCCTTGGCGATGGCAAGCCAAATGTCCTTCTTCTGGTGGGCGCTGACCTACATGACATGTACAGGGGAAGAAGAAAAGTCATTACCAACTGCACCGTCGATGTGAGTGGCCCCCATCCCTACCCTTGCCATGTGGCACATGCATTCACATTCCTTCCTGTTCCCTGAACTCTGCCCCCTTCCAACTAACATCCAGCCCTCTCCACCCAGGCATAGCCCATACCACGTGCTCCCTGTGTACTTACCTGTTGGTCTGGAGGACCGTAGAGTAGCGTGTACTGGGGGAGGACCCCGTCCACAAGCTTCTCCAACTCCTGAGCAGTGAAGGCAGGGGCCCTTTCCCCAGACGCAGCAGCCATTGTCTCTTCCAGACCGAGGTCACAGCAGCACTTGCAGTGTAGGTCCTCTCCTGTCGAAGATCAGGTATTGAGTGATTGAACAGATAGAAAATAGCGGTGACGTCCACGGCGGTGCGTATCATCACGTCGGCGCACTTCATCATTGGCTCCTGGGACCCATAGGGTCCAATGTTAACCAATGCAGCATTGCGCCGCGGTCCACGACCGCCTACCGCGACGGTGTACAACGCCAGCGCAGATACCTCACATCCCATTGTCCCAGTTTAGAGGTCAGGCAGCCGCCATTTCAGGGGCCCACATGGCTTCATTTACTACTGCGTCACACATACCTAGGCCTACACTCAACACACATACCGGAAGAGTTTTGTGTTTGGTGTCGTGTTCTGTGTATCTGTGGGTACATACCTGGGAATTTGTTGACTCTGTGGTCGCTGTTGTCCTTCCCAGGTACCGTCAGCTGGGACATTTGAGAAGATGGCGGAATCCTCCGGTGTACCGACCGCTGGTGGACCTGTTGACAATGGAGGAGCGACATTTAATCATCACCTACAGGTTTGACCGTGCCACTATCCAGGAACTATGTACCCAGTTGGAGCCAGACCTGATGTGACCAATCTGCCATCCCACTGGAATCCCCCCTGACGTGCAGGTGCTGTCAGTGCTCCATTTCCTTGCAAGTGGGTCTTTTCAGACAACAGTGGCCATGGCATCAGGGATGTCCCAGCCTATGTTTTCCAACGTGTTGTCCAGAATGTTGTCTGCCCTGCTGAAACACGTAAGGAGCTACATCGTTTTCCCTCAGGTGGAGGATTTGGCTAAGTGAAAGGTGACTTCTATGCCCTTGGACATATCCCCAACATCATAGGTGCTATTGATGGCATCCTTGTAGCTCTGGTCCCCCCGCAGGAGTAAACAGGTGTACAGGAACCGGAAGAGTTATCATTCTATAAATGTACAGATGGTATGTTTGGTAGACCAGTACATCTCCCAGGTAAATGCTATGTTCCCTGGCTCTGTGCATGACGCCTACATCCTGCGGAATAGCAGTATCCCGTATGTGATGGGTCAACTCCAGAGGCACCGTGTGTATCTATTAGGGGACTCTGGTTACCCTAACCTGTCATGGCTATTGACCCCAGTGAGGAATCCCAGGACCAGGGCAGAGGAACGCTACAATGAGGCCCATGGGCGGACTAGGAGGGTGATCGAACGCACCTTCGGCCTCCTGAAGGCCAGGTTCAGGTGCCTCCATATGACAGGTGGTTCCCTATTCTACTCACCGAAGAAGGTGTGCCAGATCATCATCGCCTGCTTGATGCTTCACAATCTTGCTTTGCGACGCCAGGTGCCTTTTCTGCGGGAGGATGGTCCAGATGGCGGTGTTGTGGCAGCTGTGGAGCCTGTGGACAGTGATGAGGAGGAAGCTGAGGAAGAAGACATAGACAACAGGGAGTCAGTCATACAGCAATATTTCCAGTGACACACAGGTGAGAACATTTTATTTGACTATTACATTCACTTTCACACTTCTGCCTCTATCCTGTCTGTCATTTAGTAGCAGTATTTGGTAACTGAGTTGTACCTTTCCATTACGGTTTCACAGGTGTGGTTACCAACGTGTGTCATCTGCTTGCATCCTTCATGGACTTGTGATGTGTGATATAGGTATGTTGGCATTACAATTGAAAACGCATTTTGACACTGTCATTGATAATACAAATTTACCAAATCACAGACTGACTCCAGATTGTTTTGTGGTTCAAGGGTGTTTATTTAAGTACTCAAAAATGGAGGGGGGTTGTAAAATGGTGATGGGGGATGGTGGAGGAATGTCCATGGCAGAGTCCAGTCTATTGGTCACACAGGTGCACTTCCCATATGGGCATAGGAAGTAGAGCTGGGGCAGTTTAAGTATGGACAGGGTAACAAAGCGGGACAGTGGGAGGACAATCAGGGTGGTCTCATTTCCTGGCGGGGTCTTGCCATCTTGCTCTGTCCTGTTCCTGGATCTCAGGGACAGCTTGCGGGTGGTTGTCCGTCTGCAGGGGGTGGGGTGCTGGTGTTGTGGTCCTGTGGTGGGGCGTCCTGTCCACTAGCGCCGGCGGAGGTGGTGGGCAGTTAATCGTCCATGCTAGTGTCAGGGGCCCCTTGGAGTGCCACGGTGTCCCTCATGGTCTTCTGTATGTCCTTCATCACCCCTACGATGGTGGCCAGGGCGGAGCTGATGGTTCTGAGCTCCTCCCTGAACCCCAAATACTGCTCCTCCTGCAGGCGCTGGGTCTCCTGAAACTTGGCCAGGACCGTTGCCATCGTCTCCTGGGAGTGGTGGTATGCTCCCATGATGGAGGAGAGGGCCTCATGGAGAGTGGGTTCCCTTGGCCTGTCCGCCCCCTGACGCACAGCAGTCCTCCCAGTTCGCCTTTGTTCCTGTGCCTCCGTCCCCTGGACCGTGTGCCCAGTACCACTGCCCCCAGGTCCCAGTTGTTGTTGGGGTGGTGGGTTATCCTGGGTTCCCTGTAGTGGTGGACACACCGCTGATTGACGTGTCCTGGGTACGGAGGTATGGGCCCGCTGAGCGGGTGCTGTGCTGGTGTTACCAGAGGGTGGAAGGTCAATGTTGGGCTGTGCCTGTGCAAGGGGAACCGACTGTCCCGAGGCCCACGATGGTCCAGGCTGGTCATCAGGATCCAGTTGGCCAGAGCTGCTGTCGTCACTGTGGGCCTCTTCTGTGGGTGGAGTGGAGATGTCTGGACTCTCCTGTGTGGTGACGTTCCGTAGTGGTCCTGCAGGGATATAAGAGCATGATTATTGCATCTGTGTGTGTAATGGTGTGCAATGGGTGGGTGTGCGTGTACCCCAGTGCAAGCATTCCTGTGTGTGGGTTTGTGTGATGATGGTTAGGGGGTTGTTATGGGTATGTGCAGTGAGCATGCTTTGGTGAGGGGTGACCATGCTTAGTTGTGTCATGCAGGGCTTGGTGTTGGGATGAGTGGTTTGTGTTATTAGTACATAAGTGAGGATTTGGAGTGATAGGGGAGGGGGTGAGGGTGGGGGTGTGTGATAGCATGCAGGTAGGGTGGGGGATCTGATAGTTAAGATTTGACTTACCAGTGTCCATTCCTCCACCAACTCCTCCGAGGCCCTCTGGATGCATGATGGTCAAGACTTGCTCCTCCCATGTTGTTAGTTGTGGGGGAGGAGGTGGGGGTCCGCCGCCAGTCCGCTGTACCGCGATGTTGTGCCTGGAGACCACAGAAGGCACCTTCCCCCGTAGGTCGTTCCACCTCTTCCTGATGTCCTCCCGATTTCTTGGATGCTGTCCCACAGCGTTGACCCTGTCCACGATTCTGCGCCATAGCTCCATCTTCCTGGCTACGGAGGTGTGCTGCACCTGTGAGCCAAATAGCTGTGGCTCTACCCATAGGATTTCCTCCACCATGACCCTGAGCTCCTCCTCGAAAACCTGGGGTGTCTTTGGCGTGACATGGGGTGGTGTATGTGTTGATGTGTGTGGTGATGTGTAGTGGTGTGTGGTGTTTTGTGTGTGGAATGTTGTATGGGTGATGGTGTTGTGTGCCTCTGTGTGGTAGGGTTCTCAATTGCTGTGCTCTCTGTCTCTCGGCTTCCTCAAAATTTCTGGTCGTAGGGGTTTGTGGGTGATGTGGGTGTGTGTTTTATATAGTATTGATTGTGTGGGAGTGGTGTTTGTATGTGTATCAGGTGTGTGTATTTCGAATTGTCCAATGTGGCAGTGTTTTGGAGATGTGTGTGTATTTTGAGCGCGGCGGTGTGTACTGCCAATGGAATACCGCAGTTGAAAGACCGCCGCGTGGATTCGTGGGTCGTGATAGCATGGGCGTGTTTCTGTTGGGGTGACGGTGGAGGAATTGTTTTCGCCAGTTTATCACTGACCTTTGGTATGGCGGACTTGTGTGGGTGTCTGAATTTCGGCGGATTCCGAGATGTGGGTCATAATAGCTGTGGCGGAATTCCGCGGCCGCGGCGGTGTATTGGAGGTCTTCTGCACGGCGGTAAGCGGCTTTTACCGCCAATGTTCTAATGACCCCCAATATGCCAAAAGTATCTCAGTGAGTACCCTCGGTATGAGGATAAGATATATACACAAGATATATGTACACAAACCAAAATTATGCAGGTAATAGCAAGAAAAGTAATGCAAGCAGTGTAAAGTTACAGTAGATTGCAATAGGAGCACATAGGTATCGGGGCAATACAAACCATATACTCCAAAAGTGGAATGCGAACCACGAATGGACCCCAAACCTATGTGAGCTTGTAGAGGGTCGCTGGGACTGTAAGAAAACAGTGAGGGTTAAAAAAATAGCCCACCCCAAGACCCTGAAAGGTAGGTGTAAAGTGCACCTACTACCCTCAGAGAGCACAGAAGTCATGATAGGGGGATTCTGCAGGAAGAACAAACACCAGCAATGCAACAACAGTGGATTTCCGGACCTGAGTACCTGTGAGACAAGGGGACCAAGTCCAATAGTCGCGACAGTGTCGAGTGTGGGCAGGAGCCCAGGAAATGCCAGCTGAGGGTGCAAGGAAGCTGCCACCTGTTGGAAGAAGCTTGGAGTTCTGCAAGAAATAAGAGGACTAGGAACTTCCCCTTTGAAGGATGGATGTCGCACGTCGCGATGAAGCTTGCAGAGGTGTTCCCACGCAGAAAGACCACAAACAAGCCTTGCTAGCTGCAAGGGTTGCGGTAGAGGTTTTTGGGTGCTGCTGTGGCCCAGGAGGGACCAGGATGTTGCCACTTGGAAGAGGAGACAGAGGGGGCGCCCAGCAACGTGGGGAGCCCTCACAGAAGCAGGCAGCACCTGCAGAAGCACCTGAACAGGCACTTGGAAGAAAAGTGAACCGGAGTCCACCCGAAGTCACAAAAGGGAGTCCCACGATGCTGGAGGACAACTGAGAAGGTTGTGCACTGCAGGAAGGAGTGTCGGGACCCAGGCTTGGCTGTGCACGAAGGAAATCCTGGAAGAGTGCACAGGAGCCGGAGCAGCTGCAAATCACTCGGTACCCAGCAATGCAGTCTAGCGTGGGGAGGCAAGGACTTACCTCCACCAAACTTGGACTGAAGAGTCACTGGACAGAGTTGCTGAGTTCCAGGGACCACGCTCGTCGTGCTGAGAGGAGACCCAGAGGACCAGTGATGCAGTCTTTTGGTGCCTGCGGTTGCAGGGGGAAGATTCCGTCGACCCACAGGAGATTTCTTCAGAGCTCCTGGTGCAGAGACGAGGCAGGCTACCCCCAGAGCATGCACCACCTGGAAACAGTCGAGAAAGCCGGCAGGATGAAGCGATACAAGGTTGCTAGTAGTTGTCTTGCTACTTTGTTGCGGTTTGTCAGGCATCCTGAGCAGTCAGCGGTCGATCCTTTGTCAGAAGGTGAAGAGGGAGATGCAGAGGAACTCTGGTGAGCTCTTGCATTCGTTATCTGAAGAATTCCCCTAAGCAAAGACCCTAAATAGCCAGAAAATGAGGTTTGGCTACCAAGGAAGGATGATTGGCTACCAAGAGAGGTAAGAGCCTATCAGAAGGAGCCTCTGACATCACCTGCTGGCACTGGCCACTCAGAGCAGTCCAGTGTGCCACAAACATCTCTGTTTCCAAGATGGCAGAGGTCTGGGACACACTGGAGGAGCTCTGGGCACCTCCCCTGGGTGGTGCAGGTCAGGGGAGTGGTCACTCCCCTTTGCTTTGTCCAGTTTCACGCCAGAGCAGGGCTGGGGGATCCCTGAACCGGTGTAGACTGGCTTATGCAGAGGTGGGCACCGTCTGTGCCCATCAAAGCATTTCCAGAGGCTGGGGGAGGCTACTCCTCCCCAGCCTTCACACCTATTTCCAAAGGGAGAGGGTGTTACACCCTCTCTCAGAGGAAATCCTTTGTTCTGCCTTCCTGGGCCAGGGCTGCCTGGACCCCAGGAGGGCAGAAACCTGTTTGAGGGGTTGGCAGCAGCAGCAGCTGCAGTGGAGATACCCGGAAAGGCAGTTTGGCATTACCCGGGTTCTGCGCTAGAGACCCGGGGGATCATGGAATTGTCCCCCCAATGCCAGAATGGCATTGGGCTGACAATTCCATGATCTTAGACATGTTACAGGGGATTGTTCGGAGTTACCATTGTGACACTGTACATAGGTAATGGGCTATGTATAGTGCATAGGTGTAATGGTGTCCCGGCACTCACAAAGTCCGGTGAATGTGCCCTGAAAGATGTGGGGACACCAGGGCTAGTGCCAGGGTGCCCACACACTAAGTAACTTTGCACCCAACCTTCACTAGGTGAAGGTTAGACATATAGGTGACTTATAAGTTACTTAAGTGCAGTGGTAAATGGCTGTGAAATAACGTTGACGTTATTTCACTCAGGCTGCACAGGCAGGCCTGTGTAAGAATTGTCAGAGCCCCCTATGGGTGGCAAAAGAAATGCTGCAGCCCATAGGGATCTTCTGGGACCCCAATACCCTGGGTACCTCTGTACCACATACTAGGGAATTATGTGGGTGTACCAGTATGCCAATGTGGATTTGTAAATTTAGTCTCTAGCCTGTTAGTGACATATTTGGAAAGCAGAGAGAGCATAACCACTGAGGTTCTGGTTAGAAGAGCCTCAGTGAGACAGGTAGGCATCACACAGGGAACACATACAGGGCACATACTTATGAGCACTGGGGCCCTGTCTGGCAGGGACCCAGTGACACATAGACTAAAACAACATATATACAGTGAAATATGGGGGTAACATGTCAGACAAGATGGTACTTTCCTACACCACGGATTTAGTAGAATATAAAACAAGGAACCGGCCTTTACCATACATCCATTACATGCATCCATTTACGATGCAGGTAATTATTTCTACATTTGTCACACAATACTTGGTTTAAAGGAGGGTAGAGGTAAAGAGGTGTGAGGATAATTTTGGAGTTTACGTGTGGGTCAGGTAAAGGGAGGTAAGGGTGATTTTAGGGTTTAGGAAGAGGGTAGAGGTAAAGGGAGGTAAGGAATAAAAAAAGGGGGTCCCTCCTTAAAAAATAAAAATTCACACACATATATATGTGTATACATATGCATTTACATATGCATATATATATATATATATATATATATATATATATATATATATATATATATATCAAATCATACATATTGATATATATATATAATATATATAATATATATATATATATCTTTATTTTTTCAGGATTACAGTGTCACATAAATTATGCAAAAAAGAAGCAGAGAACTCTGAGTAGTTCTCAAGTTTAGGTGAAGAGCTGCTCCTTTCTATGGAGCACCCTACAACTCCACTGCCACTCCGAGTCTGCTCACCACAAACGTCCATTTTCCTACAAATGTTTTTAAACATATGATTTGTACAGTTCCATTCATGTCACTCTAGAAAGTGATAAAGGGCCTGATTGAGATCTTGGTAGACAAGTTACTCCATCACAAAGTGTAGGAAAGTACTATCTTGCCTGGCATGTTACCCCGATTTTCACAGCGTGTATGTTTGTTTTTGCCCCTGTGTCACTGGGATCCTGCTAGGCAGGACCCCAGTGCTCATAATATATGCCCTGTATGTGTTCCCTTTGTGGTGCCTAACTGTACCACTGAGGCTCTGCTAACCAGAATCTCAGTGTTTATGCTCTCTCTGCTTTCTAAATTTGTCACTACAGGCTAGAGACTAAATTGACCAATTCTCATTGGCACACTGGTACACCCATATAATTCCCTTGTATATGGTACTTAGGTACCCAGGGTATTGGGGTTCCATGAGATCCCTATGGGCTGCAGCATTTCTTTTGCCACCCATAGGGAGCTCAGACAATTCTTACACAGGCCTGCCACATTATTTCACAGCCATTTTTCACTGCACATAAGTAACTTACAAGTCACCTATATGTCTAACCCTCACTTGGTGAAGGTTGGGTGCCAAGTTACTTAGTGTGTGGGCACCCTGGCACTAGCCAAGGTGCCCCCACATCGTTCAGGGCAAATTCCCCGAACTTTCTGAGTGCAGGGACACCATTACACAAATGCACTGCACATAGGTCACTACCTATGTGTAGCGTCAGAATGGTAACTCCGAACATAGCCATGTAACATGTCTAAGATCATGGAATTGTCACCCCAATACCATTCTGGTATTGGGGGACAATTCCATGATCCCCCGGGACTCTACCTCAGAACCCCGGTACTGCCAAACTGCCTTTCTGGGGTTTCCACTGCAGCTGCTGCCAACCCCTCAGACAGGATTCTGCCCTCCTGGGTTCTGGGCAGCCCCGGCCCAGGAAGGCAGAACAAAGGATTTCCTCTGAGAGAGGGTGTTACACCCTCTCCCTTTGGAAATAGGTGTGAAGGGCTGGGGAGGAGTAGCCTCCCCCAGCCTCTGGAAATGCTTTGATGGGCACAGATGGTGCCCATCTCTGCATGAGCCAGTCTACACCGGTGCAGGGATCCCCCAGCCCTGCTCTGGTGTGAAACTGGACAAAGGAAAGGAAAGGGGAGTGACCACTCCCCTGACCAGTACCTCCCAGGGGAGGTGCCCAGAGCTCCTCCAGTGTGTCCCAGACCTCTGCCATCTTGGATTCAGAGGTGTTGGGGGCACACTGGACTGCTCTGAGTGGCCAGTGCCAGCAGGTGATGTCAGAGACCCCTTCTGATAGGTTCTTACCTCTCTTGGTAGCCAAACCTCCTTTCTTGGTAGCCAAACCTCCTTTTCTGGCTATTTAGGGTCTCTCCTCTGGGGTATTCTTCAGATAACGAGTGCAAGAGCTCATCAGAGTTCCTCTGCACTTCCTTCTTCGACTTCTGCCAAGGATCCATCGCTGACTGCTCCAGGACGCCTGAAAAACCACAACAAAGTAGCAAGACGACTACCAGCAACATTGTAGCGCCTCATCCTGCAGTCTTTCTCAACTGTTTCCTGGTGGTGCATGCTCTGAGAACTGTCTGCCTTCACCCTGCACTGGAAGCCAAGAAGAAATCTCCCGTGGGTCGACGGAATCTTCCCCCTGCTAACGCAGGCACCAAAAAACTGCATCACCCGTCCTCTGGGTCTTCTCTGATCCTGACGAGCCTGGTCTCTGGTACACAGGAGCTGGATCTAAGTGACCCCTACAGTCCAGTGATCCTTCAGTCTAAGTTTGGCGGAGGTAAGTCCTTGCCTCCCCACACCAGGCAGCAAACCTGTGTACTGCGTGATTTGCAGCTGCTCCTGCTTCTGTGCACTTCTCCAAGGATTCCTTTGTGCACAGCCTATCCTGGGTCCCCAGCACTCCATTCTTCAGTGCTCAACCCTCTGAGTTGGACTCCAATGTCGTGGAACCCTCGTTTTGTGACTCCGGTTTCACAAATCTTCTAAGTGCCTGCTCTGGTACTTCTGTGGGTGCTGCCTGTTTCTGTGGGGGCTCTCTGAGTTGCTGATCGCCCCCTCTGTCTCCTCCTCCAAGGGGCGACATCCTGGTCTTTCCTGGTTCCCGCCAGCACCCAAAAATCTCTGTTGCGACCCTTGCAGCTTGCATGGCTAGTTTGTGGTATTTCTGTGTGGAAACACTTCTGCAACATCCAGCACGCCGTGGGACATCTTCCATCCAAAGGAGAAGTTCCTAGCCCTTTTCTTTGTTGCAGAATCTTCAGCTTCTTCCACCCGGAGGCATCCCTTTTGCACCTTCATCCGGGGTTTCATGGGCTTCTGCCCCCCAGGACACTATCGCGACTCTTGGTCTTGGTCCCCTTGCCTTGCAGGTACTCACGTCCAGGAATCCATCTTCAGTGTTTTGCTGGTGCTTGTGGTTCTTGCAGAATCCCCCTATCACGACTATTGTGTCTTTCTGGGGTAGTAGGGTAACTTTACTCCTACTTTTCAGGGTCTTGGGGTGGGGTATCTTGGACACCCTGACTGTTTTCTTACAGTCCCAGCGACTCTCCCATAGGTCTGGGGTCAATTTGTGATTCGCATTCCACTTTTGGAGTATATGGTTTGTGTTGCCCCTAGACCTATGTTCACCTATTGCATCCTATTGTGATTCTACATTGTTTGCACTACTTTTCTTACTGTTACTTACCTGTTTTGGGTTTGTGTACATATAACTTGTGTATATTACTTACCTCCTAAGTGAGGGTATTCTCTGAGATACTTTTGGCCTTTTGTCATAAAAATAAAGTACCTTTATTTCTAGTAACTCTGAGCATTGTGTTTTCTTGTGATATTGTGCTATATGATATAAGTGGTATAGTAGGAGCTTTGCATGTCTCCTAGTTCAGCCTAAGCTGCTTTGCCATAGCTACCTTCTATCAGCCTAAGCTGCTAGAAACACCTATATTCTACTAATAAGGGATAACTGGACCTGGCACAGGGTGTAAGTACCACAAGGTACCCACTACAAGCCAGGCCATCCTCCTACACAAAGGTGACGGATATGCCATCCGCCGAAATATAAATCCTATCCAAGATCTCAATCAGGCTATACTTCTTTTGCCATTTTTACAGCAAAGTCTGAAAGCATACGATTAGCTAGTTCCATCCATGCTGAGCTAAAAGATTATAAAAGCTTTTTACCACTCCAGGCAGGGTTTCACAGCTTTGAACTGGAAAAACATCAACCTCACACATCGATTCAAACTCCAATAACAGCAGAGTACTCTTCAACATTGTCAAAGAATTCTCCAAACCCTCAGCCACAACAAACCACATTACCCCCCTCATAGGAACTCTACAACAACCTGGCAAACCTTTTCCATGACAAGTTCGCTAACATCTACAGACACTTCAAACCCAGGCCCAAGGTTGCTGTCTTCTTCAAGCAGCCCAACAACCCTGCTACTACCACAGGCATATGATTAACCGAATGGAGCCAACTTGCCCCTCAGGGCACAACCTCCATCATGAACTCAACCTACTCAGTGGCCCCAATCGACCTATGCCCTTACTACATCTTCAAAAACGTACTCATCACCTTGTTCAACATCTCAATTACCACATCCACCTTCCCAGAGGAAAGGAAACACACAGAAGTCAAAGCCCTACTAAAGAAACCATTGGCAGACTCCAGTGAACTCAACAACTACTAACCAATGTCCCTGCTCCCGTTCCCAGCCCAGGTATTAGAAAACAATATCAACCAACAACTCTCTGCACATCTGAAATGGAACGTCCTATTTGACTCCTACTGATCCGAATCTGCAGCAACAACAGCACCGAGACAGACCTCATTGCAGCTACTGATGACATCTGAGCCCTACTAGACCGAGAAGTAACTGAGGCTCTGATCCTCCTAGACGTCTCAGCAGCATTTGATACAGGTCTCCCACCAAACATTCATCACACGGCTGCACAACTTAGGCATCCAAGGAGCCGCTCTAAGATGACTCTCCTCTTTCCCCACCAGAAGAACGCAAAAACTCTGCCTTCCCCAATTTTCCTCCAAACCTAAGGAAATCATCTGTTGCGTATCTCAAGGACCCTCGCTCAGCCCCACCCTCTTCAACACTTATATGACACTTCTGCCCAGCATCGCCAAAACCCATGGATTCAACTGTATATCCTATGCTGATAACACACTACTCTTCCTCTCCCTCTCTGAAGACACCACCAACACCAAGACAAACTACCACAACTGCATGACAGATGTTGCCAACTCGATGAAGGACAACTGCCTAAAGTTCAGCTTAGACAAGCCAGAGGTACTGATTTTAAGAAACAATAGCTCCCAATGGGATGCATCCTGGTGGCACTCAGAACTCAGACCTACTCCTACTCCTACTCCCACTAACCATGTTAGGAACCTAGGCATCATTCTGGACAACAAGCTAACCCTGATGCCTCAGGTTACTCTGCCTTTTTCTCCTGCTTCTTCATCCTCCGCAAGCTATTCAAATTACTACCCTGAAGCTCAAAACACACCATCACCCAGGCCCTCATCTCCATCTGAATGGACTACGGCAACAATCTCTACGCAAGGATCACAGCTCACCTCTAATGACTACAGACCATACAGTACACCACAGCCAGTCCTATCCTGAGTTTCCCTAGATTAATCCACATCACCCCCTACCTCAGGGAACTCCACTGGCTCCCTGTACAGAAAAGATGACAGTTTAAAATCCTGGACCATGCATAGAATGCCCTACACAACTGCAGACCTGCCTATTTGAACCACCACCTAAGCGTCCATCAGCCCACCAGACACCTCCACTCCGCATTAATTTTCCTAACCCTAACCCCCCAGCACCTGATGTAGCAGATGGGGAGGTCGCTCCTTCTCCTACTTAGCAGAGAAGTCATGGAATCTAACGTCCTCCCCACCTCTTCCAGAGTTCTGTAAGTCTGTGAAGACCTGGCTATTTGGCTAATCAACTGGACCCTGCCAGCACCTGGATTAGTGGTGGCTGCCACTGATTGGGGGTGGGGGTGGGGGGAGGTTAAAAATAATTTACAAAAAAACAAAAAAACACTTACCTTCTTGGGGAGACGCGTTCGTCTCCCCTCTGTCCTCAACGTCTTCCCGGCTGCACCCAGGCTCCCAGCAATCATGATGTTGCTGTCACCAGCATGATAGCAGCATCTTGATTGGTCTGAGTGGCCTGCTTCACCGCTAAGCCTGGGAGTGGTGTCCTGTGCATGTTCTCTACTTGGCTGTGCAATACAGCAGGGTAGAGAACATGCAAAGTGTGCATCTCTGTTTGGCCAGCCCAACACGGCCGGCCAAACAGACTTGCACACTTTGTGATGCATGTACACCTCCTCCAACCCTCCTGTAGACCTGCCAACTGCAGGCCTGCCTATTTGAACCATCGCCTGAATGTCCATCTATGTACATCACTGGAATTGGTTATGAATCACATTGAGGTACACACAATATTGATTGAACTGGATAAGGATATGAACAACATGGATATGGTAAATTGTGTGTATAACACATACTGAAAAGCACATGACACTGACATCCAGTCACAGTGAGGTTCAATGTAAGTTGCAGGGCCTACTTTGGAAAGTGAACAGGGGGGGCTCCTGTGGCTCAGCAAGAGGAAGAGTTGGGGGCAGGAGCATGTTGATAACACATGCAGGAGCAGGCTGGAGACATTCCAGTTATACACCCTTTGCTGCTGTGGGTTTTGGGTCACAGGTCCTCTCCAGTAACCCCACAGCAAGCCATCCCAGACTCCAGCTCCCAGCAGCTCCAGGGCTCCATCTGTGCAGACATTTGAGGCTGGAGCAGGGCTGGTAAATGCAGAAGTGAACCTCTGGAGTTCCCCATCGCAGCAAGTAACACTGTATCGAGCCACCGGATGATTGAGGGCAGGTTGAACTCCGGATTACATATGCTGTACTTTAATAAATACATTTTTGTAAAGCGCACATTCTGAGCTCAAGTGTTCAGAGGTGCTCTCCTGTGTACTAGTGAGCATATTATAAACACATAAGAGTGCCTAAATCCCTTTTTTTGTACAATGGATATTTTGAGATCACATTGCATGACAGGCTCATTTTTCCCTTGTTTGTGCTTCATTTTTGCCCTTGTCTGTGTCCCATTTTCCCTTGTTTTATGCTTCTGTGCCAGTTTTATTCTCCTTTCAACCTTTGTTTATGCCTCTCTGCACTTCGTTTTAGCCCTTGTTTGGGCCTCTGTGTGTTTTGTTTTTGCCTTTGTCTGTAACCCCATTTTCCCTGCTTTCTGACTCTTTTGTGCCACGTTTTCTTGCTTGTTTCTGGCTTGTTTGTGCCTCACTGTGCTTCGTTTTTGTCCTTGTCTGTGCCCGTTTTCTGTTTGTTTCTACCTTTGCTCCCCCTTGTGCTTCACTTTTTTCCTTGTGTGTGCCATTTTCTGCTCATTTATATCTGTTTGAGACTCTTCATCCTTTGTTTTTACTCTCATCTGCCTCTTTTCCTTCTTGTTTTGCCTTGCTTTTTGATTCTTCTGTGCCACGTTTTCTACTCGTTTTGCTCTTGTTGTGTGCCTCTCTGTGGGTATCTTCACTTGCACCTCCCTGAAGCCTTCATTCACCCATCCACATTCACTGCTCCCATACTCAGCACCCCACATGCGCACTAACCAACCACCACTCACACAGCAATCCACTCCCTCATGCATGGTCACTGAACCAAACACGCCAAGAGCCGCCTCCTCTCTTCCTGAATCCAGAAAGATGCAGAAAACCTGGCTTTTCTACTTATCATCCTGCCTTATACAGGCATGCCTAGGCACACTTATCTGCTCAGTGTTAGGATGCCCCCTGAGTGATAGTTCACTCTACACATACACATAACATGACATATGTGTACCCATAGGTTTGTGGTGTAGACTTGTATTGAAGACAGGAGCTCACTTCTGCATATACCAGCCCTACTCCAGCCTCAAAAGTCTGTAAAGAGGGAGCCAGTGGAATTTCCTGAGGTAGAGTGTCTGGCTGTAGCATTCTGTATGGACTGTCATCATCGAGGTAAGCTGTGATTCTTGGATAGAGAGCCGTAGTCCAGGCAGCTGGAGATGAGGGCCTGAGTAATGTTGAATTTTGAGCTTTGTGGTAGCAATTAGAATATCGTACTTTGCGTGCAGAGGATAAAGAAGCAGGAGGAGTAGATTGTGTTAACTTGAGTCATCATGGTTTGCTTGTTTTTCAGAGTGATGCCTAGGTTCTTACCTTGGTTAGTATGGATAAGAATAGGTCTGAGTTCTGAGGGCCACCAGGATGCATCCCATGGGTAACTTTTGTTTCCAGGAATCCGTACCTCTGTCTTGTCCGTGTTGAGCTTCAGACAGCTGTCCTTCATCCAGTTGGTGACATCTGTCATGCAGTTGTGGAAGTTGGTCTTGGTGTTGTAGTGTCTTTGGAGAGGGAGAGGATGGGTAGTATGTTGTTAGCATAGAATATGATGTTGAGTTTGTAGATTTTAGAGATGCTGGGCAGAGGTGTCATATAAGTGTTGAAGAGGTTGGGGCTGAGCAAGGATCCTTGGGGTACTTCACAGACGATTTCCTTCTGGTCAGAGGTGAAAAGGGGAAGGCAGACTTTTTGCATTCTTCTAGTGAGGAAAGAGGCGAGTCATCTGAGAGCGGCTCCTTGCATGCCTATATTGTGCAGCCTTGTGATGAATGTATGGTGGGAGACCGTATTAAAAGCGGCTGAGAGGCCTAGGAGTATTTGACCCGTAGTCCATCCTCAATCGAGTAGGGCTCAGATGTCGTCTGTAGTTGCAATGCGGGCTGTCTCGGTGCTGTGGTTGCTGAGAAATCCAGATATGGAGAATTTGAGTAGAAGGTTCTGTACAGATGTGAAGAGGGCTTTTGGCTGTCTTTTTTTCTAATACCTTGGCCAGGAATGTGAGCAGGGAGATCACTCTGTAGTTGTTGAGTTCCCTGGGGTCTGCTGATGATTTCTGTAGTAGGGCATTGACTTCTGTATTTTTCCAGTCCTTGATGAGGGTGGTTGCGGCAATTCAGGTGGTAAACAAGGTGGTGAGTACATGGTTGAAGATGTGGTGAGGGCATGGATCATTTGGGGCCCCTGAGTAGACCGAGTTCATGATGGAGGCGGTATGCTGAGGGGCAAGCTGCCACCATTCAGTTAATCAAATATCTGTGGTAGTAGCAGGGTCGTTGTGCTGCTTGAAGAAGTCAGTGGCTTTGTGCTTGGGTTTGAAGTTTCTGTAGATGTTGGTGATCTTGTGGAAGAAGTTTGCCAGGTTGTCACAGGAGTTCCTCTGAGGGGGTAATGTTTGTTGTGGCTGAGGGTTGAAGAATTATTTGATGATGTTGAAGAGTTATTTGTGATAGATGTTGACAGCTCTCTTTAAGGTAATATTGTCAGTCATGTCCTTGCTGGTGCGCCATCTCCTTTCAAGTTGTTTACAGTGTTGCATTGTGGTTCTGAGGTCTTCAGTGTACCAGCTAGCCTGCTTGGTAGACCTTCTGTGGGTGTTGCTGCTGATGGGAGTGACGCTGTTGGTGCAGTTGGTGATCCAGTTGTTGAAGTTTCTGATGTTCTGGTCTAGTTTGCCGGAGGAGTTGGGGTGGGTGGTGTTGAGGGCCTTGATCCAAATGTCCTTTGAGGCTTTGCCCCAGGTGTGGTGGGGTTGTTGTGCAGAGGGGAAGCAGAGGTCCATGAGCTGGGGGTGTTGACATGAACAATGGAATGTTCAGTCCATTTGAGTTGTGTGGTGTGGCCGTACCTGATGCAGTCCCTGGAGGTGGAGATAGATGGGGGTCTAGTGTGCGACCTGTGGTGTGCATGGGGTTGTGGATGAGTTGGGTGAGTCTGATGTTGTTCATGCTGTCAAAGAGGTTGGTAGAGTTGATGTCATTCTGTTTGTTGAAATGGAAGTTGAGGTCACCTAGGAAAGTGTATTTGTTGGAGTCTATGGCGAGGGGGGAAATGAAGTCAGCGATGAAGTTGCAAAAGCCTGGACATGGTCCTGGAGGATGGTAACATGAGTATAAATAACAAAATAATGCAGTAATACTATAACAAAATGTGCCGTATTATGCAGCATAAATAGTTTTTTCTTGCAGAATAATTTAGTTAACCCTGTCACACAGTTTAGTCCTCTGCCACATAATTCCAGTGGCCCTGCGTATAATACACCAACAGTCCAGCAGTGTCCTTCTTGTCCCAGAAATCCTTTCCACGCATCAGGATAGAACATCCAAAGTATAGTAGCATTAACCACAACTGAAATGGGGCCATAAGGGTGCTTTAGGTACCATTACATTTGGAGCTCTTGTCCAGTAACTAGTCTGTATACACATTCCCTTCATTCGCTCATCCCTATCTCATTCCGCATGTTTGGCCCAAGCTTTCACCAGTTTTGATGCCATTGATATAATGAGTTAACAGATATTCTTGCAATGGGCCCCAGATGCTCCTGGACCACATAGCCTGGGGAATTGTAGAGTTCTAGTTAGTTTGTTGCAGTATATAATTTCATATAGTGTTAGGATTGAGTACATCTCCTTCCTTCCCCTTTTTTTGGAGTACAGGGGGACATTATTCCCTCCGCGTACTCCCCCGCTTGATTTTTAATCTTGGCCTGATCCTCATTTTGAGTAATTAAACTAAGATTTTGGGGGTTCAGAGCTAATTTTAACACACTTTTCACTCTCCTCCTTTTTCCTTGTCAGAACGTACTACAGATCCCACTGGATCCGTAATATCATCTTTGGTTGAGTGCCACCACCACTCGTGTGGTGGCCCGTCAGGCATTGCAGTGCCGGCCTGATGAGGAGTTATCCCAATGATGATGCTCAGCATCTTAATTGATGCTTGAGGGCACTCCTATCAAAGTACTGACACCTTTTGTCCCTGTAAGACAGATTCTTTGGAACAGTGTACTCTTTTCATTTTCAGGTTTATGCTTAGGGAGAACGTACGCTGGACCATAATCCTCCCAGTCCCTCCTTCTTTTTTATAATATAATTTCATACAACCAGGTCTTCACTGTGAGTATGCGATCCCCACTCCACACACAACATGCCTCTCCATACTTTACTCCTCATGTACACCCTCTTATTCCTCAGCACTCCCATCAGTCCTTATCCATTACTCATCACAACTCACTACTGACTTCCTTTTCATCCCTCAACCCTTCCCTCCTTCGCTCCTGATTCTTTACTTTTCTATCACGCTTAGGGCCCAGTTTAAATTTTAGGTGCGAATGGAACAATGGTACCTGTCAATGCAACAGACATTTAAAAATTTGGTGATGGCACCTCCATCAGGGCAACTTGGTCATTTACTCCATCACTCTGGCAGAGGAGGGTCTGACCGACAAAATATAAAAGGGCCCCTAAATGCCATACTTCTTCCTCTATCCTCGCTCCTCATCCCTCACTCTATCCATCAGCCATCCTCTTTCCCGATACATGTCAGCTCTCACTTTTGATTTTTAATAATCACTTCACATCCTTCACTTTGCATCACTCTATCTACTTCTTATGTTTCTTCCCTCACCCACGAGTTGTCCCTCTATATCCCACATCCCTTATTACAACCCATTATCCCCCACTCTTTTCTACTCACTCTACATCACTTGTTAGTCACACTTCATTCTTCACCTCTCCCTATTCTTTTTTCCTCATCCCCCACTGCTCATACTTCCCCCTCTGAGAAATAAGTGAAATGGACAATGATAATAGCTTAAAATGTATACCACACTGTCCTTTTTATGACATGTCCCCTTACATCTCATGCCTTAGCTCTCATTCCTCACTCATGTCCCATTGATTTCACTCATTTTTATTATCCTCATCCTTTTTTATTCAACCATCATTCCTCATTATCATCCCTCACTCCTCAATGCTCAGCCCTGAGATCTAACTCCTCAATTATCATTCCTCATTTGTCATCCCTAATCCCTCACTTTTAATCACACCTTTTGTAGGAGGCTGGACTGGCTTGTAGTGAGTACCAAGGGGTACTTGCACCTTGCACCAGGCCCAGTTATCCCTTATTAGTGTATAGGGTGTCTAGCAGCTTAGGCTGATAGATAATGGTAGCTTAGCAGAGCAGCTTAGGCTGAACTAGGAGACGTGTGAAGCTACTACAGTACCACTTAGTGTCATATGCACAATATCATAAGAAAACACAATACACAGTTAAACTAAAAATAAAGGTACTTTATTTTTATGACAATATGCCAAAGTATCTTAGAGTTTACCCTCAGTGAGAGGATAGGAAATATACACAAGATATATATACACAATAGCAAAAATATGCAGTTTAGTCTTAGAAAACAGTGCAAACAATGTATAGTTACAATAGGATGCAATGGGGAAACATAGGGATAGGGGCAACACAAACCATATACTCCAAAAGTGGAATGCGAACCACGAATGGACCCCAAACCTATGTGACCTTGTAGAGGGTCGCTGGGACTATTAGAAAATAGTGAGAGTTAGAAAAATAACCCTCCCCAAGACCCTGAAAAGTGAGTGCAAAGTGCACTAAAGTTCCCCTAAGGACAAAATGGTCGTGTTAGAGGAATAATGCAGGAAAGACACAAACCAGCAATGCAACAACTGTGGATTTCCAATCTAGGGTACCTGTGGAACAAGGGGACCAAGTCCAAAAGTCACAAGCAAGTCGGAGATGGGCAGATGCCCAGGAAATGCCAGCTGCGGGTGCAAAGAAGCTTCGACTGGACAGAAGAAGCTGAGGTTTCTGCAGGAACGAAAAGGGCTAGAGACTTCCCCTTTGGTGGACGGATCCTTCTTGCCTTGGAGAGTTGTGCAGAAGTGTTTTCCTGCCGGAAGGACGCCAACAAGCCTTGCTACACGCAAATCGTGCGTTTGGCATTTTTGGACGCTGCTGGGGCCCAGGAGGGACCAGGAGGTCGCAAATTAGACCTGAAGAGAGAGGGGACGTCGAGCAAGACAAAGAGCCCTCACTGAAGCAGGTAGCACCCGGAGAAGTGCCAGAAACAGGCACTACGAGGATGCGTGAAACGGTGCTCGCCGAAGTTGCACAAAGGAGTCCCACGTCGCCGGAGACCAACTTAGAAAGTCGTGCAATGCAGGTTAGAGTGCCGTGGACCCAGGCTTGGCTGTGCACAAAGGATTTCCGCCGGAAGTGCACAGGGGCCGGAGTAGCTGCAAAGTCGCGGTTCCCAGCAATGCAGCCCAGCGAGGTGAGGCAAGGACTTACCTCCACCAAACTTGGGCTGAAGAGTCACTGGACTGTGGGGGTCACTTGGACAGAGTCGCTGGATTCGAGGGACCTCGCTCGTCGTGCTGAGAGGAGACCCAAGGGACCGGTAATGCAGCTTTTTGGTGCCTGCGGTTGCAGGGGGAAGATTCCGTCAACCCACGGGAGATTTCTTCAGAGCTTCTGGTGCAGAGAGGAGGCAGGCTACCCCCACAGCATGCACAAGCAGGAAAACAGTCGAGAAGGCGGCAGGATCAGCGTTACAGAGTTGCAGTAGTCGTCTTTGCTACTATGTTGCAGGTTTGCAGGCTTCCAGCGCGGTCAGCGGTCGTTTCCTTATCAGAAGGTGAAGAGAGAGATGCAGAGGAACTCGGATGAGCTCTTGCATTCGTTATCTGAAGTTTCCCCAGAGACAGAGACCCTAAATAGCCAGAAAAGAGGGTTTGGCTACCTAGGAGAGAGGATAGGCTACTAACACCTGAAGGAGCCTATCAGCAGGAGTCTCTGACGTCGCCTGGTGGCACTGGCCACTCAGAGCAGTCCAGTGTGCCAGCAGCACCTCTGTTTCCAAGATGGCAGAGGTCTGGAGCACACTGGAGGAGCTCTGGACACCTCCCAGGGGAGGTGCAGGTCAGGGGAGTGGTCACTCCCCTTTCCTTTGTCCAGTTTCGCGCCAGAGCAGGGGCTAAGGGGTCCCTGAACCGGTGTAGACTGGCTTATGCAGAATTGGGCACATCTGTGCCCAAGAAAGCATTTCCAGAGGCTGGGGGAGGCTACTCCTCCCCTGCCTTCACACCATTTTCCAAAGGGAGAGGGTGTCACACCCTCTCTCAGAGGAAGTTCTTTGTTCTGCCATCCTGGGCCAGGCCTGGCTGGACCCCAGGAGGGCAGATGCCTGTCTGAGGGGTTGGCAGCAGCAGCAGCTGCAGTGAAACCCCAGGAAGGGCAGTTTGGCAGTACCCGGGTCTGTGCTACAGACCACTGGGATCATGGGATTGTGCCAACTATGCCAGGATGGCATAGAGGGGGCAATTCCATGATCTTAGACATGTTACATGGCCATATTCGGAGTTACCATTGTGAAGCTACATATAGGTAGTGACCTATATGTAGTGCACGCGTGTAATGGTGTCCCCGCACTCACAAAGTTCAGGGAATTGGCTCTGAACAATGTGGGGGCACCTTGGCTAGTGCCAGGGTGCCCACACACTAAGTAACTTTGCACCTAACCTTTACCAGGTAAAGGTTAGACATATAGGTGACTTATAAGTTACTTAAGTGCAGTGTAAAATGGCTGTGAAATAACGTGGACGTTATTTCACTCAGGCTACAGTGGCAGGCCTGTGTAAGAATTGTCAGAGCTCCCTATGGGTGGCAAAAGAAATGCTGCAGCCCATAGGGATCTCCTGGAACCCCAATACCCTGGGTACCTCAGTACCATATACTAGGGAATTATAAGGGTGTTCCAGTAAGCCAATGTGAATTGGTAAAATTGGTCACTAGCCTGTTAGTGACAATTTAAAAGTAATGAGAGAGCATAACCACTGAGGTTCTGGTTAGCAGAGCCTCAGTGAGACAGTTAGGCACTACACAGGGAACATATACATGCACACCTATGAGCACTGGGGCCCTGTGTGACAGGGTCCCAGTGACACATACATATAGGCCACAAACCTATGAGCACTGGGGTCCTGACCGGCAGGATCCCAGTGACACATAACAAACATACTGAAAACATAGTGTTTTCACTATGAGCACTGAGGCCTGGCTATCAGGATCCCAGTGAGACAGTGAAAACAGTGACAAACACCCTGACATACACAAACAAACAGGCCAAAAGTGGGGGTAACAAGGCTAGAAAGAGGCTACCTTCTCACACAACCCCCCCCCAAACGAAGGACAATAAGGCTAACCTTGGCCAGTTGAGACTTTATTGTCTAAGTGGTGATAAGTAGAGAGTAGCTCTGCAATAGACTGGTTACTCCCTTTATCATCCACTATATGGTTACTTCCCTGTGGGGATGTAAACCACCCTGTTTGAAGTTTTTTAGCTAAGCAACAATGTGAAGATGTATTTTCAGAGTTTCTATCAGTAAGTTTTAGTTTAGAGCAGTGGGAATTGTCCACTGAACCTATTTGTAGTGATGGAAATGCCAGACAGGGATGCTGTCTCAGAAAAGCCATAGCTGGGCAAAAACTTTGTCCATATGGCTGGAAGAGAGAACAGGGATGCTGTTTCTCTTGGGTTGGAGCAGGGCAGGGATGCTGTCCTATCAGCTCCACACTAGGGCAGGGATGCTGTCCTAAGTGTTGTGAGGCAGCGCAGAGTTTCTGCACTAAAGTTTCTCTGGGAGGGTTGGAGGGATGCTCCATGTTAACTAAAATGGTGCTCTTTTTCTCACCAATGTTAGTTATCCCACAGAGAGGTACTTCCACCTCAGGGAGTACAGTTTTGCCAACTGATGATTCCCTTGGAACAGGTGCCACCCCAGGAGAGGTTTCTCCCACCACAGGAATGGTATCCTGAATGGTAGGGTGGTTAGGGGATACTGTGATACCCTTTTTACCTGTTGATGGAGAGGGTTCCTGAGTTTTCAGGCCTTCTCTCCTTTGCTTTTTCATTTCAGTAGAAATGAGAGGGAACAATTCCTCAGGGATGCCCAGCATGGCTGCATGGGCATAAAACTCTACATCAGCCCAACCTGAGGCCTCTAGGTCATTACCTAAGAGACAGTCTACAGGTAAGCTAGGTGATACCACCACCTGCTTAGGGCCAGTAACTCCACCCCAACTAAACTGAATTATAGCTAAGGGAAGAAACTTAGTGGAGTTATGGACATCAATAATCTTACACTGTTGTCCAATGATGTGTTGATCAGGGTGCACTAGGTTTTCAGTCACCAAAGTGAAACTGGCACCTGTGTCCCTGTAGGCCAAGGCCTCAACACCATTTATTGAAACTGTCTGCCTGTACTTATCCATTGTAAGGGGACAAGCAGCCAGTGTGGCAAGGCCAATGCCACTAGGTGTGACAGAAACTGTCTTGGGAGTGACTACCCCAGTTTCTACTATGGACCCAAAAGTGAACCCAACTACACCCTTAACTTGACTGTTGCCAGCAGTCCCACCACTAGTACCAATACTGCTAGGGGCACTAGAGCTTGATGTATTAGTGGTGGTAGGCTCAGGGGGTTTACCTGGACAGGACTTATCCCCTGGCCTATGGCCTCTGTTTTTACACACAAAGCACCAAGGCTTTTTAATGTGTGCAGGTTGGGAAGAAGAGGAAGAATTCGTTTTATCCCCACCCTCTGAAGAGTGTTTAAGATTTGAAGTGGGATCTTTGGTTTTACCCTTATCCCCATGCTTATCTTGAGATTTTTCACCATCTTTCTTCTTATTGCCATCTTTGTCACCCCCTGTATGAACTTTTCTGTTCACCCTTGTTCTGACCCATTTGTCTGCCTTCTTTCCCAATTCTTGGGGAGAGGTCAGATCAGAGTCCACCAAGTACTGGTGCAACAAATCAGACACACAATTATTAAGAATATGCTCTCTCAGGATCAAGTTATACAGGCTGTCATAATCAGTAACTTTACTGCCATGTAACCACCCCTCCAAGGCCTTCACTGCCTGGTCAATGAAATCAACCCAGTCTTGTGAAGACTCCTTTTTGGTCTCTCTGAACTTTATCCTGTACTGTTCAGTGGTTAAGCCATAACCATCCAGGAGTGCATTCTTAAGAACTTGGAAATTATTAGCATCATTTTCTTTTACAGTAAGGAGCCTATCCCTACCTTTTCCACTAAATGATAGCCATAGGATAGCAGCCCACTGCCTTTGAGGGACATCCTGTACAACACAGGCCCTCTCAAGTGCAGCAAACCACTTGTTAATGTCATCCCCCTCCTTATAAGGGGGAACTATCTTGTGCAGATTCCTGGAATCATGCTCTTTTGCAGGATGACTATGGGGAATACTGCTGCTGCCACCATGGGTATCTAAACCCAACTTCTGTCTTTCCTTCTCTAATTCAAAAGACTGTCTATCCAAATCCAGCTGTTGCTTTTTAAGCTTCAGTCTGGTTTGTTCCACCCTCAACTTATTGAGTTCCCTCTCTAACATTCTGTCATCAGGGTTGGTGGGAGGGACATTTCTAGAAACAGAGCTATGATAGGAATGAACAGAAGGAGACCTGTCCCTTACAGAAGCCACCCTAACAGCTTGGTTTACAGAAACATTACTACCAGTATGGTGAGAATAAATGCTTTTGCTATGATGTGAGACAACACTATGTATTTGGTGTGGCTCATCATCATTACCATCTATGCTAGATTGTCTAGTAATGGGCAGGCTAGGAAGTTTCTTTCCTGAATCTTTTCCTGGGGGAGTCCCTGAATCAGATTGAGAACTATTAGGTACTTTTTCAACAGATGGGGCACCTCTGGCCTTATCCTGTTCTCTAAGCATGTTAAGTAATAGTTCCAAGGCAGGATTCTTCCCTACACTCAAACCTCTCTCTATACAGAGACTCCTTGCTCTTTTCCAGCTAAGGTTGTCATATGCAAGTTTGGACAAATCAACACTTTGGCCTGTGCCAGACATTTTTAGAGAGAGTTAAAGTGATAGAAAAAGAGAAAAAAGTTTTCAGAACTTTTTGGAAAGACAGAAAAAAAACTTTTTAAACTTTTAAGAACTTTTTGAAAGTTTTAGGAGTACTTTTCAGCACTTAGAAAAGAGTGAAAAGAGGAAATGCAAAACTTTTTGGCTATGTGTATATACACTGACCTTGTTTTGTATATTTTTCTCTTATGAAAAGTACAATGACAAGAGTGGTAAGTAGTCTCAAGCACTTATCCCACCACTGCACAACCAATGTAGGAGGCTGGACTGGCTTGTAGTGAGTACCAAGGGGTACTTGCACCTTGCACCAGGCCCAGTTATCCCTTATTAGTGTATAGGGTGTCTAGCAGCTTAGGCTGATAGATAATGGTAGCTTAGCAGAGCAGCTTAGGCTGAACTAGGAGACGTGTGAAGCTACTACAGTACCACTTAGTGTCATATGCACAATATCGTAAGAAAACACAATACACAGTTATACTAAAAATAAAGGTACTTTATTTTTATGACAATATGCCAAAGTATCTTAGAGTGTACCCTCAGTGAGAGGATAGGAAATATACACAAGATATATATACACAATAGCAAAAATATGCAGTATAGTCTTAGAAAACAGTGCAAACAATGTATAGTTACAATAGGATGCAATGGGGAAACATAGGGATAGGGGCAACACAAACCATATACTCCAAAAGTGGAATGCGAACCACGAATGGACCCCAAACCTATGTGACCTTGTAGAGGGTCGCTGGGACTATTAGAAAATAGTGAGAGTTAGAAAAATAACCCTCCCCAAGACCCTGAAAAGTGAGTGCAAAGTGCACTAAAGTTCCCCTAAGGACAAAATAGTCGTGTTAGAGGAATAATGCAGGAAAGACACAAACCAGCAATGCAACAACTGTGGATTTCCAATCTAGGGTACCTGTGGAACAAGGGGACCAAGTCCAAAAGTCACAAGCAAGTCGGAGATGGGCAGATGCCCAGGAAATGCCAGCTGCGGGTGCAAAGAAGCTTCGACTGGACAGAAGAAGCTGAGGTTTCTGCAGGAACGAAAAGAGCTACAGACTTCCCCTTTGGTGGACGGATCCCTCTTGCCTTGGAGAGTCGTGCAGAAGTGTTTTCCCGCCGGAAGGTCGCCAACAAGCCTTGCTACACGCAAATCGTGCGTTTGGCGTTTTTGGACACTGCTGGGGCCCAGGAGGGACCAGGAGGTCGCAAATTGGACCTGAAGAGAGAGGGGACGTCGAGCAAGACAAAGAGCCCTAACTGAAGCAGGTAGCACCCGGAGAAGTGCCAGAAACAGGCACTACGAGGATGCGTGAAACGGTGCTCGCCGAAGTTGCACAAAGGAGTCCCACGTCGCCGGAGACCAACTTAGAAAGTCGTGCAATGCAGGTTAGAGTGCCGTGGACCCAGGCTTGGCTGTGCACAAAGGATTTCCGCCGGAAGTGCACAGGGGCCGGAGTAGCTGCAAAGTCGCGGTTCCCAGCAATGCAGCCCAGCGAGGTGAGGCAAGGACTTACCTCCACCAAACTTGGGCTGAAGAGTCACTGGACTGTGGGGGTCACTTGGACAGAGTCGCTGGATTCGAGGGACCTCGCTCGTCGTGCTGAGAGGAGGCCCAAGGGACCGGTAATGCAGCTTTTTGGTGCCTGCGGTTGCAGGGGGAAGATTCCGTCGACCCACGGGAGATTTCTTCGGAGCTTCTGGTGCAGAGAGGAGGCAGGCTACCCCCACAGCATGCACAAGCAGGAAAACAGTCGAGAAGGCGGCAGGATCAGCGTTACAGAGTTGCAGTAGTCGTCTTTGCTACTATGTTGCAGGTTTGCAGGCTTCCAGCACGGTCAGCGGTCGTTTCCTTATCAGAAGGTGAAGAGAGAGATGCAGAGGAACTCGGATGAGCTCTTACATTCGTTATCTGAAGTTTCCCCAGAGACAGAGACCCTAAATAGCCAGAAAAGAGGGTTTGGCTACCTAGGAGAGAGGATAGGCTACTAACACCTGAAGGAGCCTATCAGCAGGAGTCTCTGACGTCGCCTGGTGGCACTGGCCACTCAGAGCAGTCCAGTGTGCCAGCAGCACCTCTGTTTCCAAGATGGCAGAGGTCTGGAGCACACTGGAGGAGCTCTGGACACCTCCCAGGGGAGGTGCAGGTCAGGGGAGTGGTCACTCCCCTTTCCTTTGTCCAGTTTCGCGCCAGAGCAGGGGCTAAGGGGTCCCTGAACCGGTGTAGACTGGCTTATGCAGAATTGGGCACATCTGTGCCCAAGAAAGCATTTCCAGAGGCTGGGGGAGGCTACTCCTCCCCTGCCTTCACACCATTTTCCAAAGGGAGAGGGTGTCACACCCTCTCTCAGAGGAAGTTCTTTGTTCTGCCATCCTGTGCCAGGCCTGGCTGGACCCCAGGAGGGCAGATGCCTGTCTGAGGGGTTGCCAGCAGCAGCAGCTGCAGTGAAACCCCAGGAAGGGCAGTTTGGCAGTACCCAGGTCTGTGCTACAGACCACTGGGATCATGGGATTGTGCCAACTATGCCAGGATGGCATAGAGGGGGCAATTCCATGATCTTAGACATGTTACATGGCCATATTCGGAGTTACCATTGTGAAGCTACATATAGGTAGTGACCTATATGTAGTGCACGCGTGTAATGGTGTCCCCGCACTCTCAAAGTTCAGGGAATTGGCTCTGAACAATGTGGGGGCACCTTGGCTAGTGCCAGGGTGCCCACACACTAAGTAACTTTGCACCTAACCTTTACCAGGTAAAGGTTAGACATATAGGTGACTTATAAGTTACTTAAGTGCAGTGTAAAATGGCTGTGAAATAACGTGGACGTTATTTCACTCAGGCTGCAGTGGCAGGCCTGTGTAAGAATTGTCAGAGCTCCCTATGGGTGGCAAAAGAAATGCTGCAGCCCATAGGGATCTCCTGGAACCCCAATACCCTGGGTACCTCAGTACCATATACTAGGGAATTATAAGGGTGTTCCAGTAAGCCAATGTGAATTGGTAAAATTGGTCACTAGCCTGTTAGTGACAATTTAAAAGTAATGAGAGAGCATAACCACTGAGGTTCTGGTTAGCAGAGCCTCAGTGAGACAGTTAGGCACTACACAGGGAACATATACATGCACACCTATGAGCACTGGGGCCCTGTGTGACAGGGTCCCAGTGACACATACATATAGGCCACAAACCTATGAGCACTGGGGTCCTGACCAGCAGGATCCCAGTGACACATAACAAACATACTGAAAACATAGTGTTTTCACTATGAGCACTGAGGCCTGGCTATCAGGATCCCAGTGAGACAGTGAAAACAGTGACAAACACCCTGACATACACTCACAAACAGGCCAAAAGTGGGGGTAACAAGGCTAGAAAGAGGCTACCTTCTCACACCTTTCTCCTGTCTCACTTCTCAACCCTCACTTCTCATCCTTTCTCACATCCCTTACTCACCTTCTCTCCTCCCTCGCTCCTGATCCTCAACACTCATACCTCATCCTTTATTCCACTCACCTAATCCTTCACTATCTAACCCACTTTCCTCACTCTTCTTCACTCATTCTACACTCTTCACCCCTGATTTCTTATTTGACATCCCTCATCTATCACTGCTCACTCCCCCTCACTTCAGCAGTGACATGGTAACTGTACGAATGATGTTTCCTAAAATGGCCACCACCCTGACCCTATTAGAATATCCTCATCCATCTGTCCTCATGACACGGATCTCAAACTTCACCTTATATTTCTCACTCAACACCTCTCACTGCTCCTTCATTCTACCGCCCTTATTATAGCCTTGACAATCAATCGTTCGTCCTCACACTTCATCTTTCATCCCGTATTTCTCATCTTTCAGTCCTTATCCAGCATTCTCCATTCTTTATCCTTCAACTGTGCAGTATCTAATCCCTTTTAAGACATCATCATTGCTCACTCATCAACCCTCAGTCGTCAACTCTCATTCTTCAGCCCTCATCCCTTATCACTTATCTGTAATACCTCACGCCTCATCTACTACTCTCATTCCTCATAACCCATCTTTAATTTCTCACCTTCAATTTCCTTTGTCCTCTTGACCCTCTGATCACCCCCTCATTCATCAAACCTCCCTCCTTAACCATCATTTTGCACTTATCACCCCTCAATACTTATTTATCAATCCTAATTCCTCACCCCTAATAATTTATCCCACCCTCTTCTATTCTCACACATCATCGATCACTCTTCATCTCTCATTCCTCATCTTTTGCTTCACAGTCTTTTCATTTTCACCTCTGTTGTTTATTCCTTACTCAAGATTTCTTATCCCTCAATCCTCATCTCCCATTCCTCAATTCTCATTCTTTCTTCATTGTTCTTCAATCATTGCATCCTGTCCATAACCCCTCATTTCTAATTTTTCACTTCTTATTCTTCACCCTGCATCTTTCCTTCCTCACACCTCATTACTCACACCTCAGTCCTTACTTTTTGTGCCATATTCCTTGTCCCTCACATTTTTCACTGCTCGGGCCTCAACCCTCGGTCACCATTCTCACACTTAAATCTTTAACCATCTTTGATCACTGCTTGTCCTACACTTATCCTCTCTTACTCTTAATCCTTTCACTCCTCACTCTTTATCCCTTGTCCTCAATCACCTTTCACACCTGTCTTACTCTCTCACTCACCATTTCACACTCTGTTACTCTCATCCCTCACTCCTCATCCATCACTCCTCTTCCCTCACCCTTTTTCTTAGTTTTTTTGCTTTTACTCTTCAGTCTTAATTTCTCAACCTTCACTCCTAATCACCCATCCCTCATTCCGTTCTTTCACTACTCATCGCCTGCTCCTGATACCTCATGCAGCACTCATCTCTCACTTTTTACTCTTCATGCCTTCCTCGCAGTCCTCATACCTCTCTGAGGAGCTCTAATAAGAGCAAAACATGTCAGTGGCTGTTTTATGCATTCCAGGTTGGCTTGGTTGATATTTTTCCACTTCAAAGCTGTGATACAGTGCCTGGAGTGGTAAAATATGTTTTTATCTCGGCATGGATAGCACAAGCTAATTTTATGCCTAAAGACTGCTGTAAAAATGGCAAAAGACTTTGGCCCTCATTACAACCCTGGCGGTCGGTGATAAGGCGGCGGTAACACCGCCAACAGGCCGGTGGTAAAAAAAACGTGCATTATGATCATGGCGAAACTGCAAACACAGACAACCACTTTAACACACCGAGCACCATGGCGGTAGCAACAAGCACCGCAGCAGAAACCCCCAACAGCCAGGCGGAAGACAATGTACCGCCCACCCTATTACAACAAGCCAATCCGCCAGCTTTTCCGGGGAGGTACCAACGCCATCAAAAGCACGGTGGAAACAGTACACAGAAGGGAAACAACTCACCTCTGGACACTCAAGGAAGAACCACAACGCCATGGAGCCCGAACTGCAGATCTTCCCCATGCTGGTTTACCTCCTCCTACACCAGGAACACGAACGGTGGCAAAGACGACCACGGTGAGTACCGCACCAAGCACACAAGGGAGAAGGGAGGAAAAAGAATGACACACACACGCAACACCCCCACCCCATACACACAAACAGATGCAACAGATTACAGATACACCCCGTACCCATCAGGAATAATGCAAGGACAAAAGGAAGTGAGTAAAGTCAGTGTAATAATATACATTTCAATAAATAGGTCCTCAAAGCACAAAACAGTATCTACAATATATACAAATGGAGGGACACTGCCCAGTCCAAATAGCCTATGTGAAATGGCCCTGTGGGCCATGGACAAAGGCCCCACTTGACTCCTGCCTCAATACGGAGAAAACACTGCTGGGGCATCAGCTCGAAAATACACAGGCACCTCAGAGGGAAGGGGAACGGGGGCACCTCAGCCGGAAGATGGTACAACGCCACTGCTCCTGAAGGGAGACACATGCCCTCTGTGATGTCCTGGGGAGTGCAAGGCCACAGTCTCTCAAGTGGGTGGTTTGCCCACTGCTTGGCCCTGGGGAGTGCAAAGCCACAGTCTCTCTAGTGGGTGGTTTGCCCACTGCTTGTCCTGGGGAGTGCAAAGCCACAGTCTCTCTGGTGGGTGGTTTGCCCACTGCTTGGTCCTGGGGAGTGCAAGGCCACAGTCTCTCTAGTTGGTGGCTTCTCCACTGGTTCTGGAGGGGACCTTGTGTACAGTGTGCTTCATCCTGGCAAGGAGGGGGTGAGTGGATGCCTTCTTCCACTGGTTCTGGAGGGGGCCTTGTGCCCTGTGATGCAGATCTTGGAGGGTGAAAGGTCACAGTCTCTCACCTGGGTGTCACACCTACAGTCTTTGCAGGGGCCAGGTGTAGGAAAGTACCATCTTGCCTGGCATGTTACCCCCATATTTCACTGTATATATGTTGTTTTAGTTGTACATGTCACTGGGACCCTACCAGCCAGGGCCACAGTGATCATAAGTGTGCCCTGTATGTGTTACCTGTGTTATGACTAACTGTCTCACTGAGGCTCTGCTATCCAGAACCTCAGTGGTTATGCTCTCTCATTTCTTTCCAAATTGTCACTAACAGGCTAGTGACCAATTTCAACAATTTACATTGGCATACTGGAACACCCTTATAATTCCCTAGTATATGGTACTGAGGTACCCAGGGTATTGGGGTTCCAGGAGAGCCCTATGGGCTGAGCATTTCTTGTGCCACCCATAGGGAGATCTGACAATTCTTACACAGGCGTGCCAGTGCAGCCTGAGTGAAATAACGTCCACGTTATTTCACAGCCATTTGCCACTGCACTTAAGTAACTTATAAGTCACCTATATGTCTAACCTTTACCTGGTAAAGGTTGGGTGCTAAGTTACTTAGTGTGTGGGTACCTGGCACTAGCCAAGGTGCTCCCACATTGTTCTGGGCAAATTCCCCAGACTTTGTGAGTGTGGGGACACCATTACACGCGTGCACTATACATATGTCACGACATATGTATAGCGTCACAATGGTAACTCCGAACATGGCCATGTAACATGTCTAAGATCATGGAATTGTCACCCCAATGCCATCCTGGCATTGGGGAGAAAATTCCATGATCCCCGAGTCTCTAGCACAGACCCGGGTACTGCCAAACTGCCTTTCCCGGGGTTTCACTGCAGCTGCTGCTGCTGCCAACCCCTCAGACAGGTTTCTGCCCTCCTGTGGTCCAGCCAGGCTTGGCCCAGGAAGGCAGAACAAAGGACTTCCTCAGAGAGAGGTTGTTACACCCTCTCCCTTTGGAAAAAGGTGTTAGGGCTTGGGAGGAGTAGCCTCCCCCAGCCTCTGGAAATGCTTTCATGGGCACAGATGGTGCCCATTTCTGCATAAGCCAGTCTACACCGGTTCAGGGATCCCCCAGCCCTGCTCTGGTGCAAAACTGGACAAAGGAAAGGGGAGGGACCACTCCCCTGACCTGTACCTCCCCTGGGAGGTGCCCAGAGCTCCTCCAGTGTGCTCCAGACCTCTGCCATCTTGGAAACAGAGGTGCTGCTGGCACACTGGACTGCTCTGAGTGGCCAGTGCCACCAGGTGACGTCAGAGACTCCTTCTGATAGGCTCCTTCAGGTGTTGCTAGCCTATCCTCTCTCCTAGGTAGCCAAACCTCCTTTTCTGGCTATTTAGGGTCTCTGCTTTTGGGAATTCCTTAGATAACGAATGCAAGAGCTCATCAGAGTTCCTCTGCATCTCCCTCTTCACCTTCTGCCAAGGAATCGACTGCTGACCGCGTTGGAAGCCTGCAAAACTGCAACAAAGTAGCAAAGACGACTACTGCGACCTTGTAACGCTGATCCTGCCGCCTTCTCGACTGTTTTCCTGGTGGTGCATGCTGTGGGGGTAGTCTGCCTCCTCTCTGCACTAGAAGCTCCGAAGAAATCTCCCGTGGGTCGACGGAATCTTCCCCCTGCAACCGCAGGCACCAAATAACTGCATCACCGGTCCTCTGGGTCTCCTTTCAGCACGACGAGCGAGGTCCCTTGAACTCAGCAACTCTGTGCAAGTGACTCCCACAGTCCAGTGACTCTTCAGTCCAAGTTTGGTGGAGGTAAGTCCTTGCCTCCCCACACTAGACTGCATTGCTGGGAACCGCGTGTTTTGCAGCTACTCCGGCTCCTGTGCACTCTTCCAGGATTTCCTTTGTGCACAGCCAAGCCTGGGTCCCTGGCACTCTAACCTGCATTGCACAACCTCCTGAGTTGTCCTCCGGCTTCGTGGGACCCTCTTGTGCAACTTCGGGTGAGCTCTGGTTCACTCCACTTCGTAGTGCCTGTTCCTGCACTTCTCCGGGTGCTGTTTGCTTCTGAGTGGGCTCTTTGTCTTGCTGGACGCCCCCTCTGTCTCCTCACACAATTGGCGACATCCTGGTCCCTCCTGGGCTACAGCAGCATCCAAAAACCCTAACCAAAACCCTTGCAGCTAGCAAGGCTTGTTTGTGATCTTTCTGCACAGAAACACCTCTGCACAACTCTTCACAACTTGGGACATCCATCCTCCAAAGGGGAAGTTTCTAGCCCTTGTCGTTCTTGCAGAATCCACAGCTTCTACCATCTGGTGGCAGCTTCTTTGCACCCACAGCTGGCATTTCCTTGGCATCTGCCCACTCCCGACTTGATCGTGACTTTTGGACTTGGTCCCCTTGTTCCACAGGTACTCTCGTCAGGAAATCCATCGTTGTTGCATTGCTGGTGTTGGTCTTCCTTGCAGAATTCCCCTATCACTACTTCTGTGCTCTTTGGGGAACTTAGGTGCACTTTGCACCCACTTTTCAGGGTCTTGGGGTGGGCTATTTTTCTAACCCTCACTGTTTTCTTACAGTCCCAGCGACCCTCTACGAGGTCACATAGGTTGGGGTCCATTCGTGGTTCGCATTCCACTTCTAGAGTATATGGTTTGTGTTGCCCCTATCCCTATGTGCCCCCATTGCATTCTATTGTGACTATATATTGTTTGCACTGTTTTCTATTGCTATTACTGCATATTTTGGTATTGTGTACATATATCTTGTGTATATTTGCTATCCTCATACTGAGGGTACTCACTGAGATACTTTGGCATATTGTCATAAAAATAAAGTACCTTTATTTTTAGTATATCTGTGTATTGTGTTTTCTTATGATATTGTGCAAGTGACACTAGTGGTACTGTAGGAGCTTCACTCGTCTCCTAGTTCAGCCTAAGCTGCTCTGCTAAGCTACCTTTTTTATCAGCCTAAGCTGCTAGACACCCCTCTACACTAATAAGGGATACCTGGGCCTGGTGCAAGGTATAAGTACCCCTTGATACCCACTACAAGCCAGTCCAGCCTCCTACACCAGGACACACTACTTCCCATGGAGGCACGCAAACACACTGCCCGCCGGCAGTGACAGCTGCTCAGTGGTGGTGCTAGCAGCGGTGCTGCCTCTGGTGGGGGGAGGCTCCAGCCGTTTCCCTGCAGCCTTGGATGGCTGCCCCCTGGGGCTGCTGCTGCTGGCAGTGGTGGTGGCAGTGGTGCTGGCGGTGGTGCTGCCTGTGGTGAGGGAGACTGCCCACTGGGGCTGCTGCTGCTGGAAGTGGTGCTGGTGGCGGTGCTGGTCACGGTGTAGGTGGCGTTGCTGCCTGTGGTGGGGGGAGGCTCCAGCCCTTCCCCTGCAGCCTTGGACGGCTGAAGTGCCATGGCTGGTGTATGTTCAGATGCTGCTCCAGCACCAGGCTCCATATCCATCCTGCCTGCAGTGTCTGTGCCTTTGTCGATACCCTTGGCAGCTGGTGGTGCCTCCTTGCGTTTAGCAGCTGGTGGGGCCTCCTTGCGTTTGCCAGCTGGCGCTCCCTTTGTGGATTTGACAGCAGGTGCTCCCTTTTTACCCTTGGCAGCTGGTGCAAGCAGACTGGCTGTGTGGACGGCTGTTTTCAAGGAGCCTCTCACAACTTCAGTGGTTGCAGAAACAACAGTGGCGGTGGACTGGGTGGCTGAGGTGCTAGCCTGGGTACTGACCACCCTGGCCCGAAATGAAGGACGGTGGGAGGGGCAGGGAATAGGTCAAGGGTGGAGAGGAAAAGCTTTTTAGGGACACTGGTGCTGGTAGAGGGAGAAGGTTTGGGAGTGGAGGAAGAGGGAGTGGTGGTAGGAGGTGTCTGTCTGCTGTGTTTGGGTGCAGGGGCATGGGCTGGATGCTTTCATGAGGTGGATGGCTGTTGGGTGTCTGAGTGCTTGTGTTTGTGTACTTTGGGAGGAGGGGGCAAAGACACAGTGGGAGAGGACACAGGGGACGTGTGCATGGATGCAGGGATGGTGACTGCCAGTGAGGGTCATGTAGTGACAGGCGTGCTGGTGATGGAGGTAGTGGATGAGGATGTAGTGCATGCAGGTGTGAGTGGAGACGCTAATGGGAGAGGGAGGATGAATAGGAGGAGGGGGACACAGTGGATGTTGTTGTGTCTGCATCTGGATTGTGCTTGTGTGAGTGCCTGTGGGATGAAGTGTGGTGCTTGTGTTTGCCTGATCAACTTCTGTGTGTTGATTTGGGTGCATGTTGGTCTGACGGTGTGCTTGGGATAGGCTGGGGTTGAGGGGAATGGGAATGGGACTGGGTAGAGGAAGTTGGAGGGGCGAGGCTAGACACAGGGACAATGGCTGCCATCAGTGAGTTGGCCAGAGCCTGGAATGATCTCTTTTGGGCCCCCACGCCAGAGTGAATGCCCTCCAGGAATGCATTTGTTTGTTGCAAATGCCCTGCCAGACCCTGGATGGCATTCACTATGGTTGTCTGCCCAACAGAGATTGATTGCAGGAGATCATTAGACTCCTCAATGAGGGCAGCTGGGCTGACTGGGGCAGGGCCAGAGGGGCCTGGGACGAAGGAGATGCCCACCCTCCTGGGTGAACGGGCATGGGAAACAAGCTGAGGGGCTGCTGGGAGGGTGGTGCTGGTACGGGGGTGGTGGCTGTACCTGTAGTTGGGGTGGGCACAGAGGTGTCTGCCACCACCAGGGAACTGTCCCCTCCAGTCTCCGCCGTGGTGCTCCCCTCACCCTCACTCCTACTGGTGCCCTCACCATCGGTAGATTCGGCCTCATAGGCCATGTGGGATGCAGCTCCCTCCGTCGCTGGTGCCTCTGCTCCTCCGCCAGATGATGTTAATGCACACAAGGACAGGGTGACAAAACAAAAAGAGGGGGGAAGAGACAGAGGATACACTTGGTCAATGCCAGCAACACCAACACCGGTAGCGCACACTACACACAGGAAACAGCCCTATGCACTAGGCCATGAACTACCAGTTACAATGCTAGTCACCAGGCCATGGAGTACAATGCCTAACGCCAATAGCAGCACAGCTGAAACCCACAAGACCCTGCCCAGTAGTAGATGCCCACTAGCATATTTGGGGTTGGAGTGTATCAGACCCTGCCCACCATGGAACCTACCCTGCCATATTCATCTTGGCCTAGGGGCACCCGCAGACCCACATCCCCCACCCAGATAACACCTCAACACACGCTATTTTCTGATTCTGAAACTGTACTCACCCCCTTGTGGCTGCTGTGATGCCTTCAAGAGCCCATCCAACCCTGGATAGGCCACCACCAGGATGCGGAACATCAGGGCGGTCAGGGTACTACGGGCACCCCTTCCTCATTGGGAGGCCATCCCCACCTGAATCTCCGCCATCTTCCTTGCCCAGCGGCGCAGGTCCTCCCACTGTTTGCGACAGTGGGTGCTCCGTCTGTCAAAGACCCCCAGGGTCTGCACCTCCTTTGCGATGGCACGCCAAATACCCTTTTCCTGATGGGCGCTGACCTGCAAAAAAAGATACATAAAAAAAGGTATTAGTCATACCGTCCGGACTGTTACACTCATGGCCCACCATATTCCACCCAACCCCTTACGCACATACATTGACCACCATACATTCAGCACTCTGCCCAGGACCCCTCAGCCACCCCCCCTTACGCGAGGCTTACCCACACAGCACTCTTGCTGTGTCTCTCTGTTGGCAATTGTCTGTAGTGGTAAAGGGTTGTGGGTAATGTGGGTGTGTGTTTCATAGTGTTGTGGGTATGGTGTGTGTATGGATGTCAGGTGTGTGTTATTTAAATTGACCAATGTAGTGGTGTTTTGTAGGTGTGTCTGTATTTTGAGCGCAACGGTATGTACTGCCAATGGTTTACTGCGGTTGAATGTACGCCGTGGTGATTCGTGGGTTATAATGCTGTGGGCCTATTTCTGTTGGCGTAATGGTGTGGGTTTTGGTACCGCCATTTTATCACTGACCTTTTGTGTGGCGGACTTGTGTGTGTGTGTGTGTATAGTGGTAGATTTCTATGTGTGTGTCATAATACGAGTGGTGGTATACCGCCGCGGTTGCGGTATGTTGGCGGCAGTCAGCATGGTGGTAAGCGGCACTTACCGCCAATGTCATAAGTCCTAAGTCACTTTCTACGTTGGTGTGGATGTAACTGTACAAACCTATGCTTAAAACCTTTGCTAGAAAAATGGACATTTGAGGTAAGAAGATTCAGAGTGTCAGTGGTATTGTAAGGTGCTCCATAGTTAAGAGGTGCTCTCCATCTAAGTTTGGGAACTACTCAGAGTTCCCTGTTTTTTTTTGCATAATTTATGTGGCACTCAAATCCTGAAACATTAAAGCAATAAAGATATATGCATAGGTCTGTGTGTACACACAAATATATGTATGTGTGTGCGTGTTTTTTTTTTTAAAGGGGAACCCCCTTTTATATTCCTTACCTCCCTTTAGCCACTTCCTAAACCACTTCCTAAACCATAAAAATCGCTCTTACCTAACCTTACCTGTACCTACCCCTCACCTAAAAAATTATCCTTACCTCCCTTTATCTCTATGCGCACACACAAAAAAATGATAATTTAGAAAAATACTTATCTGCGTGATAAAGTACTGTGTGACAAATATAGGACTACTTACCTGCCCTGTAAATAGATGCATGTAATGGATGCGTCGTGAAGGCTGGTTCCTTGTTTTATATTCTGTGAAATGTATAGTGTATTAATTATAGTTAATTCATTTTAGTCCGAATCATGTCCTTTCAGAATATGTAATGTTAATTTCACTATGTAAAATTAATTTGAAAGCAAATCAACATAAATTCAATCCACTCCACATTCCTTTAAACAGGAGTCATAATAATTTAAACATGCCTTGTGTTAATTTCAATATGTGCTGTATTATTTTCAAAGCTTGCTACATTTATCGCACATAGTTTCATATTCATTTAAAAAAGTGTCATATTTATGTTAATGAATGTCATATTAATTTTGATATGGGCCATAATAATTTCACGAGGTGTCATATTCATTTCAAAGTGGTTCCTATTCATCTTAACGTGTCATATTCCTTTCAATGAATGCCAAATGCATTTCAAGGGATGTCATAGTCACCTTAACACTGCCATAATAATTTTAACATCGGTCATATTCATTTAAACATATGTCATATTCATTTTAATATATGCAATATTCATTTTGATGTGTTCGTTTCAATGGATTCGTTTCAAAGCATAACATACTCATTTTGACAAGTTTCATTTTAATTTCAGCATTGGTCTTATTCATTTTAAGGCATGTTGAATTAATTTCAATTTGGCTCATATTCACTTCAGTGCACGTCATATATTAATCTTAGCATGTGTCAAATTCCTTTCAATGGATGTCTCATTCATATCAACACATCATATTTATTATTAACATGAATTATATCCATTGCAACATGTATCATAATCATGTCAATGTGTATCATATTACTTCAAGGCAAGCCGCTTTGATTTGGAATAATGTCATGTTTATTTAGAAGTTACTCGTATTCATTTTAAAATATGTCAAAATAATTTCAGTGAAGCTCATATTATTTCAACTCAACTCATATTCATTTTAAAATGCTAAATTCCTTTAAATCAATTTTCTATTAATTTCAATGGATGTCATATTCATATTAACACTTGTTGAATTAATTAATTTTAAGATGCAACCTATCCATTTTAACAAAAATATTCATTTGAATATGTATCATATTAATTCCATGCATACCAGATTCATTTTGATAAATGTCAATGAGAATTTCAACTTTGATCATACTCATTTGAAGGCATGTCAAGTTAAATTCAATGGGGCTCAGCACTAGGGGTGTGTGGGGAGCTCTGCTCCGCTGGCGGAGCTAACGGAGTTTTTAGAATTCCGTGCTCCGCTTGGAGCACAGAGTTATCCAAAAAACTCTGCTAGCCCCACCAGCAGAGCTGAGCTCACCCGGTGCGTGCTGCACCCCAGGATGGGCTCCACAGAGCAAGTGCAGACAGTCTGCACTCGCGATGTGCAGCCAGTAACTGGACTGCAGAGCACACTGAAACAGAGCTAGAGGGAGGCAGCCGCTGAAGACTTTGCCATCGGAAAAGGAGGAGAGGAGGACTCCCTAAAAGACCCAGGTAAGTCCTTGTCTCTTCCTTTTGTTGTCATTGTTTGTGCACACTGGTGCACAAACAAGGACTGAAACAGCAGCTTTCGCTGCCTACGGCCCTTGCCTGAATTCAGACCAGAGCCATAGGCAGTGAAAGCTGCCGTTTCAGGCCTCTTGTGCACCAGCCTGTCCCATGTTTACTGTACATGGGACAGGCTGGTGCATAACAGGCCTGGAAGCTTTTGCTGCCTATGGCCTTGGCCTGAATTCAGGCCAGGGCCGTAGGCAGCAAACGAAAGCTGCCATTTCAGGCCTCTTGTGACCGGCCTGTCCCGTGTGCACTGCACACAGGACAGGCCGGTGCACTAAAGGCCTGAAGCAGCAGCTTTCACTGCCTAGGGCCCTCCTGAATATTCCCGTTCTTGGAAGCGCTAGGCAGGGCCAGGCCTGGCTGACCAGACCCAAACCTGCCTTGCGCATCCAAGATCCGGCACATTTAGGACTCCGTGGGTCACGGAACTCTGCCCGCCACGGAATTCCACTGAGTTGTTTTCAACTCTGCTGAATTCCGTGGAGTTGGACTTCATGAACTCTGCCCATACCTACTCAGCATAAACCATATTCAACTGAAATTATTGCCTAATAATTTCTGTATATCTCGTATTCAATCTGGGTAATATTAATTTAAACACAATTCATATTCATTGCAACATGTGTAATGTTCATTTAAGTGTATGCTATATTATTTTCAGTGTGCATTATATTCTTTGCAGGCTACAATATATTAATTTCAGTACCTTATTTTCATTTAAATTGGTCATATTCATTTTCATTCCAAAATATATCATATTTCTCTTGGCATATGCCAGTCATCTCAAGAAATTTCTCATTCTTTTTGATTAATATTGTATTTGTTTAGTATTTCAGTGATTGCTATATTGTTTACAGTGAGGGCCATATTTATTTCAGTATGATTGATATATAATTCAGTATATCTCTTTTTCAATTCGGAGTGTGTGTTATTCATAATAATCACTTAGTAGCAGATTCACTCTGCCAGGTTTCCTATTTGTTTTGGTTCAAATCAGATTCACTCAGCCAGCTATATTTATTTTGACACATATTACATTTATTCTGGTGTGTGTCTTGCTAATTTTGCAGAACGCTTTGCATTTCAGGAGCAGTCCTATATGGAGAGTTGTAATGTTGACATAAACAGCTTCCTATATATAATGCTTCTACGTCTATAGAAACACCCTCGGCCATGTATAGGGAGCGAAAGATAACTGGTTTTCACTTGGTTCACTAATAGCATTGTCATCAGGGAAGTGGGGCATGCAAGTTTCTAAGTTCATGACTTGAATCTATCACTTCTAACAATTCCCACTCAGTGCAATTGTATAATCTAATATACTAAACTGAAATGCAATGCAAGTGTGGCATTACAGAGAGGTACACTGTTTTGGCATCTAGACAGTCTGTATCTTATATAGTAGGCTGTCTGACCCAAGCAATAGCAGACATCTCAACCCCTTTTCACTAATAGGACTTTGTAGGTCAGTGCAACTCTTGGTGATCCTTCACAACACAGGAATTTACCAAATGAAAAAGGAAATGTCTATTTATCTGGCCGCAGGCAAAATAGTACGTGATCTCTGCAAGATAGCCAGTGGCCAGCTAAATATTTGAAACTTTTCTGTTTTTCTGACTAAGTATTAGAGATTGTGTAGTATTTGACCAACGGCCAAATCAATAGTGTTAAGGAGTTCGTTATATATCCAGACGTGAAGGAAAGGGGACTCAAGTCAATGGCAGGGTGGTCACCATCTCGTGATGGGGTGAAAGAAAGTTAAGGAAGCATTTGAAAGTATCTGCATATATAAATGTACAAAGGTTAGAGCATGGATTAAGTGTCGATCTTTACAGGTAAATAAACAGGAAAATCTGTTTGGTTAAATGTACATTAATATAATATTAAAATAAGAAATGTAGGAGTCAAACGTCTGTTTCAGGAGCTTCATAATAGAGCAAACAAACACTATGCTTCAGTTTGGGAGTATGTGACTGTCTGCAAAGAATAATGAGTATGCTTTTACTGCATGTTACTTGCATGGTTCCTTCACTCATGAGGCTACATTTACTTTTAATGTTCATTGTCTTCTTTTTTATGACATTTGAGGGCTGGGCTCATTTCGGGAATCTTATGGAAGGCCTTGGGCTAGTTGTGGGCTTCTTTTTAAGGAGGGTTGTGATTGCTTACCATTTCAGACCTGGCAACACAGCAACAAGCACCACATGGAGGAAATACAGAGAGATTGGTGGTATCTGGGCCACAGAGGGAGGGGAATGTACTTAAAGCAATTAGTACTAGGGGGCACAATGCTTTGGAGAACTTGCAGGAGGTACATTTGGTAAAACACAATAGGACTCCGTAGAACTGGGGAAATGACTGCAAGGGGCAGGTATGAAAAGTACCTGTATTATTTGGAACTCTGGAAGGCAAAATTGATATTCACATGCCAATACTTTCAAGAATACAGGCACCTTTTCACAATGCCATCCTTTGAAACGGAGGTGAGTTTACTTTCGTCCAGCTTCTTACGGAAAGCAAGTCCAAGATCCACATCCTCTTGAGAAAGATAAATGGCAGAACTTTGCAAATCTAGGCTCTGCAACTTTTCTTAATGATTACTGGTAAAAACACTTGGTTTAAGTATCCTTTTCAGTGTGGACACGTACAGAGTATATAGGTCGAGAAAGATGTGGAGTGCATCTCCAGATTCTAGCTGAAAGATTTTATTAACAACCTTTATGTCTTGAAGAATAGGCTTTAAGAAAGTAAGGTAAAGTAGGTTTGTCTCATCGTGATACATTTCCTGGAGCATCCTTGCTGCATAGCAGTGTTCCACATAGGATGCTGTGCTAAAGTGTAAGCTTAAGGCATCATATTGTTCTAATAAACGCTCTACCCAATCTGCCATCACTAGCCTTCGTGTTTCGCAAGACAAAATTATTTTGGGGCATGCCTCCGTCCAATGTCAGATACAATTCCCTGTAGTCGGCCTGGCGTTTTGGGGAGTGGGAAAACCAGTTGTATGTTTCTCTGATCATGAATTCTACATTGCTTGGAATGCTCCTTATTGCTTTCTTTGCAATGATGTCCAGGGAGTGAAAAATGCAGTGCACAAGCTGCAAGGAAGGTTGCTTATCTCGCAACAAGGTGAATGCTGAGTGATGCTTTCCGCACATGACGCTTGCTCCATCTGTGCCTATGTCTATTAAATTTTCAGTCTCAAGGTAACAACTTTCAAGCAAGCTTAGCACTGTATTTGCTATATCTTCGGCACAGGCCTGATTTAATTCTAGCATTCCAAGGAAGGTGCTTACTAATTTTTTATGCTTTATGCTGAACTACTTCACACAAATGCAAAGCAGTTTTTTTACTTCAATGTCTGTTGATTCATCAGTTAATAAGGAGTAAGGTGATGTTCTGATATCTTTCATAATTTCGTCTTTGAAGTATGGGCCCAACACAGAAGTAATTAGTGCTGTTCAAATGGTACGGTGCATTCGGAAGGCAGGGAATTCATCCTTCAAAATGTCACCATATCCATCTACATTATTTATGGATGTGCAACAAGCAGTTTGTATGGCAAACCTAATTTCTCTTCTTTTCTGGTAATTAGATATTGAAGGGATGGGTTGTACAAAGGATGCCATGGAAGCACTTGCTGAATTACAGCGAGAGCGGTGTTTTGTGGTTGCTGCATGTTGCTTCAAATCATTATAATGGGCACGCAGGTCTATATGGCAGTACTTGCAGGCCACTTTGGAATTATGCGATTTGACAGGGGCAATCCATCTTTTTAATTCAGGATCCAACTCCCACTCTTTTATGTATATTTTTTTATATTGTGCCCACTTGCCCATGGTGCAGCAATTAAACTGCCAGGTCAGCTGGGAGCTGATCAATGATGAACTATGTCAAGAAATTGCAATCAGTGTCCCTAGTTCACTGATAATCATGTGCAAAGCAATAAAAAAAACACTATCTAGAATTGCCAATGGTTATTGAGCATGCCTCTACTTTAAGTGTCCAAGGATGTCATGTACTTTTTTTGGGGTACAACACAGGTGAATTCAATGGAAATACAAAGTGGTGTTGACTCTGCGCTGGGGCAAGTGTTTTGTTTCAGGGCAGACAATTGACTCTTTGGATTTGTCATGTTTTGAAATGGAGAATGAGACAAAGGATGGCAACTCCCTTGTATTCAAGGTTGAATAAGAGGTATGCTCTAGCTTTCAAACTGTTTTTATAATAAAGCAACAACTCACTGATAACAGCAAAAAGTGATACATCTTAAAGGTCTACCCCTCAAACTTACTCAACTTTTCATGCCGACCTCAAGTTTGTGGAAAGAAGACCCAATCCTGTTTTCCCTTTGCATTTTACAGTTCAAGTCCTGTTAATCCCAATATAATGTCATCCCCAACGTGCAAAGATAACATTTGTTACATTAGCTCCGTCATTAACATATGATAATCAACACCCTCCCAAATGGATTCAAAGCACAACCTATGTTCTTTTCACTGCCTTTCAGATGCACACAGTAGATAAAGGTGAAATGCAAGTAGCCATCTAGCATTCCCAGTGTGTATCTGCAGTCTGCTCTACTACTATTCTACTTTCTGGACTTTTCATTAAATGGGCAGCAGACCAACATTTCACTCATTTCCTGCCTCCTTCAGATGTACTCAGGCACTACCCATACACTTGTTTTAGCGGGCTACCTCTACCCTGGACAGTGGAGGTCAACAGGGCCCTGCAGAAAAATACATCCTTGTGTGAGGTGAAAAAGGCTGTTTGCGTGAGGCTATAGACACCCTTCTGCAAATTGCTACCAGAGGCCAGAACACAGTGACCGAAACTCTGTGAACTTGAACTTAAATTATTGGTAAAGGCTAGTGTTTTGTGTCAAATGCAAGTAATGGCTACACTGAGCAGAGCATGACTACAAGTGATGTCAATCATTTAGGCACTAAGATCACGAACAGAACAATGCAGTGAGGCTGAGCACTGACCATGTACCCTCATTTCGCTTAGCTCAGCCAATGAGACCACATTTGTGCTTGCACTGTTTGCAACTAGAGTCAAATAAATGAATAAATCAGCTGAGCACACAGCTCAAAGTGCATTAAAAAAAGTATGGGAACAGTGATGCTTCATGCAATGGGGCGGGGTTAAACGTGTGGCTATAAACAAAGCAAAATATTCTCTTTCAGGTAGCCACATACATAACTCATGCCGTAAAATAAAAAATAAAAAGTTAAGTTAATCACTGTATATTATGAAACCTCTATTAGTTAATGCACTGAAAGGTCTGTGTGTAACCAAAAAGCCACAGAATGAAATCTTCACTGCTGCAATGGAGAATTGTGTGTTGTGCAAATGTAAGTCATTAGGTTAAACTTGCATTACTGGCAGTATAGGATAAACTGCTACCAAACGTGCAAAAAGGTTTCAGATAAAATGGTTTAAGTAATGCCCAAACTGAATGATTTATTTTTATTTAACTGCCCTGCAAAGCACGCACTGCGCAACTCGGCTGGTAAAATGGACTAAAGAGGCCCAACATGGCTTCAGGATTACGCTGCCCTAGTATTCCGTGTTTGCACATTTAATTGCAGCAGCTGAGTGTTTAAGAGGAGAGCTTTGGACACTGGCACGTTTTTATTTACAAATTAAGCACTGGCTATGCCACTCATTCTTATTCAATCCTGCCATGCTTTAGATTCTATGCACTCTTAATTCACAATTAGCCCCTGAATATTAAAAATAAGGAATACATCTACTCACAACAAGTCACAAAGGCACAAATTGAAGGACACTTACCTTGTCTTCCGCAGTTGCGCACTAACCGGCCGCACGTCAGTGTAGGTAGGGGCCCTAGGTAGCACCTTCACAACAGGAAAGGGCTAGGGGGGTGTCTCTCCTCTCCCGGGCCCCAATCTCGCACTGTGGGGCTGGCTTTAATTCGGGGTCCACTACAAGCGCACAATAGAAGAGACTTTTCCAGGGGGGCAGCACCACCACCACCACACTTGTGCTGGCTGAGGCTCGGGAAGGGCCCAAGAGAAGACCCACACACACCACACACCACCACGTGCGCACCAGCCAGTGAGTAACAGACAGTGTACAGTGTGCACTCGCTGACAGCTGAGACTGACGCGCGCAGCGTACGCACGCAGGCATTTTAAATAATGCCACAGGGCAGGCCAACATTTTTGGGCCGGGCCGTCAATTGGTAGCGCTTTCGCACGCTACTAGATTGACGGCCCTCTGCCCCAACAATTATTACCATCATCATGATCGCACTTGTCTGATGTCTGTGCCTGTGGCTGTGCGTGCACTGTGCCGCGGTGCGCAGCGCGTGCCATGCAGTCGCAGAGAAGAGAGAGGCAGCAGCTTGCACTGCCGCACAGGCAGGCTCAGCCTCAGTGATGATGTCGTCAAGAGCCCAGCCTATCTTCTTCTCTCTCATGTGGGGGGGGGCGGGCGCTGGGCTGGCCTGGGGCAGTGCATGTCCGCTGCTGCTGTGGCGGCGGCGCCACCCCGCAAACATTTTTTCGCACAGAGGGCTAATAATAGCCCAACAATTAGCCTCCCGCACTTGGGTTTTTTGTCCCGCACAAATGGGAAAAATATCGGCCATTTGTGCGGGAAATCGCCCAATCTGGCAACACTGTACAGGTGGCAGGTCTTTTTATGGAGGATCTGTAAGTAATGGGAGTAGAAATAGGACTTTAGTGAAACTCCAGGATGGTGGCGGCCATCTTAGAGTGTGAAGTTTGAGTTTAGTCAAAAGAATGTAAATATTAAGAGGTGGCCCTCATAATTTAATTCGCAAAAAAGAAAAAAAATATTGTTTTAGAAATGTTGACTACTCACCCCCTTAGAGGATACATCAAAGAAATATGTTTAAAAAAATATTTTTGTACACAATGACATATGGGGGGCAAGATATGCAAAAATGTAAGCCTCCTTGATGTGTGGACAGATTCACAGACGGTCCTAGAACAAATATTATGATCTCTGTAGGAAAGTCCTCTTTTTTGCCCTGGTCACCCCCAAACGTTTTGGACAGATACTGGTGGTTTCTGAATCTTGGCTGTACCCTGGGTACTGCTACCAGTCCCAGGGTCAGTGCTCTGTGTAAAGTGGATATGCAACTTAGGCTAATTATAATTGGCAATATTAACGTACCGATAAGTCCCTAGTATATGGTAGGGCATGTAGGTCTAGGGACCCCAGCATAGGTAGGGCACTCATAGGTGCACTGCTGAGATGCCCAGTGTCATTTTAAAGGCAGGCCTGCCTTGCTGGCTGCTTTTAAATTAAAGTTACATGCAAATTCTACTTTGGAATTAAAGTACTTCCTAAGTCCTAAACTACCTTACTTGTTTACATATGTCAACCCTAATGTGTGCCCTATGTGCCCCTAGGGGTGGGTGCCATGTAACTATAAGCAGGGACCTTATAAAATAGTTTTATGAGCCCTGGTGAGGTAAAACAGCCACATTTGTTTTCCCCTCATTGTAGTGATTGGCCTCGATAGGCTAGAATGGGGAGACTTTATTTTAATGTATAAAGTCCCCTTAAGTGACAGATACCTCAAGTTTGGTTTCAAATTAATTGTTATAATAAACCTCACAACTTACAATTGTTAGATTTAATATAACTCGTTCAGGGAAAGAGTTTTAAACTTTACCTAAAAAGTTGCCAACTTCAGCCATGTAGTGCTTTGCTCTGATTGGCCAGCCTCTGGCAGCCTGGTTAGGCTGCCTTGATGAGGTGTGAAGTAGCCTGGACTAAACACAAAGAGATATGTCTGGGGGAGGAGATCTCTCAGCAGACGGAGAAGCAGGAAGGGGGAGGGCTGCCAAACTGGTCTTCATAGGCAGGGAAGGACATTCATCCATTATGGATTTTTGGGGAATGTGGCTCCCTGGGATTGATTTTTGCCACACTTCAACTGGTTCAAGGAGGGATTCCCTGATTGCTATAGATGATAAATTACTATCCAGAGTCTCCTGCACCAACTCCTGAAGAAACTGACCAGCTGACCACTGTCTAGTGGAGAGTTTGGAGTTTGTGCCAGGTGCATTTTGGGAGTTGTAGTCTGCACACTCATGGAGCATCTCAGAGCTTCTGGAACCTTGGGGTGAGCTGTGGACCTCAAAAGAACCTTAAAAGAACTTCTGGGAGAAGATCCAGAAGTTTGGAGAGGTTTGGAGAACTTTTTGAAAAAAGCTCCATAAACGGACCGATCCACCACGGCAACTCTAGCCGGCTTGCCTCAACTGCGTCCCTGCCTGACTTGCAGGTTCGTCCCGGTGAAGAAAATCTCCCAAAAAGTGACTAAGTCCGAACGTAGAAAATTGACCGGGACCTCCCAGGCAGTGTATCCGCTCGAAGGACGTCGGATCAAGATTCAGGTTGGCCCCGGTCAAGGGATTTTTCGACTCGAAAAAATGAGTACGTCCGAAGGTAAAAATCTCCACCGAGGGCTCCCGCAACGCGTATCCGAGGAAGAGTTCCAGGAGGTCGGATTGGACTGGCGACTTGGTCCCGCTGAAAAAAACGACTAAGTCCGAAGGTAAACTTTTGACCGAACCTCCCGCGGGCTGTAACCGAGCAGGGCTTCATTGCAGTCGGCCTTAAACTTTGACTTTGCCCTGGTCAAGGTGCGGCCAGATTGGAGTTATTTGTTTCTAAGCACTAAAAAGCATTAATTTTTTTAATATTTGTATCTCCGGTTCCCTTTATCTGATTTTATTAATTTTGGTGTCATTTTAAAGCTACAAATAATTCCTATTTTTATAAATTGGTTTTAGATTTTTAAACTGTTTCCTGTCTTTTAAGTAATTACTGTTTTGTGATATTTGAATGCTTTACGCATTGTCTCCTACGATAAGCCTTATCGCTTGTTGCTAAGCTACCAAGGGATGAGCTGGGTTTAATTTAATGAGCCCTAACTGGACCTAAGTGGAGGTTGGTGGCCTATTGCTAAGTCTAGGTACTTACCTGCCATGACCAATAACACATTTTCCAACAATCTCCGAATAAAATGTTCTTAAATAGAGCAACGGAATGTAGGAGGCTGGACTGGCTTGTAGTGAGTACCAAGGGGTACTTGCACCTTGCACCAGGCCCAGTTATCCCTTATTAGTGTATAGGGTGTCTAGCAGCTTAGGCTGATAGATAATGGTAGCTTAGCAGAGCAGCTTAGGCTGAACTAGGAGACGTGTGAAGCTACTACAGTACCACTTAGTGTCATATGCACAATATCATAAGAAAACACAATACACAGTTATACTAAAAATAAAGGTACTTTATTTTTATGACAATATGCCAAAGTATCTTAGAGTGTACCCTCAGTGAGAGGATAGCAAATATACACAAGATATATATACACAATAGCAAAAATATGCAGTATAGTCTTAGAAAACAGTGCAAACAATGTATAGTTACAATAGGATGCAATGAGGAAACATAGGGATAGGGGCAACACAAACCATATACTCCAGAAGTGGAATGCGAACCACGAATGGACCCCAAACCTATGTGACCTTGTAGAGGGTCGCTGGGACTATTAGAAAATAGTGAGAGTTAGAAAAATAACCCTCCCCAAGACCCTGAAAAGTGAGTGCAAAGTGCACTAAAGTTCCCCTAAGGACAAAATAGTCGTGTTAGAGGAATAATGCAGGAAAGACACAAACCAGCAATGCAACAACTGTGGATTTCCAATCTAGGGTACCTGTGGAACAAGGGGACCAAGTCCAAAAGTCACAAGCAAGTCGGAGATGGGCAGATGCCCAGGAAATGCCAGCTGCGGGTGCAAAGAAGCTTTGACTGGACAGAAGAAGCTGAGGTTTCTGCAGGAACGAAAAGGGCTAGAGACTTCCCCTTTGGTGGACGGATCCCTCTCGCCGTGGAGAGTTGTGCAGAAGTGTTTTCCCGCCGAAAGGACGCCAACAAGCCTTGCTAGGCGCAAATCGTGCGTTTGGCGTTTTTGGACGCTGGTGGGGCCCAGGAGGGACCAGGAGGTCGCAAATTGGACCTGAAGAGAGGGGACGTCGAGCAAGACAAAGAGCCCTCACTGAAGCAGGTAGCACCCGGAAAAGTGCCAGAAACAGGCACTACAAAGATGCGTGAAACGGTGCTCGCTGAAGTTGCACAAAGGAGTCCCACGTCGCCGGAGACCAACTTAGAAAGTCGTGCAATGCAGGTTAGAGTGCCGTGGACCCAGGCTTGGCTGTGCACAAAGGATTTCCGCCGGAAGTGCACAGGGGCCGGAGTAGCTTGCAAAGTCGCGGTTCCCAGCAATGCAGCCCAGCGAGGTGAGGCAAGGACTTACCTCCACCAAACTTGGACTGAAGAGTCACTGGACCGTGGGGGTTACTTGGACAGAGTCGCTGGATTCGAGGGACCTCGCTCGTCGTGCTGAGAGGAGACCCAAGGGACCGGTAATGCAGCTTTTTGGTGCCTGCGGTTGCAGGGGGAAGATTCCGTCGACCCACGGGAAATTTCTTCGGAGCTTCTGGTGCAGAGAGGAGGCAGGCTAGCCCCACAGCATGCACCAGCAGGAAAACAGTCGAGAAGGCGGCAGGATCAGCGTTACAGAGTTGCAGTAGTCGTCTTTGCTACTATGTTGCAGGTTTGCAGGCTTCCAGCGCGGTCAGCGGTCGTTTCCTTATCAGAAGGTGAAGAGAGAGATGCAGAGGAACTCGGCTGAGCTCATGCATTCGTTATCTAAAGTTTCCCCAGAGACAGAGACCCTAAATAGCCAGAAAAGAGGGTTTGGCTACCTAGGAGAGAGGATAGGCTACTAACACCTGAAGGAGCCTATCAGCAGGAGTCTCTGACGTCACCTGGTGGCACTGGCCACTCAGAGCAGTCCAGTGTGCCAGCAGCACCTCTGTTTCCAAGATGGCAGAGGTCTGGAGCACACTGGAGGAGCTCTGGACACCTCCCAGGGGAGGTGCAGGTCAGGGGAGTGGTCACTCCCCTTTCCTTTGTCCAGTTTCGCGCCAGAGCAGGGGCTAAGGGGTCCCTGAACCGGTGTAGACTGGCTTATGCAGAATTGGGCACCTCTGTGCCCAAGAAAGCATTTCCAGAGGCTGGGGGAGGCTACTCCTCCCCTGCCTTCACACCATTTTCCAAAGGGAGAGGGTGTCACACCCTCTCTCAGAGGAAGTTCTTTGTTCTGCCATCCTGGGCCAGGCCTGGCTGGACCCCAGGAGGGCAGCTGCCTGTCTGAGGGGTTGGCAGCAGCAGCAGCTGCAGTGAAACCCCAGGAAGGGCAGTTTGGCAGTACCAGGGTCTGTGCTACAGACCACTGGGATCATGGGATTGTGCCAACTATGCCAGGATGGCATAGAGGGGGCAATTCCATGATCATAGACATGTTACATGGCCATATTCGGAGTTACCATTGTGAAGCTACATATAGGTAGTGACCTATATGTAGTGCACGCATGTAATGGTGTCCCCGCACTCACAAAGTTCAGGGAATTGGCTCTGAACAATGTGGGGGCACTTTGGCTAGTGCCAGGGTGCCCTCACACTAAGTAACTTTGCACCTAACCTTTACCAGGTAAAGGTTAGACATATAGGTGACTTATAAGTTACTTAAGTGCAGTGTAAAATGGCTGTGAAATAACGTGGACGTTATTTCACTCAGGCTGCAGTGGCAGGCCTGTGTAAGAATTGTCAGAGCTCCCTATGGGTGGCAAAAGAAATGCTGCAGCCCATAGGGATCTCCTGGAACCCCAATACCCTGGGTACCTCAGTACCATATTCTAGGGAATTATAAGGGTGTTCCAGTAAGCCAATGTAAATTGGTAAAATTGGTCACTAGCCTGTTAGTGACAATTTGAAAGTAATGAGAGAGCATAACCACTGAGGTTCTGGTTAGCAGAGCCTCAGTGAGACAGTTAGGCACCACACAGGGAACATATACATGCACACCTATGAGCACTGGGGCCCTGTGTGACAGGGTCCCAGTGACACATACATATAGGCCACAAACCTATGAGCACTGGGGTCCTGACCAGCAGGATCCCAGTGACACATAACAAACATACTGAAAACATAGTGTTTTCACTATGAGCACTGAGGCCTGGCTATCAGGATCCCAGTGAGACAGTGAAAACAGTGACAAACACCCTGACATACACTCACAAACAGGCCAAAAGTGGGGGTAACAAGGCTAGAAAGAGGCTACCTTCTCACACGGAATCAATGACATATTAACTCCGACCAAGGTACAGCATCATTAAGGATCCTGACATGGGTCCTAAGTTATTGTACCCAATGCTGTTCTTTTGTGAAATGCCTAATAGCACATTCTCTAATTTCCGTTACACTCTTGAAAATGACCCATTTCATATCATCAGGTGTGTGATTTTGCTCAATGTAATGTATGGTTAGTTTTGTAGAAGCTTGTTGACATCTTATAGTGCTCCTATCCGTTAATCCGTAACTTTACCATCCTAGTGGTTATTCCTATGTAGCGGAGGCCACAGGGGCATACAACCATGTAAATGCAGTTTGTAGTGCGACAGTTCATTTGTTTGGTTAACTGCCATTTTTAGCCTCCCCAAATCCTATTCACTGGTGTTCATAGATAGGGGACAGACATTGCAACCTCCACATTGATGGTGTCTACTAACCCCCAACCAGGTCTTAGGTAAGGCAATGCCAGGGGTCTTTTTTCTTGGTCTGGTATGTACTATTAAATCTCTGATGTTCTGTGTTCTTTTAAACGCAAATAGTAGGTTATCCAAGGGTTCACCTTAACTAGTCAGTATTGACCATCGCTTGTTGATGATTTTCTTAACCTGATTGCTCAAGGGCTTAAAAGTAGTGACACAGGTTAGTCTGGTCTGCAGATTTTTGGGAAAGTCGGTTCATAACATTTCCCTAGGTATTACAGGCTCTCTTTTTTGCCTGTGAAATAACCTTCATGGGATAATGTCAGTCCCTCAGTTTCGGAACTAGAGTGTTGGTATGTATGTAGAAGTCAGAAATATCACTGCAGTTGCGCCTTAATCTCAGAAATTGACCTAAAGCCAAGTTAGTCCTCAAAGACATAGGATGGTGACTGTCAAATAATAGTAGGCTGTTTTTGTCAGTCTTTTTGTGGAAGAGGGAGGAATGTAAGATTCCACCTTTCAAAATGATGTGCAAGTCTAAGAAAGCAACTGCCCAATTTGAAATGGTAGCACTGAAACGTAAGTGTTAGTCTAGCGTATTGACCCAAATAATAAATCTAGTGGCTTCATCTCTTTCACTCTTCCAAACAGTCAAAATGTCATTGAATTATCGTCGCCATAATCAAATGTTGGCAAAGAAAGGGTGTAAGGAAATGCCTCCTTGGCATGGTTGCCCCCTGACTTTTTGCCTTTGCTGATGCTATGTTTACAATTGAAAGTGTGCTGAGGCCTGCTAACCAGGCCCCAGCACCAGTGTTCTTTCCCTAACCTGTACTTTTGTATCCACAATTGGCAGACCCTGGCATCCAGATAAGTCCCTTGTAACTGGTACTTCTAGTACCAAGGGCCCTGATGCCAAGGAAGGTCTCTAAGGGCTGCAGCATGTCTTATGCCACCCTGGAGACCTCTCACTCAGCACAGACACACTGCTTGCCAGCTTGTGTGTGCTAGTGAGGACAAAACGAGTAAGTCGACATGGCACTCTCCTCAGGGTGCCATGCCAGCCTCTCACTGCCTATGCAGTATAGGTAAGACACCCCTCTAGCAGGCCTTACAGCCCTAAGGCAGGGTGCACTATACCATAGGTGAGGGTACCAGTGCATGAGCATGGTACCCCTACAGTGTCTAAACAAAACCTTAGACATTGTAAGTGCAGGGTAGCCATAAGAGTATATGGTCTGGGAGTTTGTCAAACACGAACTCCACAGCACCATAATGGCTACACTGAAAACTGGGAAGTTTGGTATCAAACTTCTCAGCACAATAAATGCACACTGATGCCAGTGTACATTTTATTGCAAAATACACCCCAGAGGGCACCTTAGAGGTGCCCCCTGAAACTTAACCGACTGTCTGTGTAGGCTGACTAGTTCCAGCAGCCTGCCACACTAGAGACATGTTGCTGGCCCCATGGGGAGAGTGCCTTTGTCACTCTGAGGCCAGTAACAAAGCCTGCACTGGGTGGAGATGCTAACACCTCCCCCAGGCAGGAGCTGTGACACCTGGCGGTGAGCCTCAAAGGCTCACCCCTTTGTCACAGCCCAGCAGGGCACTCCAGCTTAGTGGAGTTGCCCGCCCCCTCCGGCCACGGCCCCCACTTTTGGCGGCAAGGCTGGAGGGAACAAAGAAAGCAACAAGGAGGAGTCACTGGCCAGTCAGGACAGCCCCTAAGGTGTCCTGAGCTGAGGTGACTCTAACTTTTAGAAATCCTCCATCTTGCAGATGGAGGATTCCCCCAATAGGGTTAGGATTGTGACCCCCTCCCCTTGGGAGGAGGCACAAAGAGGGTGTACCCACCCTCAGGGCTAGTAGCCATTGGCTACTAACCCCCCAGACCTAAACACGCCCTTAAATTTAGTATTTAAGGGCTACCCTGAACCCTAGAAAATTAGATTCCTGCAACAACAAGAAGAAGGACTGCCCAGCTGAAAACCCCTGCAGAGGAAGAACAGAAGACAACAACTGCCTTGGCTCCAGAACCTCACCGGCCTGTCTCCTGCCTTCCAAAGAACTCTGCTCCAGCGACGCCTTCCAAAGGGACCAGCGACCTCTGACTCCTCTGAGGACTGCCCTGCTTCGACGACGACAAGAAACTCCCGAGGACAGCGGACCTGCTCCAAAAAGACTGCAACTTTGTTTCAAGAAGCAGATTTAAAGAACCCTGCAACTCCCCGCAAGAAGCGTGAGACTTGCAACACTGCACCCGGCGACCCCGACTCGGCTGGTGGAGAACCAACACCTCAGGGAGGACCCCCGGACTACTCTACGACTGTGAGTACCAAAACCTGTCCCCCCTGAGCCCCCACAGCGCCGCCTGCAGAGGGAATCCAGAGGCTTCCCCTGACCGCGACTCTCTGAAACCTAAGTCCCGACGCCTGGAAAAGACCCTGCACCCGCAGCCCCCAGGACCTGAAGGACCGGACTTTCACTGCAGAAGTGACCCCCAGGAGTCCCTCTCCCTTGCCCAAGTGGAGGTTTCCCCGAGGAAGCCCCCCCTTGCCTGCCTGCAGCGCTGAAGAGATCCCTTGATCTCTCATAGACTAACATTGAAAACCCGACGCTTGTTTCTACACTGCACCCGGCCGCCCCCGCGCTGCTGAGGGTGAAATTTCTGTGTGGGCTTGTGTCCCCCCCGGTGCCCTACAAAACCCCCCTGGTCTGCCCTCCGAAGACGCGGGTACTTACCTGCAAGCAGACCGGAACCGGGGCACCCCCTTCTCTCCATTCTAGCCTATGCGTTTTGGGCACCACTTTGAACTCTGCACCTGACCGGCCCTGAGCTGCTGGTGTGGTGACTTTGGGGCTGCTCTGAACCCCCAACGGTGGGCTACCTTGGACCAAGAACGGAACCCTGTAAGTGTCTTACTTACCTGGTAAAACTAACAAAAACTTACCTCCCCCAGGAACTGTGAAAATTGCACTGTGTCCACTTTTGAAATAGCTATTTGTGAATAACTTGAAAGGTATACATGCAATTGAAATGATTCAAAGTTCCTAATGTACTTACCTGCAATACCTTTCAAACAAGATATTACATGTTAAATTTGAACCTGTGGTTCTTAAAATAAACTAAGAAAAGATATTTTTCTATAACAAAACCTATTGGCTGGATTTGTCTCTGAGTGTGTGTACCTCATTTATTGTCTATGTGTATGTACAACAAATGCTTAACACTACTCCTTGGATAAGCCTACTGCTCGACCACACTACCACAAAATAGAGCATTAGTATTATCTCTTTTTACCACTATTTTACCTCTAAGGGGAACCCTTGGACTCTGTGCATGCTATTCCTTACTTTTGAAATAGCACATACAGAGCCAACTTCCTACAAAGGGTGTGTAGGTTCCAAAATGTGGCGTCTCTCAAAAGGATAAAGATATAAGCAGGCTTTATTCAGAGCAAAAGTACTACCCATAGATGTCCCTTGTATCTGATGGTACAGGCGTTCATCAAATTGGAAAAAAGTTTATTTTAAAGCTGGGCTAACACATTCTAGAACGAAGATAATCGGGGTCTTGTGGGCCTAAGTAGTGGAGGTAACTATCTCCTCGACTGCTTACAGAGTGGCTTCTTGTGGTATGTTTGTATACAATGCCTCCACATCTAGGCAAATCAGCATATCAGTGGTACCGCTAGCATTGATATGGTCTAATAGCACCAACATGTCTTTTGTATCTTTTAGAAAAGTAGATGTCCGTTGGACAATGGGCTGAAGAAAAAAATCATAACATTTGGACAAAGGTTCTAGTATTGATCCTATACCTGACACTGTCGGGTGACCAGGAGGAGGGGTCCTCTTATGTATTTTAGGAAGACAATAGAAGTATGGGACCTGGGGTTCTTTGGTGTCTAAAAACTCTGCTTTTGGGTGTGTGATCCAGCCAGCTGTTTCTGCTTCCTCAATCACACTTCTTATGGTGCTTTGTAACTGTTGTGTTGGGTTAGACATTATGGCCCTCATTATGACATTGGCTGTAAGTCCTGCTTACCGCCATGCTGACTGCCGCCAACATTCTGCTGACGCAACGGATTACCGCTACCCTTATTATGACACACACATAGAAATCCTTCACTATACAGCCACACACACAAGTCCGCCAGCCCAAAGGTCAGTGATAAACTAGTGGTACCAAAACCCACACCATTACGCCAACTGAACTACGCCCACAGCATTATGACCCATGAATCACTGCAGCGGACATTCAATGGCGCTAAACCATTGGCGGTACATACTGCTGCGCTAAAAATACACACATACAAACAATAGTACATTGGACAATTCAAACTACACACACCTGACACACATACACACACCACACCCAAACCACTATAGAACACACACCCACAATACCCACAACCCTTTACGACTAAAATATAATTGCCAACTGAGAGAGACAGACCAAGAGCACCCACACAACCAGAGCCACAAAACACCATCACCCATACACCATCCACACACCTTACAGCACACACCCCAAAACATCACCTCACACACACCACTCACACTACACCCATGGCACCACAAAGACACCCCAGGTTCTCAGAGGAGGAACTAAGGGCCATGGTGGAGGAAATCATCCGGGTAGAGCCACAGATATTCGGATCACAGGTGCAGCAGACATACATCGCTAGGAAGATGGAGCTATGGCGGAGAATCATGGACAGGGTCAATGAGTAGGACAGCACCCCAGAACAAGAGATGACATCAGGAAGAGGTGGAATGACCTACGGGGGAAGGTGCGTTCTGTGGTAGCAAGACACCAAATAGCAGTACAGAGGAATGGCGATGGACCCCCACCTCCTCCCCCACAACAACATTGGAGGAGCAAGTTTTGGCAATACTGCATCCTGAGGGCCTGGCAGGAGTAGCAAGAGGACTGGACTCTGGTAAGTCAACTTTCTATTACTAACACCCCCCCTACCTGCATGCCATCACAAACCCCCAACCGTCCCCTCACTCCCATCACTCCACCACCTCACATGCACCCCACCATCACAACTCACTCACCCCTATACCAAGCCCTGCATGTAACACCAATGCACAGACCCTCATCACAGACCTGCATGGGCACCCATCACTAAAGCATGCACACTAGAGACAATCACCTAGCCCACCAAATGACTACTCACACAAGACAAAGTTGCCAGGGGAATAACAACCATAGAGGGCAACACACCTGTGCACAAGATGTCACACGCAGAAACAATAACTCTGCATTTATATCCCCACAGGTCCCCCACCCAATGTCACCGGAGAGAAGGTGCCAGCAACATCCAGCCCCCCCCAGAAGAGGCCCACAGTGATGACAGCAGCTCTGGATCTGGATGACCAACCTGGCCCATCAGGGACCTCTGGACAGTCGGTTACGCAGGCATAGTCCAATACCACCACAGAGCCTCCCCCTCAGGAAACACCACCACAGCACCCACCCAGGACGCATCAATCAGCAGTGTGTCCACCACTACAGGGACTCCAGGACACCCCACAAACACAGGGCTATCAGGGACCTGGGGTCAGTGGCATTAGGCACACGGTTCAGGGGACAGAGGCACAGGACAACAGGGAAGCTGGGAGGACTGCTGTGCGACAGTGGGAGGACAGGCCCAGGGAACCGACCCTCCAGGAGGCACTTGCAGGGATCCTGGCACCATACACCGATTCCCAGGAGACGATGGGCCAGATATTGGACAAGTTTCAGGAGATCCAGCGGATGCAGGAGAGACTGTACCTTGGGATCAGGCGAGGACCTGAAGGACATCAACACCACTCTGGTCACCATTGCATGGGTGCTGGCAGACATGGCCAACACCATGGGGGAGGCAGTGGCACACCACCGGGCCCCTGACACTAGCCAGACTACTGAACAGCCCTTCACCTCCGCTGCCGCTAATGGACAGGAAGCCCCGCCACAGGAACAAAAGGCCACCACTACCCCTCCCCCTGCAGAAGGAGAACTCCCCACAAACGGTCCCTGCAATCCAGGCAGAAGCCAGAGACTATTGCTAAGACCCCGCCAGGAAATAAGACTCTCCTGATTGTCACACTTGTGTCCAACTCTGTCACCCTGTCCACCTTGAACTGCCATTGCTCCTCTTCCTATGCCCCCTTGGACAATGCACCTGTGATACAAATAGACTAGACTCTATCCTGGACATTCTTCCACCATCACCCCGGCGCATTGCACATCCCCCTCTACTAATTGGCACTTAAATAAACACCATTTGAAAAAATGACAAATATGGAGTCTGGCAAATGATTGAACTATCTGTTTGTTTAACAAGCTTTAAACACTGCAATACAACTGTACAGTAATGGATACATAGGAATGACCTGTAGAAGGCTGCAGTCAACACACCAGGAGCCAGAGTGGGGCACAGATATCTGAAAATAGAGATGCCAAAGGGTACAGTAAGTGGCCATAGAAGTGGGAGAATCTGCCTGCCATGTACAATGTCAAACACATAACTGTCAATTGAAAGTGAAGTTAGTGTCTTACCTGTGTGTCACTGGAAGTATTGTCGTTTTATTGCAGTTGTGTTGTCCTCATCCTCATCCTCTGCCTCCTCATCTTCACTGTCCACAGGGTCCACTGCTGCCACACGCCCATCTCCTGCCTGATCATCCTGCAGAAAACGCACATGGCGTCTCAAGGAAAGGTTGCGCAACATGCAGCACGCCACAGTTATCTGGCAGACCTTCTTGGGTGAGTAGTACAAGGATCCACCAGTTAGATGGAGGCAACAAAACCTGGACTTCAGGAGGCCAAAGGTCCTCTCGATAATACTTCTTGTCCACCCATGTGCCTCATTGTAACGTTCCTCTGCCCTTGTCCTGGGATTCCTCACTGGGGTCAGTAGCCATGAGAGGTTGGGGTAACCAGAATGACCTGCAAATATCGAGGGACAACTGTTAGCCACACACTAACCCTTAGGGCCCACACCATACCTATACACCAACACCTACTGGGTGGGAAGCAGGGCTCACCTATTGGCCACACCCTGTGCCTCTGGAGTTGAGCCATCACATATGGGATACTGCTATTCCGAAGGATAAAGGCATCATGCACAGACCCAGGATACTTTGCATTGACATGGTAGATGTATTGGCCGACCAGGCACACTATCTGCACATTCATCGAGTGAAATCTCTTTCGATTCCTGAACACCTGTTCATTTCTCCGGAGGGGGGCAAATGCAATATATGTACCATCAATAGGCCCATTAATGTTGGGGATATGTCCCATTGCATAGAAGTCAGCTTTCACTGTGGCCAAATCCTCCACCTGTGGGAAAACAATGTAGCTGGGCATGTGTTTAATCTTAGGTTTTGCACAAGAGGGGGGATTCGGTGGGCTGACAGATAGCAGATATCAGGTCAGGCTCCAATTGGGCACACAACTCTGTGATTGTGGCCCTATCAAGTCTATAGGTGAGGATGATGGGCCTGTCCTCCATTGTTGCCAAGTCCACCAGGGTTCTGTACATGGGGGATGTCTCCATATACTATTCATCCGCAGTGGTTGTAATCTAGGGGGCAAAACGGTGAGCAACGGGTCAGTACTCCACATTACCAAACATCACACTGCATTCCATATTGTGACTGTTAAAGTTTATTGTTGTATAGGCCCAAATGATGCATATGTGTACTGTGACGCAGTTGGGTGCCATGGCCTGCCCCCCCCCAAAATGGCGTCCGCCTCTCCTGAATGGAGGGACAGGTGGAAATGAGGTAATTCAGCTGATGTTGTGCACGGTTGCAGGAGGTGGTCGAGTCCCGCCGTGCAACTACTCATTGGTTAACACTGGGCCCTATAAGGTACAGTGGCCAATGGTGATGTACGCTGGCGGTAACGGTTCGCACCACCGCGGACGTGACTGCCATTTTCTATCTGTTCACTCACTTGCTACCTGACCTTCAACAGGAGAGGACCTACACTGCAAGTGCTGCTGTGACCTGTGTCTGGAACCGACCATGGCTCATGTAACTTGGGAAAGGCCCCCTGCCTTCACCGCTGCGGAGTTGGAGAGACTGGTGGATGGGGTCCTACCCCAGTACCGAATGCTGTATGGGCCTTGAGACCAACAGGTGAGTACATTGTGAGCACGATGCATGGTGCATGAATGCATGGATTGCTGTGTGTGAGGGCCTCGTGTAAGGGGGCGTTGAAGGAAGGGTCCTGGGCAGCGTGCTGCATGTATGGTGGGAAATGTCTGTGCGTAAGGGGATGTAAGGGCTATGGTGGGACATGAGTGTGACAGCCCGGATGGTCTGACGGATCCCTTCTTCTATGTGTATGTTTCTGCAGGTCAGCGCCCATCAGAAAAAGGGTATATGGCGTGCTATCGCCAGGGACTTGCGGATCCCGGGGGTCTACGGCAGGCGGAGCACCCACTGTCGCAAACGGTGGGAGGACCTGAGGCGTTGGGCAAGGAAGACGGTGGAGGCCCAGCTGGGGATGGCCTCCCAACAAGGAAGGGGTGCCCGTCGAACCTTGACCCCTCTGATGGCCCGCATACTGGTGGTGGCCTATCCAGAGCTGGATGGGCGCTTGAGGGCATCACAGCAGCCACAAGGGGGTGAGTACAGTCCCCCAATATACTACTTACATGTGGTGGGATGGTCTCCGGGTGGGGAATGTAGGCATGTGGGTGCCCCTAGGCCAGGCCTGACATTTCAGGTTAGGTCCCATGTTGATCCACTACTGGGCAGTTGTCTGTGGGTCTCAGGTATGCTGCTATTGGCGTTAGGTATTCCTGTCCATGGGCTGGTGACTAGCATTGTGATTGGTAGTGCATTGCCTATTGTGTAGGACAGTTCCCTGTGTATGTGTGTCGTGTACGCCAATGGTGGTGTTGTTGCCGCCATTAACCAATTGTATCCTTCGTCTCTCTCCCCTTCTTTTTGTTTTGTCACCCTGTGTAGGAGGCTGGACTGGCTTGTAGTGAGTACCAAGGGGTACTTGCACCTTGCACCAGGCCCAGTTATCCCTTATTAGTGTATAGGGTGTCTAGCAGCTTAGGCTGATAGATAATGGTAGCTTAGCTGAGCAGCTTAGGCTGAACTAGGAGACGTGTGAAGCTACTACAGTACCACCTAGTGTCATATGCACAATATCATAAGAAAACACAATACACAGTTATACTAAAAATAAAGGTACTTTATTTTTATGACAATATGCCAAAGTATCTTAGAGTGTACCCTCAGTGAGAGGATGGGAAATATACACAAGATATATATACACAATAGCAAAAATATGCAGTATAGTCTTAGAAAACAGTGCAAACAATGTATAGTTACAATAGGATGCAATGGGGAAACATAGGGATAGGGGCAACACAAACCATATACTCCAAAAGTGGAATGCGAACCACGAATGGACCCCAAACCTATGTGACCTTGTAGAGGGTCACTGGGACTATTAGAAAATAGTGAGAGTTAGCAAAATAACCCTCCCCAAGACCCTGAAAAGTGAGTGCAAAGTGCACTAAAGTTCCCCTAAGGACAAAAGAGTCGTGTTAGAGGAATAATGCAGGAAAGACACAAACCAGCAATGCAACAACTGTGGATTTCCAATCTAGGGTACCTGTGGAACAAGGGGACCAAGTCCAAAAGTCACAAGCAAGTCGGAGATGGGCAGATGCCCAGGAAATGCCAGCTGCGGGTGCAAAGAAGCTTCGACTGGACAGAAGAAGCTGAGGTTTCTGCAGGAACGAAAAAGGCTAGAGACTTTCCCTTCGGTGGACGGATCCCTCTCGCCTTGGAGAGTCGTGCAGAAGTGTTTTCCCGCCGGAAGGACACCAACAAGCCTTTCTAGACGCAAATCGTGCAGTTAGCGTTTTTGGACGCTGCTGGGGCCCAGGAGGGACCAGGAGGTCGCAAATTGGACCTGAAGAGAGAGGGGACGTCGAGCAAGACAAAGAGCTCTCACTGAAGCAAGTAGCACCCGGAGAAGTGCCAGAAACAGGCACTACGAGGATGCGTGAAACGGTGCTCGCTGAAGTTGCACAAAGGAGTCCCACGTCGCCGGAGTAGCTGCAAAGTCGCGGTTCCCAGCAATGCAGCCCAGCGAGGTGAGGCAAGGACTTACCTCCACCAAACTTGGGCTGAAGAGTCACTGGACTGTGGGGGTGACTTGGACAGAGTCGCTGGATTCGAGGGACCTCGCTCGTCGTGCTGAGAGGAGACCCAAGGGACCGGTAATGCAGCTTTTTGGTGCCTGCGGTTGCAGGGGGAAGATTCCGTCGACCCACGGGAGATTTCTTCGGAGCTTCTGGTGCAGAGAGGAGGCAGGCTACCCCCACAGCATGCACAAGCAGGAAAACAGTCGAGAAGGCGGCAGGATCAGCGTTACAGAGTTGCAGTAGTCGTCTTTGCTACTATGTTGCAGGTTTGCAGGCTTCCAGCGCGGTCAGCGGTCGTTTCCTTATCAGAAGGTGAAGAGGGAGATGCAGAGGAACTCGGATGAGCTCTTGCATTCGTTATCTAAAGTTTCCCCAGAGACAGAGACCCTAAATAGCCAGAAAAGAGGGTTTGGCTACCTAGGAGAGAGGAAAGGCTACTAACACCTGAAGGAGCCTATCAGCAGGAGTCTCTGACGTCACCTGGTGGCACTGGCCACTCAGAGCAGTCCAGTGTGCCAGCAGCACCTCTGTTTCCAAGATGGCAGAGGTCTGGAGCACACTGGAGGAGCTCTGGACACCTCCCAGGGGAGGTGCAGGTCAGGGGAGTCGTCACTCCCCTTTCCTTTGTCCAGTTTCGCGCCAGAGCAGGGGCTAAGGGGTCCCTGAACCGGTGTAGACTGGCTTATGCAGAATTGGGCACATCTGTGCCCCACAAAGCATTTCCAGAGGCTGGGGGAGGCTACTCCTCCCCTGCCTTCACACCATTTTCCAAAGGGAGAGGGTGTCACACCCTCTCTCAGAGGAAGTTCTTTGTTCTGCCATCCTGGGCCAGGCCTGGCTGGACCCCAGGAGGGCAGCTGCCTGTCTGAGGGGTTGGCAGCAGCAGCAGCTGCAGTGAAACCCCAGGAAGGGCAGTCTGGCAGTACCAGGGTCTGTGCTACAGACCACTGGGATCATGGAATTGTACCAACAATGCCAGGATGGCATAGAGGGGGCAATTCCATGATCATAGACATGTTACATGGCCATATTCGGAGTTACCATGGTGAAGCTACATATAGGTAGTGACCTATATGTAGTGCACGCGTGTAATGGTGTCCCCGCACTCCCAAAGTTCAGTGAATTGGCTCTGAACAATGTGGGGGCACCTTGGCTAGTGCCAGGGTGCCCTCACACTAAGTAACTTTGCACCTAACCTTTACCAGGTAAAGGTTAGACATATAGGTGACTTATAAGTTACTTAAGTGCAGTGTAAAATGGCTGTGAAATAACGTGGACGTTATTTCACTCAGGCTGCAGTGGCAGGCCTGTGTAAGAATTGTCAGAGCTCCCTATGGGTGGCAAAAGAAATGCTGCAGCCCATAGGGATCTCCTGGAACCCCAATACCCTGGGTACCTCAGTACCATATACTAGGGAATTATAAGGGTGTTCCAGTAAGCCAATGTAAATTGGTAAAAATGGTCACTAGCCTGTCAGTGACAATTTGGAAAGAAATGAGAGAGCATAACCACTGAGGTTCTGATTAGCAGAGCCTCAGTGAGACAGTTAGTCACTACACAGGTAACACATTCAGGCACACTTATGAGCACTGGGGCCCTGGGTTACCAGGGTCCCAGTGACACATACAACTAAAACAACATATATACAGTGAAAAATGGGGGTAACATGCCAGGCAAGATGGTACTTTCCTACACACTGTCATTCTGTGCATTAGCAACGGGTATATGGCGTGCCATCGCCAGGGACGTGCGGATCCCGGGGGTCTACGGCAGGTGGAGAACCCACTGTTGCAAACTGGTGCACTGCCACCAGCACCATGAGGCTGCAGGGGATGGGCTGGAGCCTCCCCCAACCACTGCCTGCACTGCCACCAGCACCACTGCCAGCAGCAGCAGCTCCAGTGGACAGCCATCCGAGGCTGCAGGGGATGGCCTGGAGCCTTCCCCCACCACTACCAGTGGGCAGTGTGTAGTCCGGCCTCCATGGGCTGTAGTGCATCCTGGCCCTTGCAAATCCTGTACATGTGACACCTAGGTGAGAGACTGTGACCCTGCACTCCCCAAGATCTACATTACAGGGCACAATGGCCCCTCCAGAACCAGTGGAGAAGCCCGCCACTCACCCAATCCTTCCCAGGATGAAGCAAACTGGGCACAAGGCCCCCTCCAGAACCAGTGGAGAAGCCATCCACTCACCCAATCCTTCCCAGGATGGAGCACACTGGGCACAAGGCTTCCTCCAGAACCAGTGGAGAAGCCATCCACTCACCCAATCCTTCCCAGGATGAAACACACTGGGCACAAGGCCCCCTCCAGAGCCAGCAGGCAAACCACCCACTAGAGAAACTGTGGCCTTGCACTCCCCAGGACCAAGCAGTGGGCAAATCACCCACTTGAGAGACTGTGGCCTTACACTCCCCACAGCCAAGCAGTGGGCAAACCACTCACTTGAGAGACTGTGGCCTTGTACTCCCCAGGACCAGGCAGTGGGCAAACCACCCACTTGAGAGACTGTGGCCTTGCACTCCCAAGGACAGAGTGATGGGCATGTAGCCCCCTCCAGGACCAGTGGTGTTGTACCATCTTCCGGCTGAGGTGCCCCCCCCATTAACCACCCCCCTGAGGTGCCTGTGTATTTTCTACCTGATTCCCCTGCAGTGTTCTCTCCGTGTTGTTGCAGGAGTAAGATGGGGCCTTGGCCTATGTGTTGTGGCCCTGTAGCCCATGGGCATTGAGGACTGGGCAGTGTCCCTACATTTGTACATATGTATATACGTTTGATTCGTGCTGCACTTAATCATAGTATTTTATACGTATTACACTGACTTTCTTCAAATCATTTTGTCCTTGCATTATTCCTGTAGGGTACAGGGGTATATGCAATGTTTGTGCATCTGGTTGTATGTATGGTGTTGGGGGTGGGGGTGGGGATGTTGCGGGTTGCGTGTTGCTCGTGTGTGTCACTCTCTTTTTCCTCCCCCTCCCTTGTGTGCTAGGCGGTACTACTCACCGTGGTCGTGTTCGCTTGCGTTGGTGTTCGTAATGCAGGATAAGGTAGACAAGCATGGAAAAAATGTGCAACTCGGGCTCCATGACATCGTGGTTGTTCCCTGAGTCTCCAGAGGTGAGTCCTTTGACTTCTGTGTTTGGTTTCTGCCGTGCTTTTGATTTCGGTGGTACCGCCCTGGAAAAGGTGGCAGATAGGTGTGTCATATTACTGTATGCGGAACATTGTCTTCTGCCTGGCTGTTGGCGGTTACCACTGTGGTGTTTGTTGATACTGCGTGGCGGTCGGTGTGTTAAAGTGGCTGTCTGTCTGAGCGGTTTCTGCCCTGGTCATGATTCCATTTTTGTAACTGCCGGGCTGTTGGCGGTATTACAGCCGCGTTATCACCGACTGCCAGGCTTTTACTAAGGGCCTATGTGTTTGTAGTATAAGGTGTCACTCAGCAGTCTCATACACTCCTGTCTGTAAAAGGTGGTGTCCAAGATTACAATAGCCCCTCCTTTATCTGCAGGTTTAATAGTAATGTCTGCATCCTGGGATAGGGAGCTGATCGCTTGTCTCTCAACATTGGATACATTTTGAAAAGTCTGGGTTGGTTGTAACTGTCCAGTCTTGTGGCGTACAGCTTTTTCAAAGGTTAAGACTTCAATTGGTACCATGTTTGGAGGAGACATGAAAGTGGATGTATTCCTCAGGTTAGTGTCACCCATCAGTGTTGTCAAAGGGCGGTCTTTAAAGAGGAAATGCAAATGAATCTTCCTAAAAAAGAGCGGTAATTTTGCAATTGAGTCGAAACAGGCCTTTTTTTGGTGTGGGAACAAAGCCTAAACCTTTATTTAGTACTGTTAGTTCGGTAGGGGTTAACACTTTACCGGACAAATTGACAACTAGGTCTTTGGTGTCTGTACCCCGCTGTGGTTCCTGGTTATCATCTGTGGTTCTTCTGGTGCCCAATGTACGATCTTTCCTCTTCCTCTGTTTCTTCCTCTGCCCCTGCCTTGGCCTCTTCCTAAACAAGGATTGATCGGTACTTGTGGGCGTGGTTGGAAGAAGGGGTATGGAGGTTGGTGCCACAAAGGATATTGAGGGTAAGGGTACGTGGAAACTATGTTCATTTGTGCAAATTTATGGTTTGGGTTCTTCTTCCACTCCTCATCACTGCTCCAACCATCTGAGCTAGAGCTGTAGTAATATGTGTGTGGTTAACTAAGAGGTTTTCCCTACTCATCTAAAGACTCTGAGCCTCTTTCCATGTGGTAATCCCCTTTTGTGTAGGGGTGTACTTTCTCTCTGCTAAATTTCTTAATGTCCTTCTGTGATCTAGTGACCTTCTGACGGGTAAATTGTTCCTTAGTTTCATTGAGTTCTGAATTCATTTCTGCTAATTGGGACTTAAACTGAGCAATTTGTATAGTTGCCTTAATGGACATTTTTATCATTGTCCTAGCAGATTGCCTCACTGGGTCTCAGAAGGAGCGCTGCAGAAACCTCTTAGGCCAGTTTTCTAAGCTGTTTTCTCTGACACCTGCTCAGACCACATGGTGTGAATACACCATTGATACAGGAGACAGTTTGCCTGTTAAAAGTAAAATTTATAGGCAACCTGATCATGTTAGAGATTGCATTAAGACTGAAGTTCAGAAAATGCTTGACCTAGGAGTGATTGAGCATTTTGACAGCGTCTACGCTAGCCCAGTAGTGCTTGTTCCTAAACCTCACTCTCCAAATGGGAAAAGGGAGATGAGGTCCTGTATAGATTACAGAGGGCTCAACACAGTCACCAAGACTGATGCTCACCCTATACCCAGGGCAGATGAGCTAATATATACACTGGCATCTGCCAAGTATATAAGCACTTTTGATTTGACTGCAGGGTATAGGCAGATCAAACTATCAGAAGATGCTTAACCAAAAACTGCTTTCTCAACCATTGGAGGGCATTATCAGTTTACAGTTATACCTTTGGTTTGAAGAATGCACCTGCCACTGTTCAGAGGTTGGTGAATACAGTCCTCCAAGCTCTGGAAGCTTTTAGTGCAGCATATCTAGATGATATTGCTGTGTTTAGTTCCACCTGGGATGATCACCTGGTCCACCTTTGGAAACTGTTGGAGGCTTTGCCAAAGGCAGGTCTTACTATCAAGGCTTCAAAATGCCAGACAGGGCAGGGGAAGGTGGTTTATCAGGGACACCTGGTAGGTGGAGAACGGAGAACAGATTGAACCACTACAGGGGAAAATCCAGACTATTTTAGATTGAGCTGCCCCTACAACACAGACCCAGGTCAGAGCCTTTTTTGATCTCACTGGGTATTACAGGAGGTTAATTAGGAACTATTGCTCTACTGTTGCCCCTCTTAATGACCTCACCTCACAGAAGATGCCTAAAAAGGTATTATGGACAGCTTGCTGTCAGAAAGATTTGAGGAGCTAAAGCAAGCCATGTGCACTGCAACTGTCTTAAAAAGCCCAAACTACTCCAAGAAGTTCATAGTTCAGACTGATGCTTCAGAGGTAGGGGCTGGGGCAGTTTGAGTGCAACTCAATACAGAGGGCCAGGATCAACCAGTTACCTTTATCAGCAGAAGGTTGACCCCAAGAGAAAAGCGTTGGTCAGCTCTAGAGAGGGAGGCCTTTTCTGTGGTCTGGGCCTTGAAGATGTTGAGACATCTTTGGTACTCTCTTCATTGCTCAGACCAACCACAAACCTCTCTTATGGCTAAATCAAATGAAAGGAGAAAGCCCAGAATTGTTGAGGTGGTCCATTACCCTACAGGGGATGGACTTTACAGTGGAACATAAACCTGGGAGTAACCACTCCAATGCAGATGGACTCTCCAGATATTTCCACGTAGACAATGAAGACTCATCCGGGCAAGGTTAGCCTTATTGTCCCTCGTTTGGAGGGGGTGTAGGAAAGTCCCCTCTTTTGCCATGGTTATCCCATTTCCTGCCTGATGTCAGCTCTTGTTCACTGGGATCCTGCTAACCAGGACCCCAGTGATTATACTCTCTCTCCTCTAACTTTGGTTGTTGCATACTGGTAACCCAGAATTTCACCCACAATTGGCATACTGGTGCCCCCTTATAAGTCCCTAGTATATGGTACCTAGGTACCCAGGGCATTGGGGTTCCAGGGGATCCCTATGGGCTGCAGCATTTCTTTTGCCACCCATAGATAGCCCATGCAAAGGCTTCTGCAGGACTGCTATTTGTCAACATCAGGGCAGTGCGCGCTCTACGGGCGACAAAAATGCAAAAACCCAGTCTTTATGCAAGAGCATAATTCATGCATTGTGTTTATATGCAGTTTGTTAACCTTTTGCATTCCAGAGTTTTACCTTGAAACCACTATTAATGATGTTTGCAAATAATGTTCATTTGCAAGGTATTTCTGCAGGCTTACAGAGTGTATAAGGGTGTGGTCCCTTTCTAGGACCTTCTAGAAGCTTTCCCTGCAGCATGACTGGGTGTGGTTTGTGGGCTGGGCCAGACTCTATATAAGGGAGCCAGCCCAGCTCCATGTGCTCACTATTCAGAGGTCCCGGTGCAGAGCAGCAGCATTTCCCTGAGCTCCTGTTCCGGAGGCCTACCTTGACGTTCCAGGCCTGCCCCGCATTCTCTTGGTGATCCTTGAGCAGGGTGGTAAGACGGAGGTCGGGCTGGGCCCCCAACCCTGTTCTAAAAGACTCTTGAGTTTTGGGGCCTACTCGTGAAACTTTCAGAGTACACGAATCATTGCTCTGATGCAAATCTTGGTGTTCAGATCAGCAAAGGCTTGCGCAATCATTTCATGCATTTGCATATTCTTGTTTGAATTGGCAGTGTGCGCGATTCATTTTCTGCAGTTAAACCTTGATGTTCAGATCACTAACAGAGCGCGCGATCATTTCATGGCATTTGCATATTCTTGTTTGAATCGGCAGTGTGCGCGATTCATTTCCCCATTTAAACCTTGGTGTTCAAATCGCTGACAGAGCGCGCAATCATTTCATGGCATTTGCATATACTTGTTGGAATCGGCAGTGTGCACAATTCATTTCCTGCATTTAAACCTTGGTGTTCAGATTGCTGACAGAGTGCGCGATCATTTCATAGCATTTGCATATACTTGTTGGAATCGGCAGTGTGCGCAATTCATTTCCCGCATTTAAACCTTGGTGTTTAGATCGCTGACAGAGTGCGGGATCATTTCATGGCATTTGCATATACTTGTTGGAATCGGCAGTGTGTGCGATTCATTTCCTGCATTTAAACCTTGATGTTAAGATCGCTAACAGAGTGCGCGATCATTTCATGGCATTTGCATATTCTTGTTAGAATCGGCAGTGTGCGCGATTCATTTCCTGCATGTAAAACTTTGTGTTCAGATCGCTAACAGTGTGCGCGATCATTTCATGGCAATCAAAACTTTGATGTGTAGTGTTTCTTGAAGTGCACACATTTATCCAGGGCCTTTTTGATTTTCTGCAAACATGCTAAATTCTAGATGTTACATTCTTTGTGCATATTAAGTCCCTAGTGCAATTCCTATTGTTTTCCAGGGAATGTTTCAGATTGCTTTTTGTCCTCATGTAAAGATGCAATGTTTGTTCTGAAACAGTATTCTGGAAGGTTCTTGTATTTCTAGACTGATATTTCATGAAAAGCTCATATGAAACATTGCATTAATCATTCTTGATTTGTTCCAGGTACTCAGAGTTCTTTGAGGTCTAGTTAAAGTCACTTCTTAGATTACCCATGGTTATAGTAAGACAATACTTAGGACCATAGTCTAGTGGAAGTCAATGTGATTATATTATGATATTGTGTTGTTTAACCTTTTGCTTCCAACAGGTCTCCTTCCCAGCTGTTCCCTTCCTAATCCCCTTTTCCCCAATTGGACTCTCTTAGGCTCTGTGATATTTCTATCAGAGTTTTGGAGCTGTCTTGTGGTGGACATGTTGGGAGCGTGCACAGGCCCCGAGGATCTGGTCTCCCTGTCACTATTGCAGCCTGTTTGAAAAGGTGCATGCAGGTCACTTTTAAGTCACCCATATATCAGGCCCCCCAGCCCCGAGGGCAGGGTGCAGAGTACTTGTGTGTGAGGGCACCCTGCACTAGTAGAGGTGTCCCCACGACCTTCAGGACCATTTTCCCAGACTTCGTGAGTGCGAGGACACCATTTTACACATGTACTGGACATAGGTCACTACCTATGTCCAGCTCCATAATGGTAACTTTGAACATAGGCATGTTTGGAATCAAACATGTTGGAATCATAACCCAAGGCTTTTGCAAGCATTAGTTGTATGATTCCACGCACTCTGGGGGCTCCTTAGAGAACCCAACGTATTGCCATTCCAGCCTTCTGAGGTTTTCCAGGCAGCCCCAGCTGCTGCCACCTCTCAGACAGATTTCTGCCCTCCTGTTGCTTGAGCAGCTCAACCACAGGAAGGCAGAACAAAGTATTTCCTTTAGGAGAGGGGGGTTACACCCCTCCCTTTCAAAATAGGTTACCACAGTCTTGGGAGGGGTAGCCCCAACGCTTTGAAGGGCACATTTGGTGCCCTTCTTGCTTAATCCAGTCTACACCGGTTCAGGAACCCCCAGTTCTGGCACAAAACTAGACAAAGGAAAGGGGAGTGACGACTCCCCTGTCCATCACGACCCTAAGGGTGGTGTTCAGAGCTCCTCCAGAGGGTCCCAGGTTTTTGACATCTTGGATTCCAAGTTGGCAGGGAACTCTGGGAGCATCTGAGTGGCCAGTGCCAACAGGTGATGTCAGAGCCCTCCCCTGATAGGTGCTTACCTGTTTAGGTGACCAATCCCCCTTTCAGGGCTATTTAGAGTCTCACCTTTGGGTGGTTCTTCAGACTCGGATTGCAAGACTCCAGCAGGAATCCTCTGCATCCTCAACTTCAACATCTCACTGAAGAAACTGCATCTGGACCCTCCAGGAACTCTACAAACTGCAACAAAAAAGCAAAGATTACTTCAGCTCCTGCCAGCAACTGCAACTGTTACACGGCCATGCATCCTCAGAGGACAGCCTGTCTTCAGCCTGTACCAGAAGAGTGAAGGAATCTCCCTTGGAATGAAGGAGTCACTCCCCGATTCAGCGGGCACCTCACTACATCGATGACCAGCGGTGTGGGTCCCCTCTCCTGATGAAATGCACAGATCCTGCATCACGGGTGGTGGACTAAAGTGGTATCGATGGTCCTGACGTCCTACTGTCCAACTTTGGTGGAGGTAAGAGCTTGCCTCCCCACTCAAGACAGTACCCCAGTGCACTGAGCTTTTTGCAGTTACAATGGCTTGTTGCCATCCTTCCATGAAGTACTTCAAGCACCATGCAGCTCTGTCTCCCAGCAGTCTATCCTGCGATGCACATCTTCATGAGCGGTTCTCTGGTGGTGTGGGAGCCTATGTTGTAGTGCTGCATGGGCCTCCTTTTGCGCCTTCTTTCTCCCCATTCTGTGGGACTCCTGTGCACTCTGCCTAGTCTTCTGTGGGATCTCTGAGATGCTGAGAGCCCCTCTGATTCCTCCTCCTAGGACAGAGTCCACTAGGTCCCTCCTGGTCCCAGGCAGCGCCATTTTCTGCTAACAGCGAGCTTTGCGTGTGCCAAGGCTTGTTGGCGGACTCCAGAACGCAAACCAGACTGCAATCCTCTATCCGATGTTGGACATTGTAGGAGGCTGGACTGGCTTGTAGTGAGTACCAAGGGGTACTTGCACCTTGCACCAGGCCCAGTTATCCCTTATTAGTGTATAGGGTGTCTAGCAGCTTAGGCTGATAGATAATGGTAGCTTAGCAGAGCAGCTTAGGCTGAACTAGGAGACGTGTGAAGCTACTACAGTACCACCTAGTGTCATATGCACAATATCATAAGAAAACACAATACACAGTTATACTAAAAATAAAGGTACTTTATTTTTATGACAATATGCCAAAGTATCTTAGAGTGTACCCTCAGTGAGAGGATAGGAAATATACACAAGATATATATACACAATAGCAAAAATATGCAGTATAGTCTTAGAAAACAGTGCAAACAATGTATAGTTACAATAGGATGCAATGGGGAAACATAGGGATAGGGGCAACACAAACCATATACTCCAAAAGTGGAATGCGAACCACGAATGGACCCCAAACCTATGTGACCTTGTAGAGGGTCGCTGGGACTATTAGAAAATAGTGAGAGTTAGCAAAATAACCCTCCCCAAGACCCTGAAAAGTGAGTGCAAAGTGCACTAAAGTTTCCCTAAGGACAAAAGAGTCGTGTTAGAGGAATAAGGCAGGAAAGACACAAACCAGCAATGCAACAACTGTGGATTTCCAATCTAGGGTACCTGTGGAACAAGGGGACCAAGTCCAAAAGTCACAAGCAAGTCGGAGATGGGCAGATGCCCAGGAAATGCCAGCTGCGGGTGCAAAGAAGCTTCAACTGGACATAAGAAGCTAAGGTTTCTGCAGGAACGAAAAGGGCTAGAGACTTCCCCTTTGGTGGACGGATCCCTCTCGCCTTGGAGAGTCGTGCAGAAGTGTTTTCCCGCCGGAAAGACGCCAACAAGCCTTGCTACACGCAAATCGTGCGTTTGGTGTTTTTGGACGCTGCTGGGGCCCAGGAGGGACCAGGAGGTCGCAAATTGGACCTGCAGAGAGAGGGGACGTCGAGCAAGACAAAGAGCCCTCACTGAAGCAGGTAGCACCTGGAGAAGTGCCAGAAACAGGCACTACGAGGATGCGTGAAACGGTGCTCGCCGAAGTTGCACAAAGGAGTCCCACGCCGCCGGAGACCAACTTAGAAAGTCGTGCAATGCAGGTTAGAGTGCCGTGGACCCAGGCTTGGCTGTGCACAAAGGATTTCCGCCGGAAGTGCACAGGGGCCGGAGTAGCTGCAAAGTCGCGGTTCCCAGCAATGCAGCCCAGCGAGGTGAGGCAAGGACTTACCTCCACCAAACTTGGGCTGAACAGTCACTGGACTGTGGGGGTCACTTGGACAGAGTTGCTGGATTCGAGGGACCTCGCTCGTCGTGCTGAGAGGAGACCCAAGGGACCGGTAATGCAGCTTTTTGGTGCCTGCGGTTTGCAGGGGGAAGATTCCGTCGACCCACGGGAGATTTCTTCTGAGCTTCTGGTGCAGAGAGGAGGCAGGCTACCCCCACAGCATGCACAAGCAGGAAAACAGTCGAGAAGGCGGCAGGATCAGCGTTACAGAGTTGCAGTAGTCGTCTTTGCTACTATGTTGCAGGTTTGCAGGCTTCCAGCGCGGTCAGCGGTCGTTTCCTTATCAGAAGGTGAAGAGAGAGATGCAGAGGAACTCGGCTGAGCTCATGCATTCGTTATCTAAAGTTTCCCCAGAGACAGAGACCCTAAATAGCCAGAAAAGAGGGTTTGGCTACCTAGGAGAGAGGAAAGGCTACTAACACCTGAAGGAGCCTATCAGCAGGAGTCTCTGACGTCACCTGGTGGCACTGGCCACTCAGAGCAGTCCAGTGTGCCAGCAGCACCTCTGTTTCCAAGATGGCAGAGGTCTGGAGCACACTGGAGGAGCTCTGGACACCTCCCAGGGGAGGTGCAGGTCAGGGGAGTGGTCACTCCCCTTTCCTTTGTCCAGTTTCGCGCCAGAGCAGGGGCTAAGGGGTCCCTGAACCGGTGTAGACTGGCTTATGCAGAATTGGGCACATCTGTGCCCAAGAAAGCATTTCCAGAGGCTGGGGGAGGCTACTCCTCCCCTGCCTTCACACCATTTTCCAAAGGGAGAGGGTGTCACACCCTCTCTCAGAGGAAGTTCTTTGTTCTGCCATCCTGGGCCAGGCCTGGCTGGACCCCAGGAGGGCAGCTGCCTGTCTGAGGGGTTGGCAGCAGCAGCAGCTGCAGTGAAACCCCAGGAAGGGCAGTTTGGCAGTACCAGGGTCTGTGCTACAGACCACTGGGATCATGGGATTGTGCCAACTATGCCAGGATGGCATAGAGGGGGCAATTCCATGATCATAGACATGTTACATGGCCATATTCGGAGTTACCATGGTGAAGCTACATATAGGTAGTGACCTATATGTAGTGCACGCGTGTAATGGTGTCCCCGCACTCACAAAGTTCAGGGAATTGGCTCTGAACAATGTGGGGGCACCTTGGCTAGTGCCAGGGTGCCCTCACACTAAGTAACTTTGCACCTAACCTTTACCAGGTAAAGGTTAGACCTATAGGTGACTTATAAGTTACTTAAGTGCAGTGTAAAATGGCTGTGAAATAACGTGGACGTTATTTCACTCAGGCTGCAGTGGCAGGCCTGTGTAAGAATTGTCAGAGCTCCCTATGGGTGGCAAAAGAAATGCTGCAGCCCATAGGGATCTCCTGGAACCCCAATACCCTGGGTACCTCAGTACCATATACTAGGGAATTATAAGGGTGTTCCAGTAAGCCAATGTGAATTGGTAAAATTGGTCACTAGCCTGTTAGTGACAATTTAAAAGTAATGAGAGAGCATAACCACTGAGGTTCTGGTTAGCAGAGCCTCAGTGAGACAGTTAGGCACCACACAGGGAACACATACATGCACACCTATGAGCACTGGGGCCCTGTGTGACAGGGTCCCAGTGACACATACATATAGGCCACAAACCTATGAGCACTGGGGTCCTGACCAGCAGGATCCCAGTGACACATAACAACCATACTGAAATCATAGTGTTTTCACTATGAGCACTGAGGCCTGGCTATCAGGATCCCAGTGAGACAGTGAAAACAGTGACAAACACCCTGGCATACACTCACAAACAGGCCAAAAGTGGGGGTAACAAGGCTAGAAAGAGGCTACCTTCTCACACAACCCCCCCCCAAACGAAGGACAATAAGGCTAACCTTGGCCAGTTGAGACTTTATTATCTAAGTGGTGATAAGTAGAGAGTAGCTCTGCAATAGACTGGTTACTCCCTTTATCATCCACTATATGGTTACTTCCCTGTGGGGATGTAAACCACCCTGTTTGAAGTTTTTTAGCTAAGCAACAATGTGAAGATGTATTTTCAGAGTTTCTATCAGTAAGTTTTAGTTTAGAGCAGTGGGAATTGTCCACTGAACCTATTTGTAGTGATGGAAATGCCAGACAGGGATGCTGTCTCAGAAAAGCCATAGCTGGGCAAAAACTTTGTCCATCTGGCTGGAAGAGAGAACAGGGATGCTGTTTCTCTTGAGTTGGAGCAGGGCAGGGATGCTGTCCTATGAGCTCCAAACTAGGGCAGGGATGCTGTCCTAAGTGTTGTGAGGTAGTGCAGGGTTTCTGCACTAAAGTTTCTCTGGGAGGGTTGGAGGGATGCTCCATGTTAACTAAAATGGTGCTGTTTTTCTCACCAATGTTAGTTATCCCACAGAGAGGTACTTCCACCTCAGGGAGTCCAGCTTTGGCAGCTGATGATTCCCTTGGAACAGGTGCCACCCCAGGAGAGGTTTCTCCCACCACAGGAATGGTATCCTGAATGGTAGGGTGGTTAGGGGATACTGTGATACCCTTTTTACCTGTTGATGGAGAGGGATCCTGAGTTTTCAGGCCTTCTCTCCTTTGCTTTTCATTTCAGTAGAAATGAGAGGGAACAATTCCTCAGGGATGCCCAGCATGGCTGCATGGGCATAAAACTCTACATCAGCCCAACCTGAGGCCTCTAGGTCATTACCTAAGAGACAGTCTACAGGTAAGCTAGGTGATACCACCACCTGCTTAGGGCCAGTAACTCCACCCCAACTAAACTGAATTATAGCTAAGGGAAGAAACTTAGTGGAGTTATGGACATCAATAATCTTATACTGTTGTCCAATGATGTGTTGATCAGGGTGCACTAGGTTTTCAGTCACCAAAGTGAAACTGGCACCTGTGTCCCTGTAGACCAAGGCCTCAACACCATTTATTGAAACTGTCTGCCTGTACTTATCCATTGTAAGGGGACAAGCAGCCAGTGTGGATAGGCCAATGCCACTAGGTGTGACAGAAACTGTCTTGGGACTGATTACATCAGTTTCCACTATGGACCCATAAGTGAACCCAACTACACCCTTTGCTTGACTGTTGCCAGCAGTCCCACCACTAGTACCACTACTGCTAGGGGCACTAGAGCTTGATGTATTAGTGGTGGTAGGCTCAGGGGGTTTACCTGGACAGGACTTATCCCCTGGCCTATGGCCTCTGTTTTTACACACAAAGCACCAAGGCTTTTTAATGTGTGCAGGTTGGGAAGAAGAGGAAGAATTTGTTTTATCCCCACCCTCTGAAGAGTGTTTAAGATTTGAAGTGGGATCTTTGGTTTTACCCTTATCCCCATGCTTATCTTGAGATTTTTCACCATCTTTCTTCTTATTGCCATCTTTGTCGCCCCCTGTATGAACTTTTCTGTTCACCCTTGTTCTGACCCATTTGTCTGCCTTCTTTCCCAATTCTTGGGGAGAGGTCAGATCAGAGTCTACCAGGTACTGGTGCAACAAATCAGACACACAATTATTAAGTATATGCTCTCTCAGGATTGTGTTATACAGGCTTTCATAATCAGTAACTTTACTGCCATGTAACCACCCCTCCAAGGCCTTCACTGAATGGTCAATAAAATCAACCCAGTCTTGTGAAGACTCCTTTTTGGTCTCTCTGAACTTTATCCTGTACTGTTCAGTGGTTAAGCCATAACCATCCAGGAGTGCATTCTTAAGAACTGTAAAATTATTGGCATCATTTTCTTTCACAGTAAGGAGCCTATCCCTACCTTTTCCACTAAATGATAGCCATAGGATAGCAGCCCACTGCCTTTGAGGGACATCCTGTACAGCACAGGCCCTCTCAAGTGCAGCACACCACTTGTTAATGTCATCCCCCTCCTTATAAGGGGGAACTATCTTGTGCAGATTCCTGGAATCATGCTCTTTTGCAGGATGACTATGGGGAATACTGCTGCTGCCACCATGGGTATCTAAACCCAACTTCTGTCTTTCCTTCTCTAATTCTAAAGACTGTCTATCCAAATCCAGCTGTTGCTTCTTGAGCTTCAGTCTGGTTTGTTCCACTCTCAATCTATTGAGCTCCCTTTCTAACAATCTGTCATCAGGGTGGGTGGGAGGGACATTTCTAGATACAGAGGTATGATGGGAATGAACAGAAGGAGACCTGTCCCTTACAGAGGGCACCCTAACAGCTTGGCTAACAGTATAATGTGAGAGCACACCATCAGTATGGTGTGATTCAACCTCTGTACCAACTATGCTAGACTGTCTAGTAATGGGCAGGCTGAGAAGTTTCTTTCCTGAATCTTTTCCTGGGGGAGTCCCTGGATCAGATTGAGAACCATTAGCTACTTTTTCACCAGATTGGGCACTTATGGCCTTATCCTGTACTCTAAGCATGTTAATTAACAGTTCTAAGGAAGGATTCTTCCCTACACTCAAACCTCTCTCTATGCAGAGACTCCTTGCTCCTTTCCAGCTAAGGTGATCATATGCAAGTTTGGACAGTTCAACATTTTGGCCTGTGCCAGACATTTTTAGAGAGAGTTAAAGTGATAGAAAAAGAGAAAAAAGTTTTCAGAACTTTTTGGAAAGACAGAAAAAAACTTTTTAAACTTTTAAGAACTTTTTGAAAGTTTAGGAGTACTTTTCAGCACTTTAGAAAAGAGTGAAAAGAGGAAATGCAAAACTTTTTGGCTATGTGTATATACACTGACCTTGTTTTGTATATTTTTCTCTTATGAAAAGTACAATGACAAGAGTGGTAAGTAGTCTCAAGCACTTATCCCACCACTGCACAACCAATGTAGGAGGCTGGACTGGCTTGTAGTGAGTACCAAGGGGTACTTGCACCTTGCACCAGGCCCAGTTATCCCTTATTAGTGTATAGGGTGTCTAGCAGCTTAGGCTGATAGATAATGGTAGCTTAGCAGAGCAGCTTAGGCTGAACTAGGAGACGTGTGAAGCTACTACAGTACCACCTAGTGTCATATGCACAATATCATAAGAAAACACAATACACAGTTATACTAAAAATAAAGGTACTTTATTTTTATGACAATATGCCAAAGTATCTTAGAGTGTACCCTCAGTGAGAGGATAGGAAATATACACAAGATATATATACACAATAGCAAAAATATGCAGTATAGTCTTAGAAAACAGTGCAAACAATGTATAGTTACAATAGGATGCAATGGGGAAACATAGGGATAGGGGCAACACAAACCATATACTCCAAAAGTGGAATGCGAACCACGAATGGACCCCAAACCTATGTGACCTTGTAGAGGGTCGCTGGGACTATTAGAAAATAGTGAGAGTTAGCAAAATAACCCTCCCCAAGACCCTGAAAAGTGAGTGCAAAGTGCACTAAAGTTCCCCTAAGGACAAAAGAGTCGTGTTAGAGGAATAAGGCAGGAAAGACACAAACCAGCAATGCAACAACTGTGGATTTCCAATCTAGGGTACCTGTGGAACAAGGGGAACAAGTCCAAAAGTCACAAGCAAGTCGGAGATGGGCAGATGCCCAGGAAATGCCAGCTGCGGGTGCAAAGAAGCTTCAACTGGACAGAAGAAGCTGAGGTTTCTGCAGGAACGAAAAGGGCTAGAGACTTCCCCTTAGGTGGACGGATCCCTCTCGCCTTGGAGAGTCGTGCAGAAGTGTTTTCCCGCCGGAAGGACGCCAACAAGCCTTGCTACACGCAAATCGTGCGTTTGGCGTTTTTGGACGGTGCTGGGGCCCAGGAGGGACCAGGAGGTCGCAAATTAGACCTGCAGAGAGAGGAGACGTCGCGCAAGACAAAGAGCCCTCACTTAAGCAGGTAGCACCCGGAGAAGTGCCAGAAACAGGCACTACGAGGATGCGTGAAACGGTGCTCGCCGAAGTTGCACAAAGGAGTCCCACGCCGCCGGAGACCAACTTAGAAAGTCGTGCAATGCAGGTTAGAGTGCCGTGGACATAGGCTTGTCTGTGCACAAAGGATTTCCGCCGGAAGTGCACAGGGGCCGGAGTAGCTGCAAAGTCGCGGTTCCCAGCAATGCAGCCCAGCGAGGTGAGGCAAGGAGTTACCTCCACCAAACTTGGGCTGAAGAGTCACTGGACTGTGTGGGTCACTTGGACAGAGTCGCTGGATTCGAGGGACCTCGCTCGTCGTGCTGAGAGGAGACCCAAGGGACCGGTAATGCAGCTTTTTGGTGCCTGCGGTTTGCAGGGGGAAGATTCCGTCGACCCACGGGAGATTTCTTCGGAGCTTCTGGTGCAGAGAGGAGGCAGGCTACCCCCACAGCATGCACAAGCAGGAAAACAGTCGAGAAGGCGGCAGGATCAGCGTTACAGAGTTGCAGTAGTCGTCTTTGCTACTATGTTGCAGGTTTGCAGGCTTCCAGCGCGGTCAGCGGTCGTTTCCTTATCAGAAGGTGAAGAGAGAGATGCAGAGGAACTCGGCTGAGCTCATGCATTCGTTATCTAAAGTTTCCCCAGAGACAGAGACCCTAAATAGCCAGAAAAGAGGGTTTGGCTACCTAGGAGAGAGGAAAGGCTACTAACACCTGAAGGAGCCTATCAGCAGGAGTCTCTGACGTCACCTGGTGGCACTGGCCACTCAGAGCAGTCCAGTGTGCCAGCAGCACCTCTGTTTCCAAGATGGCAGAGGTCTGGAGCACACTGGAGGAGCTCTGGACACCTCCCAGGGGAGGTGCAGGTCAGGGGAGTCGTCACTCCCCTTTCCTTTGTCCAGTTTCGCGCCAGAGCAGGGGCTAAGGGGTCCCTGAACCGGTGTAGACTGGCTTATGCAGAATTGGGCACATCTGTGCCCAAGAAAGCATTTCCAGAGGCTGGGGGAGGCTACTCCTCCCCTGCCTTCACACCATTTTCCAAAGGGAGAGGGTGTCACACCCTCTCTTAGAGGAAGTTCTTTGTTCTGCCATCCTGGGCCAGGCCTGGCTGGACCCCAGGAGGGCAGCTGCCTGTCTGAGGGGTTGGCAGCAGCAGCAGCTGCAGTGAAACCCCAGGAAGGGCAGTTTGGCAGTACCAGGGTCTGTGCTACAGACCACTGGGATCATGGGATTGTGCCAACTATGCCAGGATGGCATAGAGGGGGCAATTCCATGATCATAGAAATGTTACATGGCCATATTCGGAGTTACCATGGTGAAGCTACATATAGGTAGTGACCTATATGTAGTGCACGCGTGTAATGGTGTCCCCGCACTCACAAAGTTCAGGGAATTGGCTCTGAACAATGTGGGGGCACCTTGGCTAGTGCCAGGGTGCCCTCACACTAAGTAACTTTGCACCTAACCTTTACCAGGTAAAGGTTAGACATATAGGTGACTTATAAGTTACTTAAGTGCAGTGTAAAATGGCTGTGAAATAACGTGGACGTTATTTCACTCAGGCTGCAGTGGCAGGCCTGTGTAAGAATTGTCAGAGCTCCCTATGGGTGGCAAAAGAAATGCTGCAGCCCATAGGGATCTCCTGGAACCCCAATACCCTGGGTACCTCAGTACCATATACTAGGGAATTATAAGGGTGTTCCAGTAAGCCAATGTGAATTGGTAAAATTGGTCACTAGCCTGTTAGTGACAATTTAAAAGTAATGAGAGAGCATAACCACTGAGGTTCTGGTTAGCAGAGCCTCAGTGAGACAGTTAGGCACCACACAGGGAACACATACATGCACACCTATGAGCACTGGGGCCCTGTGTGACAGGGTCCCAGTGACACATACATATAGGCCACAAACCTATGAGCACTGGGGTCCTGACCAGCAGGATCCCAGTGACACATAACAACCATACTGAAATCATAGTGTTTTCACTATGAGCACTGAGGCCTGGCTATCAGGATCCCAGTGAGACAGTGAAAACAGTGACAAACACCCTGGCATACACTCACAAACAGGCCAAAAGTGGGGGTAACAAGGCTAGAAAGAGGCTACCTTCTCACAGACGTCATCTGCACCAACTAGGAACCCGCACCCGTCTTCTTGGGTGCAGTACTGACGGTTGTTCTTCACCAGTGTTTCTTCTTTTGCACCTTCATCCAGGTTTGCAGGGGCTCCTGTTCTCCCTGGACTCTTCTGTCCTTCTTGGACTTGGTCCCCTTCTTCCACAGGTCTTCAAGTCCAGGAATCCACTATTGGTGTCTTGCAGTCTCTTCTGGGTCTTGCATAATCTTCTTTCTTGTGTTTCTGTGTGTTCTGGGGAAGTTAATTTACTTTACTCCCACTTTCCTGGGCTCTGGGGTGAGTTTTAGTACTTACCTTTGGTGTTTTCTAGTACTCCCAGGGCCCCTCTACACACTACAGTGGCCTAGGTGGGAAACTGACATTCACATTCCACTTTCTTAGTATATGGTTTGTGTTCCCCAGGCCCATTTCTAACTATTGTGACTTTCGCTATTTGCACTGTTTTCTAAATGTTTTTACAACTGTTTTTACATACTAGTGTATAGAATTTGTGAATTACTTACCTCCTAAGGGAGTATAGTCTCTATGGTATTTTTGGTACTTGTGTCACCAAAATAAAGTACCTTTATTTTTGTAACACTGAGTGCTTTCTTTCATGTGTGTGAGTACTGTGAGACTACAGTGGTATTGTATGAGCTTCGCATGTTTCTTAGATAAGCCTTGGCTGCTCAGCTACCACTACCTCTAGAGAGCCTGGCTTCTAGACACTGCTTACATTTCACTAATAAGGGATAACTGGACCTTGTATAAGGTGTAAGTACGATAGGTACCGACTACAAACCAGGCCAGCCTCCTACAGTGACCAGGGTCAGATGGACAGGAATAAGGAGGAACCAGCAACCCAGGAGGATTAGTGGAACTAGAATGCAACAAGAAGACTGTGGGATTAGGAGGGATAGGGAAACAAAGGCCAGTGGGCCCACACTAGAAGTCTAGACTCTGAAGGACCAGTACTAAGAGGACTAGGACGACACCAGGAGCTGAAGGACTAGGAACAGGTAAGCCAGGCTGTTGGGACAGAAAAGTCCTTGGCATGGTGAGAAACGTGTACCCCTCCCCTGAGTGCCCAACTGTATTGTTGCCTGGATCCCTGATACTGATTTTTCCGTCATAGATGGACACAAATCATTTGTGTGTGCCATGACAAAGGCTGACTCATGGATTGCGGTCTTGTTCGACTGGGATGGCTACTCAAAGCGCTATCCTCATAGTGGTGGAAGGCTACTGCCTTCACCAGGAGTTAAACAGTTCAAGTGCGGTGGTGGCAGCATAGTGCATCATGATCCGCAGTAGTGAACAGGTCCTTTTTACCCTGTGTCACTGAAGTGAGGCCTACAGGCTCACTCAGCTGCTTTGGGTTTAACTCACCCTAGGCCTATATCAGGTTGATGTGAAAGTGCGTGTGTGATGATACACAAAGGGTGATGTGTGGTACAACGCACGCATGATAAATGTTTATGTGCGGGGGAGGATGTACTTTTAAAATAACTCAATCTGGTGCAGTACACAGGGACTTCAGTACTGAACAGTATGTGGGGACTGAGTGCATGTGCTGCATGTGGGGATGCTAGTGGTACCATCATACATAAGTATAACACTACTTGACAGTGGTGTGCTGTGAATGTACACTTAGTGCAGAAGTGCCTGCACTGGTGCATGACAGGGACGACCTTGGGTTTCATATTGGGAAGCCTAAACCTGCCTGGTGAAAACATGAGAAGTGGAAGAATCCCCCAGACAGATTTGTATATTGAGGCATTTCTGTAAGCTGGATGTGATAAGCATTGGATGAGGGGGAGCCAGGCTCTCCATGTGCATCTCAGAGGGCTCTTTGATTTAGTGGCAGAACAAAGGAAAGGTGCCTGGACACATCTGAGAAATAGGATGATGGGACTGATAAGAGAATCATAAAGAATAAGGGTGAGGGCTCAGGATTCACCTTTGTCGCACATATAATTGTGACTGACATCCAGGTGTGAACTCTTGTCACTCACATGAATCTTGTTATAGTTTAATCAACTTTAGAATCCTGTGTGCTGTGACATACATCCTTCAAGAGTAAGAAGAAAGGGTAGAGATTTCCATTTCAAAGGAGCAGAACCCCAACATAAAACTTCAAAGGTCCAGACATTAAATAAAGTTTTGTGTCTGGAAAACAACTATAAGTAAGGGAGTCTGAGACCCCAAATTTTGTCATCTGCTGATCAACCAGCCGACTGTGTAAGGAGTGGAAGCTCGAGGAGCCAAGCCTGCTAGTTTTTTTGCTGGTAAGGGGACATCACCCACGGAAGCCAAGATCAGTTGCTGTGGAGCCTGGCTCACCAGCACCTGCCAGGTCGCCAAGACCTGTGTGCCCGTGAGGAAGAGGAGAGCATTGGAGAAAGTGAGTCCAGAATGGAGCCCTGGAATGTGGACTCTCTGTACGAGATATGAAAAATCCAGCCCTTCACTAATCAGGCCAAAGGCCGTATGTTGGACTTTATGGGTGACCCCATTTGCAAGGAGGGGCCATTATGGTTAACTGAGTTAAAGGAGTGCAGTGGGAGATGCCCACTCCCCACACTGATCGGGCTGTTGCCTATGTGCGTAACTGACTGGGTGACCCTGTATGCCAGGAGGTGCTGCCAATTTGTGGATCAAGGCCTGCGACAGGAGGTACCTGTCCCTGCATCAGTCGGGCAAGGCCTGTGTGTTGAAGTGGCTGGACGACCCCCGATGCTAGGAAGGGCAGCTTTGACCACCTGTGTGAGGCTAATGTAACTGGAGTGTGAAGGCCCAAGAGGCAACCCCATATGCCAGGAGGGGCTGCTGGAGATGCCAAAGCTCAGAGGACCAGGTCATCTCTAGGGACCGGGAAACTGTTGTGAGCAAGGTGGGACTTGACTGCATCTTGTGAACTGCCCCAACGGAACCCCATCAGGACAAGGTGCACCCCCCTCCACCGAGGAAGAAAAGACTAACCACATGACCACTGGAACGGAGCACCTCGCCCGTCTGAAATACACAGGTGGCATGGGTCAGGGAAGGGAGCCCTTACCTGCTAGGTGCTGCTGAGTGGGACTGCGGACTGCCTAACTCAGCCGATCCAGAACAGGACTGCGCTGCACCACCACAGGGTACTTTGCCGCCGGAGGTTCCAGGGGGACATACCATCATTGGTGCTGTTAATCCCTAGAATCTAAAATCTGAATTTACTTGCAGAGTCAGAGGGAGGAATTCTTAAGTTCGGTCTATTAGTTTAAATTCCCTGGATGCAGCCATCAGTGAATGGGGAATAACACTGAACCTGTCACACTAGTGGCAGGAGTGGTCTGACTAGAGTCCCAACCACAAGGGGATTGTGTTATTGCCTTTTGAATGTTGGTTACCTTTGCATGTGTAGAGTTCGAATTAAAATACTTATTTTTACACAAAAACAAGTATTTGACTGGAAACTGATTACTTGCAAGCGTTGCCCGCACGTTGACTTATGAGTCATGTTCACTGAACTGTTTCTGAGCTTCCCCGGAGGAAGCTGTGACTGCTTGAGCTACTCTACCCATCTGAGAGCCAGGGGCAGAAGGGGCACTTGACCCAGTTGAGTGGGATCTTTAGAAGGGTTGGGCCCAGAACATCAGGGGTAAAAGGCCTCAACCACCTCGATTGGACCCAGTAACTCCTGCACGTCCTGTGACCCCTGAACAAGTTCTGACCCAGGGGAACACAATAAGTCAGGGTAGTGGACCAGACATAGGGTGAGGAAGCCTGTGAAACAAAAGAACCAGGTTCCAGAGGACCAGGGACAGGACTATGTAAGCAGATGAACTAGGACCACAAAGGCTAGGACCAGGAAGTTCTAAGGCTAGCATGAACATGAGGTCTCAAAGGAGAGATTGAAGAACCGGCAGGCAGTGTTTTGGGGGATCAGAACATTTAGCAGAGAGACTCCCAGGGCCTGTGAATAACAAAGTTTGAATGTGACTTTGTAAATTTAAGAATAGAAGAGGTTGCAATGGAGTTGTGAAAATGGAGAAAGTGTGTATGAAGGTAGTTTGAATGGGTGGGTCTGGACTAGACTTTGCCGAGGCACTGATTTGGTCTGTTCATAAAGAAATTCAGTCAAGGTTGCTATAGTAATGTCCTCTGCATGGTATACAATTGTGCACCTATGCTCTGAGTGAACAACATCTTGTGAAACTAAGATCCTGACTTTATCATTGTCCCTAAAACCACACTAATCTAGCAGGGGCCTTGACCAGTACATAGAAAGGGAAGGTCCACAACCTGTTCTGTGACCTGTGGAGAGGTACCAAGTGTGCTCTCATAGGAGAAAGAGCACCTGGGTTCATCAGGACGTGGTGGTGGCAGCGTAATGTGTTTTGTGAATTAGTAGTCTTACCACAACTTTGTTTCTGTGTCAATGAAAACTGCAATCAACTGACCTCACTTGCTTAAAGTTATTTAGTGTGACACCCAGACCCTGGCTTTGACATTCCCTTTGTGGTAGGACTACATATGTGGTGAGCACTAGGTAACATTTTGGACAGCCTGGTTTAGCGCAGCACATGATGGTAAGCAGATACCTCTTCCCCAGACAGTAGCCATGCATTGGCTGCATTATTGTAACTGGAGGGTGGAGACTCAGACACAGAAATGAGGGAGAATGATAAAGGTCCATATATAGAAACTCAACAAGGTCTTTCTTAGAAAAGGCTGATGATTGGTTTTTGCTGAGAAATGCCATGTGATGAATGGTAGGAGTGAAGGGTAGTTCAGAAGTTTCTATTGTTAAAGGTGTTGACATTTCTAAGCAGGGCCCATCCTTTTGTCTGAGGACTTCTTCAGGAACACTGATGATGACCAGGTGTAGCGATCTCACATTTCATCATGCCCTTGTTTTGGATATTTCTGCCTAGAACCAGCAATATAACTTTCTTCTGTGGGAGTTATCACCTTGCACAAAGGCTATGTGTGATCTACAGCCAGAAATGACATTTAAAAGAGAACAACCCAAACCAGTTCTGAAACTGTCTGGAAAATACTCATAAAAGTGGGACTGTGAAAAGATTGATCAGTATGTCATGAGAGTTGAGGTAATAAAAATGCTCTGTTTATTCACAGTGTCTTGTTTCCTACAAAATTTGTAATAAATGAAAAAAACTCTCTCTCAGTTTATTTTGTTCTGTGTTTTTGATGCTTATATTTAGTTACTGGAAATATACCTTTACATTAAAATGACACTAAGTTCAATTAGTTAGAACACCATTCCTTTTCTAGTAAAGAAGATATGACCCAATAGTAAACCAAATGGTGGTGATTAGTTGACTCCTCCAGAGTCTACCCTCCATAACCTTCCTCAATAAATTCTTCCTTGTTCTGAGAGAATAAAGAGGCAACAGTCATCTCTGGTTTGTGGGTTGAATGCTCATCCTCCCCTTTAAGAATAGCCTCCTTTTACTCATTTGACAATTCCTACCTGGTAGAAAGGTAAGGCAATTGGTATCTCTGGTGTGTTTCCTGAATGTTCCTCAATCTGCCATCTCTTTCGCTTTCCCTTATATAGGGTGGAATTCAAAGATCAGGGAGGGTTAAAATCTTCCAATTACCTATGCGTTGAGTGCAACTAGAAGAAGTGTAACTAACATCCTTAGGATTCTGATTGGGTGATTGGCCATAAGAGCTGCTCCTAACCCTACCCCCTTTAAAACCTGTAATATCCTTCTCTTATGCAGTCCCTCTATTGCTGATGAAAGACTCTGTAAAATTTGGTTCACTCGTGGAGTATGATATGTTGTCCCTTGTGTAGCCTGGATTTGGATTGGGGATAGATTCCCTCCCCAATCTCAGATTACCAATGGCGGTGGAAGTCAACCGCAAGAAGGGAGTTCTGGTTTGTTTCACCAAAGCTAACAGCCTGTCTGCTCTTGGTTTCCATTGTAACATTGTGTCTACCTGCTATATCTCATCCCGCCTTCACCAGGTAAGACGCTTATTGGGCAGGGCTTGTATTATCACCTGTCCGAGGGAACTAAACAACCCACTTTGTTCATGTTCCAGCTCCTTCATAACCAAGAAAGGGAGTGCTCTAAAGAATCCTTGAATAGCTTTTGTGTGACCAAGGTTTGTGTCTGCAGGCTCCTGGAGGTGAGTGGACATCACCCCATTTCTGCACTTCTTACTGGAGATCCTGCCTGTCTTATTAGATAGTGAAAGACATTTTCTGACCCTACAGGAAGAGAGACTGTCATGGAGGAGCAGCCCAGCATGGTCCTAGTGTGGGAAACATGGAGAAGAACCTGACTGCCAGAGAGAACAACGTCAGGAGCTGACACATGTCTTGATGGGGCACCTGTTTTGGCAAACGGTTCCTGAAGTGAACTGTGCCAGGACATTCAACTAAAGAGCATGTTATGTCATTCAACATCCATGCCATGTGCTACGAGATTGGTGCACCACTGCCTGATGTTGGGGCAGCCACAAAAAAGAGCCTTTGTTGCCACATATGTGGAAGACCTGATCTGTCCTGGGAGGCCACAACTGCTGAAGATGAACATTCACTGGAGTTCCAGCCTAGGGGCTTCAACTCTTGAGACCAAGCACCAATCTGCAGCCAGTCTAGAAGGCCACACCTTCAGAACAACACCGACATGCTGGCATGCTGCATTAATCTCCTTCCAGCTGACCATGTGCTGAATGAAGCTGCCGCCACTGACCTGCGTCATTGAAGTTGCTTATTCAGGAGCAGGATCACAGAATATACCTGTCAATGTCACAAGAGCCATATCTTTACCTAGCAGGTACAATGAAGCCTAGATGTGAAAAAAACACTGACAGCCTGATAACACAGAGGCAAATCTGCTGCTAAGAACTTTAGATTTTCCTGTGTGAACATGTAGGGACCTCTGACAGTTGAAGAGCATAATTCATATGAGGGACCATAGACATTTGGAGAAGTTTTAGAGATGGGCATGTGTGCCGCAGGGGGTGTAGCCCTTCAATGAGATTTGTAGATGAGGTTGCAACCTGGTAATTACATTCCAATTTGAAGTGTGCAGTATTTCATTTTGCTGTGAAAGAGGTAAAACTAAGAGAAATAAGCATATTTCTCCTTGTTACCCTTCTCCTGGGAAGGTGTAGCATTCTGTTTCATTCCTAGGCCTACCACTCATGGTAAACCCGGGAATGAGCCAAATCCATGAGTGAATGCATGGGAACACCCACACTCCATGCATGGAATGCCTTCCAAGCATGGAGTAACGCAAGGCAGCAACTTGCACTGCCTTTCATTACTCCAGATTTACCAAGCACTGGAGGGCCACTCAAAGTGGCCTTGCATTGCTTGGTAAATCTGACTTTAGTGTTGCTTTTCCCTTGCATTACCTAACTCACAGGCAATATAGCACTATGATAAATATGGCCCAATACTTTTCATATAGGCCAGACTAAAAACCCACAACTTTCTAACCAAGCAAAACCACCAAGAAGATGGTACATATCTGAAATGAAACTCTATCTTTCCTAAAACCTTCTGCTTTACTTCATGCTTAAGCCGAACCACAAACTTGAAATAAAATAATTGCAGCACATTTCTGTCCCTCACATATGTTTCCCACATAGGCCACACAATATCAACCATGCAAAACAAATAATTGTTTTTAGCTGACGACCCCAACGTTCCTTGGGGCCTTAATAGTGATGTGGAGCACTATATAAATCTTGCAATAAAAAGTAGTACAGTCCTTTGTCATCCACCGTTTCTTGGATTTTAAAGCCAAGAATCACTGTTCAGCCCAGTATGTACTCTTTAATTTTATTGTGCAGATTCTAGACCAGAGAGCCCTCTCCATCTATTCTCATTACCTTAGGGACAAAGAGACAGATATATAAAGCGTTTTGTTTGTCGCAAACTGCTCGATTCGACGAAAAAAACATATTTTTTTCAAATCTACAGAAGGCAAAATGTGATTCTGTAACTTGTTACCAAATCGCAATTCGCAGTAGTGATTCAGTATTTTGAAGGGACAAGTTTAGGGCATTCTTTTCAAATACCAAACAGTATGATATGCATTACTATTTTGTGACCGAATTCTGGTAACGAAACAGTAATACTTCACCACCAGTTTAAAAGTGGTGGTAACCCAATCACAAATTGCAGATCCTCATTGGACCCCTTCCCCTTCGAGGATGTTGAAAAAATATTTTTTAAGGGCAAAAAATAAAAAATAAGACCTAAATATGTATTTTTTTTTAAAAACAATCAGTTTTCCTATAAGGAAAGTGGGAGGCATTTCAATACAAATTGCTTTATTAAAACGGACATGGTGGTTTGTTGACCCAAGCAGGCCACAATCCTTGCGAAGCCACTGATTCCTAATCTGTCGCAAATTGTGACCTACCTCATTAAAATTCATGAGGTAGGTTAATTTCGACTTACTAGGAATCGCTGCTCAGAAATAAAAGGCTTTGTAGATTAGGAATTCTGATTTCCTAATTGCGATTCAGAGATAATCGCAGTTAGGAAATCAGCATTCCTGATGTTAGTAGGCCTAGCCCATAGACTGTATTCTTTTAAAGACATATGAAGGTATATTTACAAGAAAGTGGCGCATCGGTGCCCATGCACCACTTTTATTGTGGCGCCTCTGCCCCACCTAACAACAGCATGGTTGCGCCATATTTACAATATGGTGCACCATGGCAGAAGTTAGGACAATAACGTCAACATTTTGACACTATTGTGGCGCTTTGCTGCACGAGCGTCAAAAATGTTGACGCTAGTGCAGCAATGCACAGGGAGGCCCATTGATTAAAATGGGTGCATCATTTTAACGTCTGCTTTGATCAGGCATTAAAAATGATGGAAAAATGGTGCAGTGAAATGTTGTAAATTTTAGTGGGCCATTTTTTTTGGGCCTCCCTGCGTCGGAGCACCTCCTTACAGACATTGGTGGTCATTACAACATTGGCGGTAAAACCCGCTTACAGCCGTGCAGAAGACCGCCAATACACCGCCGCGGCTGCAGAATTCCGCCACAGCTATTATGACCCACATCTCGGAATCCGCCAAAATTCAGACACCCACACAAGTCCGCCACACCAAAGGTCAGTGTTAAACTGGCAAAAACAAATCCTCCACCGTCACGCCAACAGAAACACGCCCATGCTATTACGACCCACGAATCCACGCAGCAGTCTTTCAACCGCGGTATCCCATTGGCGGTACACACCGCCACGCTCAAAATACACACACATCTCCAAAACACCGCCACATTGGACAATTCGAAATACACACACCTGATACACATACAAACACCACTTCCACACACCCAACACAATATAAAACACACACCCACATCACCCACAAACCCCTACGACCAGAAATTTTGTGGAAGCCGAGAGACAGAGAGCACAGCAATTGAGAACCCCACCACACAGAGGCACACAACACCATCACCCATACAACATTCCACGCACAAAACAACACACACCACTACACATCACCACACTCCTCAACACATACACCACCCCACACATCACCCACACCACCCCATGTCACGCCAAAGACACCGCAGGTTTTCCGAGGAGGAGCTCAGGGTTATGATGGAGGAAATCCTCCGGGTAGAGCCACAGCTATTTGGCTCACAGGTGCAGCACACCTCCATAGCCAGGAAGATGGAGCTATGGCGCAGTATCGTGGACAGGGTCAACGCTGTGGGACAGCATCCAAGAAATCGGGAGGACATCAGGTAGAGGTGGAACGACCTACGGGGGAAGGTGCGTTCTGTGGTCTCCAGGCACAACATTGCGGTACAGCGGACTGGCGGCGGACCCCCACCTCCTCCCCCACAACTAACAACATGGGAGGAGCAAGTCTTGACCATCATGCATCCAGAGGGCCTCGGAGGAGTCGGTGGAGGAATGGACACTGGTAAGTCAAATCTTAACTATCAGATCCCCCACCCTACCTGCATGCTATCACACACCCCCACCCTCACCCCCTCCCCTATCACTCCAACTCCTCACTAATGTACTAATAACACAAACCACCCATCCCAACACCAAGCTCTGCATGACACAACTAAGCATGGTCACCCCTCACTAAAGCATGCTCACTGCACATACCCAGAACAACCCCCTAACCATCATCACACAAACCCCCACACAGGAATGCTTGCACTGGGGTACACGCACACCCACCTATTGCACACCATGACACACACACATGCAATAATCATGCTCATATACCCCTGCAGGACCACTACGGAACGTCACCACACAGGAGGGTCCAGACATCTCCACTCCACCCATAGAAGAGGCCCACAGTGATGACAGCAGCTCTGGCCAACTGGATCCAGATGACCAGCCCGGACCATCGTGGGCCTCGGGACAGTCAGTTCCCCTCGCACAGGCACAGCCCAACACTGACCTTCCACCCTCTGGTAACACCAGCACAGCACCCACCCAGCGGGCCCAATCCTCCGTACCCAGGACACGTCAATCAGCGGTGTGTCCACCACTACAGGGAACCCAGGCTAACCCACCACCCCAACAACAACAGGGACCTGGGGGCAGTGGTAGTGGGCACACGGTCCAGGGGACGGAGGCACAGGAACACAGGGGAACTGGGAGGGCTGCTGTGCGACAGGGGGAGGACAGGCCAAGGGAACCCACTCTCCATGAGGCCCTCTCCTCCATCATGGGAGCATACCACCACTCTCAGGAGATGATGGCGACGGTCCTGGCCAAGTTTCAGGAGACCCAGCGCCTGCAGGAGGAGCAGTATTTGGGGTTCAGGGAGGAGCTCAGAACCATCAGCTCCGCCCTGGGCACCATCGTAGGGGTGCTGAAGGACACACAAAAGACCATGAGGGACACCGTGGCACTCCAAGGGGCCCCTGACTCTAGCATGGATGATGAACTGCCCACCACCTCTGCCGGCGCTAGTGGACAGGACGCCCCACCACAGGACCACCACACCAGCACCCCACCCCCTGCAGACGGAGAACCACCCCGCAAGCGGTCCCTGAGATCCAGGAACAGGACAGAGCAAGATGGCAAGACCCCCGCCAGGAAATGAGACCACCCTGATTGTCCTCCCACTGTCCCACTTTGTTACCCTGTCCAGATTGGAACTGCCCTAGCTCCACTTCCTATGCCCATATGGGCAAAGCACCTGTGAGACTAATAGACTGGACTCTGCCATGGACATTCCTGCACCATCCCCCATCACCATTTTACAACCCCCCTCCATTTTTGAGCACTTAAATAAACACCCTTGAAGCACAAAACAATCTGGAGTCAGTCTGTGATTTGGTAAATTTGTATTATCAATGACAGTGTCAAAATGCGTTTTCAAATGTAATGCCAACATACCCATTCACACATCACAAGTCCATGAAGGATGCAAGCAGATGACACACGTTGGTAACCACACCTGTGAAACCGTAATGGAAAGGTACAACTCAGTTACCAAATACTGCTACTAAATGACAGACAGGATAGAGGTAGAAGTGTGAAAGTGAATGTAATAGTAAAAAAAAATGTTCTCACCTGTGTGTCACTGGAAATATTGCTGTATGACTGACTCCCTGTTGTCTATGTCTTCTTCCTCAGCTTCCTCCTCATCACTGTCCACAGGCTCCACAGCTGCCACAACACCGCCATCTGGACCATCCTCCTGCAGAAAAGGCACCTGGCGTTGCAAAGCAAGATTGTGAAGCATCTAGCAGGCAATGATGATCTGGCACACCTTCCTTGGTGAGTAGAATAGGGAACCACCTGTCATATGGAGGCACCTGAACCTGGCCTTCAGGAGGCCGAAGGTGCGTTCGATCACCCTCCTAGTCCACCCATGGGCCTCATTGTAGCGTTCCTCTGCCCTGGTCCTGGGATTCCCCACTGGGGTCAATAGCCATGACAGGTTGGGGTAACCAGAGTCCCCTAATAGCCACACCCGGTGCCTCTGGAGTTGACCCATCACATACGGGATACTGCTATTCCGCAGGATGTAGGCGTCATGCACAGAGCCAGGGAACATAGCATTTACCTGGGAGATGTACTGGTCTGCAAAACATACCATCTATACATTCATCGAATGATAACTCTTCTGGTTCCTGTACATCTGTTCACTCCTGCGGGGGGGACCAGAGCTATATGGGTCCCATCAATAGCACCTATGATGTTGGGGATATGTCCAAGGGCATAGAAGTCACCTTTCACTGTAGCCAAATCCTCCACCTGAGGGAAAATGATGTAGCTCCTTACGTGTTTCAGCAGGGCAGACAACACTCTGGACAACACGTTGGAAAACATAGGCTGGGACATCCCTGATGCAATGGCCACTGTTGTCTGAAAAGACCCACTTGCAAGGAAATGAAGCACTGATAGCACCTGCACATCAGGGGGGATTCCAGTGGGATGGGGGATTGGTGAGATCAGATCTGGCTCCAACTGGGTACACAGTTCCTGGATTGTGGCACGGTCAAACCTGTAGGTGATGATTAAATGTAGCTCCTCCATTGTCAACAGGTCCACCAGCGGTCGGTACACCGGAGGATTCCGCCATCTCCTCACATGTCCCAGCTGACGGTGCCTAGGAAGGACAACAGCGACCACAGAGTCAACAAATTCTCAGGTATGTACCCACAGCTACACAGAACACGACACCAAATACAAAACTCTTCCTGTATGTGTGTTGAGTGTAGGCCTAGGTATGTGTGACGCAGTAGTAAATGAAGCCATGTGGGCCCCTGAAATGGCAGCTGCCTGACCTCTAAAGTGGGACAATGGGATGTGAGGTATCTGCGCTTGCGTTGTACACCGTCGCGGTAGGCGGTCGTAGACTGCGGCGCAATGCTGCATTGGTTAACATTGGACCCTATGGGTCCCAGGAGCCAGTGATGAAGTGCGCCGGCGGTGATGAGACGCACCGCCGCGGACGTCACCGCCGCATATGTGACCGCCATTTTCTATCTGTTCAATCACTCGATACCTGATCTTCGACAGGAGAGGACCTACACTGCAAGTGCTGCTGTGACCTCGGTCTGGAAGAGACAATGACTGCTGCATCTGGGGAAAGGGCCCCTGCCTTCACTGCTCAGGAGTTGGAGAAGCTCATGGACGGGTCCTCCCCCAGTACATGCCACTCTACAGTCCTCCAGACCAACAGGTAAGTACACAGGGAGCACGTTGTATGGGCTATGCCTGGGTGGAGAGGGCTGGATGTCAGTAGGAAGGGGGCAGAGGTCAGGGAACATGAAGGACTGTGAATGCATGTGCCAGATGGCAAGGGTAGGGATGGGGGCCACCCACTTCGACGGTGCTGTTGTTAATGACTTCTCTTCTTCCCCTGTACATGTCATGTAGGTCAGCGCCCACCAGAAGAAGGACATTTGGCGTGCCATCGCCAAGGACGTCCGGACCCTGGTGGTCCACCAGAGACGGGGCACCCACTGCCGTAAAAGATGGGAGGACATTCGCCGCTGGAGCAAGAAGACGGTGGAGGCTCAGCTGGGGATGGCCTCCCAACGTGGGAGGGGTGCCCGTCGAACCATGATACCCCTGATGTTCCGGATCCTGGCAGTGGCCTACCCTGAGTTGGATGGGTGCTTGAGGGCATCACAGCAGACACAAGGGGGTGAGTACACTCTCATTCTGCGGACTTTGCGCGCAGTGGAGGGGTCAGGGTGGGGGAGGAGGGCTGTGGGTTTCCCTAGGCCAGGGCGAGTTACGTAGGCTAGGCCCCTCCGTAATGCAGGCCATGTGGCACTCCACCCCACCTCTGTAGAGTGCCAAGTACAGGTAGACATGCCCCTGTGCCATCTATGTGTGCAGATGACCACCATAGCCATGTAGGGCAGATCACAGGATTTGCATCTGTAGAGGCCAAGAGCACGGCGTAGTGCAGGGGGCTGCTGTGTCTGTATTGTCCGCCAACGGTAGCGGTAAGCCATGCACTCAACCTGTCTTTCTTCTGTCGCCCCCCCCCCTTTTTGTGGTCTCCCTGTTCTTGTGTGCATCAGCATCATCAGGCGGAGGTACAGTGGCACCGGAGCACGAGGGAGCTGCATCCCACATGGCCATGGAGGGCCACACCACAGACTCTGAATATACCAGTGGGACGGAGGGCGAGGGGAGCTTCGCGTCGGTCACCGGATCACCAAACAGCGACACGGACTCGTCCGCCGATGGGAGCTCCATTGTGGTGGCGGCCCCATCTGTGCCCCCCACTTCTACAGGTACAGCCGCCACCTCCCCTACCAGCAACGCCATCCCACCAGCCCCTCAGCCTTCGCCCCGTGCCCGCTCACCCAGGAGGGTGGGCATCACCTTCGCCCCAGGCACCTCAGCCCCTGCCCCTGTCACCCCTGCTGCCCTCAGTGAGGAGACCATTGACCTCCTCAGGTCACTCACTGTTGGGCAGTCTACCATTGTGAATGCCATCCAGGGTGTAGAAAGGGAGTTGCAACACGGTAATGGATTCCTGGAGGGCATTCATTGTGGTTAGGCTGCCCTTCATCGAACCCTGCAATCTCTGGCCTCAGCACTGATGGCAGCCATTGTCCCTGTGTCTAGCCTCCCCCCTCCAACTTCCTCCACCCAGACCCAGTCCCCTGACCCCAGCCTATCCCAAGCACACCATCAGACAAGCATGCATACACCTCAACACACAAAAGTATCTCAGGCAAACATAAGCACCACACAACCCACAGGCACTCAAACAAGTATCACCCACATACAGACACAACAACATCCACTGCCTCCACTGTGTCCCCCTCCCGTCGTCTCCCTCCTCCCTCCTAGTGTTGTCTACACTCTCACCTGCATGCACTACATCTACAGGCACTAGGACTCGCACCAGAACACCCAGCACCACACTCCGCTCACCTGCACTCACCACCCCCACTACCATTTACACGTCCCCTGTGTCCACTCCCAGTGTGTCTGTGACGCCCCCTCCCAAAGTACACAAATGCGGCCACCCACACACCCAACATCCATCCACCTCACGACAGCCTCCAGTACCTGCACCTGCACCCAAATCACCTAAAATTACACCTCCTACAACCACCTCCTCTTCCTCCACTCCCAGACCCCCTCCAGCTACCCATCCCAGTCTTTGTCAGCAACTCTTCCTCAGCAACGTTGACTTCTTTGCCACCACCCCCACCCCTCCAATTCATAGGTCCCATAGTAGTACCTCAGCCAAAAAAAATCCAGTACCAGTGGTGCGTGTTAAAGGTGAGTGGAGTGCACCGGCCACCAGGGCAGCCAGTGTGACACGGAGCCAAAGCACTGCCAGTACACCCCCTGTAAAGCACCTTAAGTTGGAAAGTGGCCGACGGGACAGGGTGAAGACTCCTGGCGGCAAAACTGCTCACAAGGGTCCCAGGGGGAGTGCCGAGTCAGCTGTGACTCCTCCAAAGGTGGTGAAGGGCCAGAAGAAGTCTGCACAGTCTGGGAAGAGCAGCACGGCGGAGAAGGGCGCCATCCTCCCCGGCGGCCGGGACGCCACCGCCAGCACTGTTGTCACTGGTCAGGAGACCACCGCCAGAGTCATTGCCCAGAGGGCAGCACAATCGTCACTGGTCAGGAAACCACCACCAGGGTCATTGCCTAGGAGGGCAGCACAATCGTCACTGGTCCGGAGACCACCGCCAGAGTCAGTGCCCAGGAGGGCAGCACAATCGTCACTGGTCCGGAGACCACCGCCAGAGTCATTGCCCAGGAGGGCAGCACAATCGTCACTGGTCAGGACACCACCGCCAGAGTCAGTGCCCAGGAGGACAGCACAATCGTCACTGGTCAGGAGACCACCACCAGCGTCAGTGCCCTGGAGGGCAGCACTGTAGTCACTGGTCCGGAGACCACCGCCAGCGTCAGTGCCCTGGAGGGCCCCGGCAGCCACAGCCCCGCTGGGCAATGAGGGACCGTCATGCCACACACCAATGCACAGGTCAGACAGCAAAGGCAAGCACTGCTGAACAGGTCAGAGACCGCCATGGTGAAGACCGCTGAACAGGGCAAAGCACCGCTGAACAGGTCAGAGACTGCCATGGTGAAGACCGCTGAACAGGGCAAAGCACTGCTGAACAGGTCAGAAACTGCAAAGTCAAGCACCGCTGAACAGGGCACAGACCGCCATGGCAAAGCACTGTTGAACAGGGAAAAGACCGTCATGGTGAAGACCGCTGAACAGGGCAAAGCACCGCTGAACAGGTCAGAAACTGCAAAGTCAAGCACCGCTGAACAGGGCACAGGCCGCCATGGCAAAGCACCGCTGAACAGGGAAAAGACTGCCATGGTGAAGACCGCTGAACAGGGCAAAGCACCGCTGAACAGGTCAGAAACTGCAAAGTCAAGCACCGCTGAACAGGGCACAGACCGACATGGCAAAGCACCGCTGGACAGGGAAAGGACCGCCAAATCAAGCATCGTTAGCCCATGTGCAGCTGGGACAGTGACGGAACAGGAACCGTCATGGGGAGCCTGATGCAGTCTGGGCACCAGTCCCCCTCCAGAACCAGTGGAGACTGTTATTCACTTGAGAGACTGTGCCTTTCCACTCCCCAGGATGGAAGACTGGGCAAGCCAACCACTGTAGAGACTTGAGAGCCTGTGGCTTTGCACTCCCCAGGATGGTACAGTGGGCAAACCACCCACTGTAGAGACTTTAGAGACTGTGGCTTTGCACTCCCCAGGATGGTACAGTGGGCAAACCAACCACTGTGGAGACTTGAGAGACTGTGGGTTTGCACTCCCCAGGATAATGAAGTGGGCAACCCACCCACTGTAGAGACTTGAGAGACTGTGGCTTTGCACTCCCCAGGATGGTACAGTGGACAAACCACCCACTGTAGAGACTTGAGAGACTGTGGCTTTGCACTACCCAGGATACATCAATGGGCATGGATCCCCATCGTGGATCTGGCGTGGTGCTGTAATCCGGCTGAGGTGCCCCCTCTTCCCTTCCCCCTGAGGTGCCTGTTGTATTTCTATCTGATGCCCCTGCAGTGTTCTCTCCGTTTGTGGACAGGTATCTAGTGTGGGCCTCGCCCATGCATTTTGGGCCCAGTGGTGCACGGACATTAATAGGTGCATACCTGCACTACTAATCGTAATGTATAAATTCTGGAATGTGTATATATATCTTTATATATGAGCTTACTGTATTTTGTATTTTGGGGGGGGGGTTGGGTTGTTACTGTGCTGTTTGGACATGCATTGGTGTGTGTGTTGTAGTGGGTGAGGGTCAGGTTGGGGGTGGCGGTGTTACGTGTGTGTCCCCCTGACTTTTGCCTCCCCCTCCCCTATGTCATAGGTGCAGTACTCACCGTTGTCTTCGGCGCCTAAGTAGATGTGATCGTAGAGGAGCAGAAAGACAAGCGCAGGGAGTATTTGTAGTTCGGGCTCCCTGGTGGCCTCCTTCCTCGTGGAGTGTGTTAAGGTGAGCGTTTTCCCATTGCAAAAGCGGTTTCCGCCGTTTTTTTATCCACGGTGAATCCGCCCCGGAAAAGGTGACGGATTGGCGGGTTGTGATACTGTGGGCGGTACATTGTCTTCTGCCTGTCTGTTGGCGGTGACCGCCGTGCTGCTTGTCTGTACCGCCATGGCGGTCGGAGTGTTAAAGTGGCTGTCTATGTTGCGGTTTCCGCCCCGGTCATAATTCCCTTTTTTTTCCGCCGGCCTGTTTGCGGTATTACCGCAGTTTTAACACCGTCCGCCAGGGTTGTAATGACCACCATTATGCCTGGCACAGGCATAATGCGGCACAAGGGCTTACAAAGTGGCACAATGCAAGCATTGGGCCACTTTGTACATATGGCGTGAGAGAAATGCCTTCTTAATGCCACCACAGCATAAAAAAAATGATGCTAAGGTGGCACAAGTTGACCCTAGGGGCTTGTAAATATGCCCCATACTTTTCATCATTCTGTCATGAGATTATAACGAAGCCTCTAAATTATACTGTGTTGGTAGTTTTCATTAGGGGCACTAAACAATTTTATTTTTCTATTTTGGAAAGATCATCCCAAATATCAGATGGCACCTTGTCACTGAGAGATAACCTCTCCAGTGCTAGCCTTTGAATTTAATAAAGTATTGTTTTCAGGTGTGTTTTGTTTAATTAAACAAAACTAGAATTGTTGATTACAGAATACAGTGATTTGTTGTGTGAAAACTCTAGGCTGAAAAGGAGATGTTCTAATAATATGGAACCTTTTGGTAATACTAAAACTGCCCACGGTACCTTCTCAAGGCTTAGTGAGAAAGAGTAGGTACATAGTTGTAGAGGAGTGAAGAGATTCAACAAGTCTTGCAACAGACCTAATCAACTTTGTCATTAACCATCTATTTAGTCAAACCTAAAGGAGCAGGAGCATTTGTTAAGTGTGTGAGATTATAATGGACCTGTCAAGTTGCTTTGTCTTGGCCCTCTGTATATTTGAGCGACATTGTGTGCCTGCCTTTGACGTGAACTTGCAAATATTCAAACATTTTCCCTAATGGGGCCTAATGGCTATCGGTACCCCTGAGTTAGTGCTGTTCAGTTGCAAATTGCATTTAACTCAGTTTTCACATTTTGGCGTTAACCCTCAGGACTTCTAATGTGTTTAGTCATGCAGAACATAGACCATGCAATTTTAGATTATATTTTTGAGTCTTTTTTGGTTTCTCTTTCCCTACACTCCGTATGGACATTCCGGGCAATCTGTTATTCTGTATACACACTTAACAACAGGCAGCGACCATCTTGCACTACACTGATATTTTAATGATGCAATGGCTTTTCTTCGCAATATGGTTGGCAGTAATGTCATATTGTATTGTCACTGGACCATTCCATCAGTGTAATATTAAAAATTTGGGGGCCTCAGGCAAGAAATTGTTTGGGAGCTTTTGTTTGTAATAACGTTATCTTTTAGATACAAACATACACAGAGAGTAACTTCACTTTCCCAGGGGCCCTTAGAAGGAGTGGGACCAGCGTAATTGCCCAGTTTGCACATGCGTTAAAATGTCTCTGAACTGCATGCCCAGTATATAGTAAAGCTTAGTCCCTTAGTTTTTGTTCTTTTTGGTAGACTTTACTAATCTCTATTTTCTTTGGCCTTTATATAGCATAGTTGCTCTTTTTTACATTCTGTCCTGATAATAATGTCCCTAAAATAACTTCTAGGTGGGTGGCTGACAATGTAAATAGGGCTAAACATTAGACAGAATACAGACAAAGTGCCCCAAGAACGATATCTTGTGTTCTACCAAAAAACATTCCCCATCACATGTTTATATTGCGCATACATACTTAAGGGCCCATTCACAAATATACATTTTCAAGTATAGATTTATGGAAATGTAACTTACTGCTGCACGTAGTAGTAACTCTACACTTTTTTGGTATTCATCATTTACAAATGTAAATGTACTACTAGGTGCATACTTACATGCCTCCACCCCTCAAAACTGGGGCTAGAGCATGTTAGAACAGGATTCAAATGTAAAATTACTGCTGATAACGTAACATACATAAACAGAGTCTCTGTCATCAGGGAGGAGATCTCCCTATGGCAAAGTATAGGGAAAATAACAAAGTGTGATATTTATATAAAAATAAAAAAAATAGTTGAATATAAAATAAAAAGTTAAGTTAATTTCACAAAATCATCATTCAACTATAACTACAATAATAAAATGTTAGAGCACATTAACTCATAAAATTAAGGCCCTCATTACAACACTGGAGGTCGGTGAAAAAGTGGCGGTAATACCGTCAACAGGCTGGCAGTAATTACTGCCAAATTATGACCCTGGCGGTGAGAACCCACATAGACAGCCACTTTACCACACTGACCGCCAGGGCGGAAACAACAGGCACCATGGCGGAAGCCGCCTACAGCCAGGTGGAAGTCAATGTTCCGCCCACCATATTATGACATGCCAATCCACCACCTTTTCCGGGGTGGTACCAACGACATCAAAAGCCTGGCGGAATCAGACATCAGAAGGGAAAGGATTCCCCTTTGGAGACACAGGGAAGAACCACGCTGCCATGGAGCCCGAGCTGCAAATATTTCTAATGATCTTTTACGTCCTGCTCCACCACGAACACCAAGGACGGCAAAGACGACCACGGTGAGTACAGTCACCTAGCACACAGGGGAGGGGGGAGGGAAAAGAGAGTGACACACACACAGAAGACACACACCTCCACCCCAAGACTATACACACAATCAGATGTAGTAATAAAACATATTTACCCCGTACCCCTGAGGAATAATATAAGGACAACAGGAATGTGATAAAGTGAGTCTAATAATATAAATACAATAGAAATACGAAAATGCAATGCAACTGGTATATTCATATGTACAGTTCAAGGGACACTGACCAGTCCACATTGTGCGTGGGCCACAGGGACACAAGCCAAAGTCCAGGGCCCCACCTGTCACCTGCAGCAACATGGAGAGAACACTGCAGAGGAATCAGTTGGAAAATAGCAGGTACCTCAGGGGGACGGGGAACGGGATGGCACCTCAGCCGGCAGATGACAGAAGACCACTTGTTCTGGAGGGGACAACATGCCCTGTGCTCTGTCCTGGGGAGTGCAAGGCCAAAGTCTCTCAAGTGGGTGACTTGCCCACATACTCTGGAGGGGGCAACATGCCCTGTGCTCTGTCTGGGGAGTGCAAGGCCAATGTCTCTCAAGTGGGTGTCTTGCCCACTGGTTCTGGAGGAAGCATTGTGCCCTGTGCTATTGATCCTGGGGAGTGCAAGGTGACAGTCTCTCAGGTGGGTGTCATACCCACTGGATTTGCAGGGGCCAGGCTGCACAGCAGCCCATGGATGCAGGACTACATACCGTCCACCAGCGGTGATGGCTGCTCAGTGGTGGTAGTGGTGCTGCTGCTGTTGCTGGTGGGGGAAACTCCAGCTCATACCCTGCAGCCTCGGATGGCTGCCCACTGGTGGTGGTGCTGCTAGTGGTGGTGGTGGGGGGAAGCTCCAACCCATCCCCTGCAACCTCGGACAGCTGCACAACCATGGTTGGTGGTGGGATCTCCTTCTGATTCCCTGCACCAGGCCCCTTGTCCTTCCTGCCTGCTGGTGCTGGCTCCTTGCCCTTCCTGGCAGCAGCTGGTGCTGGCTCCTTGCCCTTCCTGGCAGCAGCTGGAGCTGGCTCCGTGGTCTTCCGGCCCGCAGCTGGAGCAGGCACCCTTTACTTTTGGCTGCCTGCTGCAGGCTCCTTCACCCTGGGGACATGTGCCCTGGATCCTTTCCCACCACGAGTGGGTGTGGAGACTACTGGGCCCATGGCCTGGGTGGCTGAGGTGCTTGCCTGTTTTTTTGCCACCCTGGCCAGATGTGAAGGACGTGGGGGAGGAAGGTTACGGAAGAGGTCAATGGTGGAGAGGAAAAGCTTCTTAGGGACATTGGGGTAGGAAGAGGGAGAAGGTTTGGGAGTGGAGGAAGAGAGAGTGGTTGTAGGAGGTGTCTGCTGCGTTTGGGTGCTGGTGCATGGGCTGGATGCTGTTGTGAGGTGGATAGCTGTTGGGTGTCTGAGTGCCTGCGTGTGTGTACCTTGGGAGGGGGGGTGATACACACAGTGGGAAAGGGCACAGGGGATGTGTACATGGCTGTTCTGGAGGTGTCTGCCAGTGAGGTGTGTGTTCTGCTTGCTAGGTGTGGTGGTGATGCTGGTAGTGGATGAGGATGTAGTGCATGCATGTGTGAGTGTAGATGGAACTGGGAGGGATGTGGAGGAGGAGGAGGAGGGGGACACAGTGGAAATTGTTGATGTTGGTATGTCTGCATTTGGATGGTGTTTGTGTGAGTGCCTGTGGTATGAAGTGTGGTGCCTGTGTTTGCCTGTGCCACTCTTGTTGTCTTGTGTGCATGCTCGTCTGCCAGTGTGCTTGGGATAGGTTGGGGTTGAAGGGAATGGGATTGGGTAGAGGAAGTTGGATGGGAGAGGGTGGAAACAGGGACAATGGCTGCCATCAGAGGGGACGCCAGAGCCTGGATTGATCTCTATTGGGACACCAAGCCAGTGTGAATGCCCATGAGGAATGTATTAGTCTGTTGCATCTGGACTGCCAGCCCCTGGATGGCATTCACAATGGTTGACTGCCCTACAGAGATGGATCACAGAAGGTCAATAGTCTCCTCACTCAGGGCAGCAGGGCTAACTGGGGCAGGGCCTGAGGTGCCTGGGGCGAAGGAGATGCCCACCCCACTGGGAGAGCGGGCACAGGCAACTCGCTGAGGGGCTGCTGGGAGGGCGGTGCTGGTATGGGGGTGGCAGCTGTACCTGTAGCTAGAGTTGTCACAGAGGTGTCCACCACCACCAGGGAGCTTCCATCGGAGGAGGTATCTGTGTCCGAACTGTCCCCTCCAGTCTCCACCGTGGTGCTCCCCTCGCCTTCTGTTCCACTGGTGCCCTCACCATCAGTGGACACTACCTCCTGGGTCCAGTGGGATGCAGCTCCCTCCGTCGCCGTTGCCTCTGCTTCTCCGCTAGATGATGCTAATGCACATAAGGGCAGGATGACAAATCAAGAAACGGGGGGAGAGAGACAAAGGATACACTTTGTCAATGGCTGCACCAACACCACCATTGGCATACACAGCACCCTCACACACAGGGAACAGCCCTACGCACTATGCATTGCACTACCAGTGATAATGCTAGCCACCAATGCATGGGGAGAGGCACACACCGTCAAATGCAGCACACCTGGGACCCACGCAGCCCTGACCAGTATTGGATGCCTACGAGCTAGGTAGCAGGACTATCCCTTCAAGACCCTTGCCACCAGGGGACCTACTCTGCAATGTCAGGCCTGGCCTAGGGGCACCCACTGACCCACGTCCCCCACCCGGATACCACCCTACCATGCGTAAGTTCTAATTATGGAAACTGTAATCACCCCATTCTGGCTGCTGTGATGCCCTCAAGTGCCCATCCAGCTCTGGATAGGCCACTGCCAGTATGCGGGCCATCGGGGGGCAGGTTTCGTCGGGCACCCCTTCTTCATTGGGAGGCCATCCCCAGCTGGGCCTCTGCCGTCTTCCGTGCACAGCGTCTCAGGTCCTCCCATCGTTTCTGACAGTGGGTGCTCCACCTGCCATAGACCCCCAGGGTCTGCACATACTTTGCGATGGCACGCCATGTGCCCTTGTTTTGATAGGCGCTGACCTGCAGAGGAAATACACATAGGAAATAGTATCAGTCAGAGCGTCCTGCCTGTTACACATATGGCCCACCATACACCTTCACAACACCATTTACACACACATGGCCAAGCACACATGCTGTGCGCAGCCCAGGGGACATCCACTCACCCCCCCTATACAAGGCCTTCACACACACCACCCCATGCATTCATGCCACATGCATTGTGCCCACAGTGTACTCTCCTGTTGGTCTGGAGGCCCATACAGCAGTCCGTACTGGGGTAGGACTCCATCTATCAGCCACTCCAACTCCACCGAGGTGAAGGCAGGGGGCCCTTCCCCAGTCACACGGGCAGTGGTAGGTTCCAGACACAGGTAACAGCAGCACATGCAGTGTAGGTCCTCTCCTGTTGAAGGTCAGGTAGCAAGTGAGTGATCTGATGGAAAATGGCGGTAACGTCAGCGGCGGTGAATACCGTCACCACCAGCATTCATCACCATTGGCCACTGTACACCATAGGGCCCAACGTTAACTAATGAGGAGTTGCACGGCGGTTCCTGACTGCCTCCAGCAATGGCGTACAACGTCAACGGAATAACCTCACTTCCACTTGTCCCTCCTCACAGAACAGGCGGACACCATTTCAGGGGGGAGGGGCGGGCCCTGGATAAAAACTGTGTTACAGTTCAAATTGGACATACCCACTTAACCATTAAAAATTAACATCATGCATTGTACTGTTGTGGCTCCAATGTTCAGTTTGTGACCGGCTCCTCACTCTTTTTCCCCATAGATTGCAACCGCTGTGGATGAATAGGAGATGGTGACATACCCCCGTGTACAGACCCCTGGTGGACTTGGCAACAATGGAGGACAGGCACATTATCCTCATCTATAGACTTGACAGGGCCACAATTACAGAGTTGTGTTCCCAATTGGAGCCTGATCTGATATCCGTCACCCCACTGGGATTCCCCCTTCTTGTGCAAGTTCTATCTGTGCTCCATTTCCTGGCAACTGGTTCTTTCCAAGTGACAGTGGGCCTGGCAGCATGAATGTCACAGCCAATGTTCCCAATAGGGCTAACAAGAGTGTTGTCTGCCCTGATTAAACACATGTGCAGCTACATTGTTTTCCCCCAAGTGGAGGATTTGGCCACAGTGAAGGCTGACTTCTAAGCAATGGGACATATCCCCAACATAATTGGGGTGATTGATGGGACTCATATTGCATTTGTCCCCCCTCATTGAAATGAACAGGTGTTCAGAAATCGTAAGAGTTTCCACTCCATGAATGTCCAGATGGTGTGCTTGGTGGACCAGCACATCTCCCATGTCAATGCTAAGTATCCTGACTCTGTGCATGATGTCTTTATCCTGAGGAATAGCAGCATCCCAAATGTGATGGGCCAACTACAGAGGCACCGGGTGTCGCTAATAGGTGAGCTCTGGGTCACACCCAATATATGTTGGTGTATGGTGTGGGCCATTTAGGATAGTGTGTGGCTAAATGTTTTCCCTCAATATTTGCAGGTGACTCAGGTTGCCCCAACCTATCATGGCTACTGACCCCTGTAAGGAATGCCAGGACAAGGGCAGAAGAGCGTTACAATGAGGCACATGGGCGAACAAGAAGGATAATCAAACAAATCTTTGGCCTCCTGAAGGCCAGGTTCAGGTGCCTCCATCTAACTGGTGGATCCCTGTGCTACTTACCCAGGAAGGTCTGCCAGACAATCATAGCATGCTGCATGTTGCACAACCTTGCCTTGAGACGCTATGTGTCTTTTCTGTGGGAGGAGGAGGCTGGAGATGGCTGTGTGGCAGCAGTGTACCCTATGGAGAGTGAGGATGAGGAGGCAGAGGATAAAGATGAGGACAATAGAACAGCAGTGATCAGACAATACTTCCAATGGCACACAGGTAAGACAGTGTTACCGCACATTTCATTTTGATTATTTAGATCATCTTTGGCACTGGCATGCTGATATTTCCCACTTCTATGCCCACTCACTGTACCCTTCGGGACTTCATTTTGCAGATGTTGGTGCCCCCCATCGCTCCTGGTGTGATCACCGCTGGAAACTAAAGGTTTTCCTATGTGGACATTACTGTACAGTTGAATAGCAATGTTTGTACCTGGTTAAACGTATACATACTTGAAAAACGTGACAGACTTCATACTACATGTTTTTTACAAAGGGCGTTTATTGGAGTGCTAAGAAGAGGGGCAAGTGCATTGTGATGGGGTGATGATGGAGGAAAGCCCAGGGTACTGTTCGAGTCTGTAGCACAGGTGCATTGTCCAAGGGGAGATAGGAAGGGGAGCAATGGCAGTTCAACGTGGACAGGGTGACAGGGTGGGACACAACGGTGACAATCAGGAGAGTCTCATTTCCTAGCGGGAGTCTTGCCAATAGTCTCTGGCTTCTGCCTGGATCGCAGCGAACGTTTGCGGGGTGGTTCACCTTCTGCAGGGGGAGGGGTGCTGGTGGCCTGTTGGTCCTGTGGGGGGGCCTTCTGTCCACTAGCGGCAGCAGAGGTTGTAGGCAGTTCAGATGTCTGGCTAGTGGCAGGGGCCTGCTGGTGTAAGACTGCCTCCCTCATAATGTTTCCATGTCTGCCAGCACCCATGCAATCGAGACCAGGCTGGTGTTGTTGGCCTGCAAGTCCTTCATGATCCCCTGGTACTGTCGCTCCTGCAGACGCCTGTTCTCCTGCACATTGTCCAGGATCTGGCCCAGCGTATCCTGGGAATGTTGGTATGCTCACAGGATCTCTGCAAGTGCCTCTTGAAGAGTCGGTTCCCTGGGCTTGTCCTCCCCCCTGGCAGCTTTCACTTGTGTAGGTTGGTATGTGGTGGGCTAGATGATTCTCTCTAGTGTGCATGCTTTGGTGATAGGTGTCCATGCAGGGCTGTGAGTGATGTCCATGCATTGTAGTGCATGCATGGCTTGCCATTGGGATGGGTGGGATGTGATGGTGGGGTGTGTGGGAGGTGGTGGAGTGATGGGAGTGAGGGTGAGGGTGGGGGTATGTGATGGCATGCAGGTGGGGGGGGGATAATAATAGAGAGTTGACTTACCAGAGTCCAGTCCTCCTCCTACACCGGCCAGGCCCTCAGGATGCATGATTGCCAAGACATGCTCCTCCCATGTTGTTAGTGGTGGTGGAGGAGGTGGGGGTCCACCACCAGTCCTCTGGATAGCGAGCTGGTGTCTTGCTGCTATGGAACGCACCTTCCCTCGCAGGTTGTTCCACCTCTTCCTGATGTTCTCCCTTGTTCTGTGGTGCTGTCCCACGGTGTTGACCCTGTCCACGATCCTCCACCATAGCTCCATCTTCCTATCAATGGATACCTGCTGCACCTGTGCTCAAAATAGCTGAGGCTCTACACTGATGATTTCCTCCACCATGACCCTTATCTCCTCCTCTGAAAATCTGGGGTGTCTTTGTAGTGCCATGGGTGTTGTGTGAGTTGTGTAGGTGAGGGTGTGTAGGGTGATGTGTTGGGGTGCGTGATGTGGGGTGCGTGGGTGGTGTATAGGTGATGGTGGTGTGTGGCTCTGGTTTTGTCTGTGGTCGTGGTGTCTGTCTCGTACCAATGGTTTGTAGTCGTAAGGGGTTGTGGGTAATGTGAGTGTGTGTTTTATAGGGGTGTGGGTGTGGTGTGTGTATGGGTGTCAGGTGTGTGTTGTTTAAATTGTCCAATGTGGTGTTATTTTGTATGTGTGTGTCTATTTTGAGCGCAGCGGTATGTCCCAGAAATGGTTTACCGCCATTGAATGTCTGCCGTGCTTATTCATGGGTCATAATGTGGTGGGCGTTGTTCTGTTGGCGTAACGGCGTGGGTTTTGATGCTGCCAGTTTATCACTGACCTTTGGTGTGGCGGACTTGTGTCTGTGGCTGAATAGAGACAGATTGCTGTGTGTGTGTCATAATATGGTAAATGGATATCCACGGCGGATGTGGTATGTTGGCGGCAGTCAGCATGGCGGTAAGCGGGATTTACCGCCAGTGTCATAATGAGGGCCTAAATGTCTAATAAATAGTTAAATACTTGAAAATAATTATTCTTATCATTAAAAAGGTTTTTTTAAAACATGCTGATAACCATTTTTATATTTAATTATTGGTTAGTAAATGTTATTAAGCATTATTTGTTTAATTTGCTTTAATTCTGTTTTTTAGTAAAAGTTAAAATGTTTTATTTAATTATTTTCAAGAGCCATTTAAATATTAATTTATTTAATTAAAAAATAAATTGAATGTATCTTTCAAAACTTAAAAAACATTTATACATATAAGCACAATTCTGAAATGATGTATTTTAGTTAACATTATCATTATTCTTGTTCTTTTATGTCCATGCGTCCATTATTTTCTACGGGATTTGGTTGTGGTGTTCGTCCCTCCCTAAACACTTACATAACCCTCCATAAACCCCTTTTGTTTTGTCGTAAGTATGCTCCATTTTCCAGTCACTCCCCCCGTTCCTCACATGTGTACTACTAAAACGTGTGAGCCTGTGAAAGGGGGTCTCCAGAAACGGAGCGGAGATCTCTAGATGGAGAACATAGTAGAGGCGCTGGTGAAGGTCTCCGTATGCAGGTTTGTGAATAGCATTTTTTAGTACATGAATAGTACTGATGTAGTGCTAAACACACTACAAATGCAGTTTGTGAATAGTCCTCCCCATGTGGAACACAAAAAGCCTGATAATGACTTTGGGGGATGGGATGCCCCGAGCCAAAACGTTTGACGCTAGTGTAGCAAAGCGCCACGTTAGCATCAAACATTTTGAAGCTATTTTGCTAACGACTGCCATGGTGCACCGTATTGTAAATATGGCACAACCATGGTGTCATTATGTGCCAGTAGAGGAGGACGCAAGAAAAGTGGCCCATCATCTACGATATGTGACTTTCTTATAAATATGCCCCTAAATCTCAGAGACAAACTTGAATTTTAGAAAGGGACTTATTACAGATTCAAAGTCAAACTTACATAAATGAGTGTCAAAAACATAGGGGGTCATAACGACCTTGGCGGGCGGCTGATCTGACCCCCATGCGACCGCCAATGCGGCCGCACCCCCGCCGCGGGCATTTGGAGATCCCAGCTGGGCCGGAGGGTGGAAACCTGGTTTCCGCCCGCCGGCCCAGCGGGGATCACGGCCGCAACATAGGAGCCGGCTCCAAATGGAGCCGGCGGTGTTGTGGCCGTGCGATGGGTGCAGTTGCACCCATCGCGCTTTTCACTGTCTGCATAGCAGACAGTGAAAAGCTGCATGGGGCCCTGTCAGGGGGCCCCTGCACTGCCCATGCCAGTGGCATGGGCAGTGCAGGGCCCCCCAGGGGCCCCATGACTCCCCGTTCCGCCAGCCTTTTCCTGGCGGTGCAAACCACCAGAAAAAGGCTGGCGGTCGGGGACTCGTAATCCCCTGGGCAGCGCTGCAAGCAGCCCTGCCAGGCGGATTATCACCACCGGGGCAAAAGTGGCGGAATACCGCCGGCCCCGGCGGTGTGACCGCGGCGCTTCCGCCGAAGTCGTAATACTCCTGGAAGCACCGCCAGCCTGTTGGCGGTGCTTCCATCGTTTTAGCCCTGGCGGTCCCGTACCGCCAGGGTCAAAATTACCCCCATAGTATCTATGTGTATAATCACCAAAAGAGAATCAAACCATTGCATAATAATAAATTTCACTAACATATGATGACAGATAATTCAATAGCGACAACGCATGAAATAGGAAAAAGCATACAGTGCTTCAAATTTGTTCTCAGATTTTCCTGCCTACCCATTGAATCTAAATCCCTTACTATTCTAATAAACTAAAATAAATTCAGAGTAATGCGTCAGCATCACAGGAAACTTCGGTAGAAGTCCTGTTGAGCGATGTGAGTAGCAGTAAGCCGATTAGTTTAACAAAGAAAAAAACCTGTCTCTCCCTTCAGTGTCTGCTCTAGTCACGGGGCAGAAGGAATCTGACTCTCTGACCAACTAAACATCACTTTAATTGACCCCAGAGCCTTCCAGTAGCTGAGATTACACCCAAGGAAACTTCCACTAACAGGACACCATTGTGAATTATAGCCAAATAACAATTATCCTCTTCTGAACAAATCTGTTCGATTTTGGATTAAATCCATGCCCAGGAATTTAGTAAGGGAGTTGTTCTTGTAGCCCCTTGTTACCGTTTTGTCTTTGGCAACCCAACTCTCACTTCCTTATCTATCACCTACAGAGGAAAGAAAAATAATGCACAAAGAAAGTGAGTTTCATGTCAAAATTAAACATAGGAATAACGCAGGTCTGAACTCCAGCATGAATAACAGAAAGGAAGTACAATTTAGCTATACTTTTACAAATGTAATTCTTTTAAACACAATAAATGAAGAGTGATTATAAAATTTATAATTTGTTTAGATACTAAGGAATAAATGCCTCCGGTTAACATTACATAAGAACAGTTTATATGTAATGTGTATTTTCTCCCATAAAGGCACTGTAGTGTCATGGTCTTTTAAGGCACCACTTTTAAAAGGACATAGTTTTACTCATAATATATGAAGTTAAATGCTTTGTTACTCTTCTTTTAACAAAGCACAATCGCGCAGCCAAGTTATGCTCTATAACCCCCCCTTTCTGATGATGTATTAAGTCATCACAACTTCAGTCTCTCTAGAATGAGACTCTCTAGAACCTAATGGTTTTTACCAACTTCCGTCTAGCTTCTTCCAAACGTCCATCTCATTATAATATTTACACTGGTTGACCTCCAATTCAACTTTAGCCACCTTCCTTTTCCTTCCCTCTGAATGTTCACTCTTTGGAAAACTTTATATACCATAAAAAAAACTATTGCGCATGTGGCACTAACCAACAAAAGCTTCAGAACTAAACCTATGACTCAATTTCCTAATTTCCCAAACCATCTGCCTATAGCAGAAAATCCATCTCCAATGGCTTCCCATGCACATGACGCTTCCAGTTCCTTCAAATCCTTTGTCAAGCCAGATATATTCTGAATGTACTTCTCCAAACCTTAGTGTTGTTTGGGATGTAAGTGCAGCATTGCTGAAACAGACTCCTCCTTCTTTTTCAAGTAACATGTCTAATACAAGTTTATTTTGCAAAACCATAGATCTGATCACTTTCATCTAAGAATTTACCATTAACAAAGCTCCTGCTGTGGTAGTGGTTAGTTTATCCACAATAGTAAATAGCCTTCTAATCTTCAAATCATTCAAAACCCCTCCTACAGATGGAATCAAAGCACCAAATATGTCACCCACCACTTCTCCACCACTAATACCTCATTTGGGTCTAGAACCTTTAGTCCAGATAGGATCATTAAGATGTTCTACATGATGAATCTTAGGAAAAACTATGCCTAAGTAACACCTACCATACCATGACTTTGGTCATTTAAAATAAGCATGTTCTCCACCAATACAATAAACTACAGGAATAACAGTGTCTTCTCCATCCAAATACAACTGGAACTTGTAATTCCCTCGAACTTCGAAGGTATGATCACATTCACTCTTCCCCAGAAACATAATGTCAGTATCAGATCTCTCCATTAAAATACATAATATTCCCTTATGTTTACAATCTAAGGCTAATGCAGCTAAATTTCCAGCTTACTGATGCCCAATCTCTTCTTTAGTCCATCAATTCTCACTACAAAAGCTCTTATCCAGCTTCTAATTCCCTTATTCAGTCCTCAACCAAATTTAGAAACTTCTCGACTTTTGACAACATACAATTGTAAACTGTGCCTATGTATATAAACTGTGTCTAATGTTGTAACAGGTATAAAGAATTTGACAATTATTTTTATCTCTCAGGGAGCTGGATGTCTGTTGATTATCGGGATCTCTTAAAGAATCAAATCAAAAGTTGAAAAATAATATTTATATTGTCCTGTTCCGTAAAAAAGGCTCAAGAAAAGACTACATGAAATCCTGTAAGACACAAGAATATAATGGTAGGTGATACCTTCTGACACAGAGGCAAGAATCAGTTTGCTCCACTTTCGTCTTGATTTCACAAGTGGCTTGTTCCTGACCCTTCTCAAACCAATCAAGTGCTATGTCAGACTCTATTTGACCCCCAACAGCTTGAATAACCTGCTTCTCTCGTCTCTCTGAAACCATTAGCACTTCTGGAACAGGTGCTGTCGCATCAAGGGGACATTCAACTCTGCGAGTATGGGAAGCATGAATCCAGATGGGGAGACCTCTGCACTTTACAGCAGTGGTGGTGAATAGGATCACTTGATATGGCCTATGCCATTGAGGCTCCAGACATGTTTTCCTGATGTGTTTTTTCACAGGACCCAATTGCCAGGACTGAGGTCATGGCACTGCTCCTGAAGCCAAGAAGTTGTAGATGCTCCAACCTAATGAGACACAGAATACATCACATCAGCCAGGCCTTTGCAGTCAATTACCAGATCCTCAGTAAGGTTCACTAGTCCATTTGGGGGAATCACTGGCAGTCTCATCAACCTCCCCATTATAATTTTGCGGGGGAACAATCCAGTCTTTTGATCAGGTACACTCCGAAGACTCATCAACACAAGAGGCAAGGCTTCGCCATTTCAAAGATGTTGAAGCACACACTTTTGCCAATCTGGATTTCAGCGTGCCATTCCCCTGCTCCACAAGACCTGAAGCCTTAGATCTATAGCTGCAGTATAGCTTCTGTTCAATCTGTAATGCTGTGCATAATAACCTCAAGACCTTATTATTGAAATGAGTACCTCAAAGCCAAATCTAGGAATGAGCTCTCTTCCTAACAGTTAGCTACTGTAAGGCTATCATTGCTTCTGGTTGAGTATGCTTTGGCCCAATGAGAGAAGAGATACACAATCACCAGGATGTATCTCAGCCAGTTATACACAGGCATCTTAATAAAGTCCACCTGCATCCTATTGAAAGGGCCTCCTGATCTCCCTATGTAACTCAGGGTAACTGCAGTTCTCTTTCCACCATTGTTCTGTTGACACAGAACACACTTGTGACACAAAACCTCGGCCATCCTTCTGAATGTTGGAATGAACCAGGTCTGTCTGAATAACCTCACCATAGAATCCCTACCAACATGAGCAGGTCCATGGAAATGTCTAGCCATTGGAGGTAACAAACTATTTGGCAACACTGATCTCCCATCCATTGAAATCCAAGTATCATCATCTCTTTTGACACAACCTGCTCTAACTCAGCTTTGCTGTTCCTCCTCTGACACTTCCTCTTGTAGCATTTTGACTTCAACCCAAGTATCAACAGTAGTCAACAAAAGGTTGAAGTTAGTCTCTTCCATTTCCTCATTTGTGTATTCCCATTGAAGGTTCAAACATTATGTGCACAACATTTCGCAACCTCATCAGTGTAATTATTGCCCAAAGTCACATGACCATCTCTAGAACGCTGTGTAGGACACTTGACTACTGTGAATTGCTAAGGCAATTGAAATCCATGGAGGAGGTTTCTCACCTGTTCGTCATCCAGATCGGAATCCAGAAGACATCATGAATCCCTTCTATGACCATAGTTGTACAAAGTCATGAGTGACACCAAAGCCATACTGACTGTAGGTAAAGATTGTCACTTTCAACTGGTCTGAAACACAGCATGCCATAGTAAGAACAAACAATTCAGCCACTTGGGCAGAAAAATTTCCTTGAAGCCAGGAAGCTTCAATAGCTCCTGAAAGAGTGCAAACAGCATAAGCTACACTTAGACTCCCTTCATTGTCTCGTAAGTAGAGGGGTTCAAAACACCATAATGTTTGACAGTTACATTCTCTGATACCATGTATGATTTTTTCATATTTGGTCAGACGGCTGATAGCCATGTGCTGGGTTTTTGTTTTGTTCAACAATAATTCGAGAGAGTGATGCACATACCCAGTTAAAGGGTCTCCCATTACAATATTTTCACATCTATCAATGATCATGCTGAAAGAGGCCATGGCCTTAAGACATCTGGGCAAAGCAGAAGCTACAGGATCTGATGTAGCTGACAAATATGCCAGGAGCCTCCTGACATTTCCATGGGTTTGTGTAAGTGCTGAGAGACTGAAGCCCTCTCTCTCACTGCTGAAAAATGGAAAAGATTTGTTGTAATCAGGCATCTCCAGAGTTGGGGCATCACAGAAACTTTCAGCTGTAGGAATGAAGTCAAGCAATAGTTAGCCCAAGGTACCAGATCAGACACATCCTTGTGTGTCAGACTCTAGGGGTAAGTTAGGAATCCAAAGACAACAGTTTTCCACCATTCCCAAACACATCCTTACTTCTTTTTGTGTTGGTGTTGTTGGTGGACTCATTTTCAAAATTGCTGAAATTCTATCTTGTGACACTTTATCCTTTCTCAATATGATGACCAAGATATTGCACTTCTTTCTGACAATGTTGCAACTTTCTAGCAACGCTTTATGTCTATTCTCAGCTAGGTGGTTCACCAAAGCAATGGTATCCTGTTTACCTGCTTCCTGGGAATTTGATACCACCAATAGGTTGTTGATGTATTGTATTAGGACTTAGAGTTACAAGGCATGACCAAAGATGCCAGATTTTCCTTGAGGACCTGATTAAAAATGGACGGACTACCAGTATACCCCTGAGGAACTCAGCACCATGCCGAAACCTCATTCTCGAACACAAATGCGAAAATGAACTGACACAAATCAATGACAGTGAACCACTTAGCCTCACATGGAATCTGAAACTATATCACAGCTGGATTCAGTACCATGGGACAACAAAGAATAACTGTATTGTTCACCTTATGTAAATACTGTAAAATCCTGTACTTCCCATTTGGCTTCTGCAAGCCCATGAAAGTGTAATTACAAGGACTGTCCATGCCTTCCTGCAGTATACCCCACATACCCCATTGAATCATTGAGTTGATGATGGGCCGAATCCCTGCAATCACTTCAGGTGTCAGATTGTATTTTGGGGCTCTTGGGAATCCAGCATTAACTTTGACTGTTATCTGGACAGTCTCAACTTCTTTAATCAGTCTGATATATTTCCCTGAAAAATCCAGCATTCAAAAAGGTGCATATGGTACAATATGACCCGTCATTCCCCTGTTTAAAGGCAACAACTTCATCATGCATTTGCATATCTATACTTGCTGAGGTACGAGCGATAGTACAGGTATGTTTACTGAGTGAGGGGCAGATTTATTGATGGTGGTGCAACACCAAGTGCAGTGTCACTTTCCTTGCACCCCTTAGCACCCCGTACCGCCATCATGTGTGCGCGGTATGTAAAATACAGAGCAACCTGGGTACATGGTAGGGGGCAATAGCATCATCCTTCATGATGTACTCTTCAGGAGTAACGCCAAAATATTGGGGCTACTCCTGCAGAGTACATAGGGCCCCATTCTAAAGAATGGAAGGCCCCTTTTAACGCCTGCTCTTGAGCAGGTGTTAAAAGTGCCTCAAAAATGGCGTAAGGAAATCACATAGATTTCCATATACCATTTTTCTGGCTCCCCTGATGTAGGAATGCCCCCTTTGCATACATTATGCCTGGCGCAGGCATAATGTAGCGCAAAGGGTTACAGAGTGGCGCAATGCATGCATTGCGCCACTCTGTAAATACGGCGCAAGAATTTTGGCCTTGTTGGTCCACATTAACGTCAAAATAAATGACATTAATGTGGTGCAAGGTGGTGCTAGGGGCCTATAAATATGCCCCTAAATTCCTTCCAAATAGATTCACTGGACTGGAATCGCACACCGCAAATCTGTGCTTGTCTTTGAAAGACCCTATTCTCACGAAAATGGGTTTAGTTTCTTGAGTTGCCATTTGTTTGTTTGCTACTCCTACAACTTGGACTAATTTTCCAGTGAGAGTTAGATTACAGACCTCTACCAATCTCAGAGTAGAGCGGGTAGCACCAGTGTCAACCAAAAATGATACAAGGCAGCCATCCACCTCGCTGTTTATAAATGGTCCATTCTGAGGAAATTATTGGAAAGCATTCCCTCCTTGAATCGCATTGATTTTCGCATGCAGATTCTGATTAGCTTTGCGTCTAGGACTTATTGCGTTTTGTTGTGGCATTGGAGGTTAAGGAACCTGCATCATCTAGGCTTGTGGTGGGTGAAAATTTTGATTTCTCTGCCTCATGCATTTTGCATCAGTGATGGGTTGGCATTCTGTGATAGTTCAAATCCTGAATTTTGAGTTTGATTAGCTGGATTAAAACCACATTCTTGATTCAAATGGCCCATCCTGTTACAGATGTGATAAAGGGTATTCCTTTTCAAGCTACTGACATTCATTCCAGTATTTGGGTCAATATGTGTTCCTCGACCTCTGCCCTGCATGGGACTTGGTCTTTGCTGGTATACACCTTGCAAGGCACCAACATTGTTCACTATCAGCCGAATCTGACTAGTTCTCTGAGCTGCTTTTATCTGTTCAACCATGAGTTTTTGATTTAGTTTCATCTGCTTCATCTCAATCTCTTCACAGCAGTACTTGGTGTACCTCAACATTTTGTCAATAATCTTTTTCTGCCAACAAATCAAATGTTGCTGGATCATCGGATTGATTTCTGGCCTCAATCCAGTCACAAACCTTGACACAAAATGTCCCATATCTTTAGCATCTAAAGTCTCCATACCATGATACTGTTTGAATGCCTCTAACAACCTTTCATAATAAGCAAGAATAGACTCCTTTGACTCTTGAGTCGTTCTGTCTGTCAATTTTAACCCAGTCAATATCTTGAGGAGGAACCTTCCCCTTCAAGAATGTCAGACCCTGTTGATACTTGTTTGTCACTAATGGTGATGGACCCTTTGTTATCGGATTTCTATTCGGTTCCGTCTCAGGCAAGTGGACAGCTACCGTGCACCCAGTCCACAAATCATTCGGAACAATGATGACAAAGAAGGTATTAAAATCAACCCACAACACCTGGGATATTTTTACAAATCTTTCAACCTGTCTGTAACATTCCACTGGTTTCTCTTGCAATTTTGGGAAATCATTGGTAAATGATGCAAGATCACTTCTGCTCCATGGTACAGGTACATAGGCCCCACCGGGCACTTCTCCCAAGGGAAAGGTTGTAATGTCCTCCTCTGCTCCACCTGAAGGTGGTTCACTGAATGTTTTTTTACCGCCTTCTTTTTCATCCATTTAGTTTCCCACTTGTAAAAGTCATTCAATTTCCTAATATTGTGAATTAGTTCCTTAATCTGAGCTTTCAATCCTGTAGTTTTCATGACGGCAATCTCCTTTTCACTGAAACACACTCAGCAGCACCTCTATAAAGCTTTAGTTTTATTTAAGTCTACTTCATAGTTTTGAGCCAATTCTGCCAATTTATCGTAAACTTGGCCCACTCGCTTAGTGACATCAGTACTCACAAATGCGAGCTCATCTTCATGATAAGTTTCTAATTGCTACAGCCTAAGATTCATACTCTCTCTAGATGGAGTACTTCTAGTAAAAAACTGCACCCAGTCACCGATCTCCTTCACACTAATGAATCAAGTCACAACAGGAATCCAAGGTTCCAAAGTTGTATCTGCACTTGCTCCTTATGGGGTACTAGTGTGTGTTGCAACCAAGGTAACAAACTTCCTAATGTCTGGACTGTTTGGATCTCCACCTTGTCCTCCAACAGTATTCAGCACAGTCAGGTTGTAAGTATTTTTATCAGAGCCTTCAGGTTTGCACATAAGAACTACTGGGCCAATAGTAACTGGAACTGTAAAGCATCAACAGTACTCAAAGCAGGATCAACTGGGACACACTCTCTCAAACTCTCACTTCTTGGCTGAGAAGGTATATTAACTGGAATGGCTCCCATCGGACTAGAAGTCAGTTTGGCTGGGGCAGTGGCAAGGGTGACTGGGCCGCTGCCATCAGTGTTCTGATTTCCACCCTTGGATCTAATCTCTTTGTATGGAGGTGGACGTTCAGACAATAATACATCCAAAAGGCTAGCTGCAGAGTCATCATCACCATCTTCACTCATGTCATCAGGCTCCTTTTGTTTCTTCTCTTTCTGTTTTCTGTTCATTTTTTCCCCTTCTTCCTCAACCACATCGGTGGTCATTGCCGGATACAGTCTAACTCCCTCAACTATGTCTGTTTTTAATCTTTTCAGCTTAGCGTCCCATCTAGAATCCGCATAAGTGAGTATGGCTTTCTTTGTCCTATCTTGTTATTTCTCCTTTACTTTGGCATGAGCAGCACACTGCCAAGCATTAAGTGCTTCATATTTGAAGGTCTAGCAGGTGGTTTCATCACATACAATACCCTCCTCAAGTTTTCAATAATTCTCAAATTGAATGTGCTATAACTTGAAAACCTCAATGCACCTTCATTGTCTGTGATCTTGTGCCACTGACCAAGCCATACACAAATATGGAACCCTACATTAACTGCCATATAATGACTTGGGGTATCTTCTGGTGGCTCCTCTTTGCCTTCTCTACTAGGTATATGTACATCTCCTCTAAACAAATCTTACATAATTTTGAAACATTTAATCTTTCCACAATTACATTTCAATGATTACAATCAAATTCCAACTCAAAAACAGCATTGTATTCATAATCCTATGCTCCGCAACAACTACCAATCACAGCACAGTCCCTTATGACACTGTCAATAAATAACAGCATGGCACCACACCATCTGACCTGTACCAGCACAGCACACTGATGTAGATATCACTCCTCGCAGCAGCTCCACTTCTTTACAAACTACATGCACACTCCGCAATATCACACACACAAGAAATTTCCCAAATACTTTGAATGAAACCTCGACCTGAGGAGAATCATTCAAATCAGTACAGCTTCACCCAACGCATTATGGTGACTAACTCAACCATCTCACATTCACACAAAGCAAGTCCCTATCTTAACTGTCCAGTTGATGACATCTCACAACGAATACAACCTCTTACCAGATAATTTAATATGGTGTCTACTGCACCTTTTTACCTATCCTGGGATATTATGTCACGTCAGACCAGATAACCTCTTCAACCTCTTTTACAAATCACACTCACACAACAAGCAAACACCTCCGCATGACATCATCCAGACTTAAAAACACTGCAAGCTAAGTACAAGCAATTTGTAATCCTATTAATACTCACACCTCCTTCTTCAATACAACACTCTTCTTTTTCTCCACAACTTTGGTGATCTTTCACGATTTGGACATGGACTCTAGGAAATGGGTTCCGAGTGATAAGTAATCTAGAAAACAGAGTTCTAGCTCTCCTTACTTTCAGGAACCTAACCACCCTATCTCTGCCACCATCTGATTCAGAGTTGTCCTTTCTTTTCCTTTTCTTTCTAGGTCCGATGAATCTTCTTAGGAGTCCAGAGGGGCAAAGAGAAACACTGTCACTCATATCTATCTATTGACAGTGCAACCCATTTTGTTACACATTAATCTCAGAGAAAAACTTGAATTTTAGAAAGGGATTTATTACAGATTCAAAGTTAAACTTCCAAAAACATAGTATATATGAATATAATCACCAATGGAGAATGAAACCGTCGCACAATATTACATTTCACAAACGTATAAAGGACAGATAATTCAATAGTGGCAATGCAGAAAATAAGAAAAAGCAGACAGCGCTTTAACTTCAGTCTCAGATTTTCCTGTCTAAACACTGAATCTAAATTCCTAACTATTCTAATCAGCTAAAATAAATTCAGAGGAAAGTGACAGCATTACGGGAAACTTCTGTAGAAGTCCTGTTGAGAAATGTGAGTAGCATGAAGCCACTTGGGCCCAGAGTTATACTCTGTTTGTGCCGAATTTGCTTCATTTTTTTTGCACAAATTCGGCGCAAACCTAACTCCATATTAATACTTTGGCGCTCGACCCGTCTCGAGCCAAGGTTTTGGAGTTAACATAATTTTTTGCTTGCGGGAAACTACCTTGCATTAATGCGATGAAAGGTAGGTGTTCCCATGCAAAAAATTACAACATGGCCTTAGCGCATATTTATCCCTATGTGCTAAAATCATGCATGGGGAAGGGGGCCTTAAATAATGGCCCTTAGCATGCTTAGCACCATTATTTAACGCCTGGGTCAGGGCAGGCGTTAGGGAACCTGTGGGCCTATTTTCATGGTCAGAGACCATGGAAAGGGCCCACAGGTGCCCTTCCCTAGCCCCAGGGACACCCCCACCCACACAAGAGGGACACCAGAGGACGGTGGGACCCCATCCCAGGTAAGTAAGGTAAGTTCCGAGAAGCATTTTTTTTTTTTTTTTTTTTAAGTGCAATGGGGGGCCTAACTTGGGCATGGTCATTGGGGTGGTGGGCATGACCCCTGTCTTTACTAAGACAGGAGTCATGTCCATGGGGGTTGTATGTAAAAAAAATGACGCTAGTCTGGTTAGTGGCATTTTTATTCCTCTGACCAGACTAGGGTCAGCCTTTGACGCACAACTTCCTGTTCCCCCTATGCCTCCCCCATCCAGCTAGCATCCTTTTTCATGATGCTAGCCAGGCCTTACCGCCGGCTACCGTCATTCCATAAATATGATGCCCGGCTGGCATCTTGGAATGGTGCTAGCCGGCGGTACACCTTTTCACGCAAAAATGCGTTAGCAAAAGGAAGGAATCTGTCTCTCCCTTCAGGGTCCACTCTAGTCAAGGGCAAAGGGAATCTGAATCTCTACCTAAACAACACTTTAATCGACCTCAGAATCTAGTGGTAGCTGACATCACTCTCAAGAAAATTTCCAAGACACCATTGTGAATTCTATCCAATTAACTTTTATCCTCTTCTGAACATATCTACTTGACCTTGGATTACATCCATGCCCAGGAATTTAATAAGGGAGTCATTCTTGTAGCTCCTTGTAAATAATTTTTGCCTTTGGCAACCCAACTCTTGCTTCCTTATCTATCACCTGCAGAGGGAAGAAAACTAATGCACAAAAGAAGCAAGTTTCTTGTCAAAATTAAATATAGGACTCGCATAGGTCTTAACTCCAGCCTGAACAACAGAAAGAATGCAGAATGCAGCACACATAGATAGATGAAAAAACGGGGAGGAATAATGTTATTTCTCCCCATTGTGTCACTCTTACGCCACTCCTGGGGAGGCATAGGCCTTTGACGCATTCCCAGGTTTACGAAACATTGTAAATCTGGGAATGCATCAAAATACATGGGTGTTGCGTAGGAACACCCATGCAACACTCATGGAAACGCCTTCTTGACACAAAGTAAGGCAATGCAGTGATTGAGGTCTTTTTTTGTAATTCAAAAATAAATAAAAGAAATCAATGGCCATTATATCTTGGGAGGTTTTTTTCCCATAACTTGGTGAATATTGTTTTAATTTCCTTGTGCTGTCATGTGCAGGTACAAAACTGACATCGTGCTGTTATAGGTGTTTCAGACTGCACATCTACACCTGCTTCCGATTTTTACAGGAAGCAAAATGGTCAGGACAAGGCTTCCACCAGCAGATGCTCATGTGGGGGCTTAAATGCATGTAGAATGGCTACACAGTCAACTTTATAACATACCTTAGGGCCGCAGCAATGTGTAATGCTCTTATGCCAAAACGGTCCATCTCCCAGCTCCAATTCACCAAGATGCTCCTGCAGGTCCCGGCTCAGGCACCATCAGTGCAGGGGCTGTTGTGGCACAAAATTGTCTGATTCACATATCCACTCTGGCCACTGAATTTTGCAATTAGAGTTTGGTCAACAGCTCTGCTCCAGCACCAGTGCTTGCAGAAGCGACACTGATTGAGGTAAGGTACCAAAAGGATATCCAGTACCTCTCACCACTTGTACTAGGATAATAAGAGACAAGATTTATTCGGGAGCTCAGGACTATCATAGCTCAGAAAACTCTTATCAAAATTCAACATTTGATGGTAGAATCATGATTGCATGAAGAAGAACTTGAAAGAAGGGATGTGCTAGCAGGAAGAACTATAGTAAGGAAGCAGAGTGTAGCACCTACATAGACATTTCCAATAGACATTCTGCTTTAGCTGTAGGAGCGTAGCATGGGGAGTCTTGGTCTGGTAATAATTACTTTTATGCCCGTTAGTCTGGCTCTTGTTTGCTCTTCTGGCAACACAATTCTGATCTCCTCCTGCTATGAACTGCCAAGACCCCTAAGCATAGAGTGTCCTGGTGGATCTAATCAGTGTTAACAAGGCTCCTAAAAATATTCTTAATGCTTGTCTTTCCTGTTAGACAATGCTACCAGCTATTAGATGTCTTCTCTCAAGGCATTATCATCATTAAGAGCTATGCATTGACTCAAACAATGGTGTGTTTGAGGGAGCGTGGCATGGTTGGGAAGGGCTATGACCAGTGAGTAGGGCATGACATTAACCGCAGCTGGCTGAAATCATAGCTCAGTCGGGGCTATGGTAGGTCCAAATGTCTAGCAAAAAAAGATAGGGTGTGACCACTTGTGTTGAATAGTAGAGGCATACTTTACAAAAATATGAGGGCAAATTTAGCACTTCTGGAAAAGGCAATCTCCCCATCTACAGGTTCTATTTTTTGGCCGAGTTTGCCCCACTAGGCTGGATAGGTGCAATATAGAGATTAACAATACTAAAGCCACACTGTGACGTATGCATCTAGTGGTGCCTCTTGCCAGTAAACTTATATTTTTAGAGTCATGGTCTTACCTTCTTAAAGTAATGTTTTACTTCTAAGAAAATGTATCATTTTCTGTGTCTTTTTCAGGGGTCTTTGCTACCAAGGAAGAGAGCTGGAAGCAAATGCGACGATTTTCGCTCATGACCTTAAGGAATTTTGGGATGGGAAAGAGGAGCATTGAGGAGAGGATCCAGGAGGAGGCCCAAATGTTGGTGGAAGAGTTTAGAAAAACTAAAGGTACAATAACTGTTGCAGCACTCAATATTTGCACTAATCCAAACACTGTCTCATACATGTGCCGGTAAATGAGACACAAGCTTCAATTTAACTTTGGGAAATAGTCATTTGGCACTGAACTATAAGCTGTGAAGTAAAACTAGGAAATGATATGCTTGGTAGCATGAACAGCCCCTGTATCACATTGCCCACTAAATACAACCTCTCACACAAGCTTCAGCTAGAGGTGACTGCAAATGTCTTTGAAAACGTACTGTGGAATCGTATGAATGCTCTCCAAGAGCCTTCATCAACCCAAACTGGCAGCAGGCGTCCCAGTACTTGTGAGCATTTTAGCACAGTGCCCTAGGCACCGATGCAAGTATTATGGAGCAAGCCAACAAGTATAAACAGTTCTGTTAGTTGGTCTAGGGCAGGTATACTCAAAGTACGGCCCGCGGGCCTCATGCGGCCCCTCTGACCTTTACATGCGGCCCCTGGGGCAACAGGAGCACTGGGCAGCTGTTTGCTCGACTCCGCACTAACAAATATTAAATACACACATAATAAATACACACACAATCATTTATTTCAAACTTAATTGGTGTAACTAGGGACTCCTGCTCTTAACTTTAGAAACGCCTTCATTTTTAAAGACATCTTGCAGCATAAGTGTAAAACTAACACATTCTCTTCAAAATTAAGTGTATTTAGTTAACATGCAGAACGCCTTAGTACAATTTATTTTATCAGTGCATTGAGATGTATTCATTTTAAAGTGATAGTTTTCAAACATAAATTTGGAAACATTAATTATTTCCCTTACCATGAGAACACCATCAATAGTAAATTAAAGAGGCAAGTCACTTGGTATGTGCACTTTATTGGTGGCCTGGGTTCCTATAATACATAAGCAACATTATAGTTTATTAAATCAAACATAGAAGCAGGTTTTGTCCAGCGCACGCCATGAATCATGTATTTTGAGGTCATCCTAAATGTGACAATGCAGAAAAAGGAGGAAAAGTGACACCAAACAATTGCCTAGGATCACAAAATTTGGAAAAGTGGGTAAGCCAGGATTAATTCCAGGTTTTCTGGTTTCCCATTGTTTATTTCACCCACTAGATGTATATCCTTTGCTTCCCCTACACCTACCTTGCCACCAATCTCCCTAGTCACCCCACCTGACCGCCACCGCCCTGGCATTAATGCGGCCCCCAGGCACGTCACAGACCAAACTTTTTGGCCCCTGGGAAAATGTTTGCGAGTACCCATGGTCTAGGGCAATACCCCTTTTAAAACCAAACGATTAATTACTATTCAATTGGGATGCTTTCTTTTCAAATTTTAACCTCTTATTTCATAGGACATACATCACTAAAGTCAATCCACATTGTACTGAAGGACCTGAAATGAGGTCTGCCATGACTTATTGATATATCTGTTACTGTTCTGTTGCCTCATGGTCGAGCTGGCTTTGCCTGAGGAGGTCATTGGTCTTTTACTGTAGCTTGTGGGATTGTGGTTTGAAGGATGCAGTAGTACAGGAACGCTAGATGTATACCTAGTCCATCACACTGATACTACATCTACACGACCTAACCACTAAATGAATGCGTAGAGGGCTGATCTTTGTGTTCTGCTAAGAACAGAAAACAATATTTTTCAGATGGTTCTCTTTCCAATAAAGCCATGTAAATAGGTAGTGTTCAGAACCTATTAGCTAAGGGTGAGACAAAAAGGCAGAGAAAATCCAGCATGTGTCTTTTATGTGGGAAATCAGTAGATTTTGCACAACAGTGTCCAACTAAGCATACATAATTACAGCTGGAAAAGCTATAATGCAGCTATAGAAACAGCAGTGACGACTGTTTCAGACTCACCCTTTTCTCTGTCAAACAATTGCCACATCTTAGATCACTTGGTATGTCATCTGGTGCCCCCTGATACAAGCATGAAAGGTGATAAGCTATGATTTTGCCTGAGGCTGCAGGGAGCTTTGTGAATTCCAAATATGTCTTCTCCAATTGATACGATGTAGCAAAGACGGACTAACCAAAAATGTTTACCATTCCCAGTCCAATCTAATCAACAGTAGAGAAAGTGTCAGACTTTGGACAGATTAGATTTTCTATTCTCTGTCCAACGTAGGCAAAATCAGGGAAAGAGTAGGACTTTTGAGAGGTTAGATTTACTGTTCCATTTCCAATGCAAGCAACAGTTGGGAAAATGTTAGGGTTTGGAGGGGTTAGATATATTGTTCCCGCTCCAGGCAAGGCAACAGTGGAGAAAGCGATGGACTTTGGAGGGGTTAGAGTTACTATTTCCACTCCAATCAAGCAACAGTAGGGAAAGTATTGAACTTTGGAAGGGTTAGATTTACTATTCTCATTGTAACCTAATTAAAATCATGCTGGACTTTGATTAGATTTACTACAACCATTTCATCCTAAACAACAGTAGGGAAAGTGTTATACTTTAATCAGGTTTGGTTTACTGTTCCTACTCCCACGTAAGCAAAATGAGGAAAAGAGTATGACTTTGGTGAGGTTACATTTGCTATTCCCACTCCAATTTAAGAAACAGTAGGGAAAGTATTTGACTTTGGGGGTTTAGATTTATTATAAAAAAATGTATGACTCTGAAAAAGTGCTTTGACTCACAAAATGGCTTTGTTTGTTATACATGATATTATACTGTAGCAAACCCTGTATTTTCATTACTCACAGGTTTTGGACCTACAAAGTACATTGTGCACCAAGTATTATCTCTTACATATGGTTCTATTTAGTTTTCATTTTTGTTTGTTTGAGGTTACATGGAACAACTATATAATATTTTCCAAAGCACAATTATATAATACAAACTTTGTACTTCAACTTGTAATCCTTATGTAATTCCCTAATTATACTTACATCATAATAGTTCCTAAACTTTACAGATTAAGTGCTAGATATACTAAAGAAATTAATAGAAATTTCCTAATTGAGATTTCCTGTGAATTGCAACTAGGAAACTTCTATTTCTTATGTTTGAAACATGTTTGAGTTTAACTAACGATTCCTAGCAGGTGTCAAATAGACCTCCCTCATGAAATGAGGTAGGTCACAATTTGCAACCCATTAGGTTTTAAAAGAAAATGAGATGCATTAAAAAAGAAAAATAATAAATTTGTAAGTTTCATTTTTTAAGAGTAGGCAATGGTCCATGGGAATATTTTCCCAACCATTCTCAAAAGGAAAGGAGTCCCATGGAGACCCCTTTCCATTGGAGAATGGGTTACCACAATTTTTCAAATGATGGTTAATTGTGAATGTTTTGCAACCGCATTTCAGTCACAAAACATGCGTACCTTTCCGATTTGGTATTAGGAAGGGATGCCCTCAACATGCCTCTTCCAAATACCAAATACCTAATAAAAAAAAACAAATTGCAATTCAGTAACAAGGTACTGAATCCCAATTTGGGCTTTGTACATCCCAAAGATAATTTGTGTAGTGGCAAAAGACCTGATTCTGTGAATCGGGCTGTTTGCGACCTCATGCAACCTCATGCTTTGTATATCTAGACCTATGTTTCGCTAACATACTTCATTAGCTTGGTAAAATGTAAACTTCGCACTTCTCAGCCATTAGGGTCTCAAGGCACTGTACACATACCACTGTGGAACCCCTCCTGGCTTTTCCCTGTGAGGTGTTCACTCATGGGTAACCCCCAGGGTGAAGCTAGGCATCCAAGTGCTGTCAGGGCCATTGTGGAGATTAACCAAGCCACTGCCCAGAGTTGGACCCATTAATTAGATTATGCACCAAGGCGAGGATTATCTGGTCCAAGGGAATTGAGCCAAAGACACACTGAGGTAGGAATTGAACCCTGGTTCTGGGTCAGATCGCTGCATCAGGGTCTGCTGCTCTAGCCATTGTGCCACACTTCAGTCTGGTGTGCTTTGTTTGCAGCATGTCAAATTCATCAAAAATGAGATACTTACTCCTGCTACAAGAGTGATTAGAAAGTTTTCCATCACGCTTGGTTTGGAAAGCTTGGAAAAAATACATTAAAAAAAAGTGAATTTTATATTGAAACTAGTTTGCATTTTTGTCATTAAATAAAACAACTTTTTAGTTTTCATAGCATGATTTTTAATTTAATATGAGCACATTGGAAACAAGTATGTTGTCTACATGTATGGGAAACATGGTAGGGACTACAGGCCTTACATTTGATCTACAATTCACAGTATCAGTCAACTTGAGCTAGGTTTGAATAGGCAACTTCTTCAGTATTAGGAACTTCTCAGACTGGGATAACTAGACAGAGTAAAGGGCCTCCCTTGCGAAATATAGAGGCTGCAGCATAAAAGACCTACAGCCATTGTGTTGCATCAATAGAAAGATTAACAAAGGATGAGAGGTAAATTGTAATTATTTGGAATTTATTAAGATTAATCCTTATAGGAAAACTAGGGCCCATATTTATACTTTTTGACGCTAAACTGCGCTAACGCAGTTTAGCGTCAAAAAGTTTTGCGCCGGCTAACGCCATTCTGAAGCGCCATGCGGGCGCCGTATTTATTGAATGGCGTTAGCCGGCGCAAGCAGACCGGCGCTGCCTGGTGTGCGCGAGAAAAACCACGTACACCAGACAGCGCCGGCGTAGGGGGAAAATGGCGCATGGGCGTCTTAAAATGGGGCAAGTCAGGTTACGTCGAAAAAATCATCGTAACCCGACTTGCGCCATTTATTTTCGACGCCCATCCCCCATCAACATGACTCCTATCATTGTAAAGATAGGAGTCATGCCCCCTTGCCCAATGGCCATGCCCAGGGGACTTCTGTCCCCTGGGCATGGTCATTGGGCATAGTGGCATGTAGGGGGGCACAAATCAGGCCCCCCTATGCCAAAAAAAATTATTAAAAAAAAATAAAAAAATACTTACCTGAACTTACCTGAATGTCCCTGGGGTGGGTCCCTCCAGCCTTGGGTGTCCTCCTGGGGTGGGCAAGGGTGGCAGGGGGGGTCCCTGGGGGCAGGGGAGGGCACTCTGGGCTCATTTTGAGCCCACTTGTCCCTTAACGCCATGCCTGACCCAGGCGTTAAAAAGCGGCGCAAATGCGCCGTTTTTAGCCACGCCCACTCCCGGGCGTCTCTTTTGCCCGGGAGTATAAATACCACGTAAAGGCCTGGGAGTCATTTTTTAGACGGGAACGCCTCCCTTGCATATCATTAACGCAAGGAAGGGGTTCACGCTAAAAAATGACGCACATTCCGGGAACTTTGGCGCTATTCGCCTCTAACGCCATAGTATAAATATGGCGTTAGTTTAGCGTCGAATTTGCGTCGAAAAAAACGACGCAAATTCGGCGCAAACGGAGTATAAATACGGCCCTAAGTAGTAAAAACAGGGTTAGTCAAGTAATAATCCTCAAGAAGGATGCTTTATAATAAAGGTGAGCATGTCATTTTTTTGTAAACCACACTGTAAAAGTCACAGTACCTTTTGAAGCTGCTGTTGAAAGTTTTGACTGATGGACGGGAGCGTTCCAGAAATTAGTAAAAAGAGAAAAAATGGTTCATTTGTCTCAACTGGGGATAAAATGGTAACTGCATGTGTAGCCACTGGTGGGTTGACCTTCAAGATGCAGATCTCAAATCAGGGGCTTAATGCAGGCCCCTGTGGTGCAGAGGGCCCCGACCCCTCTGGGGCCCCCATTCAGCCTAACACCAAAGAATATCTGTGAGATATGGGAGACTCTGGGGCCCCTCTTCACATTCTACGAAAGGGGTGTGTGTGCGGGGGTTTATAATTTTGTTTCCCACCACTGTCTCAAATGATGACCAAACAAAGGTCTTCAGGAATGGTAGTCATTTTGTCCTAGTTCTTCTTAATATTGTTCTTTTGTTGTCGCACATCAGCCTGCGACCAGGATAAGTGTACAGTTCCGAAGACATTGAGAGGGTAAATGCTACATAAGTGTCCTTTGGGCCATATTGCTCATTGCTGCAGGCTCGTAGAAAATTATTTTTATCACATTATAGTGAAATGACACTAAAGAATCTAAGCTATTTTACTACGTATTTGGGTGAATGTACAGACACTTTTTCTGGGGATGAATTTGCCACGGCTTAACTTGAGTAATTAGTCCCTGGACATTTTGGGAATGGAATATACAAACCAGTGCAGAAACACCAATTTCCATTGTTTTTCCCCATTCCAAAAGGGCTACCACATTAATAATGCATATCGAAATTATCAATACCGGTGGTATTTGTAATTTCTGTTGCAAAATTACTGCATTGGTGTTTATGCTTGAAGTGTAGTCCTAAAAATTCCTAATGCAACATAGTGGAAAATTTGGTACACTACTTTAGATGGGTTCTTAGCACCATCCAATAATCTCTCAGAGCGGTATACTTGAAAACAAAAATAGGACTTATACTTAGTAAGATTTACCTAGAATAAGTTACATAAATTTCCACCCCAGTATTATTGTTTTCCTCACAGTAACTCTGAAGGCAAGGACAGTATGGCCCTTTTATGACACTGGCGGAAAATCCCGCTTACCGCCACGCTGACAGCTGCCAACTTACCGCCACAGTGGTGGATATCCGTTCACCATATTATGACACACACACACCAATCCAACAGCATTCAGTCACATACACAAATCCTCCAGACCAAAGGTCAGGGATAAAGTGGAGATCCGAAAACCCATATCGTTACGCCAACAAAACAACGCCCATCACATAATGACCCACGAATCACCACGCCGGGCATTCATCAGCGGTAAACCATTGGCGGTACATACTGCCGTGCTTAGAATGGACACCCATATACGAAACAACACTACATTGGCCAATACCAAAAACACACACCTGACAACCATACCCACACCACACCCACTCAACCACAGCACTATAAAACACACACCCACAATATCCACAACCCTTTACAAACAACAATTACTGCCAAGGGACTGATAAGAAGAGCACAGAGACTACACCATTTACACCCATACACCCCTCACGCACTCCACATCACACACCCCACAACATTACCCAACACACCCTCACCAACACACTTCACACAACACCCATGGTACCACACAGGCACCCCCGTTTCACTGAGGAGGAGTTAAGGGTCATGGTGGAGGAAATTGTCAGGGTAGAGCCACAGCTCTTTGGAGCACAGGTATAGTAGATATCTATAGCAAGAAAGATGGAGCTATGGGGGAGAATCGTGGACAGGATCAATGCCGTGGGACAGCACCCAAGAACTAGGGATGACATCAGGAAGAGGTGGAACAACCTATGGGGGAAGGTACGTTCCATTGCAGCAAGACACCAGCTCGCTGTACAGAGGACTGGCGGTGGACCCCAACCTCCTCCCCCACAGCTCACAGCATGGGAGGGGCAGGTACTGGCAATACTGCATCCTGAGGGACTCACTGGAGTAGCCAGAGGACTCGAAACTGGTAAGTCAACATTTACTACTTATCACCCCCATACCTGCATGCCAACACCCCACTCACCCTCACTCCCACCACTCCACACCATCCCACACACTGCACCTACACAAATCACTAACCCCAATGCCAAGCTCTGCATGCAATACCAATGCATGGACAGCCCTCCCAGCCCTGCATGGACCCCTATCACTAAAGCATGCACAGCATAGGGAAACTAACATTCCCACAATACATCACAATACTCAAGCAAAAGCAGACAGGGGAACACCAACCATACAGTAGAGGGGAAGCTATGGAAGTACAAATGTCATACATTTGAAGCATAATACATCATTGACATCCCCACAGGTACCCCAGCCAATGTAAGTGGCGAGGAGGTGCCACCACTATACAGTCCCCCAACGGAAGAGGCCCCCAGTGATGACAGTAACTATAGACTTCTGGATCTGGAGGACCTACCTGGCCCATCAGGCACCACTGGACAGCCAGTTACCCAAGCACACTCACAGACTGTAGGAAAGTACCATCTTGCCTGGCCCCCATTTTTACTTGTGTGTCAGTTTGTTTTTTGCCTGTGTCACTGGGATCCTGCTAGCCAGGACCCCAGTGCTCATAATTTGTGGCCTGTATATGTTCACTGTGTGGTGCCTAACTGTATCACTAAGGCTCTGCTAACCAGAACCTCAGCGTTTATGCTCTCTCTGCTTTTAAAATTGTCACTGCAGGCTAGTGACTATTTTCACCAATTCTTATTGGCACACTGGAACACCCTTCTAATTCCCAGGTATATGGTACCTAGGTATCCAGGGTATCGGGTTTCTAGGAGATCCCTATGGGCTGCAGCATTTCTTTTGCCACCTATAGGGAGCTCAGACAATTCTTACACAGGACTGCCACTGCAGCCTGAGTGAAATAACGTCCATGTTATTTCACAGCCATTTTACACTGCACTTCAGTAACTTATAAGTCACCTATATGTCTAACCCTCACATGGTGAAGGTTAGGGGCAAAGTTACTAAGTGTGAGGGCACTCTGGCACGAGCCAATGTGCCCCACATTGTACAGAGCAATTTCCCCGGACTTTGTGAGTGCGGGGACACCATTACACTCGTGAACTACATATAGGTCAATACCTATGTGTAGCTTTACAATGGTAACTCCGAACATGGCCATGTAACATGTCTAAGATAGTGGAATTGTCCCCCCAAGCCAAATCTGGTGTTGGGGTGCCAATCCCACACATTGCCGGGGCTCCAGCATGGACCCCTGGGACTGCCAAACCAGCCCTCTGGGGTTTTCTCTGCAGCTACCGCTGCTGCCAACCCTCAGACAGGTTTCTGCCCTCCTGGGGTCTGGGCAGCCCAGTCCCAGGAAGGCAGAACAAAGGATTTTCTCTGAGGGAGGGTGTTACACCCTCTCCCTCTGGAAATAGGTGTTAAGGGCTGGGGAGGAGTAGCTTCCACCACCCTCTGGAAATGCTTTGAAGGGCACAGATGGTGTCTTCCTTGCATAAGCCAGTCTACACCGGTTCAGGGAGTCCCCAGCCCCTGCTCTGGCGCGAAACTGGACAAAGGAAAGGGGAGTGACCCCTCCCCTGTCTATCACCACCCCAGGGGTGGTGCCCAGATCTCCTCCAGTGTGTCCCAGACCTCTGCCATCTTGAATGCAGAGGTATGAGGGCACAATGGAGACCTCTGAGTGGCCAGTGCCAGCAGGTGACGTCAGAGACCCCTCCTGAAAGGCTCTTACCTGGTTAGGTAACCAATCCTCCTCTGAGGGCTATTTAGGGTCTCTCCTGTGGGTTTCTCTTCAGATAACGAATGCAAGAGCTCACCAGAGTTCCTCTGCACTTCTCTCTTCGACTTCTGCCAAGGATGGACCGCTGACTGATCCAGGACGCCTGCAAATCCGCAACAAAGTAGCAAGAAGACTACCAGCAACATTGTAGCGCCTAACCCTGCCGGCTTTCTCGACTGTTTCCTGGTGGTGCATGCTCTGAGGGCTGTCTGCCTTCACCCTGCACTGGAAGCCAAGAAGAAATGTCCCGTGGGTCGACGGAATCTTCCCCCTGCTACCGCAAGCACCAAACGTCTGCATCACCGGTCCTCTGGGTCCCCTATCATCTTGACGAGCGTGGTCCCTGGAACACAGGAGCTGGATCCATGTGACCCCGACATTCCAGTGGTACTTCTGTCCAAATTTGGTGGAGGTAAGTCCTTGCCAGACAGTAATTCTGTGTACTGTGTGATCTGCAGCTGCTAGGGCTTCTGTGCACTTTTGCAAGACTTCCTTTGAGCACAGCATAGCCCCGTTCCCCAGCACTCCTTCCTGCATTGCCCATCTTGCTGAGTTGACCTCCGGCTTCGTGGGCCCGCTTTTGTTGTGTTGAGATGACCACCGTGCTCAGATTTCTTGAACGCCTGTTCAAGTGCTTCTGCGGGTGCTGCCTGCTTCTGCATGGGCTCTCTCTGTTGCTGAGTGCCCCCTCTGTCTCCTCCTCCAAGAGACAACCTCCTGGTCCTTCCTGGGCCTTGGCAGCACCCATAATCTTCAAACATGACTCTGCAGCTAGCAAAGCTTGTTTGCAGTCTTTCTGTGTGGAAACAACTCTGCATCCTCCAGCACGCTGTGGGGCATCTTCTGACCAAAAGAGAAGTTCCTGGCACCTTCTGAGGTTGCAGAATCTTTGGCTTCTTCCATCCAGAAGCAGCCTTTTTGCACCTTCATCCAGGGTTTAATGGGCTCCTGCCCCCCCTGGACACTTGCATGACTCTTGGACTTGGTCCCCTTCATTTGCAGGTCCTCAGGTCCAGGAATCCATCTTCAGTGTTTTGCAGTCAGTTATTGTCTTTGCAGAATCCCCTATCTCGACTTTACTGTCTTTCTGGGGTAGTAGGGTAACTTTACTCCTACTTCTCAGGGTCTTGGGGTGGGGTATCTTGGACACCCTTAGTGTTTTCTTACAGTCCCAGTGACCCTCTACACACTACACTAGGCCTGGGGTCCATTCGTGGTTTGCATTCCACTTTTGGAGTATATGGTTTGTGTTGCCCCTAGGCCCATTGCCTCCTATTGCATTCTATTGTGTCCTACAGTGTTTGCACTCCTTTTCCAAGTGTTTTACTTACCTGATTTTGGTTTGTGTGTATATTTTGTGTATTTTAGTTACCTCTTAAGGGAGTATATCCTCTGAGATACTTTTGGCATATTGTCACTAAAATGAAGTCCCTTTTTTTTTTTAGTAACTCCGAGTATTGTGTTTCTTGTGATATAGTGCTATATGACATAAGAGGTATAAGAGGAGCTTTGCATGTCTCCTAGTTCAGCCTAAGATTCTCTGCTATAGCTACCTCTATCAGCCTAAGCTGCTAGAACACAACTAATCTACAAATAGGGGATACCTGGACCTGGCACAAGGTGTAAGTACCACAAGGTACCCACTATAAGCCAGGCCAGCCTCCTACACAGACCACCACAGAGCCTCCCCCTTCAGGAACCAACACCACAGCACCCACCCAGCGTACCCACACCTCTGTCCCCAGGACACCTCAATCAGCAGTGTGCCCACCTGTACAGGGGCCCCAGTCCACACCTCGCCCCCAAGACAATCAGGGACCTGGGGGCAGTGGGCACTCCATTCAGGGGACAGGGGCACAGGCCAACAGGGACACTAGAAGGACTGCTGTGCGCCAGGGGGAGGACAGGAGCAGGAAACCGACTCTCCAGGAGGCACTTTCCGAGATCCTGGGAGCCTGCCAACGTTCCCAGGATACGATGTGCCAGATCCTTGACAATGTGCAGGAGAACAGGCGGTTGCAGGAGGGGCAGTACCAGGGGATGAGGGATGACTTTCAGGCCATTAACACCACCCTGATCTCCATAGCAGGGGTGCTGGCAGACATGGCCAACACCATGAGGGAGGCAGCGTCACCACTAGCCAGTAAACTGAACAGCTCTCCACTTCTGCTGCCGCTAGTGGCCAGGAGGCCCCACACAGGCCACCAGCATCCCCCCACTGCAGAAGGTGAACCACCCTGCAAACGTTCCCTGCGACCCAGACAGAAGCCAGAGACACTTGCCAAGACCATCGCCAGGAAATGAGACTCTCCTGATTGTCCCCTGTGTGTCCCACTCTGTCACCTTGTTCACCTTGAACTGCCATCGTCCCCCTTCCTATGTTCCCTGGGACACAGCCCCTGTGCTACAAACAGACTGGAACAATACCCTGGACTTTCGTCCATCATCACCCCATTCCATTGCACCTTCCCCTCAATTTATTAGCACTACAATAAACACCCTTAGATGAAACTCGACTGCAGGAGGCTGGCCTAGCTTATAATGGGTACCAATGGTACTTACACCTTGTGCCAGGTCCAGTTATCCCTTATCAGTAGATTGGTAGTGTTCTAGAGGCTTAGGCTGAAAGAGGTAGCTATAGCAGAGAAGCTTAGGCTGAACTAGGAGTAATGCAAAGATCCTACTATACCACTTATTTCATATAGCACTATGGCGGTCATTATGAACATGGCGGTCCGTTCCGCTCTGCAGCGGTGGTGGTAGAGACCCCCAACAGAGGAGCGGTCCAGACTGCCAAATAATGAACCAAACGAAACACACGCATCCTGCGCACCACCCCCACCAAGAAAGGAGTCCCGCTGACGACGGCAGAGTACGCCCACAGGCCGTCGGAAAGGGTGGGACTTTGACATGCATAAGGAGGTTGGGGGGTGGGCTTCTCCTTTAGAGGGGTTGGGGGCTGTTTGGCTCGGGTGGAGCTGGATGGTCTAGGCTCTGAGCGGGCCTTCTTCTTCACTGGGGAAGGGGCAAGGGAGTGGGAAGGCTGGACCGGGGTGGGCTGTGATGTGATCGGAGCGGAAAGGGCAAGGAGGTGGGCTCATTTGGGGACAAGACGGGGTGGGCCACTGGGTTGGAACAGGTCTGCATGGGAGGAAAGGAAAAGTTTCTTGGGAGCAATTGGGGTGGGCGAGGATGAGGGTGTGGGAGTGGAGGCACAGGGAGTTGATGTATGGGGTGTAGGTGTGCGTGTAGTGGGTGCTCAGTATGCTGTGGTGTGGTGGATGTCTGATGGGTGGGTGTCTTGGTGCGTTTGTGTGTTTTGGGAGGTGGGGTGTGGACACATGGGAGAAGACAGACAGCTAGTGTGGATGTATGTTGGGTGGGTGTCTGCAAGTCTGGTGAGTGTGCTGCATGTGTCAACTACAGTAGAGGTGGTGAGTGCAGGTGTGGTGTATGGGGTGCATGTATGGCTGTCTGCTATCATGGTGAGTGCAGGAAGAGGAGCAGGAACAGTGAGTGAAGGTGCAGTGCATGAGGGTGTGGATGTAGAGGGGACAGACAGGGAGGCGGAAGAGGCAGGCACACTGGGGGAAGTGGACGTTGTTGTGTGTGGAGGTGTCTGTTGGCTGTGTGAATGCTTGTGGTGGGAAGTGTGGTGTTTGTGTTTGGAAGTGTGCTTCTTGTGTGTTGATGTGCCTGCAAGCGGGTCTGATTGTGTGCTTTGGACGGGTAAAGGGAGTGGGGTGCTGGAAGGGGTAGAGGAGGTTGGAGGGGGGATGGAATGGCCAGGGAAACTGGCTACCGTCCAGGAGGATGCCAGAGCCTGAAAAGATCTCTGTAGGGCTGACACAGCACCGTGAATGCCATCCAGATAGGCATTGGTCTGCTGCACCTCTGATGCCAGACCCTGGACGGCATTGACGATGGTTGTCTACCCTACAGAGATGGTTTTCAGGAGGTCAATAGCCTCCTCTGTGAGGGCAGCAGGGCTGACTGGGGCAGGGGAGGAGGTGCCTGTGGTGAAGGAAACACCCACCTTTCTGGGTGGGCGGGCACAGGCAACTCGGTGGGGAGCAGAAGGGAGGGCGGTGATGGTATGGGTGGTGGCAGAAGATCTTACGGGAGTGGTGTGTCCACTAGGGTCCACCACCGCCGGAGGACCCCCATCGGAGGAGGTCTCAGAGTCACTACCTCCTGGGGTAGTAGCCTCCCCCGTGGAAGTCCCCTCGCCCTCCCACCCACTGGTCCCCTGGGCGTCCGTTGTCTCTGCCTCGGAGGATCCGTGGGCCGCTGCATCCCCACTTGTCAGTCCCTCAGCTCCCTCTCCTGATGTTGATGCTGTACCACACCAATACAAGAGAACAGGGATGGAGAGACAAAACAGGTGAGACACTTGTAAATAGCTGAATGCCAATACACAATGGCCAGACATACACCCACCCAGCAAACACACTCAACAGGCAGCACCGTGCACTATGCCCATGGCCATGCCCCTGACTACTGAGCAGAATACTGACCTACACCCATCCCCTGAAATAGTATTGGAGCTGAGGTAGGTGAAGCCTGACAGGGACACTCCTACACCCTTTGGGGAACATACAGTAAATAGACACCAGTCAAATTCCCTGCTATAAGCACCATGAGCCCTATCGCACACACACTCATCCTTCCAGGCTGAAGTATGGTCTGTGAGTACTCACCCCCTTGTGACTGCTGTGCAGCCTTCAAGCGCCCATTCAGGTGTGGGTACACCACTGCCAGGATCCGGCGCATGAGGGGGGTCAGTGCCCGACAGCCACCCCTTCCACGTTGGGAGGACTTCCCCAGCTGGGCCTCTGTGATCTTTCGCACCCAGCGCCGCAGGTCCTCCCACCTCTTTCAACAGTGGGTGCTCTGCCGGTTGTAGACCCCCAGGGTCCGTACCTCCTTGGTGATGGCATGCCAATGTGCCCTCTTCTGGTGGGCGCTGACCTAGTAGGGTGACACAGAAATGGAACACAGAGGTCAGGCACCTGCACGATGGGAACAGCTGGCAGATTGACAAACATAGGACTGACAGTACTCTCAGACAGGCAGGACAGTGGCACACAGCATTCCATGCACCATTGCCCATCCTGGCTCACAGGAGCACACATATGTGCAATACACTCCTTCCATTACTCACACAGTGCCCCCCAACCCCGGACTCAGCTGTACCTCTGGCCGGCCATAGAGTCTGTCGTATAGGGGCAGGACCCCTTCCACTAGCTTCTCCAGTTCTTCCTGGGTGAAGGCCGGGGCCCTTTCCCCTGCACCACGTGGAACATCCGTAGCCAGAGGCAGGCGAAAGCAGGACACAGAGTGGAGTACCTGTCAGCACGATATAAGGGAGTCAAGTGATCAAACGATGACGAACGTGCGTACGTTCTGCGGTGGTATGCACCGTCACCGCCGGCGGCGATCATGATACGCCAGGATTCTCCATTGGCATCCATCTTAGCCAATGAGGGTGCGAACAGTGGTCAACACCGCCGTACGCTGTTATGTCAACCGCTAGCGGTATTATGTCACTTCCACAACGAAGAGGCAGAACTACAGTGGGCAGACATTTTGCCATCACCTACGCATCTTGAAATTCATAATACTCACAATGCAGGGCCTACTAGCATTATGAAGCACATAGGCCTCTATCCATTGTGTATATTAGCACACATGATTTACTCTGTTCCCTCCTAGTGATGTACATGTACATCTGTCAGGTTGGAGTGATTGTACAGACACTACTATGAACAATGCACTGCATGTATTTAGAAAATAAGCCAATGTATGTGTACACATCACTCCTTTTTTTTACCCCTCATAGGTACTGATCCTTGTGGCGAGGAAGGGCACCATCGGTGTACAGACCACTTGTGGATATTGGCACCAAGGTGGAGCGTCATATGATTATCACTTACAGACTCACACGTGCAACTATTCAGGACCTATGTGCATTACTGGATCCTGCACTGACTCCCGTAAATCGTAATCAGCATGCCATTCCAACTGAGGTGCCGGTGCTCTCCGGCACTCCATTTCCTGGCCACAGGCTCATTTCAAGTGACAGTGGGCATGGGTGCTGGTGTCTCACAGCCAATGTTCAGCCAGGTACTGACAAGGTTTCTGAATGCATTTGTACAACATTTGCAATCCTATGTGCGATTCCCCCAAAGTGCTGACCTTCCTGCCATCAAGTCTGACTTCTATGCCTTTGCAAACATTCCCCATGTCATAGGGGCCATCGATGGCACCAACATAGCTATCACCCCCCCAAGAGTGAGTGAACAGGTGTACAGAAACAGGAAGAACTTTCACTCCATGAACATCCAATTGGTATGTACTGCAGACCAGTAAATTTCCCATATGAATGCCATGTTTCTGGGGTCAGTCCATGATTCTTTTGTTTTGAGGAACAGTAGTGTGCCACAGAAGATGGAACAACTATGGCTCTGTATTGACCCTTTTTCTAGGTGATTCTGGCTATCCAAACTTGCATTGGCTCCTGACACCAGTGAGGAATCCCAGGATGGATGCAGAGCAGAAATACAATGAGGTCCATGGACGTACTAGGAGGGTGATAGAGTGTACTATAGGTCTCCTGAAGGCTAGATTCCGGTGTCTACATATCTCTTGGGGTCCCTGGCCTATGGGCCTGATAAGGTGTGTAGAATAGTGGTGGCCTTCTGCATGCTGCACAACGTGGCTGTGAGACATTCTATCCCCCTTTTGGAGGTGGAGGGTGCTATAGGTCCTGATCAGTTACGTCAGAGAGGTGAGGAGAGTGATGGTGAGGATGAGGAAGGGGAAGATGTCAATTCCAGGAACCAACTGATACAACTCTACTTCCAATAACTGTCTGGGACTTAAGCCTGTAATTGTGGTTAGTGATTGACTCTGTCAGTGTGCCATGTTATATATGGGGGATTGGTCATGATAGGCGAGACATGGACCTCTTCATCATGGTACTGACAGATAATATATGCATTCCCTCCTTGCCTAGTTTGAAATACACAATACCACCACCAAGCACAAATTGACAATAAAGTTGTTCTCTGCCAGTTGCATCCATACTTCACTTTGTTCATCATTGAAGACAGGGGACAGTGTTACAGGTGAGAAATGTGGTTTATTGGTCGAATACAGTGAAATGTGCTATATACAGTGATGGATGTCGTAAGGGTTGGTTGTCCTCAAAACCGACTTGGGGGCATCCCTGTTGGATGTCATAGGTGGGTCCTATTTGTAGTATAGTACTTCATTTTGCCCTCAGCTGAGTGTAGTTGATGAATGGGTGGGAGGGTTGCTTTGCAGTAGTAGCAGTGTCAATTGTTGGAGTGGGGCTTGTTCTTAGCTGGGTTTCCAGTGCCATATCTTGGCCTGAGACTACCCTTGGGCGCCTGCTGTGGAGCTTCTTGGGGTGGCATGGTTGGCCCTTGTGATTCCTGAGAGGGTATTTCCTGTGCTGTTTCTGCTGCTTGGGTCATCTGTTGCTGGTTGTCCAGGGCTGGTGTGGGGGCCTCTTGTCCAGTGTGGGTGTCTGACTGTTTGCTGATCAACTGTAGCAGTGCTCCAGCAATGGTGGCCATTGTGGCATTGTGTTCTTTCCACTGCTCCATGGCCTGTTGGTGTTGTTCCAGCTGCATCCTCTGACTTTGCTCCAGGGTGGACACAATCTGTGCCAACCTGTCTTGGGTATGTTGGTAGGCCCCCAATACCTCTGCAATGACGTCATGGACTGCAGCATCCATTCGGTGCCCTACCCCCTGACCCACTGGGGCACTTGAACTTGCCCTAGACCCCTGTGCCTGTGTCCCCTGCGCAGGTCTTGATGTGCCACTTGTACTGGGGCCCTCACCTTCCTGCATGTTGGGAGTGGGAGACTGTGGCCTCTGTTGCTGTGTTACACCTGTCTGTGCCCTGGGTCCACTGTGGTGGGTATGCCTCCCCTGGCCTGCTGGTCTTGACTGGGTGTTAGGGGTGACAGTGGTTTCCTGGGTGGGGCTGCTGCATGGTGAGCATCCATGGCTGTGTGAGGGGCCTGCCTGCTCATCAGTGTCCAGGGATCCTTCACCAGTGTCCTGTGAGGTGACTCTGTCTCCCTGGAGTGCTGTGTCACTCCTTCTCCCCTCCATTTGGGTTGCATGGGTGGTGGTGCCTGTTGGGGGACATAGACATGACTATTACATATGCCTGGGGGTTTGAGGTATACAGAACTGTGCAATTATGTGCTGTGTGACTTTCAGTGGGCTTCCAGGGTGCCTTTGTGAGGTGGACATTGCATTTAGTGGTGGTGGTGGGCTTACATTGTGGTGGGGGGTATTATTCCATTGTGGGTACATGCAAGGGTGGGTGGCTGTGCACAGCGGGAGCGATGTGGGCCTGGTAGTGAGTTGTGGGTAATGCAGGGTGGTGGATGTGGTGGCTGATGCCTGGATGGGGTGTTGGTCCTGGTGGGTGTGGGTGGGGTGGGGTGGTGCATGCATTGAAGATGTGTTGTATATGGGGTAATTGTAGATGACTTACCCGAGTCCATTCCTCCAGTGAGTTCCTCTGGGTGCAGGATGGCGAGTACCTTCTCCTCTCAGTCGGTGTAGTCGGGTGGTGTTGGTGGCGGTCCTCCCCCATTCTTCTGCACTGCGATGTGGTGCCTGGATGCCATGGCCCTGACCTTCCCCCGCAGGTTGTTCCATCTCTTGCGAATGTCGTCCCTGGTGCGTGGATGGTGTCCCACTGCATTCACCCTGTTGACAATGGTCTGCCACAGCTCCAATTTCCGCCCAATGGGTGTGTGCTGCACCTCGGACCCGAATATTTGTGGCTCCACCTTCAGGATCTCATCCACCATGGTCCTAAGCTCCCTTTCGGTGAAGTGTGGATTTTTTGGGGGGGACATGGTGAGGGTGGTGGATGGCGTCGGGACTGGGGACAGGGTATGGGTGCTCCTGTGTGGGTCGATATGCGTGTACTGTATGCTGGCGTTCGCTGTCTGGCTCTTGTGCTCTCCGTCTTCTGGTCCTGGTTTCATTGCAAGGGATTGTGGGGTGTGTATGGGGGTGTTTTATGGTGTTCTGGATGTGTGTCAGGTGTGTGGGTGATAGACCTAGCCAATGTGTGCACTTATTGCTGTTGGGCCCACTTGCCGCCCGTGGCGGTCGCAGCCGCCAATGGTCATCCGGACACCACTGTCCGCTGAGGTGATTTGTGCATCATTATTTGGAGGGCGGGATGTGGGTGTGCTTGGCGGAGGCGGGGTGGGGTGGTGTGGGCTGGGATTCCTGCTGACAGGGTCCTGGCGGGGAGTGGTGGTCTGGGATTTTTTTGGCAGGGTTGGATTTTTCAATCATTATATGGCGGGTTTCCATTCGCCGCAACCGGCGGAATTCTGTTCACCGCCATGTTCATAATGACCGCCTATTTCATAAGAAAAACCAATACTCAGAGTAACCAAAAATAAAGGTACTTTATTTTAGTGACAATATGCCAAAAGTATCTCAGAGGATATACTCCCTTAGGAGGTAAGTAATATGCACAAAATATACACACAAACCAAAATCAGGTAAGTAAACAGTTAGAAAAGTAATGCAAACACTGTAGAACACAATAGACTGCAATAGGAGACAATAGGCCTAGGGGCAACACAAACCATATACTCCAAAAGTGGAAAGAGAACCACGAATGACCTGACCCCAGGCCTAGTGTAGTGTGTAGAGGGTCGCTGGGAGTGTAAGAAAACACTAAGGGTGTCCATGATACCCCACCCCAAGACCCTGAAAAGTAGGAGTAAAATTACCCTACTACCCCAGAAAGACGGTAAAGTCGAGATAGGGGATTCTGCAAAGGCAATGACTGACTGCAAAGCACTGAAGACGGATTCCTGGACCTGAGGACCTGCAAAGGAAGGGGACCAAGTCCAAGAGTCACACAAGTGTCCAGGGAGGCAGGAGCCCACTAAACCCCAGATGAAGGTGCAAAAGGGCTGCCTCTGGGTGGAAGAAGCCAAAGATTCTGCAACAACGAAAGGTGCCAGGAACTTCTCCTTTGGTCAGAAGATGTCCCACGGTGTGCTGGAGGACGCAGAGTTGTTTCCACGCAGAAAGACCGCAAACAAGCCTTGCTAGATGCAAGAGTTGAGGTTGAAGATAATGGGTGATGCCCGGGTCCAGGAAGGACCAGGTGGTTGCCCCTTGGAGGAGGAGACAGAGGGGGCACTCAGCAACAGAGAGAGCCCACACAGAAGCAGGCAGCACCCGCAGAAGCACTTGAACAGGTGTTCAAGAAATCTGAGCATGGCGGTTGTCTCAACACAACAAAAGAGGGTCCCATGAAGCCGGTGGTCAACTCAGCAAGTTGAGCAATATAGGATAGAGTGCTGGGGACTATGCTACGCACGAAGGAATACTTGCAAGAGTGCACAGAAGCCCTAGCAGCTGCAAATCACACAGTACACAGGACTACTGTCAGTATAGAGGATTACTGTCCGGAGTGGAGAGGCAAGGACTTATCTCCACCAAATTTGGACAGAAGGACCACTGGACTGTCGGGGTCACTTGGATCCAGCTCCTGTGTTCAGGGACCATGCTCTTCAAGATGAGAAGGGACCCAGAGGACCGGTGTTGCAATAGTTTGGTGCCTGTGTTAGCAGGGGGAAGATTCCGTCGACCCCTGGGAGATTTCTTCTTGGCTTCCAGTGCAGGGTGAAGGCAGACAGCCCTCAGAGCATGCACCACCAGGAAACAGTTGAGAAAGCTGGCAGGATTCGGAGCTACAATGTTGCTGGTAGCCTTCTTGCTACTTTGTTGCAGTCTTGCAGGTGTCCTGAAGCAGTCAGCGGTCAATCCTTGGCAGACGTCGAAGAGGGAGATGCAGAGGAACTCTGGTGAGCTCTTGCATTTGTTATCTGAAGAGGAACCCACAGGAGAGTCCCTAAATAACCCTCAGAGGAGGATTGGCTACCTAACCAGGTAAGAGCCTATCAGGAGGGGTCTCTGACGTCACCTGCTGGCACTGGCCGCTCAGAGGCCTCCATTGTGCCCTCACACCTCTGCATTCAAGATGGCAGAGGTCTGGGACACACTGGAGGAGATCTGGGCACCACCCCTGGGGTGGTGATGGACAGGGGAGTGGTCACTCCCCTTTCCTTTGTCCAGTTTCGTGCCTGAGCAGGGACCGGGGGTTCCCTAAAACGGTGTAGACTGCCTTATGCAAGGAAGACACCATCTGTGCCCTTCAAAGCATTTCCAGAGGCTGGGAAAGGCTACCCCTCCCCAGCCTTTAACACCTATTTCCAAAGGGAGAGGGTGTAACACCCTCTCTCAAAGGAAATTCTTTGTTCTGCCTTCCTGGGACTGGGCTGCCCAGACCCCAGGAGGGCAGAACCCTGCCTGTAGTGTGGCAGCAGCGGTAGCTGCAGAGAAAACCCCAGAGAGCTGGTTTGGCAGTACCCAGGGTCCATAGTGGAGCCCCGGGGATGCATCGAATTGGTACCCCAATACCAGATTTGGCATGGGGGGACAATTCAATGATCTTAGACATATTACATGGCCATATTCGGAGTTACCATTGTGAAGCTACATATAGGTATTGACCTATATGTAGTGCACGCGTGTAATGGTATTCCCGCATTCACAAAGTCCGAGGAAATGGCCCTGAACTATGTGGGGGTACCTTTGCTATTGCAAGGGTGCCCTCACTCTTAGTATCTTTGCACCTAACCTTCAGCAAGTGAAGGTTAGACATATAGGTGACTTATAAGTTACATAGGTGCAGTGAAAATGGCTTTGAAATAATGTGTGCCTTATTTCACTCAGGCTGCAGTGGCGGTCCTGTGTAAAGATTTGTCTGAGCTCCCTATGGGTGGCAAAAGAAATGCTGCAGCCCATAGGGATCTCCTGGAACCCCAATATCCTGGGTACCTGGGTACCATATACTAGGGAATTATAAGGGTGTTCCAGTGTGGCAATTGAAATTGGTAAAAGTGGTCACTAGCCTTTAGTGACAAATTTAAAGGCAGAAAGAGCATAAGCACTGAGGTTCTGGTTAGCAGAGCCTCAGTGACACAGTTAGTCACTACACAGGCATACACATTCAGGCCACAAACTAAGAGCACTGGGGTCCTGGCTAGCAGGATCCCAGTGAGACAGGCAAAAAGAAACTGACATACATGTAAAAATGGGGGTAACATGCCAGGCAAGATGGTACTTTCCTTCTTCGACTACTAGTATTACATGTATTGCAAAATTGTATTGATTGAAACAGCTACGTCCATTGCAAATAAACTGTACATAATGAGAGCATAGAGTGAATGACCTGTTGCTCGCGTAAGTGATCACATCACAACATTGTTGTCATATCACGAACATCAGTAAAATGCTAATGCATAGGTGACAGTAAGTAGAGGAAACAAGTGGGTAATGTCAGCATGCCAATGCTACACAGAATACAACAATAGTCACAGAAAAGTGAAGTTACACTGTCTCACCTGTGTGTCATTGGAAGTACTGACGGATCACTAATGTTCTGTTGTCCACATCTTCATCCTCTGTGTCCTCATCCTCACTGTCCTCAGGGTCCACTGCTGCCACAGGTGCATCTCCAGGCTCCTCCTCCTGCAGCAAATGTACATGGCGTCTGAGGGCCAGGTTGTGCAACATGCAGCATGCCACTACTATCTGGCAGACCTTCTCGGGTGAGTAGCACCTGTCAGATAGAGGCACCTGAACCTTATCCTTCTGGTTCTCCCATGTATCTTATTTTAACGTTCTTCAGCCCTTGTCCTGGCATTCCTCACAGGGGTCAGCAGCCACAATAGGTTTGGGAAGCCAGAGTCACCTGCAAGTATTGAGGGGCAACATTTTGCCACATACTATCCTATGTGGCTAACAGCAGAGGCATACACCAACATACACTGGGTGGGGACCAAGGGTCACCTATAAGCCACACCCTGTGCCTCTGTAGTTGGGCCATCACATTTGGGATGCTGCTATTCCTCAGTACAAAGGCATCATAAACCGACCCTGGATATTTAGCATTGATGTAGGAGATGTACTGGTCCGCCAGGCACACCATCTGCACATTCATGGAGTGGAAACTCTTATGATTCCTGTATACCTGTTCATTCTGCCAGGGGGTGGGGGACACAAGCAATATTTGTACTGTCAATTGCCCCAATAATATTGGGGATATGTCCCATTGCATAAAATCCGGCCTTCACAGTGGCCAAACCTTCCATCTGGGGGAAAGCAATGTATCTGCAAATGTGTTTTACCGGGGCAGCAATACTCTTACCAGCACGATTGAGAACATTGGCTGTGACACTCCTGCTGCCAAGCCACTGTCAACTGGAAAGAACCTGTTGCCAGTAAATGGAGCACTGATAAAACCTGCACAAGAGGGGGGATCCCAGTCTGATGACAGATAGCTGATATCAGGTCAGGCTCCAACTGGGCACACAGCTCTGTAATTGTTGCCCTGTCCAGTCTATAGGTGAGTATGATGTGCCTGTCCACCAGTGCAACTAGGTCCACTAGGGGTCTGTACATTGGGGTATGTCTCCCTCTCCTATTCATCGGCAGCTGTAGGTATGTAAGGGACACAATAGTGAGTAGGCTGTCACAATTTGAAAACTATACCACAGCAGCAGTCCACATCATGCAATCATGTTTTGAGACAGTATAATTTAAAAGTATGTGCCTTTTTATCCTGTGACGCAGCAATTATCGATAGGCCTGTTCACCCCCCCGAAATGGCGACCACCTGTCCTGTAAGGAGGGATGGGTGGAAGTGAGGTAATTCTGCCGACATTGTGCGCCGTGGCGGTATGCGGTCGTGAACCGCTGTGCAGTTCCTCATTGGATAATATTGGGCCCTATGGGGTACAGTGGCCAATGGGGATCTACGCCAGTGGTGATGGTGTACACCGCTGTGGACGTGACTGCCATTTTCTATCTCAATTCTCACTTATTTCCTGACCTTCCACAGGAGAAGACCTACACTGCACATAGTGCTGTGACCCGTCTGGAGCATGGGCGTTTGACTGGGAACGGGTCCCAGCCTTCAGTTCGGAGGAGTTGGAGCGACTAGTGGATGTGGGTCCTACTCTAGTACAGACTGCTGTATGGGCATCCAGACCAACAGGTGAGTACACTGTGGGCACGATGCATGTGGAATGAATGCATGGAGATGTGTTGAAGGCATTGTGTAAGGGTGGGGGGTGGGGGATTGTCTGTTGGCGGTGTACATGTTTTGAGCTGGCCTATGTGTGTGCCAATGGTGATGGGGTCGGTTATGGTGGGCCATGTGTGTGACAGACTGGACTGTATGTACTACCTCTGCAGGTTAGCGCCCATCAAAAGAAGGGATTATGGGGTGCCATCCCCAAGGACGTGCATACCCTTGGGGTCTATGAAAGGCGGAGCACCCACTGTCGGAAACAGTGGGAGGACCTGAGACTCTGGGCACAGAAGACCGCAGAGGCCCAGCTGGGGATGGCCTCCCAACGAGGAAGGGTTGCCCATCGGACCCTGACCCCCCTGATGGCCAGCATACTGGTGGTGGGGCACCCTGAGCTGGATGGGCACTTGAGCGAATCACAGCAGCCACAAGGGGGTGAGTACAGTGGGTATCATTATAACTTATGGCTGGTGGGGTGGTATCCAGGTGGTGGTTGTGTGCTAGTGGGTGCCACTAGGGCCAGGCCAGACATAGAAACAAAGGTCCTCTGAAGGATAATGGTTGCATGGCAAATACAGGTAACCTAGCTTGTTAGTATTCACTTCTAGTCAGGGCTGCGTGGGCTCCAGGTGTGCTGCAGTTGGTGGTGTGTGCTCCTCCTCAAGCCTTGGGGACTAGCCATTTCACGGGTAGTGCAATGCATAGTGCGCATGCCTGTTCCCTGTGTGTGAGGGTGCTGTGTATACCAACGGTGGTGTTGGTGCAGTCATTGACCCAGTGTATCCTTTGTCTCTCTCTCCCCCTTTCTTGTTTTGTCAGCCTGTCCTTGTGTGCATTAGCATCATTTGGCGGAGGAGCAGAGGCATCGGCGACAGAGGGAGCTGCATCCCACAAGACCCTGGAGGCAGAGTCCACCGACACCGAGGGAACAAGTGGGATGGAGGACAAGGGGAACAGCACGGCAGATACTGGAGGGGACAACACAGACTCTGATACCTCCACTGAAGGGAGCTCCCTGGTGGTGCCGGACACTTCTGTGACCACCCCAGCTGCAGGTACTGCCGCCACCCCCGTACCAGCACCGCCTTCCGTGTAGCCCCTCAGTGAGTTGCCTGTCCCCGTTCACGGAGGAGGGCAGCCATTGTCCCTGTTTCTACCGTACCCCTTCCAACTTCCACTTCCCAGTCCCATTCACCTCAATCCCAAACCATCCCAGGCACACTGACAGACGAGCATGCACACAAGGAAACAAACAAGAGTGGCACAGGCAAACACAAGCACCACACTTGATCCCACAGGCACTTACACAAACACCATACCGTTGCAGACACGACAACATCCACAGCCTCCAATGTCTCCCCTCTTCCGCCACCTCCCTCCCAGTAATGTCCACACTCACACCTGCATGCACTACATCTACATCCACTATCGGCATCAATACACCAAGCAGAACACACCCTACACTGGCAGACACCTCCACAACACCCATGCACGTGTCCCCTGTTTCCTCTCCCACCGTATCTGTCCCCCCCTCCTAAAGGACACAAAGGCAAGCACTCAGACACCCAACAGCCATCTACCTCACATCAGCATACAGCCCATGTACCTGCACCCAAATCCAGCAGACATACACCTCCAACAACTAATCCCTCATCCTCCACTCCCATTACTCCTCCCTCCTCTCTCCTCCCGCCCCAACGTCCCAAAAAGCTTTTCCTTTACCAAAATTGACCTCTTCCCTCCCCCCCGTCCTGCACATATGGGCAGGGTACCAAGGACACAGCCGAGCACCTCAGCCAAACAGTCCACAGGGACAGTGGTAGTACCACCTACTCGTGATGGTGAGGATTCCAGACCTACCACACTGAAGGGGAAGGAGCCAGTACCACCAGGGATGAAAGGGAAGAGTTCTGCACCAGCTATGAGGAAGGGGAAGGGGCCTGCACCAGCTGTGAGGAAGGGGAAGGAGCCTGCACCAGCTGTGAAGCAGAGGAAGGACCCTGTACCAGCTGTGAAGAAGGGGAAGGAGCCTGCATCATCAGGCAGAGAGGGTAAGAGCCCACCCACCCCTGCCAGGAATGATAAGGGATCCCCGACCCATGCACAGGAGGAGACGAGGCACTCTACGCCAGCGGAAGCTAACACCGCCACCACTACCTGTTGTTATGGGGCCCCCACCACCAGCTGTGAATGTGCAGCCATCGGTGAGTGCAGGGGCTACCCAGGAGCCGACTCCAACCATGACCACAGTGCAGCCATCACCATCGGCGGATGCATGTAGTCCACCCTCCAGTGGCTACTGTGCAGACTGCCCCCTCCCGAACCAGTGGGAAAGACACCTACTCGAGAGACTGTGGCCTTGCACTCCCCAGGACACCGCAATGGGCATGTTGCCCCTCCAGAACCAGTGGGAAAGACACCCACTAGAGAGACTGTGACCTTGCACTCCCCAGTACAAAGCAATAGGCATGTTGCCCCCTCCAGAACCAGTAGGCTTGTTACCGCATCCGGCTGAGGTGCCCCCCCCCTTCCCCTGAGGTGCCTGCCTAATTGAAAACTGATTCCCCTGAATTGTACTATCCGGATGTGGTCAGGATTCTAGTTGGGAGTTAGACTTTGCTCTGTTGGCCATGTGGGCCCTTTGAACATTAGACTGGGCAGTGTCCCTTTGTGTACATGTGTACATATCTATTTCATTGACAAATCAAATTGTTAATTTTGATGTTGATCTGATTACAAAGCAATGGACTTGTTGCCCCCTCCAGAACCAGTGGAAAAGACACCCACTCGAGAGACTGTGGCCTTGCACTCCCCAGGACAACGCAATGGGCATGTTGCCCCATCCAGAACCAGTGGGAAAGACACCTACTCAAAAGAATGTAGCCTTGCACTCCCCAGGACAACACAATGGGCATGTTGCCCCCTCCGGAACCAGTGGGAAAGACACCCACTCAAGAGACTGTGGCCTTGCACTCCCCAGGACAATGCAATGGGCATATTGCCCACTCCAGAACCAGTAGGAAAGAAACCCACTCCAGAGACTGTGGCCTTGCACTCCCCAGGACAAAGCAATGGGCATGTTGCCCCCCCAGAACCAGTAGGCTTGTTACCGCATCCGGCTAAGGTGCACCCCTCCCCCTGAGATGCCTGCCTATTTGCAAACTGATGCCCCTGCAGTTTACTATCCGGATGTGGTCAAGATTCGAGTTGGGCCTTAGACTATGCCCTTTGAGCATTGGACGGGGCAGTGCCCCTTTGTGTACATGTGTACATATCTGTTTCATTGACAAATCAAATTATTCATTTTGATGTTGATCTGATTACAATCACTTTAGTCAATTCCTGTTGTCCTTGCATTATTCTGCCATTTTTCAGGGACAAATAGTTTTTTCTTGTGCAGCTGGTTGTGGGTATGGTGTGTGTGTGTATGGTGTGTGTGGTGCGTGTGTGTGTCACTCTCATTTTCCTCCCACCCTCCCTTGTGTGCTAAGAGGCTATACTCACCGTCGTTGTATTCGTCAGTGTTTGTGTTCCAGGTGGAGCATAATGTAGAAGATCATCGGGAAAACATGCAGTTCGGGTTCCATGGCGGCGTGGTTCTTCCTTGTGTCTCTAATGGTGAGTCCTTTCACTTCTGAGCTCTGTTTCCACCAGACTTTTGTTGGCGTTGGTACCACCCCGGAAAAGGTGGTGGATTGCAGGGTCAAAATATGGTGGGCGGTACTTCGTCTTCCATCTGGCTGATGGCGGCTACCGCCGTGGTGGCTGTTGTTTCCGCCCTGGCGGTTGGTGTGGTACATTGGCTGTCTATCAGAGTCATCACAGCCATGGTCATAATTTGGCGGAACTTACCGCCAGCCTGTTGGCAGTATTACCGCCACTTTACCACCCACCGCCAGGGTCGTAATGAGGGCCTATATGTTTTTGAGGAATAACACATGGGCATCAGCCTTTCCATGCAAATTCCCATTGCTACTTCATACAAAGATGTTGACTGCTTTAACACTATAACATCATAGCACACTACAAGGGCTGTGCCAGTTGTGAAAAGCCCTGAAACTGAGTTATAGGCCAGGTTGCAGACCAGGGCATAAAAAGAGGTAGAAGACATATAACAACCACTTTAGCCCAAGTTAGAAGGGCTATCATACCCTTAGAAAATTCCACTCCAAGGGGTCTGAATGTTCTTAATAAAAAAGAGAAAAACAGAAAGACAAACATTGGAATTTTGGAGCCGAAGGACTGCATAAGTCATTATCGGCTCTGAGCCACAAATTGTCTTTAATGAAGCCCTCAGCATCTAATTACGGGTAATATCTGTGACAGAAAAAAATAGATTCGAATGGAGTGATGGGGTGTCAGAGTCACACAGGGCTCCAATAATAGAATCATAGCATTATTGTGGATTCTGGACTTGGTGTGCTTACCTGAAAATTTGAACCAATATTTTGTGGTCTAGACATTTTAAAAATGTTTCTGGATGTGTAAATGCTAATACTTTTTAAAGTTGCCTATAGATGTTCTTATCTCCGTAAAAGGCAATTGATTTAATGACAAAATGTCTTTCAAAATTGTACATAAAAATAAACTGGAACTAAGGAATGGGCTGGTAGATACGAATTGGAGCACACTGTGCCTTGCCATCAATCACATAACATGTTTAAGAACAGTTATAAAGAAACTCATAAAAATATAGTATTGATGGCCGACATGTAGATTATTTGAGTAATTCAAATTTGCAGTACTTTAGTATTAACTAAATTGAAACTAAACTGCTCCATAAGCTTCTGCTCAATTAACTACATTTCAAAACAGCCTGCCACCACCAATATACAAGAGCATCTTCTTCAGCATCCATTCACCATCTCACATCTATAAATCACATACGATTTATTACCGCAGCTAAAAGCCATACCATCCTCATAAAGTGTACTAATACAATTAATTTATTTAGAAACAAGGGGACTCATTTACGAGGCCCGTGGCACAGGGCGACACAGCAAGTGTCTTGCTGTGTTGCACTGCGCGACTGGGAAAGGGCAGAAATGCACTGTATTTACAAGATAGGGCGCATTTCTGTCTTCTCCCCCTGCGCTGGCAAACAAATTGCTGCTTAGGGCCATTGCAGGCACACTTGCACCATTGTACAAGGGTGCCTGCATTGTAGGGAGGATTGTTTTGTGCAGGAACGGTCACCTCCAAAAAACAATCACAAGAGGTGGTTTCCTCTTTTTATGTGTGCTGCAAAATACAGCACACATAAAAAGAGAACAAATCAGGAAGAAATAAAGATATTTTTCCTCGTTGCATCACTCTTACGCCACCACTGAGGTGGTGTAGGAATCTGATGCATTCCCAGACTTGTAAATCTGGGAGTGCGTCAGACTCTTTCGGGTTTCATGCGTCTTGCGTGGGAACACCCCAAGCAACACCGATGGAACACCCCTTTCACAGTGTTATGCCTGAAAGGGGTCCATATTTACAAGGCCATGAACACAAGGTGGCTTTACATGGTCTTGTAAATATGGTCTGGGACACTACACCACCATAGCATTAAAAAAATGATGCTCCGGTTGAGCAGTGTGCCGCTAGGGCCTTGTAAATTAGGTCATTAGTTTATGATGTCAATTGGGTGACCAAATTTAGGCCCATATTTATACTTTTTGATGCACAACTGCGCCAACGTAGTTGTGCATCAAAAATTTTACCGCCGGCTAACGCCATTCCAAAGCGCCATGTGGGCGCCGTATTTATTGAATGACGTTAGCCGGCGCTGCGGACTGGTGTGTGTCAAAAAAAATGACTCACACCAGGCAGCGCCGGCGTAGGGGAAAATGGAGGCTGGGCGTCCAAAAATGGGGTAAGTCAGGTCTGAGGCAAAATTTTGGCCTCGACCTGATTTGCGCCATTTTTTTTGACGCCCAACCCCCATTGAAATGACTCCTGTCTTAGCAAAGACAGGAGTCATGCCCCCTTGCCCAATGGCCATGCCCAGGGGACTTATGTCCCCTGGGCATGGTCATTGGGCATAGTGGCATGTAGGGGGGCACAAATCAGGCCCCCCTATGCCACAAAAAAAAACGAAAAAAATTAGCTACCTAAACTTACCTTTCTTTCCCTGGGATGGGTCCCTCCATCCTTGGGTGTCCTCCTGGGGTGGGCAAGGGTGGCAGAGGGTGTCCCTGGGGGCATGGGAGGGCACCTCTGGGCTCCTTCCGAGCCCACAGGTCCCTTAACACCTGCCCTGACCCAGGCGTTAAAAAACGGCGCCCATCAGGCTGTGCGTCGTTTTTTAAGGCCTGCCCCCTCCTGTGCGTCAAAATGACGTCACAGTATAAATATGGGGCACAGGCCTTAGAGTCATTTTTTGGAAGGGAACGCCTACCTTCCTCATTTCTCTCTAACTTCACTCTCTCTCTCTCTCTCTCTCTCTCTCTCTCTCACTTTCGCTCTCCCCCTTTCTCTCTCTCCCCCGCCGCTGCTGCCCGACCGCCTGCCCCCTTTTTCGGCCTCACCCCCTTTTTCGTGCCGTTTTTTTGCCCGCCTCCCAGCTGTCCCCCCGTCCCACCTCCCTACATTATGGTGGCCGCTGCATGGTAGGCTGAGCAATACCACTGACCTGGTTAGTGCATTGCTCTGCCTCCTGTGGCTCCACCCTGTAAGTAGAGCCCTTTCCCTGGCTCCTCTGAACTCCTGACCCCTGTCAGGCGTTCGAGGCCCTCCTCCACCTGCAGGCTTCTGCCTGCGCCTCATCCCTGTTGTCTAGTGGGAGAGCTCTTCTCTCCTACTAGGCTACCTTCTGCCTCTCTCCTCCTTTTGCTTTGCTTTGCTCTCTGCTCTGCTTCCCTACTGTCCTTTAGTGCTCCTTTTCCTCATTTCTCTCCCTCCACTTTCTTTCTCTCACTTTTGCTCTCCCCCTCTCTCCCTTCGCCACCGCTGCTGCCCCCGCCGCCCGCCCCTTTTTCATCTCATCCCCCTTTTTCGCACCGTTTTTTTCCCCCTCATGCCTCACAGTTGTCCTCTCCTCCCCCCAACTTCCCTACTTAATGGCGGCCGCTGCGTGGCCGTGCAGCTGGCGAGCCGAAGACAGGCCAAAGGCAAGCCCGTCTGTGCCCGTCTGCACCTGGACCGCACCCAGCGCCAGAACCCTGGGCTCCCGTCCCACCCACCGCTGCCACGCACATGTTCACTATGACACTGCCACCCTCCGCGCCCTAGACACCCGCTGCTCCCCTGGCTGCCTTCAAGCCTCCCTGCAGACCTTTCTCCTGCGGAACTGCATCTTCACTAGCCTCCACACCAACGACCCACCCACCAAGGCAGGACGCAACCATCTCAGATGCATCCTCCTCAACACCCTCTCTGTCCACAAGCAGGTAGTAGAGCTATGGAATCTATTCGACTCAGCCTCCCCAGATGTCGCCTTCCTGACCGAGACCTGGATGAATCATTCCTCAGTGCCTGACATCGCCATAGCCGTCCCGGACGGCTACAAGATCACCCGCAGGGAGCTCTCCAACAAACCAGGAGGAGGCATCGCCATCATCCACAAGATCACCCTCAGGATCACGACCAACACCGAAGACACCCTCAGCACCGCTGAACACATGCACTTCCAAATCCACACTGACCTAAACACCACCCTCCGAGGGACCCTCGTCTACAGGCCCCTTCGGCCCACAACAGCAGTTCAGCAAGTCCATTACCGACATCATCTGCACGCACGCTCTCGGATCCACTGACTACATACCCCTCAGAGACTTAACCTTCAACCTCGAGAACACCAACGACAACACCACCACCACCCTGCTCGACAACCTCTTCATCCTCGGCCTCAAACAGCTTGTCACGACACCAACCCACTCCGCAGACCTCTACCCTATTTTCTCCACCAACAATCACGTCTCTTTCAGCCACTCTGTCAGGGAGACCAGATCCTCGAGGTCTGTGCACGTTCCCAACATGTCCACCACTAGACAGCTCCAAGACTCTGATAGATAAATCACAGAGACTGAGAGAGTCCAAGCGGGGAAAAGGGGATTAGGATGGGAACAGCTAGGAAGGAGACCTGTAGGAAACAAAAGGTTAAAACACACAATAGCAAGATTATATCACATTGACATTTACTAGACTATGGTTCTAAGCATTGTCATACTGTAACCATGGATAACTTAAGAAAGGACTAATAACTAGGCCTCAAGACGTCTGGTTGCCTGGGAAGGAATCAAGAATGATTAATACAACTTTTCAATGAACTTTTTCATGGAATGTTACACATTGACTAGGAATATAAGAATCTTCTAGAATTATGTTTTCAAAATCAAACATGGTCTTTTGCATGAGGACAAAAAAATAATCTGAACGTTTCCTGGAACACAATAGGAGTTGTAGTAAAGACTTATGCACATATAATGTAACATCTAAAATTTTAACACTTAGTTGTAAATGCAGAAAAAATGAATCGCGCACACTGCTGATTTCAACAAGAATATGCAAATGCCATGAAATGATCGCGCACACTGCAAGCGATTTGAAACATCAAGTTTTAAATGCGGGACTGAATCGCGCGTCTTGCCGATTCGAATGCCACCATGTAAATGCCAAGAAATGGTCGCGCACAATGATTATCAAAGTTTTAATTGCAAGGAATGCGTCGCGCGTCTTGCAGATTTGAATGCCACCATGTAAATGCCAAGAAATGGTTGTGCACAATAATTATCAAGAATTAAATGTACGGAATGAATCGCGCGTCTTGCCCATTCGAGTGTCACCATGTAAATGCCAAGAAATGCTTGCGCACAATGCGTATCAAGAGTTAAGTGCAAGGAAATGAATTGCGCGTCTTGCCGATTCGAATGCCACCGTGTAAATCCCAAGAAATAGTAGTGCACACTGAGTATCAAGAGTTAAACACAAGGAATGAATCGCGCGTCTTGCCGATTCGCATGCTACCATGTAACTGCCAAGAAATGGTAGCGCACAATGAGTATCAAGAATTAAACACAAGGAATGAATCGCCCGTCTTGCCGATTCGAATGCCACCATGTAACTGCCAAGAAATGGTAGTGCACAATGAGTATCAAGAGTTAAACACAAGGAACGAATTGCGCGTCTTGCCGATTCGAATGCCACCATGTAACTGCCAAGAAATGGTAGCGCACAATGAGTATCAAGAGTTAAACACAAAGAATGAATCACGCATCTTGCCGATTCGCATGCCACCATGTAACTGCCAAGAAATGGTAGCGCACAATGAGTATCAAGAGTTAAACACGAGGAATGAACCGCGCGTCTTGCCGATTCGAATATCAACATGTAAATGCCAGAAACCAAGAGCACATTCACACGCACAAAGAAAAATCTCCCAATATGAAAATTAGGCCCAAGAACTCGAATGCTTTCGAAAACGGATCGGGGCCCAGACCCACTTCCGTCTTACCGCCCTGATCAAGGATCACCAATACAATGAAGGGCAAGGCCTGGAAGATCAAGGTAGGCCTCCGGAGCAGGAGCTCAGGAAATTGCTGCTGCTCTGCACCGGGACCGCTGAATAGTGAGCACGTGGAGCTGGGCTGTCTTCCTTATATAGAGTCTGACCCAGCCCACAAACCACACCCAGTCATGCTGCAGAGAAAGCTTCTAGAAGGCCCTGGAAAGGGACCACACCCTGACACACTCTGAAAGCCTGCAGCAATACATTACAAATGAACAGTATTGACAAGCACCTTGAATATAAGTCTTCAGGATTACACTCTGCAATGCAAAAGGTTAAACAACAGCATAGCAACATAATGCATGAATTACGTTATTTCATAAGTGTTGGGTTTTTGCATTCCAGTCGCCTGTAGAGCGCGCGCTGCCCTGGTGTTGACACACTCCACCAAACTCCACTGGACAGATCACAGCTGCATCAACTTCTCCTTCAAGAAACCCACAACACGCCGACATCCACAACGGATCCCCCAACACAGTTGGAACAAGGTCATCGAAGACCAACTTATCACATCCCTCTCCCAGAACCCACCAATTGACACCACCAACACTGATGCAGCTGCCTGCAACTTCAGGCAATGGGTCAACACCTGTGCCAATACTCTCGCTCCAATCAAGAATCCCTCCAACAGACGCACCGACAGAAAGGCCTTCTGGTTTACCACCGACCTCCACGAATCTAAGCAAAGCTGCCGAAGACTCGAAAGAAAGTGGTGCCAAGATAAGACTCTGGACAACCTCACAGCCTTTAAAAACGCCACCTGCAGACACCACCAAATCATCCGAGCCGCCAAGAGAACAGCCTCCAAAGACTGAATCAACAACAACACACATAGCCACAAGGAGCTCTTCAATGTCATGAAGGAACTCTCCAACCCCAGCTCCAACGCCAGACATCCCTTCATCCCATGACCTCTGTGACTCCCTAGCCTCCTACTTCCACCACAAGATTGCAGACATCCACAACAGCTTCAGCACACATACCCCCCGGCAACCACCAACACCACAGATTCACCTCCGACCAACCTCTTGCTCTCCTGGACCCCCGTCAACGACAACGACACCATTGAAATCATGAACACCATCCACTCTCCATCTGACCCCTGCCCTCACCACATCCTCAACAAAGCAAGCTCCGTCATCGCACCCCGACTACGGAAGATAATCAACAGCTCCTTCGAGTCCACCAATTTCCAGGAGAGCTGGAAACACGCCGAAATCAACGCCCTCCTCAAAAAACCCAAGGCGGACCCAATGGACCTCAAGAACTTCCGGCCTATCTCCCTGCTCCCCTTCCCGGCAAAAGTCATCGAGAAGGCTGTCAACAGAAACTAACCCGCTTCCTCAAGGAGAACCGCAACCTGGACCCTTCCCAATCCGGATTCTGCAGCAACCACAGGACCGAAACCCCCTCATCGCCACCACCAATGACATCAGAACCATGCTGGACAGTGGCAAAAACGTGGCCCTCAGCCCCCTGGACCTCTCAGCCGTGTTCGACACCTTCTGCCACCACACCCTATACTCACGCCTCAGCAATTCTGGAATCCGTGACAGAGCCCTGGACTGGGTCACCTCCTTTCTCACTGGAAGAACCCAGAGAGTCCGCCTCCCCTCTTTCCCCTCGGATGCCACCAAAATCATCTGCGGCATACCCCAGGGCTCATCCCTCGGCCCGACCCTCTTTAACGTCTACATGGCCCCACTCGCTAACATCGCCCGATCCCACAACATCATCTCATATGCTGACGACACCCAGCTGATCCTGTCCCTCACCAAGGACTCCCCCAAGACCTACCTCAATGAAGGAATGAAGGGCATCGCCGAATGGATGAAGAGCAGCTGCCTCAAACTCAATTCCGACAAGACAGTCCTCATCTTCGGCTCCACCCCCTTCACATGGGATGACTCCTGGTGGCCTGCCACTCTTGGGACCATTCCGACTTTCACCGACCACACATGCAACCTAGGATTCATCTTGGACTCCTCACTATCCATGACCTAGGAAGTCAAAGCCATCTCCTCCTCCACCTTCAACACCCTCTGCATGCTCTGAAAGATTTATAAATGGATACCCACTGAAACCAGAAAAACAGTCACCCAAACTCTCGTAAGCAGCAAGCTAGACTATGGCAATGCCCTCTACGCAGGAACCACGGCCAAACTCCAGAAGAGGCTGCAACGCATCCAGAACGCCTCCGCACGCCTCATCCTGGACATCCCCTGCCACTGTCATATCACAGACCACCTGAGAAACCTGCACTGGCTCCCAGTCAACAAGAGAATCACCTTCAAACTCCTCACCCACGCTCACATAGCACTGCACAACACCAGACCAGAATACCTCAACAGATGACTCTCCTTCTACACCCTGACCCGGCATGTCCGCTCTGCCGACCTCGCCCTGCAACCATCCCATGCGTCCGCAGAACTACAACTGGTGGTAGATCATTCGCGCACCTCACCGCCAAAACGTGGAACACTCTTCCCACCCACCTGCGCCAGACCAAAGACCTCCTTACCTTCAGGAAACTTCTCAAAACCTGGCTGTTCGAGCAATAGCAGCACCCCCACTTATCCCCCCTCCCCTCCTCAGCGCCTTGAGACCCTCACGGGTGAATAGTGCACATTACAAATTCCTGATTGATTGATTGATTTATTGGTTCTGATCCCCAGGTTGTGCACAATCTCATAGCCTCAATACCCACCTTTCAATGTGAGGAGGCATCTTGGCCTTCGGGTTTCTGAAAAAGTGAGCCACACCTGGTGGTCTGTGATGACAGTAAATCATTTTCCATAGAATAATGCATGAAAATATTCTCAGGCTCGTACCACAGCTAGACTTTCCTTCTCTAGCTGAGAGTAGGCACGTTCTGTTCCCAGTCAGGCTTAGACTGTCAAAGGCCACAATGCTTCTCTGAGAATTCGGATAGATGTTTGTTGAGCAAGGATTGCCTCCAGCCCCACCGGGCTGGCATCTACTGTGATCTCGGTATGCAGCTTGGGGTCGAAGTATTCCATTTCAGTTGCATTCTTGAATGCATGTTTTATTTCTTCGAATCCCTGATCGCATTCAGAAGATCATTGAAAAGGGACATTCTGCCTTGTCAAGTCCCTCAATGGGGCTCTCCTTGTGGCAAAATTGTGACTGCATCTTGAGCAATATCTGGCCATGCCTAGAAGCATTGTAGCATCGTAACATCTTCTGGGGGGTTGGGAGGGATAAGTGGATTACAGTGCTTGCACCTCGTCTGGATTTGGAGCCATTTCCACATCAGAGAATATGTGCCCAAAAAACGTAATTTTGGTTTTATGAAATTCACATTTTGCTGCATTTAAAGTAAGACATCCATTAGCGACTAACTGGCGCACTTTAGTGATGGCTTTATCATGTTATTTCTGGGTTCTCCAAAAGACCAGTATGTAATCACTGTAATTGAATGTATGTGTAACAAGTTGGATTACTATGCGGGTAACATCCTGAAATATCTCAGCAGCCAAAGATACTCCAAAACTAAGGGCCTGATTACAACTTTGGAGGAAGGTGTTAATCCGTCCCAAATGTGACGGATATACCACCAGCCGTATTACGAGTCCATTATATCCTATGGAACTCGTAATACGGCTGGTGGTATATCCGTCACATTTGGGACGGATTAACACCTCCTCCAAAGTTGTAATCAGGCCCTAAGACTCTTGTATCAGAACAAACCAACATGAGTGAAAAAAGTGATAATATATCTGCAGTTCTTCTCTAACTGGAGTTGATGATACCCTTTGTTTATGACAAGACGGGAAAAGACTTTAGCTCCGTTCAGTTGCATTATCGGTCCACTTTATGGGGACCAGGATGTCTCCCCCTCTCAATGGCTTTGTTTGGCTGATGCATATCAGCACAAATGCACATTGTTCCACTACTGTCCTTTTTTGTCAGAACTACTATGGGTGGAACCCATGGCTTGGAGCCTGTGAAACTTTCAATGATGCCATGTTTCAAAAGTGTTGACAAAAGTGTTTCAAAAGTGTTGACAACTCTACAGCTTGTTGCAGATGAAAAGCAACTCTACTGTGTTGTTGGGCAACATGACGAATGTCTTCATTGATATGAGGTTGTACTTTCATTTTCTTGAGTTTTCCCAAACCATGAAACAACAATGGAAATAGGCTCATGATCTCAGGCTGAGCACGGAGGTTGTAGCTGAGCGATATTAACCCTATATCGGCCGCTGTGGCAGAACTGAGCAAGCATGCACCAGACGAGGCTTCTTCTAGAACATGAATGATGACTCATACTGACATTGTTTTGTGCCGCATTACTGCTGTGAACAAACCTTGGCTTTTTAGCAGTTAGACGCTGCCAGGTGTATACTTTCATGTCTGAAGGAGTAAGGCATGGCACAGGTGAGAAATTGTTAATCTTTCAACTGGCATGTTATTAATTGATGTCCCACTGTTGGTGATGAAAGATATAGGGTGACCACTTACCTTCAATGTAATCCTGGGACAGTGTCCGAAAGACATTTTTGGCTTTGTCTGGTAAGTTGTTTTTGAACTTCGGTCTTCTTTACAGGCAGATAACCCTACATGTACACACCGTCTTTTGGTAAACATCATTAGCACTGACCCGTCATCTTTGCTGGTACTCGATAATGATGCTGACTAACCTTTGTACAACAAACTTGACGACAATTGATTTTGCATAGTCTCCATTTTTCCCTAGCTGGTGTTGCTTTTTGGTTTAGTGAGAGTGGCGAGAGCGCTTCTGGTACATTCTTGTGTCCATTTTCTTTCCGTCATGATGCACTTGATTTTATTTTAGCTCAACATACAGTTACAAAATGGTTACCTTCCTCACAACCCTTACAGATTTGTCATGAGGCTGGACACTTGCCTTCATGAGATAACAGCAACCTACATCGGAAGCATAATTTTGTCTTCTTCGACAATGTCAACTTAAGTGCATCTGTGTGGTACTTACACTTGCTATTTACGGTCAGTGGTGATTCATTGTGCACAGTTCCTGCTTCCTTGTCAGCAGCTTGTTGTTCTGCTCATTCCTCTGCTCTCACATTTTCTCTAGACTGTCACTCTCAACTTGCCCCTTCTAAAAGAATCTGAAAGGGGCCCCCTGGATGATTCTGAGGCACATGGTTTCTTTATCAGTAAAGACATAGAACTTACAGTGTTTAATAAGTGCATCAAGTCTTTCATTCAAACTCATTGTTTCACCAGTCTGTTGTTGTGCTTGGTTGAAGATATACCTTTCATAATCAACATTTGGCATTGGATGGAATTTGGCTTCCAGCACTTTGTTCACCTTTCAGTACGATATTGTGTCAGTTTGTGAAACTTTCTTTAGGGCTTCTTTCACTTCATCACCTGTAAAAAATTTCAAATATTTGATGATTTTTTATCATCTTGCTCCTCCAGCGCATCTATATAGCCATCAAATGTTTTAATCCACAAAGTCCACCTGGTACCAATGTTATGTTTCTGGGATGTGTTGAATGGCCCTGGTGGCTTCAAAAACATGGCTGCATTGTATTTCGCGCTCCCTTCTGCTGCCATTGCATTAGCACGTGTCATCCAGCTGATTTTTCTGTGCAGGGTGACTCAGACAGCCTTTGGGAGCAACATGTATGTTGAGGCCTGTGTCTCAGTATGCTTCAATTGCCTCTGAATGTTAGTATTCTCTCTCTTTTTTGTACCTTTTTTATGGCTGTTTTCTTGCTTCATCTGATTAATTGCTCTATGTTCAGGGTGCAGCGGCTCCACCAACATCCTCACCATCAATATTGGCAGGTGTTTTGAATTCACTCCTCTGTGATTCCTTCGATTGCATCTGCAGCTGCATCTGGGCTGGAGCAGGGCTTTGACTCCATGTGTGCAGGTCACAGACTACTTTGCACCGATTCTGGACACACGCGGCACTCATGAGTAGTCTTCTGTACCATTGCAAGCTCTCAGTGGAAGCAGTCTTGTTTTCGCACAGGCTCGAAATGCCTTACTTTTTACCTTAAAGTTGAAGCACCTTTTCCAGCCCTAAAGCATACACATATATTACACCACACACAAGAGCTGCGGTTGAACATGTCTTTATTCTCTAGCATCCATTCACATACCCCATTATGTCATATTTCCCTGACCCCACCCTGACACCTCCGTGCATGTCATGTGGTTCCTATTCAGAGTCCGCCCAGAACCACAAGAGTCCTAGGGCGCATAGTATCAATATGCTACAGTGTGCACTTTGTCTAGTCTATTTCCTAATTTCTGTGTCTCACAGTTTTGAAATTCAGTATATTCAGATATACTGCTGGCACTTCAGTGTTTACAAGTGTTTTGGGCTGGAAGCACTGCTATGAGCTCATCTGGATTGGAGCAGATGGCAAAACACACACACCGTGGCCTTGCTGTCCATATTTCACTTCCCGCTAACTACCTTGTTTGGCATGTGCATTTTAGACCTCGATAGAGAGGGGCGTCCGTCACGTTGACGTCATGTCAATATAACTACCATAAGGGACTACAGCAATACCCACTCTTTTTAGAATCCAAAGAGTGTGGGCGCTTACTGGCCTACCAAAAAGATAGCGGCAAGTACAGAGCATGTACAACTGTGCTAATGTTCTCTGCGATATGCATGCATTTGATTGACTATTGTGAAAGTGTGTACTCATCAAAGTAGGGTTCATGGTTTTGATTCTGAGATTGACTTGCACTGAAAAGCTGCATACTCTGCAATATGCATGTGTTTCTCATTGCAGTATTTCATGCCGACAATTTAAAAAAAATAAAAGTTTTAAGTACCATTGTCTAGAAAAATTGTGAGCCACTGCAATATGCATGATTAACTAAGTGCTAACTAACTGGGATTAGCCTAGTCTAATACAGCTGATTGTTTCACTTCCGGTGAGAGTTTACTGAGGGGCTGCACTGGCACTAGCTCCCGATCTATGCATCCCTTCTTTCACTGCCCTCAGCAGCCCGGGAGCAGGGAGCAGAGGGAGTCAGAGAGCCAGGTATCTGGCAATGGGATCCCTGGACCCAGACAGCATTCGGACCCTCATTCGCTTTTTCTTCTATATGCTCAGAGGGGCTGGCACTAGGCAAGGATAGGATTTGCATATGAGGGGGATCTGTGCATGGAAAAAAGGAAACTTGCAGTCAGAGCTCCACTTGAAAAGAACCTGTCTCCCCAGAGTCCCTAGGAAAGGAAGTGGTGTTATGGCTCTGGGTAGAGGGCTGAGGCCAGAAGGAAGAGCTGGAGCCTGGGGGAGCATCAGCTGCTGAGTGGTAGTCCGGCAGCCCCTGCCAGATAGAGATGTGTCTGAGAGAATGCCTTAGAACCCAGTGGCAAGCAAGGCTAAGCACTTTGTGAAAATACAAGTCTGCTGGTGGTGCGCTGGTTTGCTGCTGCTAGTGCTTCGCCCAAAAGAAAGGGCAGTCTGAGACTGTGTGTAAGTGCAGAGGAAGCAATTGCAAGGCTGGTACAAGACGGGATGTGCTTGGCCTTCCAAGGCTGGTACAAGACAGGGAGTGTGCTTGGCCTTCCATATAAAGTTTGTGAAGGAAGGGAGTTGGTGAAGTGAAGTGTGCAGGTGTGGTTGAGAGCAACAGACTCCTGGTCAATGGGCTGTGTCAGCATAAGAGACCTTTAGCGCCTTGAGACCCGCACGGGTGAGTAGCGCGCTTTATAAATGTTAATGATTTGATTTGATTTGATTTGATAATAGCAGCTTTTGCTGCTTACTGCCACCCTGAATGCACCCGATCTTGGAAGCACTCAGCAGGGTCGGTCTGGTTTCTAGGGCAGGTGGCATTCCGCCGCATATGGAAGTCCACGGAGTAGAACTCCTTGAGCTCCACCCATCCTTAATCATTAAGAGGAAACAACTTAACAAGAGGTCCAAGTGAATTAGAAGATCTAACAGTTGAGGATGGATGAAAATCAAATTCACTAATTTCAATGAGATTCTAAATACCTCTCTGATTTAAAGTCTGTTCATCAGGATACCCCTGGGTACACTGTATTCATCTTTGGTTCCCTGGGAAAGCTCATACTCTTTTTTATGAGGCAGGATGATATGGGAGAGTGCAAAATATTAAATTATCTTACAGTAAGAGAACATGGTAAAAGCAGACACAACTTCAAACAGTTTACTGTCTAATACAATCCTGTTCTTTTTTTACCTACTACAGAGCTGGCCTTTGACCCCACATTTTTCTTCAGCAAAGCAGTGTCCAATGTTATCTGCTCAGTGGTCTTTGGAAACCGGTTTGATTATGAAGACAAAAAGTTTCTATATCTGCTTCAGCTTTTCAATCAGCATTTCCACTTTGCTGGCTCCTCCTGGGGGCAGGTAATATTTCTGTAAACATGGTGATTGAATGTGATTGCATTGATTATTATCTTACACATATTTGTTTACCATGACGTAAATTAGGACAGTGGTGTATGTAGCACAGGTGTTGTGAGCTCTAATACAAGCAGGAAAATCAACACAAAAACTTGCTGATTTGTAAAAGACAAACAGAAGAGAAGGACAGTAGATGGCTCAAGCTCTGGTGTTCCTGAGCTACTGAACCAGTCATAATTATGCCCCTCAAAAGAGATTTTTCTATTTGTAGAGGTAAGTATGATATTTATTTTTAACAATGGGATTCACTTAAAATCCAATGATATTCTTTTGTGATTTTTGATACAAATATTATCAGTGTAGTTTTCACCTTTTGCACTGTTGGATTTGGAAGGAGCATTGCTGTGTACAATAGCATTGAGAAAGGAGAGACTTCCTAGAACACCATTTAAAAAGAATTTAAAATCAGGACTAAGCAAACTTTCACATAGAAGCAACAGTTGATTTCAAACACAATCAACAGTGGGCAGCATGAAGCAATGCCAGAAGATGGGGGCAAGGACAGCAGAAAAAGTATACCTTCAGAACAAAACAGAGATATTTTGTACATGGAGAGAATGTACAACTTGGGTTGTATGGGTAGAGAATGGGAAAAACTTAATCCTATACCTAAGATGCAGCAGTCTGATAGTCTGATAATTGGATAGTACTTGCAAAAACTGCTTCAAGAAATTTACATGCAAATGAGGGTTCTCTGACAAAATATTGTGTGAAAATACTGTTGCCTAATGTTTCTGTTCCTATATATATATATATATGTATATATATATATATATATATATATATATATATATATATATATATATATATATATATATATATATATCTTCAAGCAAAGATGGTCTGAGAGTTGCTGAGCGGTGCACTCTTCTGCCGGTGCCGGTGCCAGTGACGGAGAGGACCAGTACCGAGAAATATACATCACAAAAAGTATTCACTGCACTCCATGAAGTTTCAATAGTGCATATTTATTCCCAAAATAACAACCACCAACGCGTTTCAACTCCCTAAGGAGTCTTGTTCACAGTGAATGAGTCCCTTTACCCTATATGTATATATATACATATATATATATATATATATATATATATATATATATATATATACATACATACATATTATCAATCCACTCCGTTTCCTGATATTGATGAGTTCCCATGATGGTGGTTCATGTCAGGGTCAGGCTCCCGTAATTATAAATATCCACAAAAACTCTCCCACGATACTTGAAGAATTGCACAAACTCAGAAGTGTGTAGTACCATGTTTTATTCAATCTCCATAGTTTCAGATTGGCACCAAGAAACAGCCCAATTCGTTTCAGCGTTCCACGCCTTGCTCAAGGGTAAACTTTCTCATGAATACTTTTTAATGTAAAACCCACACTAAATTACTGAAATAAACAAAAGACCACCACCAAAGCACCATCAACAAATGCAAAAATGTGGGGGCCATCTTGAAACATGTTTTCTTGCAGTATACTTAAGTATTCTTCTCTCCTTTCACAAAACTTCACCAACTTTTCTATTGTAGTCATAACTGGTTGTTCTATTTCTCATTTTTATTAATTATTACTCTGTTAGTGTCACATCCTTACTTTTCACAGAATTACCTACTCTATACTGCCCATGTGGGCCATACCAGACATGCCCTTACAAATTTATTTTGCTACATACCCTTGCAAATTCAGCTGCAGTGGACTAACTATTGGTGAATTCCTAGCTGTGTCAACATATTTAATATATAGCTGCCCACATACCCAAATCGCTCTTGCACTGAAAAACAGCTGCAGACTCACATTTCCTATTACATTATTGTGAATGTCAAATAAACATAATAATATGTACTACTGTACATAGAAAACATAACTAATGAAGAGAGTATTCTCCATTTTACGATGAAGTCGGAATTCCAGGAATAGGTCCCTAATCGATTCACAGCAGCCAGTCTAATCTGCCCTTAACTCTGTATAAACATGTATAAAGGCAACTAAACAGCCACAGAGGGAAGACATATACAGTTTAAATGTAAGGGAAAATACAGGACAGAGGATTATGCAATAGAAATGTCACAAAATGAAGAAACACATTGGGGAAAGAGAGAAAAAAACTAAATTATTTTATTAATAATCACCACAATCATATGATGGCAATACCCCACATATCATAATAACATCCAACAGTGACATAAAACCCCAATTTAAAAAAAAAAAAAAAACTCTCTAGAGCCCCAAAGGGGGTTATTCAGACACTTAGCCAAAGGTAAAAAAAAACAATTTCCTGAGAATCAGACTCACTCCAAAAATAGTTTTTACTTACAATTCTACAAAGAGATGTACACGCTAAGACAAGGGGGAATATATTGTATAACTCTACACAACATTATAACAACAATGGACCCAGAATCCTAGTCTCCAAGATATACTTCTAATTCCTCATCCTTATTCAATCCGTTTGGTGTGTTTGTATTCAAGGATCTTAAATTGCGGAACTCTCATTTCCTCAATTGCAATTCTCTGTTGCCTTCTCGTTTCAAAGGAGGTATCCTGTCAATTATGAAAAAACTCAATTTAGACACATCCCTCGTATGATCCTGATCAAAATGTCTAGCCAACTGGGTAATGTGTATGTAGGAAAGTACCATCTTGCCTGGCATGTTACCCCCATTTTTACATGTATGTCAATTTGTTTTTGCTTGTCTCACTGGGATCCTGCTAGCCAGGACCCCAGTGCTCATAGTTTGTGGCCTGAATTTGTGTACCTGTGTAGTGACTAACTATGTCACTGAGGCTCTGCTAATCAGAACCTCAGTGCTTATGCTCTCTCTGCCTTTCAAATTGTCACTATAGGCTAGTGACCATTTTCAACCATTCTAATTGGCACACTGGAACACCCTTATAATCCCCTAGTATATGGTACCTAGGAACCCAGGGTATTGGGGTTCCAGGAGATCCCTAAGGGCTGCAGCATTTCTTTTGCCACCCATAGGGAGCTCAGACAAATCTTACACAGGACTGCACTGCAGCCTGAGTGAAATAACACACATGTTATTTCACAGCCATTTTACACTGCAATTAACTAACGTATAAGTCACCTATAAGTCTAACCTTCACTTTGTGAAGGTTAGGTGCAAAGTTACTAAGTGTGAGGGCACCCTTGCACTAGCAAAGGTGCCCCCACATAGTTCAAGCCAATTTCCCCGGACTTTGTGAGTGCGGGGACACCATTACATGCGTGCACTACATATAGGTCAATACCTACCTGTAGCATCACAATGGTAACTCTGAATATGGCCATGTAACAAGTCTAGGATAATGGAATTGTCCCCTCATGCCAAATGTGGTATTGGGGTGCCAATCCTATGCATCCCCGGGGCTATGGGGATGCATGGGATTGGCACAATTCCTCTGCATCTCCCTGTTCGACTTCTGCCAAGGATCGACCGCTGACTGCTCCAGGACGCCTGCAAAACTGCAACAAAGTAGGAAGAAGACTACCAGTGACATTGTAGCGCCTAATCCTGTCGTCTTTCTCAACTTTTTCCTGGTGGTGCATGTTTTGGGGGCTGCCTGCCTTCATCCTGCACTGGAAGCCATGAAGAAATCTCCCGTGGGTTGACAGAATCTTCCCCCGCTCCAGCAGGCACCTAACTTCAGCATCACCGGTACTCTGGGACCCCTCTCATCTTGACGGGCGTAGCCCGTGGAACACAGATGGTGGTCCCAAGAGACCCAGACTGTACAATAGTCCAACTGTCCAAATTTGGAGGAGGTAAGTCCTTGCCTCCCATCCCCAGACAGTAATCCTGTGCACCGCATGAACTGCAGCTGCTAGGGCTTCTGTGCACTTTTGCAAGGAGTCCTTCATGCACAGCCAAGCCCAGGCCCCCAGCACTCCGTCCTGCATTACTCAACTCGCTGAGTTGACCACCGGCTTCGTGGGACCCTCTTTTGTAGTGTCGAGATGGCCGCCGTGCTCAGTCTTCTTGAACCCATGTTCAAGGACTTTTGCGGGTGCTTCCTTCTTGTGAATGGGCTCTCCCAAGTGTGACATCCTGGTCCTTCCTGGGCCTCGGGCAGCACCCTTTTTCTTCAACCATGACCTTTACAGCTAGCAAGGCTTGCTTGTGGTCTTTCTCCAAGGAAACAACTCTGCATCCTACTGCACTCCGTGGGACATCTTCTGCACAAAGGAGAAGTTCCTAGCACCTTTCGTTGTTGCAGAATCATCAGCTTCTTCAATCCGGAGGCAGCTATTTCGCATCTTAATCTGCGGTTTAGTGGGCTCCTGCCCCCCCTGGACACTTTCATGACTCTTGGACTTAGTCCCCTTCCTTTGCAGGTCCTCAGGTCCAGAAATCCGTCTTCAGTGCTTCGCAGTTGTAGGAGGCTGGCCTGGCTTGTAGTGGGTACCAGAGGTACTTACATCTTGTGCCAGGTCCAGTTATCCCTTATTAGTGTAGAAGAGATGTTTCTAGCATCTTAGGCTGATAGAAGGTAGCTATGGCAAAGCAGCTTAGGCTGAACTAGGAGACATGTAAAGCTCCTACTATACCACTGGTGTCATATGCACAATATCATAAGAAAACACAATACACAGAAGTACTAAAAATAAAGGTACTTTATTTTTATGACAATATGCCAAAAGTATCTCAGTGAGTACCCTCAGTATGAGGATAAGATATGTACACAGATATATGTACACAAACCAAAATTATGCAGGTAATATCAAGAAATGTAATGAAAGCAGTGTAAAATTACAGTAGATTGCAATAGGAGCACATAGGCATAAGGGCAACACAAACCATATACTCCAAAAGTGTAATGCGAACCACGAATGGACCCCAAACCTATGTGAGCTTGTAGAGGGTCACTGGGACTGTAAGAAAACAGTGAGGGTTAGAAAAATAGCCCACCCCAAGACCCCGAAAGGTAGGTGTAAAGTGCACCTACTACCCCCAGAGAGCACAGAAGTCATGATAGGGGGATTCTGCAGGAAGAACAAACACCAGCAATGCAACAACAGTGGATTTCCAGACCTGTAAGACAAGAGGACCAAGTCCAATAGTCACGACAGTGTCGAGAGTGGGCAGGAGCCAAGGAAATGCCAGCTGAGGGTGCAAGGAAGCTGCCACCTGTTGGAAGAAGCTTGGAGTTCTTCAAGAAAGAAGAGGACTAGGAACTTACCCTTTGGAGGATGGATGTCGCATGTTGCGATAAAGCTTGCAGAGGTGTTCCCACGCAGAAAGACCTCAAACAAGCCTTCCTAGCTGCAAGGGTTGCGGTAGAGATTTTTGGGTGCTACTGTGGCCCAGGAGGGACCAGGATGTTGCCACTTGGAGGAGGAGACAGAGGGGGGGCCAGCAACTCAAGGAGCCCTCACAGAAGCAGGCAGCACCCGCAGAAGTACCTGAACAGGCACTTCGAAGGAAAGTGAACCGGAGTCCACTTGAAGTCACAAAAGGGAGTCCCACGACACCAGAGGACAACTCAGAAGGTTGTGCACTGCAGGTTAGAGTGTAGGAGACCCAGGCTTGGCTGTGCATGAAGGAAATCCTGGAAGAGTGCACAGGAGCCGGAGCAGCTGCAAATCACGCAGTACCCAGCAATGCAGTCTAGCGTGGGGAGGCAAGGACTTACCTCCACCAAACTTGGACTGAAGAGTCACTGGACTGTGGGAGTCACTTGGAAAGGGTTGCTGAGTTCCAGGGACCACGCTCGTTGTGCTGAGGGGGGACCCAGAGGACCAGTGATGCAGTCTTTTGGTGCCTGCGGTTGCAGGGGGAAGATTCCGTTGACCCACGAGAGATTTCTTCAGAGCTCCTGGTGCAGAGAGGAGGCAAGCTACCCCCAGAGCATGCACCACCTGGAAACAGTCGAGAGAGCCGGCAGGATGAAGCGATACAAGTTTGCTAGTAGTCGTCTTGCTACTTTGTTGGGGTTTTGCAGGCGTCCTGAGCAGTCAGCGGTCGATCCTTTGGCAGAAGGTGAAGAGGGAGATGCACAGGAACTCTGGTGAGCTCTTGCATTCGTTATCTGGTGAGATCCCCAAAGCAGAGGCCCTAAATAGCCAGAAATGGAGGTTTGGCTACCTAGGAAGGAGGATTGGCTACAAAGAGAGGTAAGAGCCAATCAGAAGGAGACTCTGACGTCACCTGCTGGCACTGGCCACTCAGAGCAGTCCAGTGTGCCCCAAACACCTCTGTTTCCAAGATGGCAGAGGTCTGGGACACACTGGAGGAGCTCTGGGCACCTCCCCTGGGAAGTGCAGGTCAGGTGAGTGGTCACTCCCCTTTCCTTTGCCCAGTTTCACGCCAGAGCAGGGCTGGGGGATCCCTGAACCGGTGTAGACTGGCTTATGCAGAGATGGGCAGCATTTGTGCCCATCAAAGCATTTCCAGAGGCTGGGAGAGGCTACTCCTCCCCAGCCCATCACACCTATTTCCAAAGGGAGACGGTGTAACACACTCTCTCAGAGGAAGTCCTTTGTTCTGCCTTCCTGGGCCAGGGTTGCCTGGACCCCAGCGGGGTGGAAACCTGGCTGAGGGGTTGGCAGCAGCTGCAGTGCAAACCCTGAAAAGGCAGTTTGGCAGTACCCGGATTCTGTGCTAGAGACCCAGGGGATCATGGAATTGTTTGGGGTGACAATTCCATGATCTTAGACATGTTACATGGCCATGTTCGGAGTTACCATTGTGACGCTGTACATAGGTAGTGACCTATGTACAGTGCACGTGTGAAATGGTGTCCCCGCACCCACAAAGTCCGGGGAATTTGCCCTGAACGATGTGGGGGCACCTTGGCTAGTGCCAGGGTGCCCACACACTAAGGGGGTCATTCCAACCTCGGCGGTAAAAGGCGCATACCGCCGGTCAGAAGACCGCCACAACACCGCTGCGGTCGCGGTAAACCGCCACGGTCATTCTGACCCGCAACAGGCAAACCGCCAAAATCCCGACATCCACAAAAGTCCACCACATCAAAGGGCAGCGAAAAACTGTCGATGACCAAACCTCCACCGTCAGGCCAACAGAGAAACGCCCATGCCATTCCGACCCACGAATCCATGCGGCGGTCTTTCAACCGCGGTAATCCATTGGCGGTACACACCGCCGCGGTCAAAATACACACACACTTACAAAACACAACCACATTGGACAATTCGAAATACACACACCTGATACACATACTCAAACCAATCCCACACACCCAATACAATATAAAACACACACCCACATCACCCACAAACCCCTACGACCACAATTACCGAGAGAAGGCCAGAGAGAGACAGCACAGAATAGAGAACACCATCACACAGAGGCACAATACACTATCACCCACACAACATCCACGCACAAAACACCACACACCACCACACTCACCACACTCATCAACACATACTCCACCCCACACCTCATCCACACCACTCCATGGCACCCCCAAGACACCCCAGGTTCTCAGACGCAGAACTCAGGGTCATGGTGGAGGAAATAGTTCGGGTAGAGCCCCAGCTCTTCGGGACACAGGTGCAGCACACCAGCATTGCCAGGAAGATGGAGCTATGGCAAAGAATAGTGGACAGGGTCAATGCTGTGGGACAGCATCCACGAAATCGGGACGACATCAGGAAGCGGTGGAACGACCTACGGGGGAAGGTGCGTTCCATGGTATCCAGACACAACATCGCGGTGCAGAAGAGTGGCGGCGGACCCCAACCTACTCCCCCAGAATTTACAGCATGGGAGGAGCAAGTCTTGAACATCCTGCATCCTGAGGGCCTTGCAGGAGTAGCTGGAGGAATGGACTCTGGTAAGTCTCATCTTCACTACTTCATCCCCCCACCCCATCCAGCATGCCAACTCATACCCCCACCCTCATCCCCCACCCCCATCACACAACCTCCTTGCTAATGTCTCACCATCACAACCCACCCATCCCAACACCAAACCCTGCATGCCACCACAAACCATGGACACCCATCACCTAAGCATGCCCACTGCACATACCCATCTCCCCCACAAACCACCCTCACAACAGCCCCCACAAGGAAATGCCAGCACTGGGGTACATGGGCACCCACCCATTGCCCGATATGGCACACACAGAAGCAATAACCATACTCTTATACCCCTGCAGTACCCGAACGCCACCACACCGCCCAGGAGGGTCCAGAAATGTCCATCCCACCCCCAGAAGAGGCCCCCAGTGATGACAGCAGCTCTGTCTCCCTAGACCCAGATGACCAGCCCGGCCCATCGGGGACCTCGGGACAGTCGGTTCCCCTCACACAGCCACAGGCCACAGCAGACCTACCCCCCTCTGGGAACACCAGCACAGCTCCCACCCAGCGGGCCCATGCCTCTGTCTCCAGGACACGTCAATCAGCGGTGTGTCCATCACTACAGGGCACCCAGGTTAACCCACCACCCCAACAACAACAGGGACCTGGGGGTAGTGGTAGTGGGCACACGGTCCAGGGGACAGAGGCCCAGGGAAACAGGGGAACTGGGAGGGCTACTGTGCGATGGGGGGGACAGGCCCAGGGAGCCCACTCTCCACGAGGCCCTCTCCTCCATCATGGGAGCATACCACCACTCCCAGGAGACGATGGCAACAGTACTGGCCAGGTTCCAGGAGATCCAGGTACTGCAGGAGGAACAGTTTATGGGGTTCAAGGAAGAACTCAGAAACCTTACTTCCGCAATGGGCACCATCGTCGTGGCTCTCAACCAGATTGTCACCACATTGCGGGACACTGTGGCACCACAAAGGGCCCCTGTCACTAGCATGGACCAAGAACAGGCTACCACCTCCGCCGGCGCTAGTGGACAGGAGGCCCCCACACAAGAACAACAGGCCACCAGAACCCCACCCCCTGCAGAAGGAGAACCACCCCGCAAGCGGGCCTGAGATCTAGGAAGAAGACAGAGTAGGATGCCAAGACCCCCGCCAGGAGAGGATACCCCCTGATGTCATCCCACTGTCCCACATTGTCACCCTGTCCAACCTTAAACTGCCCCTGCTCCACCTTCCACAGGCATATGGACAATGCACCTGTGAGACTGAAAACCTGGACTCTGCCATGGACATTCCTCCACCATCACCCATCACCGATTTTTCAACCATGTCCCTAAATTGAGCACTTTAATAAAACCACTTATTGCACAAAAATTATCTGGAGTCTACCTGTATTTTGAACAAATGTATTAGACTTAACCGTTGCAAAATGTCAAGTTACATTCTGATGACAACATACCACTGTCACACAGCTGTAGTCCATGGGCAAACAAAGCAGAGGTCACGCAGTGGGGCCCACATCTCTGAAATTGGAATGGAAAGTCACAACTCAGTTACCATACACTGGGTGAAAAGGACAGACAGTAGAGAGGCAGGAGACTGTAAGTAAATGTAAAATGCCGGGGTTGATTCTTACCTGTGTGTTATTGAAAATACTGCTCTATTACTGTGTCCCAGTTGTCTGTGTCGTCCTCGTCGTCTTCCTCCTCTTCACTCTCCACAGGCTCCACAGCTGCCACTACACCACCATCTGGAGCATCCTCCTGCAGGAAAGGCACCTGGCGTCGCAAAGCCAGGTTGTGAAGCATACAGCAGGCCACGATGATATGACACACCTTCTTTGGTGAGTACATTAGGGATCCACCTGTCATATGCAGGCACCTAAACCTGGCCTTCAGGAGGCCGAAGGTGCGTTCGATCACCCTCCTAGTACGCCCATGGGCCTCATTGTACCGTTCCTCTGCCCTGGTCCTGGGATTCCTCACTGGGGTCAGTAGCCAGGACAGGTTGGGGTAACCAGAGTCACCAATTAGCCACACACGGTGTCTCTGTAGTTGTTCCATCACATAAGGGATGCTGCTATTTCTCATGATGTACGCGTCATGCACTGACCCAGTGTAGGAGGCTGGACTGGCTTGTAGTGAGTACCAAGGGGTACTTGCACCTTGCACCAGGCCCAGTTATCCCTTATTAGTGTATAGGGTGTCTAGCAGCATAGGCTGATAGATAATGGTAGCTTAGCAGAGCAGCTTAGGCTGAACTAGGAGACGAGTGAAGCTCCTACAGTACCACTAGTGTCACTTGCACAATATCATAAGAAAACACAATACACAGATATACTAAAAATAAAGGTACTTTATTTTTATGACAATATGCCAAAGTATCTCAGAGTGTACCCTCAGTATGAGGATAGCAAATATACACAAGATATATGTACAAAACACCAAAAATATGCAGTATAGTCTTAGAAAACAGTGCAAACAATGTATAGTTACAATAGGATGCAATGGGGACACATAGGGATAGGGGCAACACAAACCATATACTCCAAAAGTGGAATGCGAACCACAAATGGACCACAAACCTATGTGACCTTGTAGAGGGTCGCTGGGACTATTAGAAAATAGTAAGGGTTAGAAAAATAGCCCACCCCAAGACCCTGAAAAGTGAGTGCAAAGTGCACTAAAGTTCCCCAAAGGACATAGAAGTCGTGATAGGGGAATTCTGCAGGAAAGACACAAACCAGCAATGCAACAACAATGGATTTCCAGTCGAGGGTACCTGTGGAACAAGGGGACCAAGTCCAAAAGTCACAAGCAAGTCGGAGATGGGCAGATGCCCAGGAAATGACAGCTGTGGGTGCAAAGAAGCTGCTACTGGACAGTAGAAGCTGAGGATTCTGCAGGAACGACAAGGGCTAGAGACTTCCCCTTTGGAGGATGGATCCCCCACGCCGTGGAGAGTCGTGCAAAAGTATTTTCCCGCCGAAAGACCGCCAACAAGCCTTGCTAGCTGCAAATCGTGCGGTAAGGGTTTTTGGATGCTGCTGTGGCCCAGGAGGGACCAGGATGTCGCCAATTGCGTCTGGGGACAGAGGGGGCATCGAGCAAGGCAAGGAGCCCTCTCAGCAGCAGATAGCACCCACAGAAGTGCCAGAAACAGGCACTACGAGGATGCATGAAACGGTGCTCACCCGAAGTTGCACAAAGGAGTCCCACGTCGCCGGAGACCAACTTAGAAAGTCGTGCAATGCAGGTTAGAGTGCCGTGGACCCAGGCTTGGCTGTGCACAAAGGATTTCCGCCGGAAGTGCACGGAAGCCGGAGTAGCTGCGAAAGACGTGGTTCCCAGCAATGCAGTCTGGCGTGGGAAGGCAAGGACTTACCTCCACCAAACTTGGACTGAAGAGTTACTGGACTGTGGGAGTCACTTGGACAGAGTTGCTGGATTCAAGGGACCTCGCTCGTTGTGCTGAGAGGAGACCCAGGGGACCGGTAATGCAGTTCTTTGGTGCCTGCGGTTGCAGGGGGAAGATTCCGTCAACCCACGGGAGATTTCTTTGGAGCTTCTAGTGCAGAGAGGAGGCAGACTACCCCCACAGCATGCACCACCAGGAAAACAGTCGAGAAGGCGGCAGGATCAGCGTTACAGAGTTGCAGTAGTCGTCTTATCTACTTTGTTGCAGTTTTGCAGGCTTCTAGCGCGGTCAGCAGTCGATTCCTTGGCAGAAGGTGAAGAGAGAGATGCAGAGGAACTCTGATGAGCTCTTGCATTCGTTATCTAAGGAAATCCCCAAAGCAGAGACCCTAAATAGCCAGAAAAGAGGGTTTGGCTACTTAGGAGAGAGGATAGGCTAGCAACACCTGAAGGAGCCTATCAGAAGGAGTCTCTGACGTCACCTGGTGGCACTGGCCACTCAGAGCAGTCCAGTGTGCCAGCAGCACCTCTGTTTCCAAGATGGCAGAGGTCTGGAGCACACTGGAGGAGCTCTGGACACCTCCCAGGGGAGGTGCAGGTCAGGGGAGTGGTCACTCCCCTTTCCTTTGTCCAGTTTCGTGCCAGAGCAGGGCTAACGGGTCCCTGAACCGGTGTAGACTGGCTTATGCAGAAATGGGCACATCTGTGCCCATGAAAGCATTTCCAGAGGCTGGGGGAGGCTACTCCTCCCCTGCCTTCACACCATTTTCCAAAGGGAGAGGGTGTAACACCTTCTCTCAGAGGAAGTCCTTTGTTCTGCCATCCTGGGACAAGCCTGGCTTGACCCCAGGAGGGCAGAAACCTGTCTGAGGGGTTGGCAGCAGCAGCAGCTGCAGTGAAACCCCTGAAAAGGCAGTTTGGCAGTACCAGGGTCTGTGCTACAGACCACTGGGATCATGGGATTGTGCCAACTATGCCAGGATGGCATAGAGGGGGCAATTCCATGATCATAGACATGTTACGTGGCCATATTCGGAGTTACCATTGTGAAGCTACACATAGGTAGTGACCTATGTGTAGTGCACACGTGTAATGGTGTCCCCGCACTCACAAAGTCCGGGGAATTTGCCCTGAACAATGTGGGGGCACCTTGGCTAGTGCCAGGGTGCCCTCACACTAAGTAACTTTGCACCTAACCTTTACCAGGTAAAGGTTAGACATATAGGTGACTTATAAGTTACTTAAGTGCAGTGATAAATGGCTGGGAAATAACGTGGACGTTATTTCACTCAGGCTGCAGTGGCAAACCTGTGTAAGAATTGTCAGAGCTCCCTATGGGTGGCAAAAGAAATGCTGCAGCCCATAGGGATCTCCTGGAACCCCAATACCCTGGGTACCTCAGTACCATATACTAGGGAGTTATAAGGGTGTTCCAGTAAGCCAATGTAAATTGGTAAAATTGGTCACTAGCCTGTTAGTGACAATTTGAAAGAAATGAGAGAGCATAACCACTGAGGTTCTGGATAGCAGAGCCTCAGTGAGACAGTTAGGGGGTCATTCTGACCCTGGCGGTCTTTGACCGCCAGGGCGGAGGACCGCGGGAGCACCGCCGACAGGCCGGCGGTGCTCCAATGGGGATTCCGACCGCGGCGGTAAAGCCGCGGTCGGACCGGCACCACTGGCGGGGTCCCGCCAGTGTACCGCGGCCCCATTGAATCCTCTGCGGCGGCGCAGCTTGCTGCACCGCCGCGGGGATTCCGACCCCCCCTACCGCCATCCAGATCCCGGCGGTCGGACCGCCGAGATCCGGATGGCGGTAGGGGGGGTCGCGGGGCCCCT